>NW_028301608.1:40000000-40625000 GCF_987345545.1 Pholcus phalangioides | reverse complement strand
ATATATATATATGAATTTGTATAACAGAATAACAAGTCCAATTACAGAAGTATAAATCAACGGAATAATTATGATAAATCGTGATCTAAGAATCGAAATCTAAATTGATATTATAGCGTCCTTGGGGCACGTCCGGACTCGATAATCAAATTCCGTTGGTGGCGGTCCGTCCGCGTTCGTTGGATGTCACTAGTCGTGTAGGCCGTACAACGACGAATCGATGTCATGTTTGCATCACATGTCATGGTCCAAGTGAGCCAATGTTCGGACACCCAGATGTTTTAGCTCATTCTAGGCAGACATTCCTGTTCCATAAGCATCCTATGTCTTAATTCTCCTGGGCAATTTGGAGATTTTCATCATTCCCGAAGCTACATCGGCTGCCTAGCTGGATTATGGGTGGCATTGATTCACCTCATTAGCATGTTAAGTGTTTATAGTTTCTCCAATAAAGTTCGCCGTTCAACGACGTATCAGTTTCGTGAATTTCCAGTACCCCTACGTGGCCGCAAGTTGTAGACTCTCCCTGGTATCAGCTTTACTGGTTTGGAAGGCTGAAATTCATCCTGCTTCTTCCGTAGTCCACCCTTCTTGTCGTGCAGCAAATATAGGTTACGGTCTAAAAATTGAATCAAATTTTGAATGCGCGAGAAGTTCATCGGACATTTTAGTATTCTTCTTTTGAATGCCGTCATCTGACTTTGTGACATCCGACCAAAATGAAACGCTGATGTGTGTGGACATTGGCAGACGTAATGCCATAGCGAGCCCGTAGCACCACACTTACAAGCATTGTGAGATGATCGTCCAAAGCGCTGCAAGTATGTCGGAAATGGACCATGCTCAGTTAAAAGGATTGTTTTTGTTCGCGGCCGTACACACTTGCGCAAAGCCACTCGACGTTGTATCTTGTAGGCGTCTTTCGTTGAGTTCTTGTTCCATTCAACATGCCAAAGATGAAGCATTCTGTCTTTCAAGATATTTCGGGCATGACTCCTCGGCCAAGGTAGAACAACCAAGTCTTTCAATGTTGTCGCTTCCTTGGCAAGTTGATCCGCTTTTTCATTTCCAGCAATACCTACGTGCACTTTGACCCAGACTAACCTTATGTTGTCGTGAGCGCGTAGGATAAGACGAATACTTCGTACGTCAGGGTTAGGTGAACGAGGATCTTGTATGGCTAGGAGGCCAGATGCGCTATCTGTCAAGATTGTTACTGGACAAAGCATCTCTTCCGCACGTTTAACAGCATTGAGTATCGCAAAAATCTCGGCTTGGAATACGCTATTCTCTTTAGCTAACCTTCGACTCCATTGCTCCTCTATTGAACCATCTTCCGCTAGTACCACATACGCGCAGCCAGTAGCCGTTTCTGTTTTAGAGCCATCAGTGAATATTTTCTTAGAGCCCAAGGAATCTATATTATCAATACCAAATGGCATTATTTGAGACTTGGTGAGATCTGTGCTTGGGTGAAACAGCCATTGCTTATGTCGCTGCTCAAATTGGTTTGACGAAATTCAAACGCAGCAATAAGCGTACATTCCTTCGAATTTACGCTTATTGGTTGCATTTTTCAAGTTTTATGAAACAACATTTATAAAACTTATATAGTGTAATCCCGGTTTTTGAAAGAGACAATAAAGCCATTCAGATTTCAAGTGGAAAGTTTTCAGTGGCCAATCGATGTAAAACTAACACCATAAAACATTGTACTGTCCACATGTTTAGATTTCAGTAAAAAAATGATATAACTTGAAGTTGGTGCTGTGTCTCGAAAAGTAAAGAACAGTGGGTCATTTGAAGCAGGGCAGTGACTAGGAATTTTGCCGACCGGGGCAAACAATATTTTGCAGTCCCCCACCCCCACAACTCTAAAATTCGATAATTGTGTAACGGTATTCTTTATTCTCACCTAAAATTACCACCCCATCAAGTTCTGCCCTGATCTGAAGAGAAAACGTTCTGATTAACAAAAAAATAAAAATTTCGGGCCCCTGCAATGGGACCGAGACCAGACTTTTCACGGGGCCCCTTTATAGGGAATTGATGGCTTGAAAAAATGAGAGGATTGCCGGGCCCCCCCCCATATTTCCAAGTCTACTTCCGCCCATGGTGTAATCCAAATACAACCCCCTTCAATAACTCACGGGAGTTTTGCAAGACAGAACAAAAACCTTGTGTTTATCCTAGAACTTACTTTTAGGTATTTATAAATTATTTGTTATTAATTGTTTCAAATTTAAAGCAACGTATAAATTGAAACTGTATTCAAAAATAAATTTATTAAATTTTAAAGCAAACTTTTTCTGGAGTAAAATTCATTTTTTACACGAAGTATATCAGAAAATTTTACGTAGATTGTTTCACTAAAATATCGATAGATGGCAGCAAAACCAAAATAATTCTTAGTGAAAGTAAATGCGCGAAATTCAAATATTTTGGAAACATTCCCCGTTCCGTAACAGTAGGTAATAATTGAAGGGATTCTCCAATTTTTTATTTTAAAAACCTATATTGCTTAAAAAATTAAAACATGAAGGTTTTCTTTTTTTGTTTTTCATTCCAATTCACATGAATACAAAATTGCGCGAAAAACGGCACACATATATATATATATACATATCTCTATCCAGAAGCGCCGACATGAAGAAAACATGTGGCTGAAAATCGCCATTCGTCCCATATATACGGGACCCAATCCCGTACGCAGGAGGCAGAATGGTGTCTTTTATTGTATATTCATGATTTTTTTTTGGGGGGGGGGGTTCAAGTAGTCACTGCCCCCCAGCAGGGCCGTCTCAAGAGCATCATGGGCCCCCGGGTCAATTGGTTTTCCTGAGGCCCTGCCTCCTAAATTCTAGAAAATTTCAAACGAATCTCATTTTTGTGAGGCCCTCTCTTCTCTTGAGGCCTCCGGGCCGTGCCCGGGTGGGCCCCATGCGTTAAGACGGCACTGCCCCCAGGTTCCGGTGCCTATATCTCTATCACAAGCTCAGGATCAGGGGCATCGGAAATGTTTCGAACCTATGGGTACTCTCCTTGAGCTTTATGCGGCAAATTTTGATTTTTAAATCAATTCTGGGTGCTCTGACCTATGCTGCAGATTGCCGTGGGTGCTCGATCAACTTCGATCAGCTCTGATGCCACACTGCTCCGGACAAGGCCGTGGAGGGGGGGGGGTATCTTTAGGATCTGGTCCCCCCCCCCCGAAATGTGAGAAAATGACCAAAAAAGGGAAAAAGATGGCCAAATCTATTGTTCTATCACTTTGGTCCCTCTTCCGAACGCAATTTCTGTCTACGGGCCTGGCTCCAGATAACCCCATCAGTTCTCCAAGTTTTGTTCATTCTCTGAAATAATTTGAGTAATTCAATGTTTAATTAGATTCAGCTTTGAAATCTCGTCAATTTATATATAAATAATTTCACTGGTAACGGAATAGAAGGGACGGAATCTGTCATGCGCTGTCTTGTTACTTTCGTAGTAAAAAAACATTATTAAGGAGAAATACTTAAACACTGTGTAAATACTTACATCCAGTAACAAGCAGTGACAGCTTCACGCATGGGCCCCACTGGACAGGCCAGTAGCCAGAAGACGTTCAGAAGACGATGACCAAAGTGGATGGAAAAATAGATTTGGTCATCTTTTTCTCTTATTTCGGTCATTTTCTCACATTTCGGGGGGACCAGACCCCCCAAGTCCCCCTTCCCCGTTACAGCCTTGCCATCCCGGACACCTCATGACAATGAGATCTAGACAAAATTTTCGACAGTGAGTATGTAAATTGGATAGCAGGCATTTCTAGACGGGTGGGGGTTCCAGAAAAACCACTTTGCCTCGGAGCCTATCTGGGATCCTTACCAAACCCGTAGCCAGAAATTTCGTTTGGAGGGGGGAACAAAGTGATAGAACAATAGATTTGGCCATCTTTTCCCTTTTTTTGGTAATTTTTTTCACATTTCCGGAGTGGGGGGGAGACAGATCCCCAAGCTCCCTCACTCGCTACGGCCTTGATCCTTACACAGTATAGTATTAGAACTGGTTGAATTTTTACAAGACGGGTAACCATTCTCCTCACACGCTGATAGGTAACCAGTTTCGAAGCCTTGGTATAAACTTGAATTTTTTTTTTAATTTAATGATTTTTTTTTAGGAAATTAATATATAACCAATAATCACAATATATAAAATTTAGAAAATTACTCATTCGAGGTTATCGTGCCCAAAATAATCAGCTTCCCACTCTGTCAACCGCGGGGGTATAGCTCAGTGGTAGAGCATTCGACTGCAGATCGAGAGGTCCCCGGTTCAAACCCGGGTGCCCCCTGTTGGATTATTTTTTTCCATCACACTAGGGTTGTGTATATCGAACTATTATTTTGAAAACACAATCATATAATGGGCTAAACTTGAAACATCTTGTTCTTTTGCAGCATACAGGCTGTATGATCCTTGCGAATTTTCAGAGGAATGTTTCCATCTCGTGGACAGTAAATCAGTGTGTGCCAAAAATCACATCTGCGTATGCGCTGCCTGGGCGGTTGACATCAATGGGAAATGCGTATCTAAAAGTAAGTACAGTACGATGTTTCATGTAACGAATAATTTACCAAATATTTTAAGCTTGAATTAAAAATGTCTTGATACACACAGGGCGTTGTGTTGTGTTATTCCACTTATTTCAATATCAGTTTTCTAAGGATATTATTACTATTGTCGGATCTGGTTGTTATTCAAATTGAAATGTTTGTTAAAATTTACAACATTCATTCTTAGGCCGGTATTACACTATAAAAGTTTGATAAAAGTCCTATTATAAAACTTGAAAAATGCAGCCAATAAGGTCAACGGTTACGTTTTCTAGAATGTAACAACCTTATTGGTTAGATTTTTCAAGTTTTATAAAAGGGATTTTATCAAACTTTTATAGTGTAATACCGGCCTTAGTCAGTCACAAAAGAAATACGTAGAAGCATCATTTAAATCGTTCGGGCGAATAACGGTGTGTTATATTTTTGCGAAATCGTTTTTTTTGACTCAATAATGTTCCATACAGCTTCAGCGCAATACAGGTTCCTTATTTAGTTCCTGCAGAAACCCGTATATTT
Source organism: Pholcus phalangioides (assembly GCF_987345545.1). Lineage (NCBI taxonomy): Eukaryota > Metazoa > Arthropoda > Arachnida > Araneae > Pholcidae > Pholcus > Pholcus phalangioides. The sequence continues at coordinate 40,619,886 of NW_028301608.1, read as the reverse complement.
CGTTGCCATGCCATTTTAAATACTTGCAATTGTGAATTCTATAATTGGAGAAACGGTCTATATTGTGTGTGTGTGTGTGTGCCATTGCGTCTCAGTTATATTCCCAGACGTGAAAACGTTCTTATGTTACTCCCAGGCGAATTTTTTTTCCCCTTTTCAACGATAACTTTGAGTCTCCTGTAAAGTTTGAAAAAACGACATAGACCGTTATTCGTTCGAACCCTTCAATTGTAGCGAGCTGTATGAGTATGTTCAGTGGTAATTGGAAACCTAGAATTGAAATAGCACAGTGAAGTCAAACAGGGGTCCCCCGAGTTATTGTGGTGTTTTTTTAAATTATAATTATGTGTAGTACATTTTCAATATATATATTGACTTTCAAGGAAAAGGAGGCCTGACCGCACCGGTGCAACAACTTATGTTAGATTGATTCGCACATTCATGGCAAACTCGTCTTAACGCATGGGCTCACCCGAGAATGGCCCGGAGGCCTCAGAAAAACGAGAAATGGTTTAATTTTTTTAGAATTTCCCAGGTAGAGCGCTTCAGAAAAATCACTTGACCCGGGGCCCATGATGTTCTTAAGACCGGCTTTATCCACCAGTTCGTCATATATTTGATGTCTTCGTTTGTGAGACTGTCTTAAACATTGTCTTGAAAGATGAACCAATAAATGTTTCAATATTTACAAGTATACGAGTATGGAGTATGTTTTTAGGCCTTAGATGTTTCAGAAACTCCCGAGTATCGTAATTGGAGATCTCTCTCAGCGGTTGGAGACCCGAATTTCCTGATTTTTCGTAATTTCTTGATGGGTGAATACATGGCTGACATCTTAAAATCTTTGTGCATATAGGTGAAGCGGAAGTTTTGGTGCTCCAGTGAATACAAATACAAATACAAATACAACGCCACAACAGGCAAAATGCCCAACGAGGTGGCTGATAAAAAGATGCCCATAAAAATATGGATGTCATATGTTTCAAAAATACAGCAACCCCATTAAAAATGCAATTAACACAAATTATAAACAATATATACACATGATAAAATATTATACAATGCCCATAAAGAATACTTATGGTTGTCTTATTCTAAGAATGGATAGCTTCTCGATTTACCCCAACATGTTTATCGTATTTCTTTTTAAACGTGTCAATTGTGTTACAATTTACTACCTCCGGGGGTAAGCTATTCCATCTATTAACAACCCTATTAGAGAAAAATTCCCTGCGACACCATAACCTTGCATTGTCCCTCACCAATCGATACTGGTGTCCCCTTGTAAAAGCAGTCGATTGGCGGTGTACTAAAAGTTCATGGTCCATCCTATCCATCCCATTGAAAATTTTGAACACTTCGATCATATCTCCTCGACACCTGCGTTCATCCAATGTAAACATATTCAAAAGATGAAGTCTCTCTTCATAACTCAAGCCCTGTGTGCCAATAAGGACACGCGTAGCTCTTCTCTGCACCCCTTCAATCAAGTCTATGTCCCTCTGTAGGTATGGTCTCCAAAACCTTACCGCATACTCCAGTCCAGGACGAACTAAGCCTCGAAAAAGCGGAAGAATGACTTTAGGAGAACGCGAAGAGACCTTTTTGAAAATGAGACCAAGCATTCTATTCGCTTTTTTGACAACCGCTGAACAATGTTCACTAGACAATGAAGCACTAGAGGACGCGACTTTGGAATCGTTATAATTTGTACATGTTGGTCTTAGATACGAAAACCCAAGCTGGGGCGCGCCATGTGCTAACACTGGTCAAATGATTTTTTTTCGCGTATCAAAACTTTGTTCCTCAAACTGAGTTTCGACTGCGGATAACAGAATCTTAACAGATTCTTCAAGAGGATCTGAGCCTTTTTGATTTTGTTCTTGGTATGGATCCAGAAGTTGAGTTTTTCGTTAGGGGGGTGACATCCAGGTACTTAGTTTGAGTCGATGGCACGATATCTTGTTGCTCTATGATGATCTTCGTGAATGGGATATCTCGGTTTGTGAGCCATATCACCACACATTTGTTAACATTCAACTTACATTGTTGTATGCATTCCATCTTTCGACATTAGTGATGGTACGTATTAATAAAGTATCGAAAAAAAGGGGAAAACTACTCCGGAGCCTTCAAAATTAAGACGCATGAGGGCGCCTAAAATGAAATAACGTGGGAACACAGATGTGTGTGTCCTGTAAGTTCTAATTCGGCTTTTATCTCATCAACCGTTCACCGCAGAAGTATGGTTCCATTTTGAAAAATGCTAGAAATGTGTTCAAAAATCACCCAGTAACGATTTTGAGAGTGAAAATACAGGGTGCCACAAAATAAAAAAATCCAAATTTTTAGACGCCGTCTCTTCTGAACCCAACATAAAACTCCCATGTTTTTAACTGCTATATTCGTTGAGATATTTGAATTCAAAATCGGACAAAAATTGGGAAAGAACATAAATGAAAGAAGCATTGTCCGTTAATTTATGCCGTTCTTTCCCAATTTTTCTCTGATATTTATGTTTAAATATCTGAGGCTTAGATAGGGAAACAACTTTATAGATAATTGGGAGTTTGAAGACAAGGGGATCCTATAAAAATTGATTTATTTTTTGACACACTACATTTTCACTATCGAAATCGTTACAGGGTGATTTCTGAACACATTTTGAGCACTTTTTAAAGCAGAACCTTACTTCTACGACAAACGGTTGGTGAGATAACGACTGAATTAGGACTTAGAGGACACCCTATCTACTTGTTGTGCAATATACAAGTGTATAAATTTCAGTATATTAACCAGTCATCTGGCCAATTTCCCACTATATGCTACTATGACAAAATTACATGTTGTGGCCACCAGATGAGTGGTTAATAGAAGCAATAATGACAGTGGTTTGTTTGAAAATCATTAAGCGATTGCTATGTGTTCAACATGTTATTTCCAAATTTAGGTGAAATGAATTATAATAAGAATCAAGAGCTCTACAGAGTTGGATTAGTAGCTATTACCTGCTTGATCATAATAATAGTGGCTATATCACTGTGGATTACTTTAAGAAAGTGAGTTTTCCATTGCTCTCCTTGAAAAAAATAATATGCATTTTAGCATACCAAATTGGCAATTCTGTTAATATTCTATTTCTTATGCCTGTGCAGATCATGCTTGCAGAGGAATGGTGACAGTCAAAGGAGCACTATGCCAGGTGATCAGAGTCAGGGAACAGTTACATCCTTGAGCGATGACAAGCCACCATCTTATGATGATGCTCTGGAAGCAACAGACACAGTGAGTGAAAAAAAAACTTAACCAATTCATGTAGAAAGTTTTGGCAAGAAATTTGAATTCTGTTTATTTAAGGAATAAGCGATAAACATGGTAATCTTGTCCTAACCTAACCGCACCTTGGATAAAGGATGAAGGAGAGAAAGAAAAAAAAAATAAGGAAAAAGTATAATAGATAATATAGATAAGAGAGGTTTTTTTAGAATCCTCTTTTCACCATCATCCTATGTGTTCCCTTTTGTGAAAGATAAAAGAAAACACAGAACTTTTTTGTTTGAATTCATTCCACTGATGTTTGGACATAATATTATGCCTGTGATCATAAAGAGGTTAAGAAATAATTGAAAAAAATAATTTAGATAATAAATTTTCGTAGAAATGTAATTTCAAAACACCAATAGAAAGAAAATTTTAACGTCTTATACTATGCAAAAAATAAAGTTTAAGATGAATATATTTTCCTAAAAAAAATTTCATTTCTCCAAAAAGGTATCGTCACCACCAAATTTCAAAGATGCATTGGTCAACAGCATGACTGCAAAAAGACTGTTGAGACAAGTATCAGCACCAGCAGGACAACTGCTGTCACGAACTACCAGTTTAGACCTGATGAAAAAGACCAGCAACTCAAGCGCTCAGAATTATAAACAAAAGAGCTGAAAAGTTTCACTGAATTAATGGCAGTTACGAAGACTGTACGTAGCCCTGTTTTCACAATACAAGAAAATGGAACTTTCAAATGGCTTGAGCAAAGTACTGAATAATGGAAGATGTAAAATACAATTTGTATCGCTCACAAATTACTACAAACTGTTTGAATTTGTTTTGTTTTTGCAAGTGAAGGGGTGATATAAACTTTGAAAAAATAATATTACTCAGTTCATTTAATCTATGAAAAAAAAACCGGATATCTGTGATAGGTACAGATTTGATGACTGAGTGTTTTCACAGACTGTGACGATAAAAACTCTTTTGATTGACAATTTTGATCTCCAATAACCATGTGTAAATTATAAAGTATAGTTTGTGTGGTGGCGCAATAAACTATTTATGTATTTTATCTACTATGTATTTCTTATTGGCTCTTCATTTGGCCATTCTGTTCTCAAAAAAGCAACATGGTTTTCTTATATATTTTTCAAATCATTTCCATTCTGAGTTTGGGCATTGATGCTTCTAAGGAACTCCTAAATACTTGATTTTTACTTGTAAAATGTTCATTAAGTTTCTATAATTACCGGCAGATGGACTCAAAGATACACATCTCCTATTTCTTTATAAGATAAGCAAGAAGGATTATTGACCCTTGCAGTTTGGAAGGCAAATGCCATGTCTGAAAGAGACATATTGATGTGCATTCTTCAACAATGATGGAAAAGTAAGTTGGCAAACACTAAATGACACTTTTAAAATATTCGAGAATCTATGCAAATCATATAAATACAGTGTTCCATTGAAGTGCAACACCCCACATTTTTTTAAATATTGACAATTTTCCCGCCATGTAATATCATTCAGGATACCTCATTTGCTCGATATCACCCATCAAAATTTTTCGCTTCTGGACATTTCAATGCATGCCAATTAAAGGGTTAATAAAGTAATAATAAAGTAATCACTACTAGCCAAAAATTTGAAAAAGTTCACATAATTAAAACAAATTTGATTCGTTACAATATAAGTTTGAACTGAAGGAAAAACATAATAAAATTTGGACTGGAATTAAATTTTTTTATTGCAAAGATCTATATATTGGCAAAAAATAGGATAACAACTTAATCAACTGGATTTCAAAATCACTGCGCTGTACTCAATGTACTTCGATGCTAGAACCTTATTCAAGGTTCCATTCGCAAAGCTCCATCTAGTCTTATTACACAGCCATTCAACATGGGATTCTCTATAATACACTGGACAAGATGAGCATACTCATCAGGTTCCCCAAGACGTTTAGGAAAAGGGATGCTTTGAGCTAACTCCTTTTTCACTTTCTCCGGGAGTTTCTGCAGGAGGGGTGTATTGAAAAGACCTGAAATATGAAGGAAAATGATTCTTCATGCTAGGTAGAATAATAGGTAATTATGAGCATTTTTTAGAGAAAACTGTACATGTGATGCAAAAAAGTTTAATCATATATCTATTTACAGTACTATTCAGACTTTAATACGCCACTCTGCATTTAAGCTTTTACAGGCCAAATTCTGATTTTGATTGATTTTTATAATTTTTTCCCTTTTATTTCCACTTCTGATCATTTACTTTAATCATTAACTCTACATATAAACCAAAAAATTCATGGAAAACAATTTTCCTGTATGATTTGTTGAACTTGCCGAAAAAAAAGTCGCGGAAAATCGCCAACCTGTCCCTTATACCAAAGCTGTTCCGGACATTCTATTTTTCCTGTATTTTCAACAAAGCTGGCTTGAATTTGTAATCTTAAGGGGTCTCATACTTTTTAACATGATGATAACTACACTCTAGTAGAAATATAATTGGAAATGCTATTTAACCATTGATTTATTTCAGTTTTTACACCTATTTTTGATTCTATATGCTACCCTATGCCAGTATAAAGCATATCTCTAACATTTAATTTTTTGCGCATTTTCAAAAAAAGAAAAAAAAGAGCATAAAATACAGCTTGTATGCATGACATAAATGTAACTGAATAAAAGTTGAGCCAAAAGAAACCGTATAGTTCACGAAATGATTGAGATTTCATTGACTCAATCTTAATTAAAATTGAATTTTAAACTTGAAATTTTTCAAATTCTAAAATTTATTGAATTTTAAAATACATAAAAAATGTTTTTGATGCATTTTTTTTAAATTTGCAAAAAATTAAGTATTAGAGATGATATGCAAAACTTTTTACTAGCACAGGATAGCATAACCAAGCAAAAATATGGGTGAAAAATATGAAATATAAAACTTTTTATTGATATTTCTACTAGAGCATAGTTTTTCACCTTGTTAAAAGGTACGAGACCCCTCAACAGGAATTTATATTTATTTTTTATTTACAATAACCTCACATAAGGCATGAAATGCACTTACACTGGAAAAGTAGTAATGAAAAAATAAAAATAATCAGAAATAATAATCAGAAGGGAAAATGCTTCGCATATGAAGCCAAGTCAAAATCCACAATAGTGGAAGCAAATATTTTTTAAGAGATGCATACAAGTTCCGATAACAGACTGTTCTATATTCTCACCACACGGCATTTGCATCCATAGGAAACACAATCTCTTCTGGCTGTTGGTATTTTTATTTGGAAGCGATGCTTCCATAGGTTAACTAGTCTGTCCATGATCTCAAAGATAGGTTCTCCTGATAAAAAAACTATTTGGTGGGCCAGTTTGTAGCACATATATGCAGTGATTCCATGCCATTTGAGTGAGTGAGTGCAAACCCAGAAATTGAAGCCTCTTGTAATAAGACCACCCGCTCATGCCAGCTATTCATTAGGTAAAGAATATCTGGGGCTTTTCAAGGAGCTTTATGTCCTTAATTTAAAGGTTATTTCTATCGCTTATGAATTACATAATGATAATTATGACTATAAGTACAGATACTCATGGCATACATTTGTCATGTTTGACTTTTTTTTTTGTCAAATTCATTTTAATTCACTGCAGATTTGCAGGCCTTAATTTTCTGCCAAAGTCAATATTTTTTAGCTATATTTCTGCCATAATCAATCATTTTTTCCATATTTGGCTGCTCGTTTGTTACTGCTTAAAAATTACTGATGTTGTCATGTAATATAATAGATTATGGGGATTAAATTTTACAGAATTTTTAACTCAATTGCTTCATTATTAGTCAGGGTAAAACCTGGAAGAAATTTTTTTTCTATCTTTGAAAAGTATATTGTAAATTTCTTCATAAATTGATTATATCTACTGCTGTCTTGACTCAGAAGAAAATGATTCTGTGTTCAGATGGGCAGCTATATTAACGTGGTAGAGGAAAACATTATGCCCAATCTTTTTAAATGTTTTTTCAGGAAGATGACAAAATTTAATTGGTATATACACAAATAAACCTTACCAGGGGCAATAGCACAACAACGGATGCCTTCACATTCCAGATCTCTGGCCAATGGTAAAGTCATGCCAACAATTCCTCCTTTACTAGCTGAATATGCTATTTGACCTCTCTGCCCTTCGAATGCAGCGATGCTTGATGTACTGATGATGACCCCCTTTTGGCCATCCTCATCAGCTTGGTTTTTGCCCATCAAACCAGCAGCTAATCTGATAACATTGAAAGATCCTACTGTATTCACCTAAACAAAACATCAAGACATGTTATTTATTCTAATCAACATATCTGATATTTTTAAATATGCCACAATAACTAAAAATGTTACAGCAACACATTGTGTAACATAAACTAAAGTGACTCAAAATCTGATCTCTAAAGTGATTTAAAAATTTATATCTCACATATTTTTTTAAATACACTCTTTTGAAAAAAAATGAAGCACCCTTAAAAAATAATCTGATCTTCGAATTTTGCATGCAAATTTCTTAATACCAAGTATGCAAGTGATTAAATTTTCAAAAAAAGACAATAAAGGTTAACTTCAGTCATAGTGTGCATTTCTACTGCACAACTAACATTGTATAGGACAGTTTATGTTTTCTCATTGTCACCATTGCAGTTCCCCGAAGACACAACCAATGATGCCGTTACGACCTTGTAGAAGACTTTATATCCAAATGGACAACTCCAAATGTGGTCGCATAGTTGGGATGCGTGAAGCTGGCTGGTCATACCAAGTAATAGGCAGCCACCTGCACCGCATGGACAAGGCTGCGCAAGGTGCTGGCAGTAATGGTTGCTGCAAGGAACTCCTGCATACAAATTTAACAGTTTAATGATATGTTGATATCCTGTAGCAGGTTGAATTACCCTTCATGGCACATCATCCTGGGGCAATTTTCCAACAAGATAATGCCAGGCCAAATACAGCTCACACATCTCTGGACTGCCTCTGTGCTGCTGATAGTCTTCCTTGGCCAGCAAGGTCACCAGACCTTTCGCCAATCAAACATGCATGGGACATGGTAGGCTGCCAAATTCTGGAACCCCAAAATGTGCAAATCTGGAGCAGCAATTGATGAATGCCTGGGAGAATGTATCGCAAGATGAGATCGGGAACCTTTATCACTCCTTACATCGACGTATACAAGCATGCTTCGATGCCGGGGCTGGGGGAGGGATTCCACCAATTACTGATCTGAATGAACATTCAATGTGAAATTGCTAGCCATTGATGGGTCCTATGGCTTTGAAATTTTAATCATTTTTTTATCTGTGTATGACATTTACACATATTTAATTTAAATAAAAACAGTCACTTTCTTCATGGTGCTTCATTTTTTTGCAAAAGAGTATGTATTACACCATAGACCTTTTCCTCTGTATAGCATAATTCTCTTACACTGGTACTCTGTTTACACCACCAGGGTTTTGTATTGTGGGCTGAAAAAATAAAGGCAATTAATATTAACAACATGTGGCAGTTGGAAGTGTAAACCCAAAACACTGAAAACAATTAGTCATCAAAAGCAAGGTTGGCCACCAACACAGAAAAACCTGTCTGGGTTCATCCATGAAACAGATTTAAGATGTAAAGAGTAGACAGAATAACAAATGATATGAAATATGCATTGTGTCATTCAGTCATATCGCCTGTATCATAAATTCATTTGTGATATGAAAAAGGCACAATAACCTGCCATTTTGTCACTTCCGTATTTAGAAGATAGATGACTGTACTTTAACACTAGAATGACGGGAACTTCAAACTACCTGGAATGACAGAAGCGGTCATTTCGACCTCAATAGAAAAAATTCAACATAAATTATTTTTTTTCACCAAAACTTTTCAAAGCTGCATGTATTTCAGTCATACTTTTGTGATAAACCCTTTTCCATTCACCATTTTTTCGGAATTCGGGACAAAATGGCTTGTTGTATAATAAACAGAAATCTTGTATTTTGATATCTCAATAGGGTTTTGAACATTATTCTCTGAGATCTTGTTATTCATGGCTTCATTATACTTTGGCAGTCTATTGACAAGGTTTGACGTATAATATGATTGAGAAATTTGTGAAGAGATTGCATGTCCTGAATGAAAAATTATAAATAGCTGTAAAATCTCAAGCAATATAACATATCAGGTATGTGCATGCATGAGACAGCTTTTTGATGCCCATCACATAATGCATTCAATGCATTTATTTTGTTGAAAACATCAACAACACTTATTAGTAGAGCAATAAAGTTTCATAATTCCTGGCAGAAATTTCCTTTATCCTTGATTTCAATTTCTGTGCAAATGGTACTCAAGATCCGGATTTTCTCTGCTTACCAACTGCAGAATTATTTTTCTGCTCAGTCAAAAGCATGATATGTGGTTGAATAATGGCTCCCCACATCACCCAGCAGGATTTCTATGCTGGGATCTTTGGTGGGGGGGGGGGGGGGGGACTTCTATAGTGAATTAGTGTGATGAAACAAAAAAATGATAAGAATCATCTCAACCTCCAGGCTAGAGCCCTGTCCATAGGTAAAATCGTAGAAAATTTGTCATGCTGCATTCGACTAGCAAATACAATTTAGCAAAAGTGCAAAGATCCATAAAAACACTAAATGAATGGAATGTATAATGACAATCTTTTTCAAAAGTGTACCTTTGAATGGTACAAAACAGGTAGTGGAGAAAAGCAAACACCATGATAGAACATCTGTTCTCTCAATATCAATGTTTGCATAAGAAGAATCCATTTCAGCATGTTTTGCACTCATCCATCAGTTCATGGGCGGATCTAGAGCTTGCTGTTGGGAGGGATAATTTTACTAATCAATAAAAATTAGTTGTGAACAGGGTGACTATATGTTTCACATTTTCTGGGACAGTCTTGGGTTTACTGTTCTTTTCTCCATTTCGACTTTTTTGAAAAACTGTCACAGTTTTTTCTGTTTTTTAGTCGAAACTTTTCTTGAATTTGTTATTTAATGAAAAATGTTGACACAGGTAATTTTCAATGGATTGATTAAATGCAATATTATCATACAGAAGTTCCGAAAATTTCATGAATTATTGCATTTTGCTTGTGATTCCCCCCCCTCCTACATGAATCCATGCTTGTATTTGTTAAATGTTTACGAGGTGCATGTGTGGTTTAGTAGAAGCGTGGGCAGAGATGCGGGGGAGGGGATCTAGTGTATATGGGTACATATGAACAGACATCAATATCAGGCCTTTCCCCCCTGGAAATCATCATCAAGTCCTCCCAGACTTTCAAGTCTATCTCCACCTATGAGTAGAGGTAGTAGTTATGTCGCTGCTTTGATAATTTTGTGTGTGCCACTTATAAGTATAGTGATCTTAGATGATATTAGGGAAATTTTATGGGGATAGGACGAAAAAAATTTCTCTGTTATAACTGGAGGTTTTGTCATATATGGGTTTGCTATTGCTGGGTTTCCACTGTGTGACATAGCTTAAAAGTCTTTCCATATAGAGCAGGCAGACCTTCAATATGATACTTACATAAAATGGAAAATTCAGACATTTACAATTTTCACTTTAGAGATATGGAAGCCAGATGGTAGCACTAGTGTAACAGGAAATAAGCACAGTACTGACAACATTAGTTCATCTGGGCCAAGTATATACACATGCACAATGCATTAATATTTGTATTATATTATATAATAATTTTCATTAAAAATTAAGAGGAATGCATATTTTTTGTGATAATCACGGTCATTTATAATTATGGTTAGCTATGGCAACACCTAACGATAAAAGAAATCGGAATATTGATATCTTGGGGATGATATAAACAAATATAAAGATATATTGGATGCATATCAATGTATAGGGCCTAACAAATGCCCAAAATTCAGAATTGGCTGGGTCAACTGGCCAATTTCAGGATTTGGCAGTAACATATGTATACAGTTATGTAGTGCAGTAAATCCACTCTTGACAGTTTCACCCCTCTTTTAAGACTTAGGCCCAATGACCTCTTCACGCTTTTCCGTTTGCTAGTGGAATGAGAAATGATTGAGAAGTGAAAAACACTGCCATGAAATGATGATACATTTTGTGTCATCCTTAGACTCTAATTTAACAAGTACAATATAGAAAATTTTAATTGTACCAATACCAATTTTCTAGTCACCGTGGCGACTGGGGCCTTGGGGGCTGTATAATAATAAATAACTGTGTGCCACATTTTCTATAGCTCACCTGAAGCACTTTAGAAAAATCCTCTAACGAATGTGGTTGATCTTTCTTGAAATTGTAAGTTTTTGCAGCGATGCCTATCCCAGCACAGTTTACTGCAACATCTAGCTTGTTGAATTTCGACTTCACTAATCTCAAAGTATTTTGCACATCCTCTTCAGAGGTAACCTTGAATGAGAATGATGGAATTTCATTGATATATTTTCTTAGGTAACTATCAATGAATTTTTAACTGTAATTATACAAAAGGCAGTAAAATCTTCATGTAAAACAAACTGCATATAACAAATTTTGTACCAGAACTTTCACATTTCCATTCATTTAATAAACACTAGAATTCTATCCTCCCCATAACCAATTTTCTATATTACACATGTTTTGAAGGATCAAAATGATTTTTAGTTGTATACAGGCTAGACCAGGGATGCTCAACCATTTCGAGAGTGCTAGCCACAAACTTCATTTAGAAACTTGAGGGCAATTCAAATGATTTGGTAGATGGTCTGGGTAGGGCCAATATGATGATGTTAGTTTCTCTCTCTCTCATTATAAACAAAGGGAAAGCAAACATGGTCATATTGGAAATGTTTGGAGCCACAATAACAAGTAACATTTCATAACTTTGCATTTCCCTTTTAAATAGTTCAATGACAACTTCAAAATAAAAACCAGTAATTCCCATTATTTTCCATTGAACCATTTACCCAACCTGAGGCAATTATTAACACCACATTGAGACACTGATGGATGGTGTCTCAATATGGTGTTGCTGGAAGTCCCCTTTGTCCAAAACTAGGCGAGAATAATAACACGACTTTCGCTAGATAGAAAAATTTTGGACCCAATTTTCTCAGTAGTAATTTGCTGCATGGCCATATGACCAGAGTTTGTGTGCAGTAACAAGATCATACAGTGCCGTAACTAGCCATTCCTGTGCCCAGTGCAAGAAATTGCATTTAGGTCCCCCTTTTGGGGCCCTGTGAGAGTGCACCTGTTGCACCTACCTAGTTACGTCACTAAGACCATACATCAAGGAAAAACAATAACTGACTAACTTTTCAGACTTGTGCAATCAAAGAGAAGGGAGAGGAGCATTTCATAGTATCAAACTCACGTCAGTTGGTGAGAAGACACATCTTTCTCCAAGTTGTTTGGCTACTTCTTCACCCTTACTGGTTGGAAGATCACATATAACAACACTAGCTCCTTGGTTTACCAGTCTCCGAACTGCAGCTTCTCCAAGTCCAGATCCACCTCCGGTCACTAATGCCACCAGACCCTTGAAAATGTTTAAGTAAATGTTAAATAATGTTTAATGTTGAATATCATGATTAAAACTTATAATAAACTTCATTAATAAACAAAAAAATATTATTGTACGAAAAAAGTAATAACAATATGGTTATATCACTTTGATGTTTTTTCCTGAGATGACACTGCAAAAACTAGCTGCAAGAAAAGTTGTCTGGTTCATGAGTAAGGGGAAAAGAGATGGAATAGTTAGGCATTGGGAGGCCTGGCTGTGGGAGGCTGTGTTGTTGTTTATATGTGCTGCGGTTCTCTCTCTCTCCCCCCCCCCCCCAAAATTTTCTTAATTAGGCTACTGTGTTTTTTGTGAGTAAATATTATTGTTTCCAAAATGAAATCTCTTGACTTTTTTTAGAAATAGTGTCAAATTTTCTTTGTTTTTGGTGTTTTGTTACTGAGCAGCTGCAACAAACTAGAAATAAAAAAATATTTAGGAATTATTAGAGTAATAGAAGTTATTTGCATATACAGTATACATATATATGCATCTACTATGCACGCCAGATTAGCCTATATTTTTAGTGTATATAATCTGGGCTCTAATGATAAGTAACATTGAAATATGAACCATGATGCAATTAGAAAATTTTGAGTCCTTCCTTAGACTCTAATTCATAAATAAGAAACTTTAGGTGCCAATACCAATTTTATAGTCATCATGGGGACCTAGTGCCAGGACCCGGGTCGTGTCTGGTCTCACAGACCAGAATTGGAGCAAATTTCACCCTTTACCCGTCCTTCATTACAAAGGGGTTTCAAAATGCATGCTATCTTTATGTTAAATATTTGATTATGTATTTTTACAATAGATGGCAGCAAATTTGTTCTGGACGAGAGAAATACTCCAAACCCCCGTCTCCGTCCAATTTTTAATATATAATAAATTCTCCACACCAGCACCCGATATATTTTTGAATCTTCAATTTTTTTTTCAACTCCTGACAGCACGTCGATCAAATATTCCATAGCTTTTTCCTACATCGAATAGTTTTTAGCTTGTTTGTTAAGGCAGTTTTCATTTCTATAGTTCAACAAACATTCATGGCAAAGATATTCTTCAACAAACTTGAAGGTTGTGTCCTCTGGCCACTTCACTATCCTATATTTCCGCAGAATTCTAGCAAAACGGTAGGAGACAACGGAGCATAAACAGGTTCACGCTTGAGATCAAACCCCCCCCCCCCCGAGAGAAAGCGAAAAGACCCCTCTAAGAGTGGCAGGCCATGCCCACTGGCGCATGCGCATAGGTCTACTTAACAGGAAAAAATAGAACCATCTTTATTTCACTAAATTACTGAATCACTTATGCACTTACCACTTACTAACTAAACCTGTGTAAACAGCCCTTACTGTCTGCATACATTGTAAAGTATTTGGCAACTTAAAATTTAGTTACCAACTTAACTTACTGCGTGTAAATGGGTCTTAAAGAGAAGGTTGACATCTTCAGCTGAGAATACAGTGGAAGCAGGTATTTTTAGTGAATGAAGCTAAGGCAAATATCTTCAGCTGTGAATGGAATGAAAGTAGGTATCCTCAGCTGCGAATGGAGCAGAGACAGGCGTATTCTGCTGCAAGCGAGCCGAAACAGATATTTTCAGCTGCGATTGAAGCAGAAGACATCTTCAGCTACGAATATATATCAGTAAAGTGTACCCGGCCTATTTGTGAAGGTGTATCGAATCATACCCTATTTTATAAGACAGACAAATTCCCCCTCCCCCCATATTATTCGGCTCTAGAGAGGGGCAATCGCGCCACTCCCCCCCCCCCTCCCTACATCCAAGCTTGCTTTCAACACAAAACTTTGGTAGAAAATTTATCATGCTGAAAGGCGAGGGTGGGGAGGAATTGAGACATCGATCTCTGAGGGGAAGGGGCTCCTGGATTGGTGATGCTACGCTTCTAGCTTAAATAACCACTTCAAGTTTTACAATTAATATATAACGCATAGAAGTAAATAAGGAAAAGTACAGTAAATAATCAACGACTAACTTTTATAGCTTTGATGGTCGACATTGTAGATTAGAGGAAAGGAAATACCTGTAAGAAAAAAAATAATTTTAATTAAATAATCTACAACAATACACAAAAAACAGTTTAGTTGACAAATATGCATTGAAAGACACATATTTACAATGCTAGGGGAAGTAATGAGGAGAAATTAGCCGAAAGTCACGTGTTTACAAATCCAGTTCAAGAAGAAAGATATAAAGGTTGATGAAAGAGGAGGACACCTTCTTGCTGACTTTTCCAATATCGAATTTGTCAACAAAATAAATAATTAAAATTCATTCACCTCATAAACAATGAATAATAGAAAAATTCTGATATTATATTTACTATTCAAATATTATTTATTTAAATTTTAATTCCACCATACTGAACAGATAGGAGAGTGAAGATATACGAAGAGTAAAACTCTACCACATGCATCCTCATAAACATTTCTCCTCCATCTTTTTTTCCTCGTAACCACGCTTGACGTGTGTAGGTCGTTTATATTTTAATCAATTTTTTTAATTTCAAAATAAGTCATAAATCCGATGTCGATGCTTGCCGAGCCCAAGAGAAAAGTGCAATGGAGTTTGACTCCCTATTCACGTGCGTGGTCGCAAGGTCAGTGACGAAGTATTTTGTTTTTAAGCTGTAGAGGGCGTTTTTTTGTTGTAAAGACATCCAATTATCCTATTTCTAATACATGCCTAAATAATTAACTCGTGTTGGAGCGAATCAAAGGGGTTGATCCGTCATGTATTTCAGATCAGACTATGAATTTTTTTCTTTTATTATATAATTAATATAATTTATTATATAACTAATCACAAAAAGAGGCATGTATACAAATACAAACATGCAACGTAGATACAAACATAAAAAAACATAAATGAAAGCATTTTGTGACCTCAAGGAACCTACAGCCGTATTCTACCTTAGTCGGTAACCTTCACGGACACAGTAGGTTGAAGGAAAAGAGATCGACACGGATTGGTTAAAATCCTGAATTTAACCAATCCGTTTCGATCTCACTCCTTTCACTTACGATTGTAGTTTAAATTGTGTCGGTGAATACCGGTTCAAACAACAGCTTCTATAAAGATTAGACTTGTTATATTGTATTTTTATTTATATATTTACGATTAAGGTATACATTGAAATGTTAAATTACTGTATAATTTGTAGGCCTATAATAGCAGGGCTTGACGAATCGCAAAACACTCTAGGTGCCAGTACAATTTTTTAGGAGCCAAAAATTTTTTTACCAGAGAAAAGCAGGTTGGAACAATCTTTAAGTCGTCATGATGATTAGACGCTTGGGAATCGTCAACCCTGGGTGTATAATAAAGTTTCGAAAGTTTGAAGTTCCGGATAATCCAAGGTGCTGGAATTTTTCGAAATTCCTTCTCAAAGCATGCAGCATATTTATTTTGCTTGATTCTTCTAATGAATGGTAGTAATTTCAGTTGGATCTTCAATGAATGTCCCCTCCAGAATTTTGCGCAGGCCCTTCTATAATAACTTCATAATGTAAAAAAATACCATTCATATTGGGGCCTCTGTCATCTCTTATGAATAGGTAGGTCATCCGCCTTGACGGATCTAATATTAATGAACAAAGCCAGTACTCAAAGTGCATGTTGGAGCTGCTTGTGGGGATACGTCACTAGTAGTTGGTGCAGTGTGCAGCTGGTGTCATAGTGACAGACTATCATCACAAGGATCCAGATTTGATTCCCGCCTTCGCCTTAGTGATAGCCGGCAGAAGTTGGTTCTCTGTGTTTCCTAACTTTGAGGTATAAATGCAAGACAGTCTCCTAGTTAAAAAGTCTCACAACTGAAAGCAACAGTCCTACAACACTACGAATGTTCAGTGCACTTCATTAATTTCATTACCATTCACTCTTCATTCATTGCACTCTATCTGTATATTTGAAATAAATATGAATACATAAGGAGGGCACCCCTTTAAAAAGCAGATTTCTATTATTTTTTTTAATTGATAATCAAAGTTTTCAGTAATCAGAGGAGGCCTCGGTCCCGTTTTCTCAGATTATCAAGACTACTGTATATTGCAGCCAGTACTTGAAGACCCAGGCCCCCTACTCAGCAAGGCTAAACAAGTCCTGCCCAAGTCATGTATTTTTTCAGCTTCATGCTAACATAAAATATTGATCTGGGCATTAAAATTTTGCAGATTTGTTAGTGAAATGTGAGTATATTTCAAATCAAGTAAATTTCAGCCCTGTTAGACAGTTAATTAACATACCCATTTTAAGGCAAGGGTTCTTAATCTTTACATGACCCAGAACAAAATATCATCTTTTGTGACCCATGAGACTGTTTTTCGAAATCAGTGAAACCAGTGATGAAATAATAACATTTATCAACATAATTGGACTGTAAGTGGATCTCTACGACTGATCTAGGAAGCCCCTGTGAATAAAATTTGACCCACAACTAGATTCCCCCACTGTGGTTGGTGAAGTGGTCATAATGACAGACTTGCATTGTGAGGACCTGAGTTCGACTACACTGTTGCCACTATTTTGGTTGACTGAAGTTGGCTCTCTGTGGTTCTGAACTTTGAGGCGAAAATGTGGGCCGATCTCCCTGTTAAAAAATGTTGCCACAGAGCAACGGGCCTACAATGGTACAAATATTCAATCATTATACTTCACTCACAATTTAAAATACAGATAGCAGCACTAAAAATCCACATATAACACTAGATACATGCTCAGACTGTTAGGTCAAAGTGTCCTGTGATGTATATAATGATCCTGGAGTTGAACGATCAAGGTTTTCTGTATGTCTACCTGAATCTTTCATGTATTTGTACCAAATTACTTGTCTAACCATTAATTGTCTTCTCGCAAAACCTATATAATTTTTTCCTTTTCTCGTAGAAGTACGAAATGTATCCTTGATTACCGTGCATTTAAATTTTATTTACATGCAAGCTATTTCTTATTTTTCAGATACGAATAAGTTGGGACAGAAAATGCTAGAGAAGATGGGCTGGCAGCAAGGAGAAGGACTGGGAAGGCTCGGAAATGGGATAACTGATCCTATTAAAGCCGCTTTCAAGCATGGAAATACAGGTGAATTCATTTTGACATTGTGTTAAAATTGTTATTCGTGATTGCAAGCTTCCAGTATTAATCAAAATGAACTTTCTCTGAACCATATGTTTATTTCCTGGAAAATTTTCACTTATTAAGAATTCTTTACAGATATTTTAAAAAATGTAAACTTGGGTAGCATTATTGAGAACTAAATACAGACCCGCTTTTGAAAGAGTCAGAAAAAACTTTGTTACACTCAAATTCTATATCCTTAGGGTCATTCAAGTATTACGTTAGCATCGGGGGGGGGGGGAGGTGTGGTTTCAGATTGGGAGGTTTGAAGGTTGCTTTTATTTGATCATTTTTGTCACACCACAGTCATTTTCTGCACACGAGGGCTAATTAGACTAGGACCTACAATTTATTGTAGGTCCTAGTCTAATTAGCCCTCGTGTAGGCCCTCGTAGTTAGCCTTTAAACAACTTCCTGAAAACTTCCCTGACACAGGGGTACAACAGAAATGGCGATATGACAGCAGAAAAAATTGCTACCAAAGGGAGTCCACCATCGAGGGATTAACGCACCAACCTCTCGACGAGTATAAAAAACAATCCTGCCATTCGGAATCGGCAATAAATTTGATTAGGACCTACAATTTATTGTAGGTCCAAATAAATAAAATATAGTAGGAGTAAATAAAATATAGTATTAGGACCTACAATAAATTGTAGGTCCTAATCAAATTTATTGCCGATTCCGAATGGCAGGATTGTTTTTTATACTCGTCGAGAGGTTGGTGCGTTAATCCCTCGATGGTGGACTCCCTTTGGTAGCAATTTTTTCTGCTGTCATATCGCCATTTCTGTTGTACCCCTGTGTCAGGGAAGTTTTCTGACAAGGACGAACCAGGTATCGGACTCGCGACACCTCTAAACATCCTTTGGTACTTGAGGCTGCAATAACTTAGGTCCCGGTCACCACATCTTTTTTCAAGACAATCAAGAAAGAAAAATACTCTATCTTTTTCTATTATTTGTGCTGTGTGCATATTTCTATGCAACCCAAAGGGAAGGACGGGGTGGGGGGGGGGGTTTATGCTTCAAACTCTCTCGTCAAAATGTGGGCAATAGCTGACTTCGTCCAGGGGTAGTTGATCTCTCCCCAGCGTGGTCCAACCCCTCGAAGTAAAATGCTTACATCCCTCTTGGGACAGAGCGTGGACCATGTCTGGACTTAGTGGTAGTTGATCAGGCAGGTTGAGGAGAGTGGAGTACATGTCCTTAGAAGAAATAAAGTTACAAAGTATCTGGGCCTGTGTCATTGCCGAAATTAGAGGGTTTTGAGACAGAAAGATATCTCATAATGGTCAGAATAGAAAGCATGTTTGGCGAGATATATCACAAATGCAGCTGAGAAGGTTAAGCAGCAATCTCTGAATAATTAGTGGCTTTTAATACCCAATGTGACATTTATGGCACAACTTGAATTTCAAAAATTTGATACTGGCGTTATTTTTTCTTTGAGGCCTAGCAAATTCATGACTTTTCATCAATTTCAGTAGTTTCTCTACGTGCCCTTCTCTTGAAAATTTTAGATGTTTCTTAGTCCTGCAAAGCTTCAAAAATGTTTTCTGAAAATTTTCTCTAGGCATTCCCGTGTTAACTATAATGAAATTACACTATCATAATTTTTCTTCTGTTTGAAATATTTCGATTGTTAAAAAAAATTTACGTGAAATAAAGTTTTTCCTAGACAAACCAGTAAATGAGTTATAACTATTTTTTTCTACCCCATATCATGTTTTCATAATAGAATTTATATTTTTAAGGTGTTGGTTGGTGTGGTGCCCAGAACGAAGAGTTTGTTCCTTATCAAGGTGATTTTGACTCTCTGCTGAAAAATTTGAAAAACAGCCATGGTGTTCCCACAAATGCATCAAAGGAACAAGTGAGCTTAGAAAGTAAATCCAAATCAAGTAGAAAACGAGTCCAGTAAGTAAATGCATTGAGCTTTCTTCTGTTAAGTTGCGTTATAAACTGGTACCCGCTTTTGGACATAATGCCTAGATATATTGAAGTATGTATAGTATTAGCATGTTCTCTCTCTCTCTAAAATATTTATTTTGTGTGAATTCTTTTTTCCTGTAAATAATAGAACCCAGATTCATGCCTATTCTTAGAGAAGCGCTTTGATATCTTGCAAAAGGAGCCAATGTTGATGGGGGTAGGGTCCGATTGGATGAATTTGGATGACGGGAGCAGGGGTGGGAGAGAGACTTTGACTGTTGCTTACGTCCTCAACCACCCTTTATACAAATATGTAATATTCTTCATGACATCTTTACTAGGAATGCAAAAAAAACAAGAAAAACCTTTCCCTAATTTGTGGGCACCTGAATTAACATTTCTCCCTATTGATAAGTCCTCAAAAGATCTCCTTCTCTAGAAGGCACCTCACACAGACCTCACCATCCCCCTCCCTCCCCATGTTCAGTCTCACTTATGGGTGTTGAGAGTTGGCTAAACAGTGTCCACTAATTGCGACACACATGTGTTGTCCTTGAGTGATTTGTTGGACTTCAGTACATAAGCTGATACATGCCCTTCGCAGGGGGTGGTGGTGGTTCACTGAGGGTGTGAATGGGGATTGTGGGCAGGGAATTGCCTACTTTCGACCCTGCTGCCCTATATATTTCTAGAAGGGCAATCCAAATCAGAGGCATATGCGGGGGGGGGGCAGCAATGAATTTATACAAATACAAATACAAATACTACGCCACAACAGGCAAATTGCCCAACGAGGTGGCTGACTTAAGAACATCATGGATCCCCGAGCCCCTACCTACTACTGCTACACCACACATGCACCCCCCCCCCCCCCCCCGCGGAACCCCCCAACGAATTGGTACATGCGGGAATGTGCGTGTACGTGTAGTGCAACCTGACGTAAATTTTTGTTTCTGTGTAATGCTTGTTATGTGTAGTGCTGTCATCTGCCCCCAGTTTTACAACTATGAGTGAAGTGTTATGGTTGAATGATTTTTACTGTTGTAGGACTGTTGCTCTCTGTGGCGAGACTTTTTAACGGGGAGATCGGCTCGCATTTGCGCCTTGAAGTTGGGAACCACAGAAAACCAACTTCAGCCGACCACCACTGTGGGGTTCGAACCCGGATCCTCGCATCACGAGTCCGGCATTATAACCACTCGACCACCACAGCGGCGGAGAAATTATTGGAGAAATTTTCAGTTCTTAGCCTTTAAACAGCATTTAAATGAACAGAAATTGATTATAATAACAAATAAAGGTATTTTCTTCCAATATTTATTTTTTACATCAAAAATAAATTTTCGACCATCAACGGGCCATAGGGGCGTGCATGCTTCTCTCACTTATGTCTCTGATGATCGTGATATGTGTTAGGAGGTGGGGGAGACAAGGCCAGGAGCTGACAAAGTTTTGCTGAAGGGGGGGGGGGTGTTCAGAGTTCTGCTGACAAGGAGAGAGGGGGGGTCAAAAATATTAAAATTGTGCTGACGTAATTCTTGAATGGTCCCTGAGGCAATGGAAATCTGGTCATGCTATGTTTTTGCTATATGCAAGTGTTTGTAATATGATGCAATTTTTCTCTTCTCTATCTCTTTTGGGGATATTAAAATGGCTTAAAAGTAAATACAGTAAAATCTGTACAAAATGGAACATGAAGAGATTTAAATAATACAGTAGACTATCTTGACTATCTGGCCTAATATGGCAGAAGGGCGGACCAGATAACAGAAAAGTTGGATAGGCCAGAGTTCTATAAATGCTGACTTCCTACCTTCCCCAAAACCGTAAGAAAATACCCTTTTTATACCAAAACCTATTCCTATTTTCTGATGTCGAAGTACAGGTGAGTACTTAATAAATGTTTGTTATGTACTGAACTGTACGTTTAAAAATATATTACAGAATTAATGGTCCAAGAATAAAAATATTAGACACATTTTTTAGATTTTAGGATAAATTCTTTTATGTTTATCTTGATTCACGGAAATATAAAATTGTGTACACCGAACAGCATGAACACATACCATATGCTTTTAAAATAAACAAAACATTAACATAAAACTAAGTCCAATTATTACAAAAATTAAACTTATTTGACTCTTCATTGACAACTCAAATGCCAAAAGGCAGGCATAAGATGAAAGAGCCAAAACTCAGTTTTTAGCTTTATTAAAGTTCTTGATGTAGATCAGTGGTTCTCAACCTTCGAAAGTCTGCAGCTCAGTAAATGTCTTTTTTTGTAAGTGAATGACCCAGTCATACACACGACTAATGAGAAAAATTAAATTGTGATCACTCATGGCACGTTGTGACTAGTGTTAGGGCCTGGCGGTTTAGAAGCATTGATGTAGATGACTCTGGGCTTCTTTCTATTAGCCCTCTTCCCGACACAATGTCCCTACACTTATGCTTTAGCATGCGTAAAAACGGGTCTGGTTTTGAGGTGTAGCTAGCACAGCGCAGATGGGTTTAATGCGCAATTTTGCATAGCCACATCTCAAAACTGGTTTTTTGAGCACCTTGGAATCATGGGGAATTGATGCATTAATATGTATTAACTTTTAATTAGATCAGATAGCTATGAGCCAGATAGTCGAGAGTCTACTGTGTTCTCATATTTAAAGTATAAGTATTAGAGTATAAATTCTCATTTATAAAGGTGAAAATCAAAGCATTAATCATTGAACAGACAAAACAGTATGTTGTGATTTTGTTGAAGATAGGTTTCGTTGTAGTATTCGTAAAGTATGAGTGTGAAGTGAATAGTAATGTAAATATTAATGAAGTAAAAATTGTGGACTGGTTGACCACTCTGTAGGAGACTGAAGAGGATAGGATGAAGAATTACTAATGCAAGTGTATGTTGCCATAAACTTTAAAAAAAATCTCATTTTAATGAAAAAATGGTGTTCCTTCAAAATTTTAGTTACATGACTAATGTACATGTGATGAGGTCTTGGTACTGAAATCACCATGCATAGACTACATTCAACCTTAACCATGCAACAATCAAAACCATCTGTTCAGTTCCAAATAGTCAATGTAAACATATCTTTTATGATTCTAATGCTTTTAATAAATTAATATGTTAGTGGAGATTTTAATTTCAATTTTTTAAGAATAATGAATGTACACCATTGTGTTTGTCTAGTAAGCATTGCTTCATATTTATAGTGGTACCTCAGTACTCATCAGTAATTTGTTTGAGAACTAATAGTGAGTGTTGAGAAAGAAATGTTTAGTGCTGAACTTCTTCAGTAAGTCGTCTTTGAAGATGCGAGGGGTGATTTGAATCTTTCTTTGCTAACAAAACCTACAAACTTAGTTCCTGTTCTTTTAAGGTATCCGACTACGTTGAAAACGTCATTTTGGAAGAAAGTATGAATTTTTATTTTTTTATAAAAGCCCTATTTGTTGTGATTCCAAAACAGGCCTTGTTTTGTTTATATGATGCTTACAATCAAAGTTATGTTCACTTTAGTGTTGCATTTTTACATACAAGTAATACGCAAATAAAGAATTTGAACGTGTTTTACGAAGAATGCTATTTTTGACACTTGATTTTGTGACATGATTTGTAAACATTGGTGCATTGTATCCTTACGAAATTTTAATGTAATATTTTGCTATATATTGTTAAGGTTATAAACCAAAATCTAAGGTCTGTCACATATATTTTTTGAATTACAGTGTTTTATAGACAAAATGTAGGATGAAATTTCAAAAAATTCACACGTACTTAAACATATTTTAGTGTAACTTATGAACATATCATGCAATCTTTTAAATTTTGGTTCATAACCTGCAGCATTATTAGCTAAATGCACTGTGAAAATCACAAAGCATTTCATTAATAAAATTTTTTGCAATCGTGTTTCGAATATCACATGAATTTTGCCTAAAATTTGACATAAAAACGACTTTTTCATAGAAAATGTAATAGATAGACCAAATTGTGTCACTGTTTTCATCATTTCAAGACACTTTTCATCAAAAAATGTATTTAAAGTTCACTCCAGAACCATTTTAAAGAAAAGTGACAAGAAAGGTAGTCGGATACCTTAAATGAGGTGATTTCTAGACTTGGCCTGAGACATTTTATTTTTGTTTGAATGTGACTAACAGGTCTACACAGTTTGGCAATTCTTGAAACTGTAGAGTACTGAGGTATAATGATATCCTTGATCCTCCCCAGTGTATGTTCAATTATGTGTTAGTTGTTTTAAAATATAAATTTCTTCTCTTTGACAACATCTAATGAACGCAGGAAATAGTTCAATTGCAGCTTGTTTCTTCAAGTAAGACAGGTTTTATTTGCCCTGAATTTATTCCGCTTGTGATAGTAATCTGATCCCATATTTTATGTTTGTTTCAATCCTTGTGTATGAAGACTGAGGTTTGTATTGAATATTTTTTTTCTGCACTGGCAGCCAGCATCATACAGTCATAGCATCAATATGGTGAGCTAATATCCTCAGTTCTGAAGCCAAAGTTTCTGGGTATTCTGAAGATCCGGGAAACGATTGTGTATAAAGTGAGATTGTGTTGACATATAAATAAGAAAAGAAAATATACCTTTTTTGTGTTCAAATTTTCATGTCCTTAGTTTATGTATATAATGTAATACACATAGAGGTAAATGTTTCTGGGGATCTTGAATTCAGCAAGTTTGTGACATGTTTCTCAGTTCGGACATACTATTCAAATATAAACAAATAAGCATTTGTAGAAAAAAGTAGGAAAAAACAGAAAATTCTTGAGATTCATCAAACTTGGAAAAAAATAGTGAATTATTTGTTTAAAAATTTAGGCATTGTTTATTTGAAAATAATATAACCAAATATAATTTACTCTTCTGGCATTAAATTACCGCAGGAGAACACTTTTTAAAATATATATATACAATAGAACTTGGTTTATTCAAAGCTCAAGGGGACAGCAAAAAAGTTTCAATTATCCAATTCATTCATATAAGATAACTAGACTTTCACAAAAACTTAATAAAAAAATGTATTGAATGCTATCCCTTATTATTGTCATAGTTGTCATTGCTATTGTCATGGTTGCAACTACGTAGTATTTGTATGAAACATAAACAAGAGATCATAAAAAAAAACAAAAAAACTTTCATTTGTAAATTTGTAATTTCCATTTGTTTTCTTCTGGATGCCTTGTACAAAATCTTCAGGTTGATTTAGACTAAATTTTTGAGAATGAAAGATGTGGTTTTTGTACTTCAATAGCCTTGTTTTTCCTAACAATGCCCGTAGCTTGTAAATGCATTGGAATAAGGAACCTTTTCTGCTTTTTAACTGCATTCGTCAGTCAATCAAAATTTTTCTTAAATAAAGTTGAACAAGCATATGAATCTCGTTTTGTACATGGTGAAAAATGCTGCTAATAACAAAGAATAAACAAAAGGGAATGAAGAAAAAGATGACTGAAAGTTAAAAGAATTTGCCAGGAATTCTGTGGAAAGACATTTCGCAGGTGACATCTGAATTAAACTTTAAATTTTTTTAAACTGTAGGAAAGAAGTTCAAATTAAACAGGTAATTTCAATATTGAATAGGAAGGAGAATATATTCAAAGGAATTTTTAAAATTCAAATTATCCAAACATTAGAATTAACCAAGTTCCACTCTGTATATGGTCATAATAATGTAAAATAGGCCTTTTAGTATATGAAAACGTATATTAGGAAACACATTAGCATGTTTTAATTTTAACAAAGGGAGGAAAGTTTTTATGAAATATCAAGTATTTTTTTTAAAGTTATTTAAGTTAAAAAGTTGAAAACACAGAAATGACGTTAAATTAACTGAATTAAGCCTAAATTTGTGTCATTAAGGGGGGAAAAAATCCCATTTTTGATTGATAATATGGGGAAAAAAAAGAAATATGTGTATTGTGATGAACATCAAATTTCAGTGTGTTAGATCAGTGATTGTATGCCTGGTAGTCTTGTGGTTGGTGCACCAGCTTTCAACTATGTGTAACTGCAGAACATATTTGATATTCAATGTTTCAAAGAGTTAGAAATCACCTTTAAATTAGCACATGTCTAGGTGTGATTTATAGGAAGAAGATAACATGATTTCCAGACTAAGAAATCTCATAAATTTGTATTTGTGATCAGAGATGTGGGAAAATTTTTTTCATGCATATGTGTTTTGCACAGGTTGTTTTTAATGTATTGTATTATTAACAAACATAATGCATATCTTCTACATGAAATAAAATCAATTTTATTCATGAAATAAAATCAATTTTATTTCAGCTACCAGAAGTTTATTCGAGGCAAAGATATCAGCCAATATAGTTTTGAAGATAAACAGAGTGTCTTGGGGAAAAAGATAAAAAGGGATGAAGAAGTAAGTATTGTACAAAGACTACTGTGTATTTCATGTTATTTTTTTGTAATATTGTTGATGCTGTTATATCTGAGGCTGTTTATGATTAGGACAGGCTGTTATGATTGACAGGTAATGCAGAGGTAAAGTACTTTGTTCACATTTACATTGTAATTTTTCTCTTGTTTTAAAAAGCTTGAATAAACGATTGACGATCATATACCAGTGATAAAAATAGTAGCTTTGAGACTCAAAGATCTGAAATACAAATTTTTATTACGAAAACTCCAGAATTTTCTGCTATTTTTCACAAAGTGGCTAGATCTCAATTTGCTAATTAGGTTTTTTTTGCATCTGTATTTTACTTACATTGTTTTAGAGAATAAGAGATACATTTATGTTAATTTTTTTTTTTTTTAATATTCACTTCCAGGAAACTTTGGGCTCCATGTATTTATTTAATTATAATTAAAAGAATAGTATTTGTGTTTAAAGACATGATTCAGGCATTGTTTCTTTTTTTTTCAATGTTTTTGCTTTTTGGAATTCAGAAACATTGGTTCTTGATTTTTTTTTATTTATTCTCTTATTTATTTTATTTTTGTCTTATTTAATCCTTTTTTGATGTGCCAATTCTCAATATTTTGTAATGTCATTTTCACTTTTATTTCATTGATTTCTGCTATGAGGTCATTCAACTTTAAATACACTTGAAGGTGTTTGCTCAGGTGGTGGGGGGGGGGGCAGCGATGATATCAATTTATGTTTGTATACATGCATTAATAATTTGTCATCCACACACCTCTTTGTTGGAAGGGATCTACCTCATCCTGTATCTCAAAGATTTAAATGCATAACAGCTGAAAAAAAAAAGTTGTGTTAATTATACAAAAAAAACTGACTTAATTACAAAATTCTATATGATTTATAGGCTGTAGTTTAGTCAATTATTGAAGTGAAATATGTTCACGTTTGTAGTTTAATGTTGCTTTTGCAAACATTAATACACAGCATTTTCTTCTTTCAGAAAAACTGTAGAAATGCAACAAGATTTGTCACATAAGTAATGTAAAAAAAAATTATGCTTAGTTGGATTTTTTTTTTTAGATTTATATATTCCCACTATGAGCTAGTAATTTTTAATTACTGTGTCGAGGTGTCTTATTTTTCCGTGTTAAGTTTTTCATTTAATTCCTGTCACTTTCTTTATTAACAGTTTTCAGTATTTTTAGAGAAATGTAATTTTTTTAGCTAAACGGTTTCTAGCTGAATATGCAGTAAATTTGACTTGAAGATTCATAAACAGCATTAATTCCCACAACCTATAATTTAAAAATTAAATCATTCACATACATGACTTCTTCATTTGCAGTGATATTCATATTTTAAAATATTTTCTTTTTGGTAAAATATTGATATTAGTTTAGTGTATAATGTACTGCTATATATACAATAAAATATTAGGTACATGAATTTTGTGCACATAATCATCTGACAATTTTTTTCAGAAAATTCTATCCAAAAAGTGATATTTTTTTTGGTTTCTTGATCTTTCTTTTCTTGGCAAATTTCAAATGCAATACAGGATATTTTTTCATTTGGAAATTCTTTGATTTCCGCATTCAAGTAGTATTTTTTTACATATTTGCTTCCATTGCAGATAATGTATTTTTAAATATTTTCATCATTTGCATTGATTCTTTACATATGTGAAAGGATGCTCCTTTGATATCTTCTGTCGGGGGAGTTTGTCAGTTTTGTGAACTTCAGTATCAATATTCCAGGCTTTCAAATGTTTACTTTTTCTGTATTTTAAGAACCATCTCTGTTGCTTTGTAAAACTTTTTGTTAGATTTTCATGGTTTTTTTTGGTGGGGTAGGGGTTGTTTGCCAATGCACATAAAAGAATTGAGTTTTACTCTTCCAAAGTTTGTTTGGAGGAGTGAAAATATTCCCTCATTATTTATTTGGAGTTATTTCTCTCTCACTAATAAAAAAACTTTTTTTACCTCTTAAGATTTTGGACAGGAGTGAAATTATTCTTTAAGAATATATTTTCGGATAACACTATTTTCTATTGTTTCTGTGTTTCACTCAGTTATTTATTTTCACCTGATTTATTTTTCTTTGATTTACATCAGAAACTCCCAACATATTTGATCTATTGTCCCCATCTTCAGAATTTTTTCCCTTCATTGCACCCACTCCGCCAGAGCTGGTTCTGGACATTTTCAAGTGTAAATGAATAATATTTTGGTGATAAAAAAATCTCTCCCCTCTCCAGTCAGTTGGCGCCTTCTGCAGCCATGTAGTTTGCAGGATTCAAGGTTCCCTCTCCCACCAATTCAAGCCAACCCATAGATTATCTGCTCCCTCACTGGATCATTCCATCGCTTACTTTGGGAAACACTGGTTTACATAATTTTTTTGGCATTCACTATATGTACAACTTTCAAATTATGAAGAATTTGTAGCTTGATGGATAGATCACTTGTCATTTGTTTCCCCCATTCATTTGCTCAGCTGTACTGTAAGCATTTTTTAATAAAATTGAGTGAAAAATAGTCGTGCCTAGTAGTGTTTGTGGTATCAAATATGCCATTTTTGGCTGTCGAAACGAATGTATCTACTTTCAGTAACTAAGTGATATTGGCCAGATGCTTATGTACTTTACACCTATTTATTTTCCATGAATTCAAGTCATCAGTTATAAAATGACTGTTTTCTTACAAATTTCACCAAATGTGTGAAGTGTAGTCATAATTTTGTATGCAACAAGTGTCTGCAGATGACCCTTTTTCCTATGAAAAGACAAAGTAAGTAGGACAGCAGACTCTGCGGGGAAACAAGTAATTTTTACTTTACATTTTTAATCCTCTTTATTTGTGAACTATTGCGATGCAAAGGTCTCACAAAAGAATTTCCATTTCTCCCCATGCTTTCTGTAGGTGGAAAACGATGTGCTACATTTTCAGGTGATAAGATCTGAGCTTCTCTTGTGTATGGTGTGAATTCTTTTCTGTATGTGACAGTCTGCGCTTGTGGAAGGAGTAATATTGTAGCACCAAGCGTACAATCAGAAGTAAAAAACAAACAAGTAATTTAGGATATTGATAACAAAAAAAAAAGAATATTTTGTTTTTTTGTGTGTTTCCAATGCACTTATCAAAATTTAACAGGGCCTAAAAATTTATACTTAAAATGTTTGTTTAAAAAAAAGAAATACAGAATGCACTGTAAAAACGTGGTTGTGGTGCTAGGAATAGAAAATATTTTCATGTATGTTTAAAAGACAATTTTGCATGGATTGAATAGCATTCACATATCTATTCCACATTTCATTTTATTACTTTGTTAGCGTGAGCTATACAAGCTCTTACCCTTATTGCCATCATAGTTTTGTTTCTGATCATTATTAAGAAACCATGATTTAACCCAGTTTTACTTGACCTTCTACCACTCTGAGTAGCCAATTGTTCATTTGACTGGCATACTATTTCAGTGTTATTCATGTTTTCTTTTGATAGAAATTTCTATATTTTTAATATCTTGAATCCCTCCCCCAATAGCTTTGAATAGTATTACTCGTTAACAGTTGAGTAATGTTAAAAAAGTGGGATAGAAAAAAAAAGAAAGATAGACAAAGTAACCAAAAATCCGATTATGATCTGTTTGGAAATAATTGAGTAAAAGAGTTCAATTTTCAAAATTTTAAATATGATTTGAGCATCATGGAGAATCCTAAGAGAATTTCTATAGGTGCCAAGTTTTGAATACTCATATTTATAATCATTGAACACAAATATAGATACAAAATCATTGGAATATTTTTTATAAAGAATTATTTTGTATGGTTTGTTGATCTCGGAAAATTATACAAAGCTCATGAACAAAAAGTATTGCTTGGAACATGTTTTTGATCAGAACTAAGAAACATTACACTTAAATATGCATGCTTTCAGAAGCACTTTGATGTTTTGACTAATTATACTATGCTTTCAGTACAAACATCCTGTGTTTTTGTTTTATAATGACTGCTTGCTTGTAGTCAGTGAAATGAGTGGTGTTCTGCCAGAGACTGAAGTAATTTGAGCCAGCCCAGCGTCTTATAATTGGATCATAAGCTTCATACGTTCATTCAGATTAAATTGATTATTGCTTCTTATTTTCAGCTTGGTCTCACAATTTCATTTTTTCCCTATATTTCCCACTTTCCTGGGAGGAAAACAATTAATTTTAACTATTGTGGTGGTTTTATACCAAATAATTGCTGATAAGAAAATTATCGTTTGTGTTTTAGACATCCAATGATTTTCGAGTACCGGCAGCTGGTTATGGAAATGCTTCTCAGTATTCTCTGAATGATGGCTCTTCATTGTATCCTAGTGACACTACATTTACCAGTTCAACGAATATGGTTGATTATTTTTCAACTTTAACCAAGCGTAGAAAAAAGAGTAAAGATGAATCAAATGGTGGGTATAACTCTATTATTAATAAAGAAATGGCTATCCTATGTTTAATTAAATAATTATATATTATACAAGCCCACCAGGGGGTGATATTACCCACTTTGGGAAACACTGATATAGAGGAAAAAATTGGAAATTTTCTTGGCAATTATGTGAGGTGACCATATGACCTGTTATCTGGGACAGGCCTATTACAGTAATTTTAACCATCCCGACTCTCAACTTTTTTTAAATTCTAATTTCTGTTGTGTTTTTTGATGAGGTCTACTTAAATTTTCATTCTTAATTGAAATCAAGAATTAAAATTATTTTGTCAACTTATAAATCATATTAAGATAATTATAAAAATAGAAAATAAATGTTTCCCATATATTTGTCATGTCGAATGGTTTTTTTTCATTGAATATTCCATCCCGCTGTAACTTACACTGGCACTTTATTTCCCATGTTTAGCAAATTTTCAGTAAAAATTGGCAACTTTACTTACTTTTGACATCGTATGTGGTGACAATCGGCAATTTCCAGCATTTTCCTCAAGGAAGAGTCAGCCTTGCAAAAACTGAGGAATTAGTTTTTACTCCATGGATTTTTCATTTATGCTAATCATAATTTGAGGATTTTTACAGGTTTTTCTGTAAAAATACAAAAAATCGGAGCAATCTGGTTTCAGACTGTTCTGTATTTCTGGGTAAATTGGACATTTTGGCATCTATAGTGTACATTTTCTGTTATAATGGGTGACTCGATTTCTGATCATAATCTTTTTTATTTTTCAGACGTTACCAAACCACCGGAAACTAGCCAAAATGAAGTTATCCGTATCTGTAGTACTGATGAAGTAGGATATGACGCTGATGAAGTAGGATATGACGCTGATGAAACAGTGTGTGATGCTCCTCGTACAAGAACTGGTAAATGCTCAAATAATTTCACATGCCCTGATGCAAAGGCTTGTAGAAGGAAAAGAAAGAAGCAGAAAAAAAAAGAAAAGAGAAAGCGTGAAGCAGAAAAAAATGCTAAAAAAAGGTGTGATGATACGAATTCTTCTTTGAAAGATGATGAAACCAGTAGTGATGATATTACAAGACGACATACTAGGGAATTCAAAGACGATGATGATGATGAGTGTTCTGATAGCATCTCTCCAAAACACGCATCTTTGAAAAGCTGCTTAAGGCTCTCTACTTCTTTTTCAAGTGCTAAATCTGTAACTTTCAATGATGAGGTATCTTATGAAATCATTCCTCCCAGACCAACAGATAATGTAGAAGACATTGAAGAAAGTGCTGATCTCGACAAAAATGTTCCGCTTTCCTCTGCTGATAATCAATTACCATCTCCTGAAAAAAATACTGTGGTGAGAATCGAAAAGACTATTAAAAATAGTAATTCTTATTCTGCTGCTTCACCATCCAGAGAGAATTCACAAAGGAAGAGCATTCCTGTGCAGACCTATATGTCTCTCCCAGTTTTTGGCGGAAGCGCGATAGGTCGGAATACAGATAGCTGGAGTGTGACATTGAAGATGGCAGAGAAAATGTCCCATTATAACTCAGTAATGGAATCGATATCAAAACACAGTGTACTGTGTACGACCAATCTTCTAGAAATCAGGGGTTATGGCAATTAAATGCATGGTTTTCATAGATAAAGTTTTGTCATCAAATTACTACTGTATATCATTGTGTTGAACTGTTACATCCTTTCCCTAAAACCTTCAAATCAGTGCTCTTATTTCACAACATGATTAACTATTCATTAAGTTAATTTAATTAAATACAATAAGAACTAGTCGGAAGAAAATGTTTTTATGCCTTTTATAAATATAAATAACTGGTACAGTGGAAATAACCAGACCCTCAGTGAAATGCCATGTCTTCTTTGAAAAAGACTTTGGGCAGGTGATAGTACTGTTCCCCCCCCCCCCCCCAAAAAAAAACTCTGAGAATAATAAACCAAGCAAGAGCAATACTCTTACCTTTCCTTTTATATACTGTACATTTTGTACATACTTTCCTCCTATTATATCCCTATACAAAGACTGGCCGAATCCCAGGTGTCAGGTCACCACAGCGACTGAAAAATTGAGATTGGCGCCTAATTGTTTTTTTGTTTGATAACTGAATTGAAGTCTCAGGACCTCAAAATTTTCTGAAATTATGTCAACCTGTCTGCTAACAGAGAAAAGAGTTTAAGTCCCATAGAAGTAGAAGAATATGTTATTTTGGATCAATTTTTTTTTGGGGGGGGGGGAAGAATGCCCGATGCCTATGAAATTTTGCTGGTGCTCAAATATTTTCCTGATTTGCCAAGCCTTTCCCTATACTACCCCAAAGGATAAGGTACCAGGTAGATTTTAAGTCCCATCTCTTTTTTGTTATCAAACTGGATAAAAAGATTACTCCACCTAGTGGCAGTTAATTGGTAGGTTGGTGTTGGCAAAATATTGCTTGAGAGTAATGCAATCATTAAAAACTCCCTAAGCTTGTCATTACCAAAATGAGTTTTGAGCAGGCGATATCTTGTTCATGCTGTTGAGAAGTAAGACAGACTGGCTCATGGCTCAATACAAATTAAATATTTTAATAATCGAATCATTGTTTTGCCACTTAATACAAAATTTGGGTGGTATGAAGTATTTTCAATGTTTTTTTTGACTTAGCCTGGATCGACTGTCTAAATAAAATGACAAAAACTCTTGATTTTTCACTGGGGAGCGGATCGTTTAAGATTTCATCAGCGGTTAATGAAGTTGCTTTCTCTGGTACACAAAAGTGTTGGTAGTAAACTACTTTACAGTGGGGAACAGCTAACTGAATTTTTGTAATTATAATTTTTTGTTAAGAATAAATCCTTTTAATGTATTTTATGGTAGTAATAACACCAATTCATAAGAGATGCCAACAACAGTATAAAGTGTGGCAACATGATAATGTGTTACCTCTCAGTGTAACAATAGCCTCTCTACGATATTTTTTCTTGGTCAAAAGTTCCACTGTGATAGGTAACTTCATACGAGTTTTCACAGATCGTGTATTAATTACGTTTCTAAAGCTGGGTCCACACAAACTGGTTTTGAGGAACAGTTCACTAAAGCCAAGGTGATTTTGATGGCAAACTGAACAACATTGTGCATCAGACAAAGATGAGCGAGATCCATCGGATGTTGGTACAGAAAAAAAAATGGCTTGTTCGTGTACGTCCAGGGCTGTGCTACTCCAAACTAATGTTTGTTTGGAATGGCGCTGTGCAGTCAGTTTGAACCCGATATAAGGTTTTAAAAGGTATGCTACTGAACAATTGAATGTATAGTTAACGCAGATGTTCAATTTGTTTTGAATATAATACAATAAGTACACATAAAAAAGCAAATCAGTAAATGAGTACAATTGTTCAGCTGATTGAATAACATTAAATAACAATTGGTTTTATTCCGACTAATTTTTCGCTAACTTTCCACAAATCTTCTGCAGATTTTTTAAGCCAGCAAGCCATCCTACTCTGCTTGCAGTTTGCAAAATATTTTCCTGAAATATCTTCTAAGGAGGGTGATATAGCTAAATGAATTGTGGTTTGCGCACCTTCAAGAGAAGACTGAAAGAAATAAACGAATCTAATTAAACATCTAATGCTAGATTATGGTTTTTTTCTTTCTTCAATAACTTTGTTTTCCAAAATATTGAAATCAAAAAAACCAGGAGTGTACTTACTTTCCCACAGAGAAGCATTACTGATGTAATCAAGATGCTCGTTAATATTCCTGAGTTGTTTCTAAAGAGTTCTGATTTAACTACTCCTGGATGTAAACTGTTCACAGTAACACCTAAAGGAAGAAGCAAAGTATAATTCAATTAGAGTCATCAATATGCACAAGGAGTAATTGTGAGAACAAAAATTACTGATTTGAACTGAATACACATACATTGATTGAACCCGATTAACAACAATAACAGCCAAACACATACTTTGGTACCAGGAGATTTTTTTTTTAAAACCAATTTTATGTATATTTCACATGTACTGAAAACAAACATGATATTAGTTTTTGCCTGTCATCCTCTTGTTTGTGATGTGACAGTTGTGTTATTTACATTAACACAGTGGTTCTCAAACTTAATTCTATGCAAAGCTCCAGTCATGGTTTATCTGAGGCTTTCAAAAACAACTAAAAGTACAAACAGCACAAGCATCAATATTAACAGCTCGTCAGACATTGGTAGAGGTTGGCAATTCCCTAGGAGCCGAGCCACAATTCACTTAGAGGAACAGTTAGTTAGCTCATTAAATTTGGCTTATGATATAGGCGTTAAGTTAAAAAAAACCCTTTCCTTTGTAAAAAATTTTAATTAATTGGAAAAAAAGTTCAGCAACACTTCTGTAAATTTACAACAGCTTAATTTTAAATCAGAAACGAGAATTAAATATAAAAACCAAAGAAAAATTTATTCTGCTCCACTCCAAAAGCTTCTTTTTCTTGAAATTCTTGAGAGGACTTTGTATACGCGCGCAGTCTCTTTGCAGATTCCAACCGTAATCTGCCATCATGTGAGTGTCCCGTTTGCCTTTGTATCAGTCCTCCATTACCTTTATGTCTTGGTGAAATTGTTTACCTTCAGCTTCATTAGTTTTGCCAAGATTTTCAGGGAAATGGTTTAAATATCTGAGCAAGTAATTGAACCTTTATGCTCACATTACAACTGAGGTCTCTGAAGTTATTAAGCATGCTGTTAACTAGTTCAACATAGTTTTCAGCCTTCTGGTTGTGCAGAAAGGTCTTAACAAAAAGAATGAATAAGGTCCATGCTTTTCACTCATTCACTGAATCCATGAAATAAGGATTGTTTATGAGAGTGATTTGAGGACAATCATAAATTTGAGCTTTAAGCATCATCTGTACTTTCCAGGTATTTTTTGTCTATGCAAAGCAAACACTATCCTGATCAAGAGCTTTCATAAACTGTTTCATTAACCCTAGTTTTATATGCAACAGGCAAGGTAATTCTGTCTCATCCGACCAAGGATTCACGAATGACATTTTGCCAATGACCATGTTTTCTCTCATGAGCCACTTTTTCTTATCCAGTAGTATCGTTTGGCTCTTAACTCAATCACTAGTCAGTGAGTTAGTTGCATTGCAAAATATTTCATAATTTAGGTACACTGAATCTTTAAAAGTGAAACTGATAGTATTCATAAATATGGCAATTTGTTATAAACGATATTTTCAACATTGTTTTGGTATTTCAGGTATACTAGGATGGAAAAAAGTCATTATAAATGATAATTTGTAACATCTGATTTATAAGTGGGCTCTATGGTATCATTAAAAAAATCAGTTGAGAATTCCAGGTACCAAACAATTTTTTTTTCTAAGGCAGTGTGCAATAGTTTATAAAATTCACAAAACACCTCAAACAGGGCGACCAACACTCCTGATATTATCTTGCTTGTGTTTTCTTTTTTTTAAATACAGTAAAACCTTGTTAAGTCGTCACTCTGGTTAAGTCGTCATTTTTCTTCAGGCCCTTCCACCTCTCATAGACAACAATGTTATTATACCCCTGTTTACTTGTTGCTAATTTCGGTTAACTTGCCACTATGAAAAAATTTGAGAAAGTGGAACAGACTATTTTTATGGCTCCCATTAAAAAAAGAGCTTGTTAACAGCATTGCCATATGCTTAAACGTCGCCATAAAATCCTATATACCCAGACGGAACAGTTTAAGTAACAAAAGTTACGCTTGGTAAAGTTCATTTGGCGACTAAGGTTTTTGGAACGTTCAAGCTAGATCTCATTTCTGCATGGGCTCAACTGGAGAAACCGTGAGACACCCAGGCTCGTGTCGCAAGAAGCAATGTAAGCACTTTTGCCCCCCAGGGTCTCTCCAGCAAAACAAAAATTTATTGATACATCAAAGATTACACATAGTGCAAGGAAATCAAAAATTATGTAAATCGAAGAATCAAATTAATCAAGTCAATGTGCAACGGGCACAGATAATAAATAATCATAGAAAGCATGGGCTCTACTAATTTAGGGCTTGAAATTTAAACAATATCTTTGTTGAAAAAAATTAGACATTCTTTCCCAAGTGTTGAGGTCTTCTGTTTACTTTTCCCTGCCCAGGGCCCCTCCACCAAATCAAAAGTGTTCAAGATTACTTTGTAGTTGTATCATGAACTACTGATGAAGAATTCAAACACTAAAAAATTAAATTTGATGTCTATGTAAAATTAATGTGAAATATAGAGTTCTATTATGAAGAAAAGCTGCTTATAGCTTTAGACTAACAGTTGCTCTGTTAGCCCAAATTAAAAATTACTAGTATAAATCAAAGTGTACAGTACGTTTTACCACAATAATTCAAGTAATAAGAGATAAAAAAAGGTAAAAAAATGCTATTTACTCTTTCGCAATCTGCAAATTTTATTAATATTGTTATTTTGATTCATACTTTAATAAATTTCACATTACTTTAAATTTATACGATTTCCACAACATTGCACATTGAAACTGATGGCACTCTGCTTAAGCTGTCATAATTTTTCAATAACTTGAGGTGACGACTTATTAAGATTTTACTGTATATATTATAATTAGCCAAATAAAATTTGTTGCAGATATTGAAGTGCAAATATTTATTTGCACTTCAATATCAAGGGACAAAAATGTCCCTTGATTTTTCTATTGTAAATTAGGTGAAGATTTTATGTGGTCAAACTGAAGGCAGAAGTATTTGTGTGAAATGCTCTCACACTCTGAAGAAGTTGACAGAAAAAACATGCTGAGAAATACTCATACAAAAAAATTTTGAACACACAAATGGTTAAATTAACAGAAAAATCGATGAAAAAATTCAGTACTGAAGTAATTTTAAACTACACAGTAAAATAAGAGAAACAATTCCCGCAACACGAAATTTTTTGGACTTGATGAATTTTAAAAATAATTGAAAGAACTTATTTCAGTATCAATGGAAATGCTGGATTAATGACCTGAAATAATTCCAGGATCGCGTAAAATTCACAATTAATTGAAGTGATAATTCCAGAAATAAGGAAAATTCAGAAATTGAATCCAAAAAATATGAAAATTCAGAATCTTCGAATTTTTTGTTTTTTCACGTTATAAGGGGCCTGAAAAAGGTCTCAGCATAAGGGCCACTGCTCCAGGATACCGAGCGCTGGGTCCGATGCACAAACCCTAAGGGCGGTTCTGGGCAAGACAGCAACACAGTTTAAACTGCAATCGCAGGTTAAAGGATTAGTGATGGACACGGATTGGTTAAAATCCTCAATTCAACCAATTCGTTTCGATCTTCAATCCTTTCACCTGCGATTGCAGTTTAAGCTGTGTTGGGGAATACGGCCGGAAGTAACCTTCCTAAGCTGGGATGAATTTCAAATCCGGGGAAGTTTTCAGATTGTGGTCTTAAATGACGAAAATTTGTTATATCGACAGTTTTATTCGTTTTATAGGGGGGGGGGGGGTTGATCTTAATTTTCATCAGAGTTTCAGAAAATCGTCAAAAGAATTCGTTGAATTTGAGTTCGTTATATCAGGGTTCCGACTATTTACGAATGGGACCCTGCATTTCGTTGAAGAGGGAAAAAATATATTTAATTCAAATTCCAGGTAATTTTCTTGACAGTTCTTTATTTCTCTGCTTTTCATGCAGTTAACTAATCTCCCTTTACCATCGAGCTTATATTAGGCCGGGATTACACTTTAAAAGTTTTATAAAAGTTCGTTTATAAAACTTGAAAAATGCAACCAATAGGCGGATCAGTTAAGTTCGCTTGAATGCAACGTGTTTATTGGTTACATTTTTCAAGTTTTATAAAAGAATTTTTATCAAAGTTTTATAGTGTAATACCATCCTTACTCTCGATGTTCTTTACCCATCTTCAATTCCGACGGCCGAGTCGCCGCCGATCCGAGCGAATTTTTTTTTCTTCTCGACTGCACATGCGCATAGTGCGCCGTCGCCCCGCTTCCGGCGTGCCGGCTGTCTGAGTCAGACCGGTTTTCACTGGAAAAAACTTGTTCATTCTTGCCTCAGATTCTGCGTTTGTCGGACTAGATTGCGAGCGATGAATACTGATTTATTGATCAGTAAAATTCGTTCGAAACCACAAATTTGGGACAAGCGGTTGAAGGAGTACTCGAACAGGAACGTGGTTGATGCCTGTTGGAGCGAGATATCGGAGGAAATCGGCGTTGAAGGTAAATATTTGGTTATTACCAAATGGGGTATGGTAAATTATACTTCGTTTTTATTTTATTTTTTTGCATAATACACAAATCGGCTTTTTACACACAATTTTTTTTTTTTATGGCGAATTAATTTGTTCAAATGGGCACGATAAAAATGTTCAAAACATTAATTTGACCCTCGAGTGCACGTGTTGTGGGTCTGTGGCATCCCATGCATTTCTCTCATATAAGGTTTGGCGCGAATGTCGCTGCTTGCTTAGGAGATCACCTGGCGCGATCGCGATGACGTCAACACACCCCACGTGTAGTGATGAATTATGTTATGCCCGTAGCTTCTACCGCCCCCATGGAACATTCCATCACCCCCCCCCCCCAGGGGGCCGTTAACGCCCACGTTGGGAATCTGATCTAGTGATTTCAAAATTAAAGGAAATTTTTTTCGCTATTAAAAAATAATAATTGCGGAGAAGAATGTAAATATCCAGAATTAATGAAAGTAATCTCAGAATGAATTGAAATTTTTGATGAAAATTCTGGATTATTAAAAATTTAGGTCAGGATTTATAAAAATTAAAAAATCGATAACAATTCTGAAAAATCAAGAATTTATAAAAATTCAGGATTCATAAAAATTCATAATATACAGAATTTTTAAAAATTCATAATATACAGAATTTTTAAAAATTCATAATATACAGAATTTTTAAAAATTCATGATCAAAAATGAAAATTCCGAAATGAATGAAAAATAATCCCATAATGCAGTGTTTTTCAAAGTATGCTTCGCGGCTTCTTGGGGATTTGTGTGATTTATGCTGTGAAAAATGATTCTTTTATAAATGAAAATATCTACTACACCAGCGTTTCCTCAACATATGATCTACATTCAGGCTTGATGATTCGATTCTAATTGAATGAAAAATTATTCACCTGTGCAATTGATATTAGTAATATCCATATTGGTTCAAATAAAAATTGTACTTTCATACTTAAGTTCACCATACCGCATCAAAGAAAAAAAAGAGGAAATTAGGCCATGTGCACACTCATGTACAAAATCGCGCAACAAGTCACTTGGATTGTCGAGCGACAAGTCGCAGAACACGAGTTGCGCGATTATGTATATAATTGACGACATAGACTTGTGACTTTTCATAGATAAAAGTCGCAGAACGCCCGATTCATTCTGCAATTGTCAAGGACAGGCCCGTAGACTAGGGCAACCGGGGTTCTGCCCCAGGGCTCCAAACCAAATTGGGGGTCCCCACAAAGAAATGTACACTCATTTTGCATAACGACCCTAAGAGGCACGCTGCGTGACGAGATGGCAATGACGAGATACCTCGTCTCCATAAAAGCCTCTTATCATAGCATTGACAGGCCCGTGTATTTTGTAAAAACGATTTCTCAGGGGAAAATTTTTCTCTATGTCCCATTAGTTTCCACCTGCTGAAAATCGGAAGAAAGCCTACTTCATCAAAAAAGATATGGCATTTTAAAGAGGGTTTTAGTGATTTCTTATATGTCGCTTAAAGGGCTAAACTAGTGTGGGGGAGCCGCAGATGCCCCATGAATCGGGCAAGGGAGCCGCGGTTGATGAAGGTTTGAAAACCATTGTGTTAAAAAACGTGAACAACACAAATTTTTTTTTTCAAGCCGAGCACAACCCAGGTCTATCGCCATGGGCAATTTACTACCTAGTGAGTTGTGCCGGAAGTGTAAGTATGTGTACCTAACAGTCTGAGTGCGTATCTAGTGTTGTGTATGATTTTTCAGTGCTGCCATCTATATCTCAGAAGTGAAGTGTAATGACTGAATACTTGTACTGTATGTAGGACTGTTGCTCTCTGTGGCGAGACTTTTTAACGGGGAGATCGACTCGCATTTGCGCCTTGAAGTTGGGAACCACAGAAAACCAACTTCAGCCGACCACCACTGTGGTGACGGTGGGGCTCGAACCCGGGTCCCCGCGATGCGAGTCCGTCACTATGACCACTCGACCACCACAGCAGCAAACAACACAATTGTCATATCTCACAAAAATGAGAGTGATAAATGTATAATCACACGGAATGAATAAAAAAATTATTTATTTGTACAATATTTTGTTGGTCCTGGGGCCTATACAAGAGGATACGATTGAAAATGACAAAGATATTGTTTGATATTGGACAGAAAACTAGTGATAGTTGGGGATTCGCGACAATAGAGCTTGGGAGTTAGTTCTAGACCAATAGTATGACGAAAGACGCTGTATTTAAAGAAGTCAAAGAGTAGAAGCAAAAATAGGTTTTATTTTAAGGGAATGATCAAGTCTTCTGGAGTTGTAGGGCGGTTTGGCCAGGATACCAGAAGTATTAAAGTTGAAATGACCATGGAAAATCTTATACAGTCGAATTCCGTTATAACGAACTCCAAGAGACCGTGGAAATCACTTCGTTATAAAGGAGTCCCAGGTTTTTACATTATTTCTATGTAAACGTATCTGGGAGATTAAAATGATCTTATCTGATGTGTGTTCGCTAAAACGAGATTTTCGCTATAATGGTATTCGTTAAAACGGGATTCGACTCTAACGAGGTTAATCGAAAAATGAGACTAATAGTGGAGAGAGGGAGGAGGTTAAGTTCATTTACAAGTTCGGACACAGAAACAATGAAATGATCCCATAATGAGTGAAAATTTAGAACTGATAAAAAGTCAAAACCAATGAGTGAGAAAATTCCAGTAGAGGCTACTACTAATAAAAGTTCATTATTTTAATGAAAATTATTCCTGAATAATAATGAAAGAAATAATTGATAATCTGTATTTATGCAAATATCGTTGATATCAAGCAGAATATTTCAAACGAGAATAGGGAAATTCGAGCTGTATCCTAGGACTATTTTTCGGATTGCTCATAAACACCTGCCAAATCACGTACGTGGGACACGAGAAACTGCGTCTCGGTAACTGTGTAACGCGACCAGCCAAGCGTAGCTGGGTGTCTCGATCTCTTTTGGTTGCAATAGAGCGTGCTGTGCTTAGACGCAAATATAGAGCGTGCTGTGCTTTGTCGAGTCGTGCGCGCTCTACGCGTCTCAATTTGTGTCTGGCCTTGTTGTAGAGATTTTGAACTACAGTCGAATCACGTTTTAACGAATACTGTTATAGCGAAAATCTCATTTTAACGAACACTTTTCTAATCCCTCAGATAAGTTTACGTAGGGACATTTATAAATAACCTGGAATTCCTTTATAACGAAATATCGTTATAACGAAGTGATTTCTACGGTGTCG
Source organism: Pholcus phalangioides (assembly GCF_987345545.1). Taxonomy (NCBI): domain Eukaryota; kingdom Metazoa; phylum Arthropoda; class Arachnida; order Araneae; family Pholcidae; genus Pholcus; species Pholcus phalangioides. The sequence continues at coordinate 40,577,575 of NW_028301608.1, read as the reverse complement.
TGGAGTTCGTTATAACAGGATTCGACTGTACTGCATATTTTTTCCTCTCCTAAAACGAAAATCTTGACCATGACGATCATTTTCTCGTCCGATTCACTTTTTTTTTAAATGTGCCATGCACTTCTATTTCAGCCCACAATATGGGCGGAGATACGGGGGGGGGGGGCCCAGTTTCAAAGGTGGAGTCGACTGATCTAATGTATATATCTGTATATATGAATTGACATCATCATCATCATCATCGTGCCCCCCCCCCCCCCAGATATCCAAGTCTATCTCTGCCTATGGCTCACAATATATATAATTAATGTCCTGAAGCGGGCCACTCAGATGATATTTAAATGTGACTTGGGCCGCTTAAGTGATCTGGAACTGCGCCTGGGGTCACTCAAGGGATCTTGGAATGTGCAACATGTGGAAAAAACATGCGGTGGAAAGAGGTGGCTTTAACGGCTCGCGCACCGGGTATCGCCCAGGCCCAGACTTGTGAAGGGGGGTGGGGGAAAGCAGAAAAAAAAATCCAAACTTTTTAAATTTTTTTTATAATTCAAGAGGCACAATAGTTTCTTCAGCACCCGACAGACCAGACACGACCCAGGCTCTGTCCCTCTCGGGATATAAGCCTTTTACCCGAGTGGGTTGGGTCGTGCTGGGGAAGTCTTCTGCACCCGGGGCCTCAATAACCGACCTTAATCCGCTTCTGGCCGTGGACCGCTTGAGTGATATGGAACAGTACCACGTGCCACTTAAATGATCCGGAACTGTGTTGCGGGTCGCTAGAGTGATCTGTGACTTACGCGGGGCCGTTTTAAGAGACTCATGGGGGGTCCCCTTACGAAAGGGATTTTTCTGAGGGCGCCTACCTGGCTAAATATTTCTTGCTACCAATTCACATACTTAATTTCAAAAATTTAACCAGATTTCATTTTTATGACCAGCATTATTCATTTAATTCATTTTATTTTAATTCAGCGGGTGCTCAGACCCACGCCATAAATTACCGCTCCGGCTCCGACGCCACTGCCCATTCCGACCCCTTTATATATATAACTGTAGAATTCAAGCGCATGGCTTTAGGGCCGCGTCGCAATCAAATATGGCATAACTCTAGAATTAATATTCTTTTTTTTCATTTTTTTTTTCAGAGGGTGTTCTACGGAAAAAATGGAAATATCTTAGAGACCAATTTTGTGTTGAAGCGGGAAAAGCAAAATCCTCTCAAACAGGGAAGGCGCTGAGCGATCCAAAATGGCCGTATTACAGATCATTGAAATTTTTGAAAGACGTTGTAAAACCTCGAACGTCGTCAAATAGTTTTAAGACCAAAAAAGTTGAAAAAGTTGTTATTAGTGAAGACGATGAAAAGCAAAGTCGAGAAGACGATGCCGTGCACGAAGACACCATGGGAAATGAGTCTGAGCAATCAGACATCATTGTCGGCCGGATTAATAACAATATTATCGGATACAGCATTGTTTCTGAGCAGCCAGAAATCACAGTCGGTCAGATGAAAAGCAACATTACCGGACACAACATTGATTCTGAGAGCCAGAAAGCACCAAAAAGAAAGTGTCTTGCTACCGACTGCAATTGTAATGAGATGATACTGGAGATCCAAGAACAAACAATGCAATTAATGCAGCATGTGGTGCAAAGAGAGACTGATAATGAAGATTTGATGTTTTTCAAGAGTTTAATGTCTTATGTGAATGAAATCCCGCCAAATTTAAAACTGCGCTTCAGGAACCGAATCCAAGACGTTGTTGAAGAATTTGCTTTCGGATATGCGAACCAAGAAACTCTGCTCGTCGCTCACACGCCTTAGCAATTTGAGCCACCAAGAAGGTATTTGCTGGTGTCAACCATTTTGGGGGGTTACAATATGTGTCAACAATTTTGGGGGGTTGCAATATGTGTCAACAATTTTGGGGGGTTACAATATGTGTCAACAATGGCAGCTATAAATACGAACCTAATTCTATATAATTTAGTTGACACAGCTTAATTAAATACAATTTTTGTAAAATTTATTACATGTATTTGTTTCCTTCAATACGCTTTTTCATTACTTTACAATTTTCGTCATTTTGAGTACAGTAAATATGAGGTGATAAAATTATTTTTTGCTTATTTTTACCCCCCCCCCCCCAAACACCACAATTGAAGAAAGTGTGCACAAGGATTAAAATCAACTAAGTAAGTACAAATACCTTTGTTTGGCTGATATGCCAAAAATAGAGAAGTGGCTCATGTTTTTGATTACGGAATATGTTTTTAAAGAGGAAATTTTTATCCCCGAACGATCGCGGACGAGATATCTCGTCCAAGCGCAAATGGAAGTAATTCATTTCAGCTTTTCCTTTTTTTTTTTACCTCTTTTCTCATCATAGTAGAGCTTTATTGTTGCAATATGAATGGAAAAGCTATTTTCTTTTTTCCTCTCCCGTTCATTATATACTGCTATTTGGTGATTTTTCTCGTCGCATATATGTGTATAATGTATCTTTCTACTATATATTTATGAGAGAGAAAGAACAAATAGGGTAAAGCATAGTTTCTCAACCTTTTTTGTCCCATCACCCCCTTCAGAAATTTTTTTCTCCCATCGCCCCCCCCCCCCCGTCCAACGCAATCTAACCCATAGGATCCTATGTTATACTCGTAGCTTCTACCGCCCCCCTGGAACTTTCTATCGCCCCCAAGGGACGTTAACGCCCACATTGGGAATCACTGGGGTAGAGGATGAGAGTGAAATATCTACAGTCACTAAGGCCGGCATTACACCATAAAAGTTTCGTAAAAGCTCTTCGATAAAACTGGAAAAAATCAACCACAATAGGCCTATTTTTTTTTTCTTCAAATTTTGTAAAATAACTTTTATCAAGCTTTTATAAAACTTGAAATACAACCAATAAGCTGATCGGTTACATTCAAGCAAATGCAATCGATCAGTTTATTAGTTGTAATTATCCACTTTCACAAAACTTTTATGGTGTGATCCCGACCTAATTTTTCGCCCCCTCCCTAAGGCCAGTATTACACTATATGAAAAATGCAACCTATAAGTTAATTGGTTGAATTTTTAAAGTGTTATAAAAGAACTTTTTAGAACTTCTACAATGAAATCCCGGCCTAACATGCGAACAAGAAACAAGTTTTATCTCCGATGCTTCCAATACAGATCATCCAAATTTGTTGCTAAAAGCCAGTACGCGAAGTTGTTAAAAATAATACTAAATATGCAAAACTTACTAGGCCGGGATAAAATAAACACTATAAAAGTTGGATGACAGATCTTTTACAAAACTTGAAGGAGAAAAAATCAGCCACCTTGTTGGTTATCATAATATAAAATCCAATAGGCTTTCTCGTTTTAAAAAAATAACTTTTATTAAACTTTTATAGTGTAATCCCGGCCCTACAGAAAAATGTGTTACTGAGAGAGAGAGAATGTGTGAATTCACTATATATTTTTTTCAATATACGATATTTGATTGTTTTTTCCGACAATAGAATGGAACGTATCAGTATCAATTCTAAAATATCAAGTCGTTCACCATCAGCTAGTAATTGGGGAACAAAACAAATGTATTGCCCGAGGCATGTAAGAATTCCGAAAATTAAGGGGAATTTTTTTCATTGTTTATGGGAAATTTTGAGAGTTCAAATAAATGAGAAATAAAAATATATTTATTTCTCATTTAAATTCTTCGGTAAGTATTTTCATCAATAGATGGCAAACACATTTGTTTTGAATGTGTGGCGAAAACATTATTAAAAAAGGAAATTTCGTTATTCCACACTATAAAAGTTTTATGAAAGTTCTTTTACAAAATTAGACAAATGCAACCAATGAGTATCGGTTGTATTCGCTCGCTTGCGTGTGTGTATATCTACAAACATAAGATAAGTGTTATATTATAATGCATGAAGGTATCCGATATGCTACTCATTGGTAGTAAATAAGTGTAATTCCAGCCTTAGACTATGTGGCCATCACTGATCAAAACTCTGGTAAAATTGTCCAAAATTGGTCCATGTGGAAAATTTCTTTTACAAAACTTGAAAAAACCAACCAATAAGCCAATTATTGGTTACATTCGCGCGTGTAACTTATACGCTTATTGATTGCATTATGTGTAGTGCAATGCTCTTATTTTCAACATTATATGCATATTTTCACCAATAGATAGCAAGCAGCACATTCGTTTTGATTGCGTGGAAAAAAAAATTGTTCAAAATTAAAACTAAGCAATGTTTTTCGGGTATGTATTTTTTTTGAATTACATGCCCGACCAGGCATGTAAATTTGTTTAGATCTGTCCAGGCCTGGTTTTAACATCATACTAACACCATAGTTGTGAAGTCTTCCGAATTTCTAATGTCCCCCAGACTCCCGGATTTCTAACGTAATTGCAAAATATCCCTATGTGAGAGAAAAAGATATAGTCCCAAAGAATTTTTACTCGGAAAAAAAAGTTCCGTTTCGCTTGTTTTTCTCCTCCCATAAAAGACGCCACATTTGTAATGTTACTTGCCATTGCGCCAAGTCACAATGAAATGTTTCATTTTAACGACGAAAATATGAAATTTGCCCAAAACACAGCACAAAAATTCGGCTTCCTGACAATTGAATGAGTGAAACGACTTACGTGCTGCATCATCAGAGGATGAGGAATAAAGATCTTTCAATTTTTTTAACATCTCCTCCAAAGTTATATCCAATTTTCAATAGGTCTGTCCCGTTTTTTGGGGTTATAGACGCTTCAGCTGGGTGGTCACTTTGTCATGCTCTCCTGTAATTAATGAATAGAAGATTAGGAAATTACCTGTTCCTTTAAGTCGTTTAGACAACTCTCGAGTGAAAAGAATGTTGGCTGCTTTGGAGTTTGCGTATGCCATGATATAGTTGTAACCACTTTCGTCGTAGTTCAGATCATTTGTACGCAACTTTGCTATCCAGTGTGCATCTGAGGAAACGTTTATTATGCGGCTAGGAGCACTTCTTTTCAGAATATCTAGTTACAGAAAAATCAGCTATCATAAATAAAATATATAAGTAAATCCCGAAACTTTTTTAAAGATTTGTTTCAATCTAATGCATGTGTGTAGCAATGGAAAGAGAAATTTGGTATAAATTGGATTAAAAATTAATTATTTTAAAACAAATTTATGACCTTCACTCGTATATCGGGGTGCGTAGATGAGACTCCAAATTTATTACATTCAAGTGATGGATGATCAACATAAAAAATGCTGGGGAAAATACACTGCCTGGCAATTAAAAATGTCTCTCTCTCTCTCTCTAATGCTCTATTTGACTGTCTTTAGTATGAGTTACAGCAAGCGTTTGCCGTGGCAAATAAGGGCATGAAATACATAGAGATTTACTTATAAGCCAGATTTGTGTTTTTCGCCAAGGTCCTTAGTTGATGAAGGAAAAGTTGAATAGCTAGCCAGTTGTAAATCAAATTGGAATTACTATCCGGGAGATTTTGTGGTCCATGATTATTTTTTCAAAATCAAATTATCAGTTTTCAAGATGCTATTTGTGGCATTCAACTTTAATGCTATATATATATATATTTAAATTATATACACTTTTCAGTTAATGTTCTTAGTTGGGGGGAGGGGGGAGAATCTTCTGCTCATTGAGAATAAGAAGCTTTGAAATGATTGGTTATTTATTGATTGATTTACTCACCCAGTAGAAGTGAAGTCAACAGAAAATGGCCGAGATGGTTTGACTGCATTGTCATTTCACATCCGTCGTCAGTCAGTTCACGTTGAGTACCACCTGATGGCGGGGAAGAGAGAGAGAGAGAGAGCAAAAACATTATACTTCACTTCAAGTGCTGGCGATACAGTGAATATTTTTTTCTACAAGTATCAATAATTTTTTTCCCTCAATTTTGGTGAAAGTTAAAGAGAATGTACTATATTCATTCCATGGTATATTCTTGAAATCTCAACTTAATGGGTGACAACTCCCTTTTTCGCCGATCTCCCCGTTGAAAAGTCTACCACAGAGAGCAACAGGCCTACAACTGTAAAATCTTCAGTCAGTACACTTCACTAAAAGTTCGAAAAATAGGTGGCAGATGGCAAGCTGCTAATGCACAATGTTATAACAAGCATTGTACAGAAACAAGCTTCACATGAGGTTTACAATATGGGCACGCACATTCCAACATGTACCAATTCCTTAGAAGTTCCGCAGAGGAATGTGGACGAGGTGCATGTGTGGTGCATTAGTAGTAGTAGTAGTACTACTCTTTTTTTCGGATAAGCTGATTCATTCTATTGAATTTGCACTTTGACTGCTTATAGGTTGTTACGAATATTGATTATAAAATTTTCATGGTCCCCATGCAATCAACAGTATATGAATAATAATAAATTAACGTAGGATGTAATGAAGCCAATAAACATTGAATTTCTTACCTATAGCTCCAGCATTATTAATTAGCAAATTGATTTTTTCCTCATGATTTAGGATATCTTCGGCAAATGCTCTGATGGAAGCAAAAGAACATAAATCGAGATCTTTCAATACGACGTCATGATTTCCTGTTATCGAGACGATTTCCTCGAGTGCTTTCTGGCCTTTCTGCCTGTTACGGCAGGCCATTATAACACGGGCACCTTTTCTCGCAAGTTCCATAGCCGTGCATTTCCCTATACCTGAAAACGAAAACATTGGATTGTTAGAGAAGATTCAATACTAATTTAGAAAGTGTTTAAATAAAGAGAATCGCGAAATTTTTTGCGATCCCGGAAGTGTGGACACCTCCCTTATCAAAAATATGGGGGGGGGGGGGCAGACACACACACACACACACCAATCTTTTTTTATTTCTATTAAACAGAGATACTTACCGTATATACTCCTGTATAAGCCGACCCCCCCCCCTTCGGGACCACCAAAACAGTAATAAATTAAAAACCCGTGTATTATAGAGGAAAAAAAATTCTTATATTTTCATAGAAAATGAATAGCTCTTGCGGAAATTTACTGCAGAAAATGGTTCAAACTTTTTAATCCGTTTCACCTGAGTCTCCAAACTCATCGTAATTCATCAGATCCTCACAGGGTGCGGCGCATCTTTGTTTTTATCCTCATCTGGGCTGTCATTGCCATTGTCATTTTCAAAGAGGATATCATCTTCAGTTCCGTCCATCGCATTGCTGATGCAACACTTTTTGAAGAATCAGCGGAAACAGAATTCCACGCCTCATGTACCCATTGGCACACTAGGCCAATGTCAGGTTTCTTCAAGGCACCACTTTTTCTAGCTTCTTGATCATCGGAACTCATTCATTCGATCCACAAATTCCTCAAATAGTCTTTGAGAGGCTTTTTGATGCTCACATCTAAAGACTGTGCAAACGACGTTAGCCCACCTGGTATCAAAGCCAATGATGTTTTCGATTTCTTTACCTTGGCTTTGACAGTATCGGTTCTGTGGGGTTTGAACATATCCCATACCAATAATTCGGGGGTCGATATTCTCTCATCAAAAACTGACCCGAGTATAAGCCGACCCCCCCACTTGAGGAAAGAATTTTTCCACAAAAAAACTCGGCTTATACACGAGTATATACGGTAGTCGCTTTTTTTTTCACTCTGAATAAAAATTACGCGACGTTTCTACGAAAAATTTTCATATTCGGCCATTTTCTTGAGGGGTGTCACGACCCTTCAAGTCACTTTTTCTGATACGACTCTGAAAAATACTTCATTATGACGCAAATCAAATTCCAAAAAAAAAAAATAATAATAATTCTTATCGATCTATGAAGTTTTTCCTCTAAAATTGAGAAGAAAAGAAATGGATTATAATGTAAATGTATAGAGTGTTCCATAAATTAGTAAACGCAGTCAACGATCTTAATAATGACCCCACGTTGTAGTGATTACATTGTAGCTACTTGTAGAATAAGTCCATAATGTTTACATATAACGACTATCCTATATGTTTTCCTTTTCGATATAACGACTTACATTCGATATACCATTACAACGTCTGTTTTCCGCAGGACGATGGGGTCGTTATAACGAGCGTCGACTGCGGTTTCACAAAATTGAAAGAATATTTGAATGCAGTTTGCAGTCTGATTGTATTTGAAGTTATTCTCACGACAGGGGATTTTTTTGTTGATGGAGGTTGATGTACGAGAGCAAATCTCTGGAAATACGCAAATCAAAAATCCTATAAAATGCAGAGGGTACGATTAACAGCTCATTTCTGAATTTCCCTGTTACTGGCACGAACATATAGTTTTCATTGTGATGTTGGCATTGGTGGATAACGCACTATTGGTGAACATTTTAGACGCAGAAGAGATTGAAGAAAGGTTCTGGTCCAATCATTTTTGATAATCTTTCGTGTAGTGCCCTCCATAGAAAAAAGTTGAACTAATTATTTTTTTCCTGTACCAAAAATTGTCTCTTCGTGAGAATAACTTTTACGTAAACCGTATTCAAGTATACACCAATTCCTTCGATTTTTATGCTTTTTTAAACTATTTACGAATTTATGGAGCACACACGCACACACACTTCGACGAAAACTTCGACTTAAACACGTCCGAGTTATCGTAGTTCGACTTACCGCCAATTGATTGTATTTGAATACTGCGGTTTGCGAAAAAGTTTTTCTCCCGAAAGGGGATTATTTCTTTGGTAAAAAAAAAAAAAAAATCAGTCAAATTTCTGTCAATAGAGGCCGCTGCACGCTCCCCCATATTGACCTGATTGAACTCGAACCTTTCTTCAATATAATCTGTGTCCGGAACGTCCATAAAGCTTCATCCGGTGATTTGTGGCTGAGACAAAACAACTTCGCCAATAGTGCTTTATCCATCAATGTCAACATCAGAATGAAACCTTATACAAGTGCCAGCGACAGTAAATTTCAGTAATGAGCTTCAAATAATGTACATACTGGATTTTATGAAACTCTTATTTGCACAGTGATTTGCTTCTGTAAAAAAAAAAAAGAGGGGAAAATCTCTCTTCCTTGAGTATAACTTTTTCGCAAACCGCATTCAAATACTGTACAGCAATTTCTTCAATTTCTATAATTTTTTTTAAACTATTCACGAATTTATGGGACACCCTGTATTACTGATATATTACTGATTTACGAAAAACAAATTTCATTCTAGTGGCATCATTAAAAATTAATTTTTTAAATTCGAATACGCTACCATGGTTTTAGGAACAGTTACTCATAACAAGTATCCTTTCATTAAAATAATAGTTATATTTTTTGGTCGTTGAATCATACCCGTGTTCGACCCAGTGATTATGACAGTTTTTCCAGTCATGTCTGTGGCACAGCGACACTTTCTCAACGTCAACCTGCAGTACAGCCTTATGAGAACAAGAAATGATATCACCAAGCACACGATAACACAAATGAATTGCTGCCAGAAGAACGATGAATCCTCTGAACCGGCACTAGGATCGATTTCCATAAGACCTCTCATTATAGAGCGATGAAACACTAAAATTTGGAGACAAAAGAATTTAAATTAAAAGTAGAAAATAATGTTCAATACGGAACTCGAATATTGAATGAAGGGTAAAACAACGAAAGGACAATTTTTTTGCATTTCGAAGAGAATGTGGATTTTCTCGAGTTAAATAAGGCTTTCTAAATAGGATTCATTTTTTAACAGTAAATAAGAATTTTAATTAATTCTGAAGTTGTTTCTTTCACCGATTCATGAAATTAATTATTTCTTTCACTGATTTGAAAAATTAATTATTTATTTCACGATTTAGATTTATTTCTGAAATTACTTCTTTTTTTTATTTTATTTATTCTGAAATATTTTTTTGAGTATTTCTGGAATTATTCCTTTCACCGATTTAGAAAATTATTAGTACTTATATTACTATTACTTAAATTACTTAAATTACTAAAATTACTATTACTTAAATTACTGTAATTACCATTACTTAAATTACTGTAATTACCATTACTTAAATTACTGTAATTACCATTACTTAAATTACTATTACTTAAATTACTATTACTTAAATTACTATTACTTAAATTACTATTACTTAAATTACTATTACTTAAATTACTATTACTATTAGTATGACTCTATTTCTTTTATTTATTCTTAAATTATTTCCTTCAGTAATTCCGGGATCATTTTTTATCCTGTCAAGCCTGCGTTTTCGGGGCATCTCTATTTAAGGGACGAATGTCCTGTTGCGTGTCCTTTTGAACAGAACCTTATGTACTTTTTTCCCATAAAACCTCCATAAAAGGAACAAAAAATCTGTTCCTGTGGGAGTCCCTCATTATGACGTTTCACTATAAATTAATTTAATTTTTATTAATTAATTCTAATGTAATTATAATGAAATAATAACAATAATATGGTATTTTTAATGATGTTTCTACCAGAGCATAGTTTTCACGAGTTGAAAGGTATGAGACGTTCTTAAACGGAGGTTTGACTGCATTAAATTTATCTTCTTTTTTTTTTGTCAAATTCAACTGTCTTGTGTAAAATAGTTTTTTTAATGAAAAAATGGTCGGCTCTCCACGGAAAAAAGTTTCTGGGGTCACACGTTGCCAGCGAGTCATTCATTGAAGACTTCTGACAATGGCCCATTCATTGGACCGCTTTTTCAACTTGTGACCAAATTGCAATTTTTTTTCTTATTATTTTAACACAACACAGACACCGTACCATACAATACAAAACAAAAATACTAATTCAAGTGAAAGACAACACAGGGGACGCACTTGGTCCGTCCTAGAGCGTAGAGAAAAATTTCTGTATACAATAAACACAGCACGCTCTTGATTTATTTCACTTTTTTAAAAGCATTTCAAATTTTGTCTTGTGTGGTTATTCATATTTTCAATAACCGTTTCAAAATTCATTACAGAATTCCAGTATTACACTGTAACAGTTTTATAAAAGTCCTTTTATAAATTTTGAAAAATTCAACCAATAAGATTATCGGTTGCATTTGCTCGAATGTAACCTATGAGCTTTATTGGTTGGATTTTTTACGCTTTATGAGAAGGATTTTATCAAACTTTTATAGTGTAATGCCCACCTAAGGTCTGATAATTTTTTTCCTAATTTGTTACAGGTGGCTGGTCGTCAGTAGTTTATACCTTTTTTTGAACAAGGCATTTATTTGTTTTTGGAGTTGAATAGAAGAAATTGTATCTATATTTGAGGTTCTATCGTAGATATACTTGAGAAAGAAATTATGGTTTCTTACGGTAAAAGCCCGAAGAGACTGATAAAACCTAGGTTTTACCAAGGCGAGTTGATAAAATCCGAAATACTCTTGTAAACGCTTTCATTTCTTACTTTTACGAATTCAAAGTCCGTTTTTAATGAATAAATTAGCCATTATAAACTGACTCCTAATAATTATTTAATAATTATAATAATTTAATAGTTATAATTACTTAATTATTAACTATTGGATTAAAATAGTTTTTCGATTAAAATAATTTGTAATTTTATTAGAGTAATTAATTTCGATAATGTATCATTTAACGAAAATAAAATTTTGGAAATAGCTATTTTTTTCGTATTTTAAAAAAAGAATATATCTATGCATGGTGATGTAAGAAAAAAATCGAAATCCGAGATCGGGATGAAATTTCCAAAAAAATTTCATTTCTGAAAAGTCATAAAAAATAAAATTCCTTAGTAAACAAATGTTTAAAAATATTGTGGCACTCAGTAGACCTTTTGATTTCTAAACGTGCTTATTCCATACTAGAATTTGAATGAAAATTATTTGAAATTGTATTTTAAACTAAGCGTTGCGCAAACGCAGAAGAGAGTTTAAAAAACGCGCGTATATCTCAGAGTATCACACAAAAATTAGGTATTTGTTTTGAGATTCACGTTTGTAAAGGGTGTCCTGTAAGTCTTAATTGCCTTCATCACATCAATCGTTTTTCGTAGAGATATGGTTCATGTTTAAAAAATGCTCAAAATGTGTTTAAAAACCATTCTGCACCAAGTTTAAGAGTGAAAATACATATTTATTTTTTGCGACACACAAAATAAATTCTTATATGGGCAACATTTCCTAAAGAACCCACTTAAATAGTTGTTTCCCTGTCTCTTCTATAAAAAAATATTGTAAGTGCAATATTCGATGACATATTTGAATTCAAAAATCGGAGGAAAGTTGGGAAAGGACTACATAAGCTAATGGACAACGCTTCTTTCCCTCATTTATCACAGCATAATAATTTAGTAGTAGTAGTAGTTAATGTTGGCATTGCATAATTTTTCTCCGATTTTGAATTCAAGTATCTCAGCGAATATCACACTTGAAACGTGGAATTTTCTTTGTCGGCCTCAGGAGAGACACAACTAAACCATACATTCCTCTGCGGAACTTCTAACGAATTGGTACATGTTGAAATGTGCTTGTACGTGTTGTGAACCTGACGTGACGTTCGTTTCTGCGTAACGCTTGTTATGTGCAGTGCCGCCATCTGGCATGAGTTTTTCTAACTACGAGTGAAGTGTAGTGATTGAATAAAGGTTTATTGCTCTCTGTAGCGAGAATATTCAACGGGGAGATAGGCTCAAACTTGCTCCTCGAATTTGAGAACTACAGAAAACCTGCTTCAACCGACCACCAGTGAGACGACGCTGGAGATCGAACCTGCAAGTCCGTCACTATGACCACTCGACCACCACAGCGGCTAAAGTTCTAGGGGAGAAAGGGCAACAACTTTCTAATTGGATTTTTTTAAGACAGGGGGTTTCCCATATAAAAATTTAAAATTGTTTTATTTTGCTTCAAAACTGGTACAGAGTGATTTCTGAACACATTTTGAGCATTTTTCAAATTTAAACCATACCCCTCTGACGAACGGTTGATGTGATAAAGGTCAAATTAGGACTTACGGGACACATTGTATTCAGGTAAAACAAATTTTAAAATATTTTGTGATGAATATTTTAGTATTTTACGAAATGAAATTAATTCATCAGTTTTTAAGAAAAAGAGGAGATATCAGTCGAACAAAACTCACCACAACGTCAGGAAGAAAAGTCGATGCGATGTTTTTGAATCTCTGAACTACTCGGAGGTTTACGAACACCTGAATATTTCCAGTGGGGTTTACCGGGGGGAAATATTTCCCCTTACAAAAAAAAAACACCTGCGATGACCCCACGTTCAATGGCGCCTTATAGTCGGTCGCGGGGACAGAATAAAAACGAACAGGAATCCAAAACATCTGGGGGAACGGGTCGCCCTCTTTTGAGTCTTTTATCAGAAATCCACCAGAAATCAATTAGAAGGAAATGCAGTGAGGCCGGGATTACACTGTAAAAGTGTTACGAAATTTCATTTTTGTAAAACTTGTCTAGAACTTTTATAGTGGATTACGCTATAACAGTTTGATAAAAGATATTTTACAAAACTGGAAAAATACAACCAATAAAGCTCAGAGGTTACATTCGAGCAACTGCAACCGGTGATATTATTGGTTGAATTCTTCGAGTTTTATCAAAGAGCTTTTACAAAACGTTTATAGTGTAATACCAGCCTTAGGCCGGGGTTACACTATAAAAGTTTGATAAAATCGCTTTTATAAAACTCAAAAAATCCAACCAATAAAGCTCATATTCGAGCAAATTCGAGCTCATACATTCGAGCAAATGCAACCGATGCCCTTATTGGTTGCATTTTTCAAGTTTTATCAATGAACTTTATTATGAAACTTTTATAGGGTAATACTGGCCTTAGACCAACATTACACTATAAAACTTTGATAAAAGTTCGTTTATAAAACTTGAAAAATGCAATCAATAAGAGGATCAGCTCATCTATGAATGTAACAGATGTGCTCTTGTTGGTTAGATTTTTCAAGTTTCATAAAAGAATTTTTATCATACTTTTATAGTGTAGGGCTGGAATTACACTATAAAAGTTTTGTAAAAGCTCTTTGGTAAAACTCGAAAAATTCAACCAATAAGGTGATCGATTGCATTTGCTAGAATGTTACCAATGCTCTTATTGGTTGAATTTTTTAACTTTTATAAAAGTACTTTTACCAAACTTTTATATTGTAATGCCGGCCTATTACCGGCCTTAAAGTCGGATGTAAGTTGTAGAAATTTGCCACATCTGTGCATAATAATCGTCTTTACTTTGTTTTGTCCTTCGAAGAGGTATAATTCCAATTTAAAAAATGCTCAAAAGGCGTTCAAAAATTACCCTGTACTAATTTTAAGAATGGAAATACAGTGTGTCAAAAAAAAAAAAACATTTTTATACGGTCCACCCGTTCTCTAACTTCCAATTAGAAAGTTGTTACCCTGTATCTCCTGAAGCCAACAGAAAAAATTCAATGTTTCTAAGTGCAATATTCACTAATGCATTTTAATTCAAAAATCAGGATATAAATTTGGGAAATAATGGCAAAATCTAACGGAAAACATTGCTTTTCCTAATTTGTGCTGTCCTTTCTCTCTCTTTTGTTGGACTCGGAAAAAGACAGGACAACAACTTTCTGATCATAGAGTAATAATAGTATATATCTTTAGTCTATGCGTCTAGTTAGAGGACAGAGGCACTGTTTAAAAATTTAAATTTTCTATTTCTCGACACACTGTATTTTCACTCTCAAAACTGGTACAGGATAATTTTTGAACACATTTTGAGCATTTTTTAAATTGAAACCATACCTCTATGACAGAGGTCTTCAACCTTTTTCTAGTCACGAGCACTGCCTGAACCCATCGTTAAAAGAGGAGCACCCTCACGACAAGTGTGACATGAAATCAGGATGATTTCAATATTTGAATGCAATTTGCACAAGGTGCTTAATTGGAACGTTGACCGAGTGCTCGCGAGCACGAAATCGGACAAGACCACAGAACACTCTGGGTACTTCGGGGAGCAACGGGTTGAAGATGCCTGCACTACGACAGACGGTTGATGAGATAAAGGCCGCATTAGCACTTAGAGGACACCCTGTATAAAAGATTTTTAATCATAAGTTGTAAGTAAGTAGAGAGAGAAGACTATATAAAAATATTTTTTATTTCATATATTTATATATAGCTCCTTGTGCAAAATGAATATTGTATATGGATCTATACGTTATTTGAAGATTTTTCCAGCTAGAATAGATTCGAGAGCTATACATATAGCTATATGTAATGATAAGACAAAGAAAGAAAAAAAAACGCACAATGAAATTGTCAGACAATACAAAATCGTATGCAAAACAAATAAGAGAAAATTTAACAAAAAAAATATTAAAATGAAAAACGTTCAAAATTAACGCGAATATCAAAAGCCACAATATGCAATGATTGGCTGTACAGGATATGCGGAAAACTGGCTATACGTAGAAATACTGATGAAAGAAAAAAATCACTTCTGCCTCTACGGGAACTCGCATCCACGCCCTCTCATATGCTGGACGAGTGCACTATCACTACGCTATACAAGCATAGAAAATATTTCCCCCTTCAAGTGTATAGCCGACAGCAAGTCGCAAATGGCGCGTAAATAACATCAAGGACACCAGATGGCGACATATATGTAGAGAAATATGCCCCCCCCCCATTTGTAAATATAAGATATACAAAACAAAACTGGCTATAAGGCCACTACGGGGACTCGAACTCATACCTATCGTATGCGATATCACCACTATAAAAGCTGATAGAATATTACCTCCTAAGAGCGTATGTAATTTTCTACAATAATTGAGGCGATTGAATGATAATCCTTTCTGCACAATAATTGAATGCCTATCCGCAAAAACAAACAAAATCGTTCACAGGGTGTTCGTAAAGTGTTTAGAAAAATTGGAAGGTTTTGATAACCACCCATCACGGCGAACAATATTTACAATGGAACCTATAGTCACAATGCACTCCGAGTATCAGAAAAGCGAAACTTAGAAACACGTTCAATAAGTACGTCTTCACTTCTGACGTCATTTCTACTCCGTCGAGAAAAGCGCCTCTCCAAAACATAACCGTCAACACTAGAACAATTTGGCACCTAACTATTTAGCCCGACGTGTCCTGAATGCCAGATGTCTCGGACGGTGGATTGTATGTGATGATCCTATGACGCGGCCTGCACGCTTTGCCGCACCTAAATCTGCACCTCCTAGAGATAGAAGGCCTCCGCACGGGTCATTCAGACTACCTAGCAAGTTTGCAACATTCTGAAACACAGCATCCTATTTTGTTTCTTCTTATTTTGGCGTAGAATCTTCCTGATTGACTCACAAATACCGCATAGTGATTGGATGTGGGGCATTGAAATCGCCATTTCTCAGCCAGATCATTTCTTTTCCTGACAACGATGATACTGGCACGAGCAGGGAATTTTTTCCCCCGAATATTCTGAGGGAAAATAGACTACTTACTGACGCCACAAGCAGCGTGCGGAGGCCTTCTGTCTCTAAGAGGTGCTGCCTAAATCCACTGGACTTCTTGTAGGGTATACGAAAACAATGGTGTACGAAATACTTGTATACTCTGCGGATCTCGTCGCAAGAATTCTTACTGTAGCGGACGAGATCAATATAACAACGGAGCTTTTCTGATACTCTGAGTGGATTGCGACCGTAAATATTCTTCGTCTTGATGGGTACTTATCACCCCCCCCCCCCCACTCCAATATTTTTTCTTAAACAGTTCACAAACACCTGTATACACAGGAAAATACGGTTCTTCTTAACCCTTACTGCGGCATTTACTAGATAGACTTTCGCAGAGCATTTCAGTAATTACGAGACATCTCTCACTTACTTGAAACCCTCTTTGACGAGCCCAGATAACAGTGTAACTTGGCTTTGCCTAATAACACGTTCCCCCCAACAACCTGTCGATCAAGTACCAGTGGGTGGATTCAGCTTTTGTTCAAAGTATGATAACAGAAGGAGGGGGAGAGAGAGGATGGGTTTTTTTTTTTCTCTTTTCTTTCAGAGTAATGTAGAAATATGCGTATAGTATGTAAAACTATAACAGTAAAAGCCTAGATTTTTTTTTTCGATTTGTCCGGCCCTGGTGTATAGTATTGGTTATAATATACAGGGTGTCCTGTAAGTCATAATTCGACATTTATTTCATCAGCCGTTCGTCGTAGAGGTATGGTTTCTGATTTTAAAAATACTCAAAATGTGTTTAATAATCGCGCTGTACCAGAGTGAAAATACAGTGTGTCACAAAATAAGAAATTTAGATTTATATTTTTATAAGTTATCTATGTTCTCTAACTTTCGATTAGAAAGTTTTTGCCCTGTCTCTTCTGAGCCCAACAAAAAGAAATCCATGTTTATAAGTGCAATATTCATTGAGATATTTAAATTCAAAATGAGTAAAAAAAGGGGAAATAACAGCATAAATGAGGGAAAACGGAGCGTTGTCCATTGATTATGCTATTCTTTCCCAACTTTTCTGCTGAGATGTTTGAATTCAAACATCTCAGCCAATATTTTACTTTAAACTGTAATTTTTTTTTTGTTGGCCTCCGGAGAGCCAGAGCAACAAAAATTTTAATTGAGAATTAGAGGATGGGGGACGTATAAAAATTTGATTTTTCATTTTATGACACACTGTATTTCCAAAACTGGTACAGATTGATTTTTGAACCATTTTGATCATTTTTTAAATTAGAATCATATCTTTACGACGAACGGTTGATGAGATAAAGGCCGCATTAGAACTCACAGGATACCCTGTATAGGCTACAGTCACTCCTCAACTTATGAACAGGATTAATCCCAGCATCTTCCGTAAGTCGGAATCTGATAAATTTGGCACCAGTTTCTAAGCTAGGATCAGAAAGAGAAAAGAGGAAGGTAGGTCCGGTTAAAACGTTTTTGCCAAATATCACCAATACTTACTATCCGCTAGGAGTGCCAAATATTTTGGTTTTTAACTCGAAAAAGCCATAATTGGGGGATATCACATATCCCCTTATACTTTTACATCATTATACAAACGTGCAAAGAAGCAAATTTCCAGTAGTAGAAGATTTCCGAATTTGTACTTAACATGTGTAAAATGAAACAAAAACAAAAAACAATCGTATTGATGTTCATAACAGTATGAATGGGAAGTCATTTCTTTTTGTCCAAACCAACTAATTCTTCGCTGACTTTCCAGAGTTCTGCAGCATCTTCGTCGTTTCTTCCCGATAGAGCCAATTCACTCTGCTTGCAATCCACAAAAAATTTACCCGAGACATTGCTTAGGTTCGGTGAAATCGCAAGGTGAATAGTAGTCTGTGCTCCTTCGAGTGGAGACTGAAACAAACAATAAGAGAGAGAGAAAGTTCGAGTATTTTATTTATTTATTTATTCAATATTGTTTGGCCGAGGCCTATAAGTACAGGTACAGTTTTTTGGGCATTTTTTATATGTATTCTAAGAGAGGAATCGGGCTGTACAGGAAGTTTGGGCTGTCTTGATGGGGCAACCTGTATATGTGGGAATGTTTTTGTGAATGAATATGCACTAAGAAATAAAAGAATATGCATCTTAATAACGTATATACTTTTTTTGCTTGTTGGTTTGATGTATATTTTCTAATTTTTGTGGTACATATTTTGGAATTTTTAACTTTTCAGGATTTTTTAGTACCTATTTTGGGGTTTTAAATCCGTATTTTGGTATTTTTAAGTGCGTATTTGCATATTTTTAAAACACATTTTACCACTTTTTAGCGCGTATAATATAGGATCTAATGATGACAGTGTGGTCCATTTTTTTATAAGTGTATCAACTTCAATTTATTGAAATGATGAGAAATTATTGAGAAATTATTATTATTGATATATTGTTAAATACATTATATCGATTCAGTAATAGCGTTGGCCAGTTTCATTTGCATATTCAGGTCCTCCTTGAGATATAATGTAACGTAACATCGATGTTTGAGTTAGAGATTTCATGTCAGTTGCTGACTCTAATATTTTATTCCTTCATTTTTTTTTAGAGAAAATAAAGATACACTTACTTTGTGACAGACCAAATCATACTTCAGCAAGATCCCTAAGAGAAAGTCGGTGCCTGGCCTAAATATCTCGGACTGCACTATTCCTGGATCCAAAGTGTTTGCTGTGACACCTATGAAAAATCCGTATTAAATAAACGATTGATTTCATTTAAAGATGAACACCTATAAGATGCATATGTGTATACAGCGTGATTCTATTGAATCATATTATATACACGAAGTCATAATTTCTTAATTGATTTCAATTGATATAATTTATACTCACTCTCTGAGTACAGCTCAGGCCGTATATTTTATTATATTTTAAAGAATACTCTTATACACGTAGACTCACACACACACCCAACTATCACATATAAACAATTTCTAATCTTCTTCATCTCGTACGGACCAGCAGCTTCGAACAGGGAAGCTTATAGGAGTCAATAGACTCGGTACGCCTTGAGAAAATGCATCTACATCAGTCGGTCAATCAGGTCGCTTCTAAATTCATGGGGCAAACTTTAAGAGGTGTGGAGCCGCCTAAAACATCTAAAACAAGCATTTTTGATCATAGAATGTGCGGTCGAATCGCAATAGCAAAGGCGGTAGAGGGCGTTTTTAGATGGTGCACAACAGCACTTCACCAAAAAACAAACGTATATCATTCCAACGAATTTGCGGCGCGATATATGCTATCAACTATTCGAGGGTGCATATGCACCTTTGGATTGGAGTTTGTTTTTATTGGTGCAAGGACACAGTTATCCGCTGCATCATTAGCTGCATCAAACAACAATCAAGCAGTATAATGACTTGTAATAGAATCATAGTTAGAGATTTTTGAGAAAAAAAACCCCAACCCACTGGGCTTTTTCAGGGTTATGATGCTGAAGCATGAGGAAAGCAAGTTATATATGCTGTGACTTTCATACATATAAAAGACTCAGTAATATATGGCTTTTCATTAATGGCAGTAAATTGCAATATAGCGATATGGCCAAAGTTGGTGTTTGGTGAATCAGTAATATACAATAATTATTATGTAATTATTATATCAGTGGCTTGCTGATTACAGAAAATTCTGGGGGGGGGGGAAGCGTCAAAATCATTTCGCATCTTATTATGATTAATAGGCTCATTAGCTCATAACATGGACCTTCTCAAGAGTTTTTTCCTCTAACTCCTATAATCTAAATAGCATTGAAAACAGATTTATTAATGTATTTCTCTTTAGATAAAGTATGACAATGCAATAACACCATTAGAAAGCATACTGTTTGCGAGTAAGTGCAGTTTTAAGACGTAAATTTTGGTGGGTTTTTTTCGGGTTGTGCAAAATCTGAACAACCCTAGGAAGAATTCCAGTTATCCATGTTGCATGCACCACGAGACGGTCCACCACATCACAATACCCCGTACCTGCGAGTGTTTGGTTGAGCTTATTGCAGCGAATTCGTCAGAAAAATATGATATTTGCTTGTGGTGAAGTGCTGTTGTGCACTCTTTGAAAACACTTTCTACAGTCTTTGCTGTTACGATTCGACTTCACATTCTATGACGAAAATTTTTTGCTTAGGCGTCTTATATCACCTCCTAAAGTTTGTCTCGTGAATTTAAAAACACCCTGTATCTATTAAAATTTTGTATAATATTGAAATTTCAATCTTAGGTAACAAGTTAATTGAAATTCTTGTATTACGGCAGTGATTGTGAGGAAATCACAACCTGTCCCACGGAGTCTTTTGGATAATTCACGAGTGAAGAGAATGTTGGCCAGTTTGCTACACCCGTATGCCGCCAAGTTTTTGTATGGATGGGCAGTGAAGTTCAAGTCGCGGATGTTCAGTTTCACCTTCTTATAAGCGTCTGAAGAAACGTTGATAATTCGGCTCGGTGCACTTTTTATCAAGGTATCTGGAAACGAAGAAATCGGAATATCAGTCACACACGTGAGCAAACTTCATGTTAAAAATAAATAAACCATTAGTACATAAAATTTTTCGCATTTCGAGATTGGATTAACGTGAATTCCCCGCACGAGCATGAGCAGTGATATGTGAGAAGGGGTTGCATTCCCCCCCCCCCCCAGCGTAAAAGTTCGACTGATTTAATGTATAAGCCTAACCGGATTTATCACATTTACCGTAACATCTACATTTTATATCATATATTGCATGATATGCTGATATAACGTACATGTTACGGAGAATGTACATATGCATTATATCGGTATATAATGTATGTGGATATATAATGTATATGTTACACTAAATGTGATAAATCCGGTTACTACAGTGGATCCCGCTTATAACGTATTCCAAAAAAAAACCCGTCAGGGAAAAAAACGTTGCTAGTGGATAAACGTTTAAACGGGAAGTCTTAATAAAAATTAGTTAGAGTTGGGGCCACGAAAATAAATCGTACTAAGCGGGAAAACACTCTAAGCGGGCTCGACTGTATACACGTAATAATCGGTTATTATGCATAATCCCCCGAGCATTTCGGTACGTTCCATAAATTTCCCTAAATTCATCCCTTTTACCGGTGATTACGCATAGTACCGAATAATCGCATCGTTTCTAAATATGATAAATCGTACTATATAATATACTATACATGATAATTCATGCGTGTATTATATCATTATATCGGGGTAAGATCGTAAAATTTGTTACCATCATATCGTTGTCCGACTATATATTCATAACACATACCGGACTCATTTGGAATTTTCGTCATATTTATCAAATTCAACAATTACACTAATATATTATACATAATCACAGATAAAGGCGATAAATTTCAAGCGTTTATAAAATTTACCCCCAACACTTGGTTATTATGCATTATTTCCGGTAAAAGTGATAATTTCTTTTACTATTTATAAAATTTACCAACGATGCTTGTGGGTATTAGGCATATTCGTCGGTAAAAGTGATGAATTTATCAAACTTACCAGGATGATTGGTAAATATGCATAATTTACCGCAACATATGCAAGTCTATCTCCGCCTATGCTCGTGAGATGCCTCGTGAAAGCAAACTTACCAAGCAGAAGTGACGTCAGCAGAAAATGACCGAGATGATTTGCCTGCATCGTTTTCTCGCAACCGTCAACGGTGACTTCACGTTTCTTAGCACCTTCAGAAGGAACAATGTATCAACAATATTGTATCAATGTCTCAACATTGATACAATTGCATATTACATTGATACATTGATACACATTGCATCAATGATGCATCAACAATATTGCATCAATATTGTATCAATGTATCAACAATATTGCGTCAATATTGTATCAATGTATCAACAATATTGCATCAATATTGTATCAATGTATCAACAATATTGCATCAATATTGTATCAATGTATCAACAATATTGCATCAATATTGTATCAATGTATCAACAATATTGTATCAATGTATCAACAATATTGCATCAATATTGTATCAATATTGTATCAATATTGCATCAATGTATCAACAATATTGCATCGATATTGTATCAATATCGTATCAATGTATCAACAACAATGTATCAACAATATTGTATCAATGTATCAACAATATTGTATCAATGTATCAACAATATTGCATCAATATTGTATCAATGTATCAACAATATTGCATCAATATTGTATCAATGTATCAACAATATTGCATCAATATTGTATCAATATTGCATCAATGTATCAACAATATTGCATCAATGTATCAACAATATTGCATCAATGTATCAACAATATTGCATCAATGTATCAACAATATTGCATCAATGTATCAACAATATTGCATCAATGTTATCACGATAAAAGCCCAGACTAACCATATTTCCTTCATACTGTCCCGTTTAAACGGATAAACGGATACCCCGCTTAAACGGATGAAATCCTCCGTCACCAAAATTTCTCAAACAGAGACAATGCTTATGTTAACCTAGGGGACCCCCTGCTCTAGGATGTGGGGGGGGGGGGGTATGATTTTGTTTATGTGGGGTGTAAATATCATGTGGGGTGGATTTTCATTTCATTTTTGATGTCTGATTTGTTCGAGAAGCTCTATTAATATTGATCCTTCACCAGTTTTCAATATACAAACTATATTGTAAAATGGCGACTGAATTGTTCCCCACTTAATTGGATATTGTGTGCTGGAATCGTTGGTATCCGATTAAGCAGGTCCGACTGTATGTCAATAGTTTTGCATTACCATGTATTTTTATATTACTGCAGCTTGAATTTTCCTTGTGTTCTGTTTGGCTTTGGAATTGAAATCAAATTAAAAAAAAGTTCTTACATTTACCACCAGAGTGCGTCTAAATGGGGAATATCTAATATTATGATCTCTAAATAATTGATTTAGTTCATTACACATTTAATCTTTATTCTCTCGCTCTATCTGTTTCCGTTGATTCAATCTACATTTTTTAATGCACATTTTCCATTTCTAAATGTATATTGTTTCGATAATTGCATTGTTGAGAGAAATAATTGTTGCCCGCGGGGAAATTCAGACATTATTGTTGCGAAATAAAAAAAAAAGCGAGTTCAAGATATTATCAAATCATTGTTGAATAAACTCATTGACCTTGTTGAAAGTCATCAAGAAAGCATTGTGTTTGAAGTGTTTATTTTCCTGAGTCGCTAAGTAACAATGGCTAACTGAAAATGGAAGAATTGCTGATCCTATTTCTGTAACTATTTTTAGCCCTTACCGTACCCCCATCATTCACAGAGGATGAGAATACAGTCGATTCCCGTTTTAACGCATACCGTTATAACGAAAACTTTTTTAATCCCCCATGTAAGTTTACATAAGAAGAATATTAAATCTGAAATTCCTTTATAACGAAATTTCGATACAACAAAGTGACTTCTCCGGTCTCTTGGAGTTCGTTACAACGAGATTCAACTGTAGTAGCATACTCAATCATCCTGTGATGATTTGCAATGCTTTTTCTTAGATGAAATTCTTAAAATGACGTATAGATGGCGTACGCATACATCATTACTCTACTCTCTGACAGGTTTACTGTATAAAACATGATGAATCATTAAGAAGTCAACGGTTAAGAAGTTATCACACTACTTAAATCACGTCAGAGTAGTGTGTAGCGGCCTTAATGTATGGGAGATCTATAGTTGCTCTAGCTTTTTCTTTCTTAATCAATCCTCGTATTTTGAGATTATTATCGATTATTTAATAAAATTGGGATTATGTCAGAGAGAAATCTCTACTACCGTAATATGTATTCAGTGTGTAATGTGTGATTTTTATGCAAGTCATACAAACTTACCAATCATCCCGGCATTATTGATGAGAACATGAAGATTGCTCTCGGTTTTAATGATGTCTTTGGCGAAAGCCCTGACGGAAGCGAACGAACACAGATCAAGCTCTTTCAGGATGACTTCACGATTTCCTGTTTCCCTGATGATCTCCTCGAGAGCTTTCTGTCCTCTCTCTTTATTCCGACAGGCCATAATTACACGGGATCCCTTTCTCGCAAGCTCCATGGCCGTGCATTTTCCTATGCCTTTGGAAAAACACAAGACGTGATTCCATTGTGTGTGTGTTTTCGATATACATTTTTTCACAATTGTCACGAAACTTCAAGCCTGTGGTCTTCAATGCATGGCGGGTGGGCCACATTTGGCCCTCGGAGCTTTCTGCTGTGGCCCACCGACCGTTTTTAGAAAGTGGCTAAAAATATTTAAAGACGATTTAGGAAAAAAAAAGAAGGTAAAACCCCCCAGGTAATGATAGACGGAGCATGAGGCCTAAACAGTTTTTGAGGCCCCACCTATTTACAGAATTCATAGAAAAGCCTTTGTGAATTTCAAAATTTTTAACTTCAATTTCAGAATTTTTTGAAAGAAATAATTTCGGAATTACTGGAATAAATAGCTTCTGAATCATTTCAAATAATTTCAGAATAATTGAAAGATGTATAACTTTTTTGTACACTTTTTCCAGAATTGGTGAAAGACATGATTTCAGAATTAATAAAAATTTATAATTAATGAAAGCTATAATTTCAGGGTAAATGAAGTTTTTAATTATTTTTGGCCTTGTTTAACTCATGGCTCCCGTTGACCTTTCTGTTAAGATGTCGCTGTGCCATTGTAAATAAAGTATGTATCTCATCTTATGTAATTCTGAATACCACAGTATGAGTTGGTGGCCTGCGGGCTTCGTGGGAAGTTTCAATTCGGCCCGCGAGGTCTGGAAAGTTGAAAACCCCTGCTTAAAGTAATAAAAACCTGCTATAGTGGGACATCTATGGCGTTAGAATCCGTCTAAGAGAGGTGACCGAAATACTGTAAACATTTTTTGTCGTAGCATTATAAAATCCGGTTCCATTTAAAACCGTCCAATGTAGGGAGGTGTCCAGGGATAGAGGTGTCCAAACTGGAAGGTTTTACTATACGTATATAGCATGTTATTGTAAAAACTCGAAGATAGCCATTCTTAGGTTACAGCAGTGAAGCCTAAGTAAAAGCAAATGCCTAAGTTTTTATCCTAGCTTAACGATTTAGTAGAAATTAAAAAAAAAAAGCTTTTGAGATTTTTTTAATTTCGATCTTTTATTAGTGCGCATGTCAAAATTAATAAATTTATTTATATATTGATAACAGAATTTGCCACAGCAATAAGACTTTTTTTTCATTGAAAAAATATTATTACCAGTTTAATTAATTGAATAAACCAAGGGTTCTCAAACTGTGCGTCGCGGTGCTCTGGTGCACCTCCAACGTTTGTCAGGGGAGCCGCGGAGCGGTCACCCCTTTTGGATACCTTTAGAACGGAAACACTGTGTTTACGCCTTTCATTCGGATGCGTCAAATAGGTCATACCTGTATTTGCTCCCGTGACTATAACAGTTTTTCCAGTCATATCCGTGGTGCAGTCACATACCCCAAACGTCAACTTGAAATATAGCCGGAAGAGAGGAAGGATCGACACCACAGCACAAATCCCGGAAAGAACAGGATGAGTTTTAACAACGTTAGAGGCATTTCGCATAGCGGCTTGCATGAACTCCATCTGTCAACGGAAAAACGCCAATTAAGGGGGGGAATTAAAATCTTATTAAGATTATTAATAGTTCAATTCATGATTAAATGGTATAGTACAAAAAGAAAACATTCCTGTGATTACTGTAATTCATTTATTTCATGCATATCAACGCACACATAACGTGAAAGATTAACTCTTTCCCGTTATTCATTGGCATTGGCAAGATTCATTTGGCAACACTGAAAAACTATCACGTCATAAATCGGAGCCACCCTTAGGTGTGTGCGACAGGTGTGGATGCACCAAACCCCGCGCATTGTGGGGTCCCACAATCACGGTAAATTAGTGAAGGCTTTTACAATTTTGAAATTATTTCTTGCACTAATTCTGAATTGCCATAAATTCTGCAACTATTACTTCCCTTAAGCCTGAATTTTCATCAATTACGGAATTATTTCTTTCGCCACTTCTGAATTTTCACCAATCATGGAATTATTTCTTTCATTAATTATGGAATTATTTCCTTCATTAATTATGGAATTATTTCCTTCATTAATTATGGAATTATTTCTTTCATTAATTATGCAATTATTTCTTTCATTAATTATGGAATTATTTCTTTCATTAATTATGGAATTATTTCTTTCATTAATTATGGAATTATTTATTATACATAGTAGAGTTAATTATTATAACCAATTCCGAATTTTCATTAGTGTTGGAATTATTATTTTTTCATTTATTTTCAATTCTTCGAGTGTAAAATTTTCACTAGTTTCGGGAATTTTTTACACCGCGGGCCAAATTGAAACTTCCCACAAAGCCCGTGAGCCACCAACTCATGTAATTTAGTGACACATATAAACAGAAGGGGCGATGGGGGGCATCGAGTTAAACGGGGACAAAAATAATTGGAGACATTTATTTGTTCTGAAATTATTACTTTTATTAATTACCAATTCCGATTAGTTCTGAAATAATTTTTTTCACTAATTCTGAATTTTTTTGATTAATTACTGATTGAATTGATTAATTATGAGATTAACTTTAAACTGAATCCACTTTAAATAATTTCATAATTACTTATTGCGTTAATTGTTAAATTCTTTCTCAATTCTTCTTCAAATCATTTCTTTCAATAATTATGTAATTATTCTTTTCCTGATTGTGGAATAATTTCTATCAGACAATGCGAAATTATTTCTCCCATTGATTTATAAGTTATTTTTTCAATAATTATGAAATTATTTGTTTCAAAAATTATTTCTGCTATTAATTCCGAAATTACTTATTTTATTAGTTTTAGAGTTGTGAAAATGATCGGCGGGCGAAGACAAAAAGGTCCGAGAGCTAAATGTCACCAGAAGACCATGTATTGAAGACCCTTGACGTAGGAGATATGGCAGCTTTTCAGTGCTGCCAGATGAAACCTTTCACACTATGTTGATGCATGTAATTACATCAGTCACAAACGGGAATGTTTTCTTTCTGTACCATTCACTTCGAGTCCCCCTGTATATAAAAATACAGCACTCAAAAATAAAAGCGATTTGCATGGAGATCTAAGAAATATGATACGAATATAATATTTTGCCCATATGAAATCAGGGTTGTCTTTATCTAAGAATGGATCGATTTTCGGTGAATTCCAATATGAATATCGCGTTTCTTTTTAAACGTGTCAATTGTGATGAAATTCACGACACCTGAGGGTAAGCTATTCCATGTATTCGAAAAACCTTTAAAAAAAGGAACTGCCCGTGACACCAAAATGCGACAACCACGTATGAGCAAAGGGGTTAGTTTAAGATGCTATTTTCTCTGCCCACAACGCACCAATGAAAGAGACTTCCTGGATATTAATGCCGAGACGAGTAATGGAAAGAAAAGTTTGTAGTTTCCATCGGAAATCGAACATTGATCCTTTCACGTTTCGGGTAAGTGCACTAACAAATACAGGGTGTTCTGTTAATGGACCGAAAAACTCAGAGGGGTGTTTAGTAGAAATCAAGGGGAACAAAAATTGCAATGGAAAATGGTGTAGCAAACCATGTTGAGAGGGTGAAAATCGCAAAAAACGCGTGAAGGTCACGGTGGAACGACAAAAAGTATAATAATAACTACAAAAAAATTTATTTGATTAATTATTGCAAGAGTTGTTGGAGTGTGGTGGCCGCTGATGTCATTGCACAGTCTACAACGACGTAAAAATGATTCCCGGACGCGCTCGAAGATACCAGGTATGCTTTCGATGTCTGCCGCGGCGACGACAATCTGAGCTATGAGATCCTCTGGTGTATCCACAGGCGTCGCATAAACGAGTGATTTAAGGTGACCCCA
Source organism: Pholcus phalangioides (assembly GCF_987345545.1). NCBI lineage: Eukaryota > Metazoa > Arthropoda > Arachnida > Araneae > Pholcidae > Pholcus > Pholcus phalangioides. Next base: position 40,549,211 of record NW_028301608.1, on the reverse strand, counting down.
TAGGAAAAAGTCACACGGATTGAGAGCCGGCGAACGTGGAGGCCAAGCAACGGGTCCCGCGTGACCAATCCACCTCCTTTGGTATGTAACATCGAGGTGATTATGCACCTCGCGGGAAAAATGTGCAGGTTGCACCATCATGCATGATCCACATGCCTCGCTGCACTGCGGCCAGCACACTTTGCCACAATTCCGGGAGAACGTGTTGCAGAAAAACAAGGTGCGTTGCTCCATTCAGACGTCCGGGCAGCAAGTACGGCTCCGAAAGATAATCACCGAGTATTCCTGCCCACTCGTTGACACTAAACCTCTGTTGAGATTTTAGATTTTTTTTACTCCTTCTATTTTTCTACAGCGTGGCTTCGTTAACCGCTTATATACCTCTTTGGGACAGAGCCATGTATCGTTTTGTGGTGTTGAGATTTCCATGGTACACTGGTATGGGAATTATCCATCGCCCACATGTGTGCATTGTGTGTTGGTAATGCCTTCTCGCGTAAAGCTGGACTCACCAGTAAATAAAACAGTGGCAAGAAAAACTGAAGATTAGAATATGCGGTGACGTCAAGCATCCAGCGCACGAACTTTTCACGACGGGGATGGTCGTCTTTCGGTTAGGAGTTGTACCTTCTGGATGTGGAAGGGGTACATCTTTTCACTATGCGGAACATTCCAAACCGCCGTGTGTGGAACATCGAGTTCAGCGGCGACCGCTCGTGTACTTGTCGACGGGGAATCAGCTAACCGTTGTAGCACGGTTTCTTCCATTTGAGAAGTGCGTACATTGCGCGGTTTCCCTGCATCTCTCACGCCCTGCTGGGTGGAAGGTCCTCGTCTCCCGTAGTAGTCGATCCACCGTGGCGTAGGTAGTATGGTACGGACAACGCCTCATCGGATAATGCTGTTGGTACATCCGCTGTGCTAAGCGCCCATCGCTATCTGCTCTACTGTAAATCAGATGCATATCAGCGTATTCCTCGTTCGTGTAGTCAGCTATCACGATACTCACCGAAACTGTTTGCTACACGTGCTTACTACCACAATAGCGCTAATTAACGTCAGCAACACATGCGTTTTTCGCGATTTTCACCCTCTCAATGTGGTTTGCGACTCCATGTTCCATTGCAATTTTTGTTTCTTTTGATGCCTACTAACAACCTTCTGAGTTTTTCGGTCCATTAACAGAACATCCTGTACACCAAGAAACACAACTTTTCTTGCCCCATAACACGCACAGTAGCATGATGCTTTTAGTAGACTCATTAGCCTCTCCATAATTCAATGATAGCCCCTCCCTCCCAGGAGGTGACAGTGATTTTTCTTTGCTAAGTCTGGCATTAATATCCAGAAAGTCTCTAACAAAAGTTATAAATTTCCATTATAAATGAAATGCTAAACAAGCCTTTACTAAATTTTGAATAGTAAATCAACTTTCTCTCAAGGCCCCCAGAACCAGTTCAGATAGATAATAAGCATTCACCGTTTTTGCAAGTGGAAGAGTTCGCCTAACGAAAGGGGGGATCAGAACGACGTAACTTTCCTCCCATCCAAAGGACAAAAACTTGCACTTTGCCAAAAATCCTTTCCGTTTTAGCAGATTTTGTATCTACGAATAGACTAAATATGCCTTCCGTTTCTGCGTTAGACAGTTTCCGTCTTGAAGAGTTTCTTAACATTGAAAAAGCATTAATTATTCACTAGACTATATATTTGTTCCGCTTAAGACAGGCTTCGTGTCCGTCTTAGACAGTGTCCGTCTTAGACAGGTTTCACTGTACTATGAAATTTTCTGCGTCTAACTGTGTTAAATGTTTTGTTCTACGTGTACTAGAAATATTTAAAAAATACTTTAATATATGAACTGCTGGCAGGCATTATATATGCTAATGTTTTCCATTGAAATGCTCTTTTCTCAAACATAAGTTTTTTGTTAGAGAGATAAGGAACATTTTTTCGAACACCATTCATTCAAATGTTTTGAAACTTTGTGTCTCTCAACATTATGGTGCTACGCTTTTTAAAGCGAGGATCTTTTATTATTTAAAGAAATTTTATGGTACAAATTTGGTTATGGTTTAAATTTTGGTGATTTTTGAAAAAGTTGCATGTTGTGTTGAAGTTGAAATTCGAGAAAAAAATAACCAACAATTAAATCCCTAAATGCTCTCGTTAAATTGTATACGTATTGTCCAGAGTTTTTGAGAAAAATGAATTGAGTGCCTAAAGTGAATAAAACATTTTTGGTTGTTCCTTAAAGGAAAAAGATTTTTCTCATAGGAAAGCATGGGAAAAAAAGATCGTGCACCCCCCCCCCTCTTAAAACGAGTAACTCTTAACCCCCTGTTAAAAAAAAAAAAACGAGAATAACCTTAAATTATCCAAAAAAATTAAAATTCCCAACACAGCATATTCAAAAACAATGATGGCCTTGGTGTTCCCTGAAAGAGAAGTATGCAATTATCTCGCCGGTTGTTATTATCACTCAAAAATCTTTCCTCGTTACAGACAATAAGACTTTCTTCGAAGAATTCTAGAGGTTATATTTCTATGTTCCGTAGATTTAAATCGCTGAGCTTTAAAAGAATTGTTAAATATTTTTGCGTCATCGCGTCGTATCTCATTCTCTTGTGTAGAGATCTGTCACGATTAATTATCTCAATCTTTTATTGATCTGGAAAAAAAATAGTCACGAAAGGTTTTTTCCTCGTTATTCGTGATGTGACGTGTAATGTATTAAGCTTTGCAATTTTGCAAGTGAATTTCGTTTAGTTTTTGATTTAGGAAAAAACAAAAACCACATTAATCCAATTGATTTTAGGTAAAATCAATGTCATTTTTTATGCATACGAATTCCAGTCACAGTCAACCCTCGGTTTGTATGCAACAAAAATTGATTCATTCAGTTTACGAACATGCAAGCCGGAAAAAACTAGACTTCGGGTGAGATTACACTATAAAAGTTTTATAAAAGTTCTTTCACAGAACCTGAAAAATTCAATCAATAAGCTCATCGGTTACGTTACAGCAAATGCGACTGATGAACTTATGACACGCATTTGTCAAGTTTTATGAAATAATTTTCATAAATTTTCAGGAAATCGTTTGCAGGAGTGGGAAGAAGAACCGGAAAAAAAGAATAAAATGGGATATATTAGGCATCTGTGAAGTAAGAAGAAAAGGGGAAGAGAAAATCGAACTTGCCAGACATGTATTTTACTACAGAGAAACAGATAAAGGAAGAACTAATGGAAGAGGATTTCTCATTCATAAAAAGTAGGAAAATCACATCGTTGAGTTAGACAGTGCATCTGATAGAGTTGCAAAGTTTGTTATGAAAGCATCAAGCAGATATCGGATACAGTTTATACAAGTTATGCACCAACAACAAGCTATTCTGAGGAAGAAGTAGAAGACTTTTATGAAGAATTAGACGAACTGCATAGTATATAAAGGAAACCATCATATCAATGGGTGACTTCAGATTACGGTGATGATGTCGGTACGGTAAGTCATGATTACGGTGTACGAAACAGGAGAGGAAACAGACTCGTCGAATTTGCAGAGAGCGAACAGTTATGCATCATGAATTCTTTTCTTAATGTACAGTCTCAAGGCCGTCATTTCAACTTTTTCCAGGGGGGGGGGGGGGGGCAAAACACATGTGCTCAATGTATGTATATATATATACCATTTTTAGTGGGGGGCCTGTGTGCAGTATGTATAAAAATGCATGTATAAACAAAAAACTTTTTATTTGGCCACCGTCCTAAAATACCCAATCAGGAAGTTTTCCCTGTATCTCCTTAGCTAAAAAAAAAAAAATTCGCTTAGATATTCCGAAAATCACTAAAAATGAGGGAAAGAATAGTATAATGAACTTGTCCGTTAGTTTATGTCAAAGTTGGCCAACCCGTGACACGCCATGGAATCAGGAGTTGCACGCGAAAGCTTTTCAAAAACTAGAAAAAAATTTATATATTCTATTTTTCAATCAAAGAAATTCTCTCCAACTCTAATAAAAAATCCTTTTCATATGAATGATGGTCTTGGCTACCAAACCTATATTTAGAATGGTTGGTACTCTTAAAATTGTAATCATGTGATTAGAGAGACTTTCTATCACTTAGAGTGACTTTCTATTCAATGCATTTGTGTTCGGTTTTTCATCTCTGGACATAGTTGCTGGACATTCCTCGTGTACAAGATTCAGTATCGTTCGCATGGAGACATGCATTGTATAATATACAGTAAAACAAAGATGCGGATCTATGGGGGGGGGGGATGATCACCCCGATTAATTGCAATAATTCATGAAATTTTCAGAACTTCTGTATGGTAATATTGCATTTTATCGATCCGTTGAAAATTACCTGTATGAACGTTTTTGATTAAATAACAAATTCAAGAAAACTTCGACTAAAAAATCGGTAAAACTAGGACATGTTCTTTATCAAAAAACTCGGAATGGAGAAAAACCAGGACTGTCCCAGAAAATACGAAAGAAAAATGCGGGACGTATGGAAATTCCTTTCACAGCGACTAAATTTTAGTAATTTGTAAAATCATTCCTTCCAACAGCGAGCTCTAGATCCTCCCATGGTAAAATCTCTTTTGCTGGCACCGACGGGACAAAAAATCCTAAAATTTCAATTAAAATATGTACCATCCTCAAGGAACATACAATGGTAGTTGTCTAATCCGTATTAAAAAAGGACCGAAAATATTTTTTCCACACAGTAATTTAATAAATAAACGTGTGACATTGTCGGGTAACAAAAACGATAGAAATTCACTTACTTTCATTCGAATCAGTTCAGATAAACACTGACTATTACAGGTTAAATGAATTCATGAAGACCCAAGGTTAAGCAGAAAAATATTTTGTGGCTACGTTCCAAGGAAAAATATACGGTGATTAGTATTCATGTCTCGATTGCGTTCAGAAGAAGAGCTTTTGGTGGTCAAGATTTTGGTTAGTAAAGTTTTTGCTTCTTTAGAGGAAAATGAACAGAAGTTCGAATTATACACAGCCAGCATTAACAGGAAGAAATAATTTTTTTGGAGAACAAATACGGAAAAAAACTTGAAATATTCTTTATCTTTAAAAGAAAGAAAGAAAGAAAGAAATTGTCTGATTACACGTGTTCTTAGAGAAACTGAAATGCTTTCACTTGTGGTGTCCTTAGACGCTAAAATTTATTTCGGTAATGTTTCCTCCCATATCTGAACAACTGTATTTCCTATGGCAACAAAAAAGTATTCCATCATATACACACTTCTAATGGTCGTTTAAAACTCGAAAAACAAATATAAAAATGATTTTTCTCCCCTCAGAATGGAAATTTTCGGTGAAAACGATCGTACTAAACATTTAATAAGTGAAAAAAAAATTATGAACTTACTCCAATGTGACCTTCGAAAATCGATTTATGAGGTGGCAACACCCGGGAAATAAATGATCGATCAGCACTTCGCTGGGAAATAAGTGTTCGATCACAGTTTATAGAAACAATATTGGCTCGAAATATGTAAATGAAATAATGTTTGGGTGGTTGCAGGGTAACGAAAAAATGTATAAAAATGTGCCCATTTTTTATTCGCATAACCTTCGTGGGGAATTTGGAATGTTGAGGGCCTTTGTATTTGAATAAAATGAATGGAATCGTTTCATTACTTTACAACTTTTCTCAAGTACTAACAGATGGGTCCCAAAAGATCTTTCTGATGATCTCAAAAAGCTGATAATTTCCATGTTGAAGACGAAGTTCCTCATAAGGAAGTTTCGGAATTGTTTAACTGTGTTCTTTTTATCAGCCACCTTGTTGGGCATTTTGCCTGTTGTGGCGTTGTATTTGTATTGTATAAAAGCGCCAATCGTGAAAGAAGACCGAACTTGGCTTCTAATGGGATTGAATATTTCAGTTCATTTTTAAGAAGTGGCAACTCGCTGCTGGCGGAGAAATGCACTATGGTTCGGTGTTTGGCATATAACTGACCGTTAGAAAAATGACACGTCACAAAATTTTGAAAGCTTATAACTCACTTAGTCGAAAAACGGAAAACACTTTTCCATATTAGTTTTTCCCAAGGAATCACGTGCGTAATTATTGGGCGGTCGATAGTTACCACCCTGTACATATAATATGTATAGAAATAGAATTTGCCATCGAGAGGGAAGCAAATTTGACATGGGACGAGACAGAGCTGCAACGACTAATTCCAAAATTGAAGCATCATTCACTCAAGAGCCTCTCGTCCTCAGACACCTCAGCATATGAATGAATCGGCCATCTGATTCTTGAGGATCTTCGGGGACTTATCGTGATAGTGCTTGGTTTGACTGTTATGGTCGACGGGTCTCTTCGTGCAAGATTTGGATTTGCTTCCATAAATTTCACAAAGTTTGTGATTTTCATTATTAGAGTTTACCTTTCTGGTATCTGTCTCCTCCAATTGTCAATATTTGTGATTGCTGGAGCATGTTGGTGGCATGGTGCAGTTGCTGGACATTTGGTGGCGTAATGCAACTCGTTTCCGATTTCTAAGGATCTACAGTCAGGGCTTTTGAGGATTTGGAAAGCGGTGGAGGTGTTCTGGAAAAGGACCATGTCCTGTTAGGAACATTATGACCTCTCTTTTCCATTTCGGGCTTTTTGCCTTCACCGTTTTAATTATGCGGTGAACTTTCCTACCTAATGCTTCTTTATTATCCTATTCATTTTGCCATTCAAGCAAAAGGTTTTCCAGATGGCTGCCTTAGCTGATGATTGCGGTAGGAGTATTGTTGTTTCTTTATTCCCCGTTTTAGTTGCTTGTTTGGCCAGCCTGTCAGCTTGCTCATTGCCCCACAGGCCAGCGTGTGCTCTAACCCAAGATAGCTGTATTTGCGGATTACTGTGGAGCAATTTTCTTGTCTGTCTAGCCATGTTGCTTGATGACAAGGGGTTGCTTATTGCCTTAATTCTGGACAAGCTGCCCGTCAAGATTTTAGAAGAGTTGTTAAATTTCTCTGCATCTAACATTGCTTTATAAATTGCGAGCAACTCTGCCTGGAACTAATTTTGTTGCCTAGCTGTCTACGATGATGTTTTTTGTTTTCACAAAAGCTGCGGCTGTCTGATCCTTAGTTTTAGAACCGTCTGTGTAATAGCAGTTGGTGTTGAAGTCAAGATTTAGTTCAAGCTGTTCCAAAACCACTTGCGTTGGTGGTAGATATCCATATGGATGTGCAGTCCAATCTCTTACTTATGTGCACCCCTGCGCTATGCATAAAAATACCCCTTCCTCTGAAAAAAAACTAAACAACAACAACATACAAATTCGAATTACGAGACGATGAGCAAGGAAATAAAATAAACAATGAATTTGAAGGTGAAAATATTCTTAAAATAATAAACAATCACCATAATTTGCAATTTTTTTTTGATAGGTGTCATGTAATTACGACATTGTCCACTTCCCTCCCCTTAATTGTTTTGTCCCCCTTATTGTTCACCAATTCTCGAATTATTTTTCATTAATTAAGAAAATTTCATCAATCGGGGATTGCAAGTGGATCACCCCCCCCCCCCCCCCCCTCTGCACAACCAATACCTTCTAGCAGATTCTGCTCTAGACGGTATTGGCGCAACCCAAGTTTAGGGTCGCGACCAATACTTTAAGAATACCTTCTGTACACAAATCATTTCAAGATGAATTTTCGAGCTTCGAATGTAAAAGAAATTAGAAGACATTTACGGGCAATAGAATGAAAACATCTGACAATAATTATTATTTGAAAATAAATATTCATTTTAATCAAAATTATAACGCGTTTTGTATGTACACATTCACATAAAAAGGACATTTTCGCAAATAACACGAATTTGAATAACAGCACACACACGCACAAGACTATTTAACTGTGAGCTTATTTTCCTATTATAATTCTCTGTGAAATTAAAAAATGAAACGATTTTAATGACGAGATAATTCAAGACCATCATCGGCCATCGAAATCAGTGGTCGTCCAGACCGACTAATTTCTCGCTGATTCGCCAGAGCTCTGCCGCTCGTTCATCACTTTTCGACCAATCAGACTCTTCCTTCTGCTTGCAGTCCATAAAATATTTCCCCGAGACATTTCGTAAGTCTGGTGATAATGCCAGGTGAACAGTAGTCTGGGCTCCTTCCAGTGAAGTCTGCAAAAATCAGGAAATATAAGACCATGGCAAACAACAATGACTTTACTGGAATTAAAATATACTGAGCAACTCCTCTTAACGGTCACACCTCAGATGCGGACACTATTGTTTTACGGCCAAATGAGAATATCCCTGCAAATAGTCTATTTAAATATTGTATTTCGCATCCCGTCTTTATATTAGCCCTCAAATATGGTCGCGGGCTTCATTTTCAGCGTTCGTTCCATTGGACATTAAAAGTTTCTATTTTGGTTCAAATTATGCTCACTAGATGACAGTACAAGATTCTAATCTTTGATCCACCTAGGAGTAATCAGCAAAACCCTGAAACATCGATTCATCAGTTTTTCCAAAAGAGATGTGAATTCAGTATATAAACCTTAAATGGTATTTCTTTTGCAATTTTAATTGTGTATCTGTGTGATATAATTATGTACTTTCATGACTTAAAACACATTTTGTATTGTCAGAATTTCGTTCATTTGCAAACAAAAAGGACCATTTCAGTTATATTATTCAGTGTATTATTGTAATACTGTATTTTGCAGTTTCAACAGGAACCCCCTCTGATTCAGTCAACCCCTCTTAGCATCCGCAAATGAGGGGTTTTACTGCATACTTTGGTATACAAATCTTAGGCTCTTCAAGTCCGAGTTCAAATGTTCATTTGGGTATGGTCTTTTTGATGTCGCGGTAATTCTGTGGTGAAGGTTAATGCACGAGGGACTTCCTGTAGCGTCAGAAGTTCAATTTCGACACCATTCTAATAAAATATAAAATATTTTTCTTAATGATTTGCATATCATAAAAAATTAGATAAATTACCATTCCACAACACAAAATGTGTGATTAATTGCAGTGGGGGTAAGAAAATGGCCTGTGACCCCTTACAAAGTATTCACAGACTCACCAGGGAAGGGGAGGGGGGCCTGCGGATCACAGGTTTAAAAACACTGTAAACCATACATGCACCTCGTTCATATTCTCTGCGGAACTTCCAACGAATTGGTACATGTTGGAATGTGCGTGTATGTGTTATGAACCTGGCGTGAAGGTTGTTTCTGCGTAATGCTTGTTATGTTTAGTGCTGCCATCTGCCACCAATTTTTCAAACTATGACTGAAGTGTGACGATTGTTTAGTTTACCACAGCATAGGCGGATTGGAAATAAAACTGCATGTATAGCTTGCATTAGTTTTAATTTAAATTAAAATTTTTCAATTTATTTGGAATATATTAAAAATAACTAATTGAAAATTAATATATAAAATAACATGTGTCCTGACTGTATAATTTATCATCGCCGAGCCGAAACTACTGAAGCTATAAATATAAAATTTTGTCAGTAGGTTTATTTTATGATCTTAAAGACTCATTAAGGAACTACTTTTCAAATTCAAATTTGAACCTTTAAGGGAGTCATAAGGTGGTTCAAAGGTTATATCGGGCAATCATGGCCGAGCCGAAACCATTGAAACTATAAATATAAAATTCGTCAGTATTGTATTTTATAATATAGAGGCTCAACTAAGATGGGATTTCTGAAAATTCCCCATCCTGGGGGGGGGGGGGGGGGGGTAATGAGGCGTTAAAAAGTAATATTAGGGAATTATCGCCGAGTAATTTTCAGATTACCAAACCCAGGCGGGCGGTGACAGCTAGTGATCAATAATTTTAAAAATCTCCAACAGAGAGAAAAGTCAAGATTTATCACATGAAACAACTAATGTTGATCCAGGAGAAGCACATAGTACAATAGCGTATCGAACTTAATTCTAGGGTTTCAGCTGCTGATATAGCTGTTACTGTAAAAGCTCGGAGACTGGCGAAACTTAGGTTTACTGGTGAGATATAGGTTTTACCAAGGCGAGTTGGTGAAGGCCCGAAATATACTTGTCAACTTTTTCCCAGGTTTTTGCCAAGTTAAAGCACGTTTTTAATGAATCAATTATTCATCTTCAACTTATTAATTAGGCAATAACTATAATTATTTAATAATTGAAATTAATTAAATTAACTAATGAATTAATAAATCACCATGAAGTTATTAGTTGTTGACGAAAACCATGCAAGTATTAATTTATAATTAAATAATTGATTTAAAGTTCACACAGCTCGGATTAAATTAAATTACTCCGAACAGTAAAAACACATTTTTAATGAAGGTCTTTCAAAAAATTATGAATACTAATAAACGTCAGAAACTAAAGAGTTCAGGATGGTTAATTGACTCATCAAAATTGAGCTTTTAATGTTGGAGTAAATTAATTAATTACCGATTGCTTAATTAGCGTCAGGAACAAAAAGTTCACTTTGGTTCACGGAAATTCATCGTTAATTATAAAAAAATTTCAATTGTTAAATATTATAATTATTAGTCAATTATAATTGTTACGTAATTAAAATAATAAAATTTCTTATCAAATAAATAAAATTATTAAATTCTTGTATAATTCGTTGATTAACCTTTTTTTAACTCTTGAGAAGTGTACTTCCCACCAAATTCATCAATTTTTAAATATTCATGGTAAGCTATTTTACCACCTCTCATTGGAGCTCCCATCTACTGATAACTTCTGAAACTACAAATAAAAATCATCTAAAAAACTTAAAAAAATAATTGGTTAGTTAATTATTTAATTATTTTTTTTAAAATTTATGTGATGTAATAAGCTAAATGTATTGCTTTTCTTGAATCAATCTCAAAATCCCAAAAATATTTTGATACAAAATTACGTACTACAAAAAATAGCGCTATAAAGCTATAAAGGGTTAATTTATAAATGACAGAAGCTAATAATTTCCTGATGGTTAACTGATTCATTGAAAACTTGCTTTGACTAAGTAAAAGTCCAAAATGAAAACGTTTACAAGCGTACTCCGGGGTTTTACCAACTCGCCTCGGTAAAACCTAGGTCTTCGGGTTTTTACCGTAACATGGCCATTGCACCAAATTGCGATGAAATTTTTCTCTTATAAATCCGGCAATGTTACCATACATAGGCTGACCATATTTTCTCGAGAGGAATACGGGACATTGGGATTAAAAATACGGGACATTGCCAATTATCGCCAAAAATGACGCTAAAACCGAACAAAGTTGCCAAATATTGTTGAAATAATTGAGAAATCACAATGACGGGAAATACAAATACAACGCCACAACAGGCAAATTGCCCAACGAGGTGGCTGACTTAAGAACATCATGGATCCCGAGCCATTTTTTGGAGGCCCTACCTACTACTGCTACACCCCAAATGCACACCCCCACGGAACCCCCCAACGAACCCGTACATGCGGGAATGTGCGTGTACGTGTAGTGCAACCTGACGTAAAGTTTGTTTCTGTGTAATGTTTGTTATGTGTAGCGCTGCCATCTGCCACCAGTTTTCTTTCTAACTATGAGTGAAGTGATTGAATGATTTATCGTTGTAGGACTGTTGCTCTCTGTGGCGAGACTTTTTAACAGGGAGATCGGCTCGCATTTGCGCCTTGAAGTTGGGAACCACAGAAAACCAACTTCAGCCGACCACCACTATGGGGTTCGAACCCGGATCCTCGCATCGCGAGTCCGTCACTATAACCACTCGACCACCACAGCGGCAAGCACCAATGCAGCATTACTGCTAATTGCAGTGGATTAAAATGAATTCCACGAAAAAAAAATTTCACTAAGACAAATGTGGGAGATTCATATACTCATTTATAGTTGTAGTTATCATAATATAATTTTTAAGATGAAAATAATTTCAATCTTTGACTTCAATAAAGAATAAAAATTCAAGTAGGCTTCGTGCAAAATACGGGAAAAACCGGGACACTTTTGCTAAAAAGTCGGGACAGCCAAAAAAACAGAAAATACCGGGACTGTCCCGGGAAATACGGGACGTATGGTCACTTTAACCATACCATACAGATCATAAATCGGACCGAAAATGTCCCCCTCAACTGGCTAAATATCCCTTTTTTGGCCGGATTTAATCTCAATTCACCCCAAAATAATTTATAACTTTCTCTATTGAATAAATATATGAATTTATTGATATACTTACTTTCCCGCAGACAAGTAAGATACATCTGGACAAAATTCTCATGAAAATATTGGTGAAGGGTCTCACGAATTCTGAATCCACTACTCCCGGATGTAAACTGTTTGCGGTGACACCTGCGGGTAAATTGAATTAAAAAATAAATATAATAATGGAACGACTTTTCATTTAATAAAATCAAGAGACCGGAGAAATCACTTCGTAATAACAAAATTTCGTTACACAGAAATTCCAGATTTTTACATTGTTCCTATGTAAACCTTTCTGGGGGATTAAAAAATTGTTGTTAAAACGAGATTTTCGCTATAACGATATTCGTTAAAACGGGAATCGAGTATCCTTGTGTAACCCTGTTGTTCGAAAATCAACGTTGGCGTCAAGTATCTGCCGATATTTAATATAGAATACTTTTAGTAGCAAACCTGTTCCTTGGAGCCTGTTGGATAATTCACGTGTGAATAGAACGTTGGCTGCTTTAGATCTCCCATACACCACCATGTAATTATATTTGTGGTCGGTGCAGTTTAGGTCATTCAGGTGCAGTCGTGCAAGCCTATGTGCTTCTGAAGAAACGTTGATAATACGGCTCGGAGAACTTTTTTTCAGCAGGTCTGGTAATAAAAAATAAATTAAAACATTAAATTTCATCTATAAGCCTACTTCGAACTGACAGCGAAAAATGTTTAACCATGTTTCACTTAGACGTGATCATGGACCATTATACTGTATACACTGGCTTCGTGAAGCATGTGGCGGCCTATACATACAGGCAGTAACATACAGTAAATAAGAAAACGAATCTTGAAGATTCCACAAAACAAACTCACCGAGGAGGAGCGAAGTGAGCAGAAAATGCCCGAGATGATTCGACTGCATCGTTTTCTCGCAATTGTCAACAGTGACTTGACGTTCTTTGTCACCTTCACAAAGGAAAATGAATTAAATGAAATTAATGTTAACAAATCAACATCATGGTCGTATCGAAGCATATTTTTGATTCAGGAATTTGCGTATCAATCGAACCTTTTAAAATTTCGGGTAGGCATGAAAGCTCATAGCGCACATACTTTTTTAGGATACTACTACTTAACCGTACATGCACCTCGTACACATTCCTCTACGGGATTTCTAACTAACTCATACATACCGGAATGTGTGTGTACGTGTTGTGAACCTAACGTGAAGTTTATTTCTGTGTAGTGCTGTGTCATCTGCCATCAATTTTTCTAACTATGAGAAAAGTGTAATTATTGAATAATTGTACCATTTCAGGCCTGCTGCTATTTGTGGCGATACTTTTTAACGGGGAGATCGGCTTGCATTTGCGCCTTGGAGTTGGAAACCGCAGAAAACCAATTTCAGCCGACAACACTTTTCAGGATATCTGCTCAGAAAATATCAACATATAGAAACAAATTTTACTTCAGGAAAGACAGTGAAATGACTTTTTTGGAGATGAAATCACTTCTAACGATGCGTGGAACTCATCGGGGTTTAAAATCACGTTTGAATCGGGACCTTTGTAATTCATAAAATCCTCGTAGTGTTTAAAGTGACAGAGAACATTTCTAAACATGAAAGGCACTAATAGCATAATAATCAGCAAAACGCGAATCCTAAGAATCAGCGCCCTCTTTACGCATGGGCTTAACTGAGTATCGTGAAAATTGCTGAGGGGACCTCATGAAAATTAAGTCTGGTTCAAATTTCCGATACTAAATATGTTAGCTGGTGGGCAGTCATTTCTAGCCAGGTGGGGGGGGGGGGGGCTCAGAAAAATAACTTAACTTATAAAAATAACTAAGCCCGGCGGCCCATGATGCTCTTAAGAGGGCCCTGCTGAGAATAACACATGAAGTATATATGCATTATTATCTCCTAGTAATTCGTCGTAACCTGTCGGAGGCGCCTAAACTCACCGAGAATTCCAGCGTTGTTGATAAGAACGTGGAGATGGCTTTCGGTTTTCAAGATGTCTTCGGCGAATGCCCTGACGGAAGCGAACGAACACAGATCGAGCGCTTTGAGGATGATCTCGCGGTTTCCAGTTTCCTTTACGATTTCGTCAAGAGCTTTCTGCCCTTTCTCTTTATTTCGACAAGCTAAAATTACACGGGCACCTCTTCTCGCAATTTCCATAGCCGTACATTTCCCTATGCCTGTAGACAAAAAACAATAGGGCATGATAACCGATACCATGAATAATGAATAATCAGTTACTATACATATTTACTAATTACTAGAAGTTAGTTTATACTATTTAAAAATAAATGCAAACAATTTCTCATTACTCTTTTCATTTAGAAAATTTTGAATGTTAATACTGTGATTAGAGCAGAACATGTTATTTCATAAAACTTTAAAAGTTTATAAAACAAAAAGATTTAAAATTTTGAAATTAGTTCTACTAAGTTTCGTGCAACGCTTTTCTAGTTTTCTTTTTTCCCGCTAAACATTCGACTAGACATTTTCACTGATAGATGGCAGCACATTAGTATTACATTTTTATAGGAAAATGCATTGAATAGGCAAATTTTTGAAAGAAATTTTGTTCGATGAGGTTACCATCAGGGTGTTGCCAGCTGTTGGCCACCTCTGATGTATAGTATATCACAGCGGTTCTCAACCTGGGCATCGAGTTGATGGCTGTCTTCATGGGGAGAACGACGCTAGTAATTCGAAACTTGCGAGCACGGGGCAAGGGGAGCCACCACTATAAATCTTTGCGAACTTTTCCGACACAACTCTGCCTCTTTTGAGGTAACGGAAGTAAGGTGCTTTGCATCAGTCCGGGGCTGTGAGCGGTTCTATCTATCTATCTATCCTTGCGGTCTTAGGGTACTCTAAAGGGGAGGGGGCACTGGTGAAAAACAGATGTAAGGGGGGTCACGACAAGTGGTGAAGGGGGCAACAGAGAGAGATGTGGAGGAATAAAACTTTCATGTGAAATATGGTAGGCAAAAATTTGACTACTTTCAGAATCCAGCAGAGCTGTCCATAAAATCAGGGCAATCTTAACCCATGAGCAGGGTCCCAACTAGATACTTTGCCTACCGGGGCAATCATGCATTTTTGCGCCCAAGGCCAGTGTAATGTAGAAAGAGCAGTTCAAGGGTGAATTTGACACCCTCTGTAATTTAGCACCAGACCCACCTGCTCCTCCACCTTAGTTTTGGCCCTGCCTACGTGATCATGGCAAGGGGGCCTGATATCCATAGGGCTCTCCATCATGAGATCTGGTGCTATGGTTTTCGAATATAAATGTGCGATATATAAGCCGTTACTTCCAGCTAAATATCAGTCCCAGAACATCATTTTGCGTATGATGTTGCATGACGCAGAGACTCATGATGTTGAGACGGCCATGTATGAAACCCCCCATAAGAAGGAAACTCACTGAACTCTATCCAAGGGTACGCGCAGATCCAAAGTGATGTGTCAGGAGGGTCGATTTATTGTGTAGTCTCGTTGGATCATCATGTATCTTACACAAACACATTTTTCCCATATAAATCGACTCTCGGAAAAGAAGATCACCCACCTCTTGGATCCGTGCCCGAGCTAAAGGTTACAGAAATCAATCTTATTTATAAAATTTTTTGTTCATTATAAATTTAGTTTTATTCAATTCAATTCTAGTAGAAAGGGCTTCGCTCTCCGATGAGGATGGGGGAGCCTGAATAAGCCATGGATCACGAGAAGAAATTGTGGTCCAAAGGGGGCCATGGGCCTAGAAAAAGATTGAGGAAACACTGGTATATCGTATAGTACAATTTATCATGTTTACCAACGACGCGACGCTTGGTTATTATGTATAATCGCTGGTAAAAGTGATTAATTAAAGGAAATTTATCAAACTTACCAAAATACTCGGTATTTATGCATAATATTCTGATTTTCATCATATTGGCCGTAACATATATATTTGAAAATGAAGAATGAACAAGAACATCCTTTATTCCAGGGCTTGACAAATTGAGGAAAAATTTAAGCACCAGAAAAATTTCTCAGGAGCCAAACTTTTCCTTCTTCCTAAAGATGGTCTAAAATAATATTTTTCTTTTTTAACCTTACGGGACTTTTTTGTGTTGTCCTCATTCGAATTCATCAATTAAAAATAGAAAATTTCAGGTACCAGGGCAAAATTTTTAGTGATCATGAGTGACAAGGCGTGGGATTTGTCAAGCCCTTGCTTTATACAACAGCGAGCTACGGACAGATAGCGCTGTCTAGTGAAGTAATCTCATTATAATGAATAGATCAGACCTGTGTTCGCCCCTGTCACTATGACGGTTTTTCCAGTCATATCCGTGGTACAGTCGCATATCCCTAACGTCAGCCTGCAGTAAAAGCGGAAGAGGAGAAGGATCAGCACAACTGCACCAAACAAGGCTAAAACCGGATAAAATTTGGCCACGTATGTAACATCACGCACTGCAGCAATTGCGATTTCCATCACCTCCATACTTGATGCCAGTGAGCTATTTATAAATGAAAGAATTCGAATTAGCAATGATATAAATTGAGTAATACTGTAGTTAGTTAACTAGCCGATGAAGCCGGTCATCACGCAAAACTGTGATCGACTTTTGTTTTTCTTTTTATAAAATCAACAACAACCACTGCAGTTTTGTGAATTCTAGCTTCTTGGTAGTAGAATACATGTTGTTGTGAGACAATAATTGTTGGCATAACCCTCAATGCTAACAAAGCTTTCCAACCTCTTTATGCCCTGGTTTTTGGCGAACAAATTACATTGCTTGCTTAAACTAGTGAAATTTAAATCGGCGAAGTGTGTGTTAAACGTCTCATATGGACTGGGTGAATGTGGAGTATTCCACATGATTAGCGAAACAGCATCTGCAACAGTTAATTTAATAACTCCTCAAATGGGGAGCTTATTTTCAAAAGGGAACATTTCCACTTTTACTAAATTTACAGTAGAGATAAAAAACGTATTCCTCAGAAAATAAGTTTGCTTTACAAAAGTAGATCTAAGAAGTAGCATGTAGGAATGGTAGAAGAAGATTCAAATACTATGTTTCTTGATGAACATTCAAGAATGTTATTTACATTTAAATTTTTGAAATGTTCCGTTTTGAAAGAAGATTAGAGGAAATGTTTTATTTTGACTAAAAACTGAACTGGTCAAGTCCAAAAAATTGGAAATTTCTACGACACCTGTTGATTCCAGAAAGTTTTAAGTACTTGTACTTGCAGGTACTTGTTTACCTGCCGAGGAAGGTACTTCTCTTACTGCCCTCTTGTCCTTAACATAAGAAACACGATCATTCTACATTAGAGCCTCCCATAATGAATACTCCCGTTAGCAGACACCTACACCGACGGACACAATTTTGAATTACATCGCGGGGTTTAATGTATCTTTCTATCAATTAATGATGCTCTCCGTTAGTGGACAAAATTTCTGGTCCCATGGGTATCCGTTATCGAGAGATGAAATATACCGAAGTGTATGAAAAAGGTGGATGTGTGCCTTTTTGATGGTAACGGCCAATTTCACATTGCAATTTCTACCAAAACTATTCCCGTGCGAATAATCCCGGTTGCATAATCTGACAGAGCTTTTCCCAAAGATTCATAAACCGCTATAAAAGTGCATTTCGGAAAAAGAGGAAATGTTCCCTTTTGAAATTATGCTCCTCAAATGCTATGAAACACTAGAGAAGAAATCATATACCGTTTACAGAGCCACTAATGAAAATTATTGGCCAACAAATAAACATGAGGAGTTGCTCTCTTCATTGCAACCTAAATTTATAAGCAACCATGTGTGGTTCTCTCATTATAAGCTTTCATTTCTTCATTCTTCATTTTTTTCTGTGAAGATCGGTGAGGCGGAAAAATTTTGGTGCTCCAGAGAGAGAGAAAGAGAGCGAGTGAAGCGTCTGAAGACATGATTCTGGAGTCGTTGTAGTTGCACCGATGGTGCTCTTCCATGCCAAAGCTCTAGCTGAGACACCATGCGCCAAAACTAGACGGATTATTTGTTCGTACATCAAAACTTTGTTCCTCAAAGTGAGCTTGGAATTCGGATACTTTGGCACAGTAGGACAATAATAATTTTTTTTAAATATTGTGGATTATCGGGCTTAAGGTGGAACCTTGGTCTATTCTTGTGCTTTCACGGTTTTTTCGGATATTTGCTTTCCTTAAGTCATTTACCTTGAATTGGAAGACCAACAAAAAATAAATAATAACTGAAAAATTTGATTATCATAGCGGGGTATTCCATGTTTATTAGACTGACCTCGAGAAAAATACGAGAAATTCGGATTCCAAATACGGGACACATTTATACGGGGCAGTTATACGCCAAAAATGATGTCAAAGTCAAACAAAGTTTCCAATTATTGCTAAAATCACTCAAAAATTGCCAGTAGGGGGAAATGAAGTATTACTGCAAATTCTAGTGAATTAAAATGAATTCCACGACATAAAACGTTTCACCATACGGGATAACATAACGGAGATACGGGAAGAGGGGTGTGCAGCTTCAATGATTGGAACTGACTGATCTAATGCACAGTAGACTCTCACCAATAGTGACCAGGGTATGTCGGATTACTAAAAGTCAGTTGAAAAAGCCCATTATATACTGTAATGTGAACTTCTGCGCGCACACACACACAGACGTACAGTAAAATTCTTTGCCTCCTGTGCTCAAAGAAAACCGGCTTAAAAAACGGCGGATTATCGAGAGTCTACTGGATACGCATATTAAATGAACGTAATTGACGTAATCGTGCATTCCCCCATCTCAAATCTAGCCCTTCCACTCTATCTCCAACTATTGTGTTCAAAAACATGACATACAGTCGCCCCCTCCCCCCCGTATTACCTGTTTCCGTATTCGCGGGGTTTTTTTCTTTATTGGAAATTTTTTTTTGGCTACACTCTGCAATCGCCATTGCTAAACGTGTTTTGTTTAAAAAATGAGTTGCGCGTGTTTAGGATGGCTTATTTTTCTAGTGCTTCGGAAAGACAAAAAAAAAAGTGAAAACTTAACCAGAAAAAAATGGATATATTGATTATCCTTGGCCAAAGTAAGTCAATTGCTGTTGTCGCCCGCCATTACGGAATCAACAAACTTACTGTTAGATACATCAAGAAAAAGGAATTTGAAATTCGATCAGCCGTGGCTGTAGCTGTACCTGTTGCAACGAAAACTCTGCATCGCCTACGGGATCCATGTGTTTCTCGTTCAGAAAATGCTGTTGTTTGTGGGCACGAGACTGCTACAAAAAAGGTATTCCAATTGATTGTAATACGGGAAAGGCGAAAAAAGTTTACTATTCTATAAAGGAAAGGACTGGTGAAATGACGTCTATATCATCAAAATTTTATGCAAGTAAAGATTGGTTTCATAGATTTAAGAAACGATTCGGATTATGCAGTATAAAAATCATTGGCGATCAAGCCTCTACCGACCAGGAGGCAGCTAGGAAACTTCCAAAGACTTTGAAGAAAATTATTGAAGGGAAGGATTGTGCACCTCAGCAGGTGTTTAATGCAGACGGAACTGCACTATTTTCGAAGAAAATGCCGCTAAGAACATTTATCAATCACCCGAGAAGAAAACGAGCCCCTTGTTTTAAAGCAAGTAAAGATAGAATTACTTGTTTTTGAGACTTTATATTTTGTTTTGTGCAAATGCGTATGGGTACATGATAAAGCCCATCCTTATTTTCAAATCTGCGAATCCACGAGCATTGAAGAGAAAGGATAAGTTAAAGCTCCCAGTATTTTGGGTGAACAATAAAAGGGCTTGGAATATGAAAACACTTTTTCTGTATTAGTTTAAACGTTGTTTCGTTACGGAATCAGGACGTAATCTTCACTTGAGAGTAAAGACATGTCATTGAACGTTCTTTTGATACTGGATAATGCTCCTGGGGACCCAGATATCAATGAGTTCAAAGCTGATGGTGCGGAAGTCCTTTACATATCTCCTAATACAACATCTATCATTCAGCCCCTTGATCAGGGGGGGTAATGCGAGAATTTAAGGCTCACCATACACACCACTCAATGGAAATGATTGGATACCCAATAGAAAAAGACGCAAATGCATAAAATATCTTGAAGGTACGAAAGAATTACACTATGACTAATGCAATTACTGCCATCACTAGAGCCGTGGCAGCTCTTAACAGAGTCAACTCTGGTTGGAGGCCACAATGGGTCCTCCAGGACAACCATTTCTACAGAGCCAACTGAAGAGATTATAAAAGACACAGGCACGTTAGCAAAATAAGTAGGTGTAAAAGGATTCAATGATACGGATATAGAAAAACTCGAGCAGCTAATTAATTGCAATTCAGAGGCATTAACCGAAGAGGATTTAATGCAGCTGACTGCTTCTGAAACTGATCGGTACCAGATGAAGACGATCAAGATAAAAAAAAGTGGAGAAGAAATTCACTATGAGTAACATGGCGGAAGGGCTTCGCAAGTTCAAATCAGCAATATAGATTATTTATTTTCATGGCATTGGTCCCTCTATGGTATATGCAGAAAAATATTCTTCACATGTAGAAAAATTGTTAGAGGAAGCCTTGTCAGTATACTTGATGATATGAAGAAAACGATACGGCAAACAGAAATCGCAATGTTCTTTCAGAAAACATCAACAACAGTCGCTGCACTCTCTTTTCACATTCCCTTCTACCTCTGCGTCATCCTGCTCTTCTCATGATGTTCGTGGATTTCGCGTATTCGCGGTCACCCTAGGAACGTCCCATCCGCGAATAAGGAGGGAGGGGGGCGACTGTATGTATATGAGATGAATGTTCTCATTCACAGTTGGAGTTGAAAAATAATTCCAATCCTTGATTTCAATAAAAGAAAAATTCTAGCGAGCGGGAGGGGGGGGGGGGGGCTTCGTTGAAAATACGTGAAAAACGGGACATTTTACAAAATAGTCGGGATGGCCAGTTCGACGTAAAATATGAGAATGCCTTGGCAAACACGGGACGATGAACATTCGATGCCCAAATTTAACGTTGTTGCCGTTTCTTGCCCTGATTAGGGTTTTCCACGACTAAATACAGCCGTACGTTTAATACAGAATCATTTCAAATATAATAGAAAACCCAAAACCATGATAAAACCATCAAATATCCATAGAGATCACCCATGGGCGGAGATAGGGGGGGGGGGGCGTGGAGGGCCATTGCCCCCCCCCCCCCCCAGCGTCACAGGTGGAGTCGACTGATCTAATGTATATATGAGCTGACATCATCATCATCGTGCCCCCCCCCAGCAATAATGACCTTGCCCCCCCCCCCCCAGACTTCCAAGTCAATCTCCGCCTATGAGATAACCATCGATAACCCATCAAACCCCCTCCATCAAAATTCGGCCAATTCTTGCTGCAGTAGTACTTCATTGAAAAAATGAAAACAATACAATACAAATACAACGCTACAACAGGCAAAATGCCCTACGAAGTTGCCAAGAAAAAGATACCGATAACAGATATGGATGTCACATGGCTCCCACAAGGCCATGGCTGACAGGGCTCTAGCCCTGGGGCCCGGGCAATTCTCAATTTTTTGATTTTTCACGCTAGACATGAACTATAGAAGGGCCCGTGAAAAGTCTGACCAGGGGCCCTACTCCTGGATGTGGGGGCCATGGATTGTCATATATTTCAAAAATACACCAACCCAATTAAAATGGCAATTACAAACCATGTATATACATGATAAAATATATTATACAATTCCCATAAAGAATACTTATGGTTGTCTTATTCAAATAACGGATCATCCCATAAAAACACCAGGACAGTTAAAACATGGGCGGAGATACGGGGGAGGGGGGCACCACCTTTGTCGCCCCCCCCCCCCCCGCGTCAAAGGTGGAGTCGACTGTGTGATCCAATGTATATATGTATTGACATCATCATCATCTGGCCCCCCAGCAATAATGACCGTGTCATGGCCCCCACATCCTGAAGCTGGGCCCCTAGGTTTGGGATCTTTTATGGGCCCCCTGACCAGACTTTAACGGGGTTCCCTTTCTGATGAATTTATAGCGTGAAAAAACAAAAAAAATGATTAAAATCCTCCCGGTCCCGAGGGTTGGAGCCTTGTCAGGCAACCCCTTGTGGGGGCCATAGACCGTTCTCCCCCCCCCCCCCCAGACTTCCAAGTCTATCTCTGCCTATGAGTTAAAATAATAAATCAAACTGCAAAAATGTTCGTAAAATACGAGTCAGCATTGTTTAGAAAAAAAAAGGCGGATTTACATCACGAATTTCCATGGCGTTCGTTATTTTTCTGACATACAGATGGCAGCACATTCTGAGTGAATGAAAAAAAACTTTATCATAAATTTACTAACATTTTTCTCTTGTTAATAAAACCGTTTGAATATTATAATCGTAAGAATATTATTTCACAATCTCTGTGACCTGATAAAACCTTTCGGAAATTCAATTCTAAAAACAGCTTTCAGTTTAAAAAATTCCATATGAAGATAAATATATGAAATATGAGAAGCACAAAATAAATGAATGTTAGAATTGATTAGGATAACGTTAATTGATCACGTGCATCGTACACATTTACTGTTAAATTTAAGAAATAACAGGAAAAAATTAAATCACGGTGTATAAATTACCATTCAAGAATTTATTAAATTTTTCGCCATTTTTGTTCACAATCTTTAGATACAAAACAAACAGTGGGCGTATCAGAGATATTTTTTATCGCGCGTATTGAAGAATTTAAATTTACTTACTGTCTTTTAGGTATCTCAGATTTATTCTTGTTTTGTTTTACTTATCCTTGGTAGAATCATGCTATTTATTATTTAGGCTCAGGAAGTCACATAAGTGTCACGTGATACCGAACCGTGACCTTTTCTTTTTTCAAAATCACTCTTTGCCATAGTGATTATCTGGCGAGAACCCACTGTTCTTTGGCGATAATTTCAAGGGAAAATAATGTAAAAAATGAAACAATGATAAGAGAGAAGGAACTTGGGACAGTTTTTTTTTCCCCGTCATTACTGATAAATAATAAAATAAAAATATAATATCCATGAGGATGAACTAGCGCCATCTGTTTTGGAGAAGAAGAGATAAATAGTGTAAGACGTTGATATTTTTAAATAAAAATCATACGGTGTTGCGCAGTATTCGTCAATACTCCTCTATAGATGCGTGAATCACGCATACAAATTCAATTTTACTCTTCCAAATTTTGCTGAGGAGAGAAAGTAATCCTTCAAGTTTTAGTTAATTTTTTTAAATGGAGTTATTTCTCTGTTTTTCGTACAAAAAAATCCCTCTTTTGCAAAATAACCCCTTAAAATTTTGGAGAGGAGTGATATTACTTTTCAAAATTATTTTTTCAGATAACACTGTACAGTAGTGATATCATCAATAGTAATGCTCCATAGTAGCTTAGTTGAGTTTTACTGATTGCCAGGAATGCTCTCCCCCCTCACCACATCCAAGAGCAAGACGCATTGGGATCTCTGATGCAGCAGTGCTGTCTTAAGAGCATCATGGGCCCCCGGGCCAAGTGGTTTTTCTGAGGCCCGGCCCTACCTTGTAAATTCTAAAAAAATTCAACCTGATTTCAGTTTTGTGAGGCCCTCTTCTCTTGAGGCCCCCGGGCCGTGATCGGGTGGGCCCATGCGTTAAGACGGCGCTGTGATGGCATGGCCGTCTTTAAGGCATGTGTATTTTTTCCTTCTGTGACAGTTGTATCTTTCTTTTCACCAGAGATAGACACGCTAAAACATTCTCCGTTCTTTTTGGCAATAATTGAAAAAGAAGAGGAATTTTGGATTGCTTTGACTAACTGACTGCAATTTTTTCTACAAGCATTACGTTACACGTAAAAAATATTTTTTTCGGCGAGATTGGCGAGAATCAGCCATACCTTACCGAGGCCGCGCATCGATACATTGGTTAAGAGGCTTTCATTGTCATAGCAACGAGTGATGCGGTTCCCTTTTAGCTTCCTTTCACTGCAAAGTTAATCTGAAACGGACTATAGTGCAAGACGCGGTCCAACAGACTCCTTGCCCTCCCTTAGTAGCGTTCCTGCCTGTAGGCTACACATACTTGGCCGCCTTTCTCCAATTCTCAACTTTCACCCATTCCCCAAATTTTTCAACATGGGTCATATAGGCCCGGTGGTTAGCACCCTCCCTCCGCCTCTGCAAATAAGCCTCTTGTTTCTAAGTCCCTCGTTTGGTCACTCACGTGCTTGTATACTTTTTGGTCGCTCACATAAATGTGCACTCTTTTGCACTGTCATGCTCACACACACTCTCCGGGCCACTTTTTGGTCACTTCCAAATGATAATTTATAGTAAAAAATACTTTATTTTCTTTTTATAGGATTTCTCCACAGCTCTCTGTGGCATTTGTCGTGGCTGCCCCGTTTTCTCCTGATTTTCAAAAAATTTTCCCTCAAGAATCCTGGAATCCGGGGAAAATTCAACGACGAAAACTTTCTTGTTACTCTAATACTCGCAAAACTGTTTTTTATTTCGGATTTTAACGAGAGGGTGCCGGGTTTGAAAAGTAACGCTCTTGGGAGATATTAAACAAATTAGAAATATTAACATTAAAATTTTTCGCATCGAATGTCCGAACTAGAAGCTCATGAATGTCACTTTCCGTTTAGAAAATAATAAGTTGTGAAAACGATGTTGTTTTTTTTTTGGAAATTTTTTATCCACTAGAGGTGAGGATTTTTGAATTGCTCAATTTTACTGGACATCCAGGGTCATCTTAACAGATTAGTCTCACCCGAGCACAGTACCGGGATCCTCACTTGCATAGGAGCTTCCACGAAAAGATCTTTCAGATTGATTTAACACAATGAATATGTAAATTAATAGACGCTGCCAAAGGTTTTTTCATTTTGCTCTGAAGCTATGATGCTGTTGAGACACACTTTTATTTGAAAAATATTCAAAAATTTATTTGACTTCTTTTGAGCCTCATTATTATCAAGGGTTTAATGGAACAGCCTTATAACTACAAAGGGTTCTGCGAGAAGTTTTATGTTGGAAATACCTGCTGTATATAACTGTTTTGGTCGCTCACTGACACTGCCCTCACTCTCTAGAGAGATCAGTGTTCTTCAATTTTTTTTTTCGGATTTTGGACCAATGAGATCATGTGAACAATTTCGTGAACCAGCAGGAGAAAAAAAACAAACAGAAAGAAAAATTTCCTTCTTACTTTCTAAATTGTTATTGAAATTTCTAACTTATTTTTATTACTACAAATGGGGAGAAGATTACTATCCAGCGCAGGATTTCCTTCGCAGCAATTGGAATGAGAAGTTTTGAACAACCACTTTTTTTTATACGAAGATGATGTCACTCTCCGCTATTACTACGAGGGTTTCGACAGCTGGTTGATGCGAAGATAAATCCAGGGGAGAAAATTCAACTGGCTCTGCGGGGAATCGAACCCACGTCCTCTCACTTGCCGGGTGAATGAATTAGACCACTAGACTACAAAGTAGAAGAAATCCACTTTCCTTAGAGCTCGTGTGCACTGAGCAGAGCCGTGCGTGGACAGTCAGACCTTACTCAATTTCTGGCACTGTCACCAGATAGCGACTTATCGAAGATGATGTCACTCTCCGCTACTACTATGGTCTGGCTGTCCATGTACGACCCCGTTCAGCACCCACGAGCACTAAGGAAAGAGGACTCGTTGGCTTTGTAGTCTTAGTGGTCTAGAGCGCTCACCTGGCTAGTGAGAGGACGTGAGTTTGAATCTAGCAAGCCAGTGGAATTTTTTTTCTTGATTTATCTTCGCATTAACCATGGCCAAAATTCTAAGTGCAATATTCGCTAAGATATCTTTGAATTCAAAAAGCGAAGTTGGGAAAGGACAGCGTAAATAAGGTAAAAGAGCGTTGTCCGTTGGTTTTTTTTCTGTTCTTTCATAACTATGTCTGCGAATATTGCAGTTAAAAACACAGCACCTCCTCAATAAACAGGGCAACAACTTTCTAATTGGAAGTTAGAGGATAGGAATACTGTATAAAAATTTAGATTTTTTTTATTTTGTTACACACTGTATTTTCACTCTCAAAACTGCTACAGGGCAATTTTTGAACGCGTTTTGAGCATTTTTCAAAATGACATCATACCTATACGACCAACCGTTGATGAAGACCGCATTAGCACTTACAAAACCCTGTATAACCCTGGTATCGAAAGCTCTTTATATTGCGAGAGAAATGCATACGGATATCGTACGGGGCCGGAAAATATTCACAATGACCAAGACCCGCCCTGATAACAACCAAAACTCGTCAAATACGCGAGAGTTTTTTGCTGATTCTGAACCGTATTGAATGGAGAATGAGTGAAAAAACCAACAAAAACTCCATTTTCCACGCGTATTGTAGTTCACGAGTTTAAACACAATATGTCAACAATTTTCTTTTTTGAAATGAAAACATATATATTTCTTATTTCCATTCCCCGCCCTTTGGAACATTACGGGTTGCGTGTATGTATTTGCCAGTTTATATAAGAACTTCCTTCAATGCCAGTGGGCAAAATAAAATGGGTTTTTCCTGTACCTTGTCACGGTTTTTTTTTTATTTTGCCTGTAAAGTGAGAAAAATGGTTCTCCTTAAAAAAAAAAGAGAAAAAAGTAAAGAATTTTGGGGAAGTAGGAATTTCATGCTTGAAATGTCTTCCATGTATCTTCGTGTGCATTTTAGAATGAAATGTGGGGAAGGAAAAAAAAAAAAAGGGTCGAACATTTCTTATTTACAATTTCCACCTCCAACAGCGTTGAAAATTCTCAGTATTATATTCAAGTGGTTCAAATCAAGCGCGGAAAACATGTGGAATTTTGATCCCCCGTGAACTGGTAAATTGAGAAAATACTGAAAAGTTTTCATGGATTCATACACATACGAATATTCGTAGTAGAATATCTGAAATGGTTGACAAACCTTAATCTACAGTCGAATCCCGTTATAACGAACTACAAGAGACCAGAGCAATCACTTGGTTATAACGAAATTTCGGTATAAAGGAATTCCAGGTTTTTGATTGTTCCTATGTAAATTTATCTGCAGCATTAGAAAAGTGTTCGTTAAAACGAGATTGTAGCTATAACGGTATTAGTTAAAACGGGATTCGACTGTATTATATATATGTGCGACATCAGTCATTAGAAACCACGCCAATGATTCAGAATCATTATATACTCGTATTTATTGATATTATTTTACAGTCGGACGTATAACGAAGTCGGAAGAAACAGTGAAACTACTCGTTACACGCGAATTGGTTGAAGGGGTGCAGTGAAGAGCTACGCGTGTCCCTATTGGCACACAGGGCTTGAGTTATGAAGAGAGACTTCATTTCTTTAATATGTTTACATTGGATGAACGCAGGTGTCGAGGAGATATGATCGAAGTGTTCAAAATTTTCAATGGGATGGATAGGATGGACCATGAACTTTTAGTACACCTCCAATCGACTGCTTTTACAAGGGGACACCAGTTTCGATTGGTGAGGGACAATGCGAGGTTATAGTGTCGCAGGGAATTTTCCTCCAATAGGGTTGTTAATAAATGGAATAGCTTACCCCCGGAGGTAGTAAATTGTAACACAATTGATACGTTTAAAAAGAAATACGATAAACATGTTGGGGTAAATCGAGAAGCTATCCATTCTTAGAATAAGACAACCATAAGTATTCTTTATGGGCATTGTATAATATTTTATCATGTGTATATATTGTTTATAATTTTTGTTAATTGCATTTTTAATTGGGTTGCTGTATTTTTGAAATGTATGACATCCATATTTTTATGGGCATCTTTTTCTCAGCCACCTCGTTGAGCATTTTGCCTGTTGTGGCGTTGTATACAGAACAAGGCTCTAGATGGTGAGACCAAGAGAGAGAGTGACCTAAAGAATTTGCAAGTATGTGAATGCGAGCGTGTCAGTGGCCAAAAGAGGGACATACAGAGAGAGGTATCCCAACGAATCGGTACATGCGGGAATGTGCGTGTACGTGTAGTGAAACCTGACGTGAAGTTGGTTTTTGTTTCTCTGTAATGCTTGTTATGTGTAGTGCTGCCATCTGCCACTAGTTTTTCAAACTATGAGTGAAGTGTTATGATTGAATGATTTATCATTGTAGGACTGTTGCTCTCTGTGGCGAGACTTTTTAACGGGGAGATCGGCTCGCATTTGCGCCTTGAAGTTGGGAACCACAGAAAACCAACTTCAGCCGACCACAAAATAATCCAACAGAGGGCACCCGGGACCTCTCGATCTGCAGTCGAATGTTCTACAACTAAGCTATACCCCGCGTAGTGCTCTACACTTTTTTTCCATTATTTGCTTTATGAGAAATCCAGTCTTTTTTTTTTTATTAGTGCTTGAATGGTGAAACTTTCATTTTTAAAATTGATATCCTATCTGCTTTTCTGCAAAGCTTCGCATTTATATACTAGATATTTAACATCACCTCATCTATGCCCGAAGAAAATGGCGGCTAAAAACGCCAGGTTACTGGATGGGCCGGATTATCGAGAGTCTACTGTATTTAAATAGAGGAAAACGATTTTCGAGTAATATTCCGAATTTTTTTCTTTTTTTGATACCTCACTTTTCCCATTTTTGGCTTTCAACCAACAGCATAGCTACAATGGGTATCTTTTTGCACTATTTGACAAAATTAATTTGCAGACGATGAAACCACAACACGTCCGAAACTAGCTTAAAAAGGGTAAACGTGCACTTAAGGTGGTTTATAGAGGTTAGATTCTTGGGAATAAATAACCTCAACCCTTTCTTTCTAATGAGCATGCATTATGAATGCATAGCATTTTCATAATACATAAATTATGTTATGATAATTATGGCAATAATTATTCAAATCATATCAAATTTATACATTTTGACACACACATAAAGATATAAAAAATGTTTTTTTGAAAATTTAATAACAATTATGCCTACTTCTGGCAACATTTTTGGTTATAATTATCAATGTCCCGTATTTTATTCTATTTAAGATCCCAGTTTAATGTTTTTTTTCAATGAAATATGATCATGTGATCATTTGAATCCCCCCCCCCCCCCCCGTGAAATACAATTTTATTTGTTACATTTGTAGCAGTCCGTCACCCCACTCTGCAGCAATTAGAAAATTGCATTACATCCCCGTATTTATCGCATTTCGTAGGATCGCAAAATGACAATCCTCGACATTTTCCACGATGACGTATGTTGAACCCGATTATGAAGGTATAATTTTTATTTGAACCCATATGGGGGAAAAAAAAAACTAACATCAATAATATACATAGGTTGAATACTTTTTCATTCAGTTAGAATTAAGTTTTATTAAAATTAATTTTATCAAGTCTACTCGCGGACCACCTATAGACCATCGTCGCAGACCACTTCTGAACATAGGTTGAGAAACACTGATCTATACACTTATCCAGTACCTTATATCTTTGTTGGAAATTTATATATTGGGAGATGATATACTCTTCTTTCACGAAAGTATATAAATTTTATGGACATTTCCTTTCATCTTTAGGTTTCCATTGATATGTATATTTGAGATATACATATCAAATAATATTCCTATTCGAGCGCATTTGGCATATTTTTGCCCCTCTCTGTATACCTGAGAACTATTTCATTTATTTTCTCACTTTATCACAAACACAAACACAAAAATATATCTCATTTTATAATATTGTATATTTCGTTTACGATTTCGATGGAGTCGGATTATATTGGGTGAAGGTTTCTGATGGAATTTTCCTGTATCCTGTCACATAAGAAGAGAGAGAGAGAGAGAGAAAAAAAAAGAAGCATTAGAAATCGTTTCCAAAAATACGAGTTTTTATTCCGTTTTTTTCCCTCAAAAAAAAAAAAAAATCGATGTTGAAGGATGGATAAAGTGAGAAATGTTTTATTATTATTTTGGTCGAATCTCTAGAGAGATGTATCCTTTCAGTGGATGCAAATCCGTCTAGCGCTGTATCAAATGGAAGGTGGATAAAGAGAGACAACAATGTCAGGTAGTTCGTGTAGACTTCAAATTTACATGAAATCCACTTAATAATTCTTTCCGAAACTATGTTTCTGTGATTATATTTCATGGAAATACTAAGAATATGAAGAATGTGAGAGAAAATTTTATGTAGATATTTATACATATATATATATTTGGAAATACAATAGAACCTCGATTTTATCTGGGAGTGGATCAACCGGGTACGGAAATTTTAATTTCATGTTATACTCTACCCTATCAATGTTGTTGAAGTGGTTTGGAAAAGTAAGATTTCGTGAAGATTGATGAAAAAAAAGCATGTCCATATCGTAGAACTGGATTTCTTCATTTATTTTACAAAACTTCCCTCCCCAGGCCGAAGGACCGAACATTGCCTTGGAGTGATCGACATTTGAAGATTCACAGCCAATTACAGGCGATTCCGGGAAATAAAACATGGCTTCCCAAATCATGCGGCAAGCCCCCTGGGCTGGGATATTTGGCGGGCCTCCAAGCCAGACTTTTCTTAATTCTTCTATATAAATTTCCTTCCATAATAAATTTAGCATGAAAAACAAAAAATATTTGTCCCGGGCCCCAAACCTGAAGCCCTGTCAGCCCCACACTTGTATGTGTCCATGAAATATAGGTGTAAGTCAAAATATATTGCTTTTATTTACACTAAAAAGACGAAGTCCAGTAAAGCCAAATAGTGTGGCTTTTCGTAACTGTAAATAAGTGTTTAAGTGGTTACAGTTAACTTTTTTTTTTTTTTGCATGGATGATAAGATATGTACACTGGATAGTCATTTCAAACAAGTAAAATACAAAAAATGTTATTTTTTTGCAATTTCGTTAATTAATTTTTTTTTTCACTCCCGGGGATTTAATCGGTTTTCGGTTATCTGTGTTCAGGCTCGCAACTAGGGGCAGCAGTCGGTTCTCCTCGTGCCAAAGGCGCTAGACCCAAGGGGGCGCAGATTTCATTCTGAAACCTTTCCTTTAACATTACAAGGGGGGCGTAAAAAGGCGCTCTTGCCCAGGGTGACCAAGTATTTAGTTGCGGCCCTGTGTGTGTTCCCTTTCGCCACCATTATCCCGGATAATCGAGGTTCTACTGTATACAGGATGTCCTGTAAGCCCTAATGCGGCCTTTATCTGATCACCCGTTGATTGTAGAGGTATGGGTTTCAATTTAAAAAAAAAGATCAAAATGTTTTTAGAAATCACGCGGTACTAGTTTTGAGAGTAAAAATACAGCGTGCAACAAGTTAAAAAATCTCAATTTTTATACGGTCCTCCTTGTCGTTTAACTTCGAATTTGAAAGTTGTAGCGCCGTGTTTCTTAAACCCCGCCCCCCCCAAAAAAATCACCTTTTTTAAACGGAATAATAGCTGATATATTTGAATTCAAAAGTTCAAAAACCGGAGAAAATGTGGGAAAAGAACAGCATAAACTAACGAACTTCTTTCCTTCTTTTATGCTGAAACATTTCTCTGGGTTTTGAATTGAAATATTTCAGTGAATATTGCACTTGGAAACGTGCAATTTTTTTGTTTGCCTCAGGAGGGACAGGGCAACAATTTTATAGTTGGGTTTTGAGAATGGGGGATGTCCATATAAAATTTTTATTTTTTTTTCGTAAGACACTGTATTTTCATTCTTGAAACTGGTACAGAGTGACCCTTGAAGACATTTTGAGCATTTTTGAAACTGGAACCATACCTCTACGACGAATGGTCGATGAGATAAAGGCTGCATTAGGACTTACAGGACTCTCTCCATAATCACAAGTAAATTAATTGAATCGACAAAGACTAATTGAATGTACCATTTTCAACTCAAAGAAATATGGTCAGTCACTTTGAGAGCTGAGAATCTGGTAACCCCGAGATAACGACTGATTTCCGATCTATACATGGAGAAAATCAGCACAAAAATTATATATATTTTATTTTTCTAAAATATCAATTCCAGATTTGAAGCTTTAATATACTTTTCGAATGTTAAAACTTATTTTTGGCAGGTTTTAATAATGTTGAAAATGTCAAGAACCGGGTGACGCTTTTATGGTCACACATTTAAAAAAAAAATCCTTTTTCTTTCATTTATTTTACTTATTTTTTGACATATTTTCAATATTGTGGCGTGGGAGAAAATTCTTTCACTTTTGGAGAACCGAAGAATATTTTAAAATTCTTTTGATGCTTAAACAGAGGATTCTCCGCATTCCAATCTTTTACACACATTAATTTGACAACCGCTATTCTTGGCAGCAGTTATTAAAAGTCCTTTTTTCCCTCCTAAAGTTATGACATTTGTTTTTAAAATTTCTTCCATTACATTTGTTCAAATAGCGACATTCAAAAAATTTTATACCTATGTTAAAGGAATGTGACATTTATGTACCTTCTACTGAATTTCATTAGTCGAGTTTGACTCATTCTATAGTTTATTTATTAATTGTTCCAAGGTATTTATTGTGATTTAAACCATTATTTCCCAACCTTTTTATTTCCATGCCCCACCTAAGCATCTTGCAAAATCCTGTGATGCCCATCCTATAAAACAGTGTTTCTTAACTTTTTCCAGCTCATGGCCCCCTATGGATCACATTTTTTTCTCGTGGTCCCCCTGTCCTATCCAGGGCCCCCTCTACCCTCATCAAAGATTGAGATCCACCGTTGCTCTGGCGGCCCTCCATACTTAGCTGGAAGTAACAGATGAAAATCATAGTACCAGATCCCATATAGTGCAGTGTCCCCCTCCCTCCATTATACACATGAAGACCCGGGTCATGCCCACATAGACCGAAGGGTTAAGATGACCCTGGTTCTATGAACGGATCTGATGAATTCTGAAAGTAGTAATTTTTTTCAACCACGTTTCACACTTTTAAATCTTTTTTCTCTTCACAGTTCTCTATGACTCCCTTCACCACCTGTCGTGGATCACCTTTCTTCTGATTTTCTCCCGTGGCCCCCCTAGAATATCCCAGGACCGCAAGGGGGCCATATGGCCCCAGGTTGAGAACCACTGCTATAAAAGACACAAACGGGGATGGGGAACATGCGGCCCAAGATGATCGAAAATCGAGAAAAAAAACTGTAAACACAGCTAAAATATTGGAAAGAAATTCACTATCAATCTATGTCTGTGAATTTGAAACTCTTTTTGAAAGTTAAATACTCGTAATTTCTGTGGAGAAATTCGCCGTGTTTTCCAGGCTATGCAGTATATAACTTGTCTGTAGTAACGGAATCGCAAGGGACCGATATTTTTCCCGTTGACCACACACGTTTCCACTTGACAAAGGTTCAATTGACATAATGTGTAAAATTATGTAACGATCTCGTATGTAAACTAAAAATAAATTAATTGAAAATAAAGTAAATAATATATATATATATTTTTCTCACAGCCAGCCTTATGAATATATACTTTACAGGGATGCAATAGGTAACAGGACGTATGACTTTCCACTGGCGAATAATTGATCCTAGAGGCATGCTTCCAGTTCGAAATAGTGTCCAAATAATGTGTAGTACTCAGATATGTCATTCATGCTTCAAATGGTTGTATAGTTAATTAAACTGAAATACTCAACTTTTTATACATTCCCCGTGTGCCCAAAAACCCAATTAGAAAGTTGTTGCACAACAAAAAAATTCCACTTTTCTGAAGTGGAATTTATTTGCTGAGATATTGGAATTCTCGAAAAGAACGGTGTAAAGTTGGGAAAAAACAGCATAAAAAAAACTGGAACATCGTTTTACCTGCATTTGATGCTGCTTTTTCCCGACTTTCCTCCGTTTTCGAATTCGAATCTCTCAGCGAATAATGCACTTAGAAACGTGGAATTTCTCTGTTGGCAACAGGAGTTAGGGCAACAACTTTCTAATTGGGTTTTTGGGCACACGGGGAATGTATAAAATGTTTTTATTTTATTTTAATAACTATACAACCCTTTGAAACATGAAAACAAATATGACTACTACACATTATTCGGATCCCTAACTGGAAGCATGTCTCTAGGATCAACGGCACGCCAGTAAAATGTCATTCGCCCTGTTACCTATGTATCCTTGTTTATTTATATGGCTTATATTTATATTTATTCTGTTTACAATGGCCTTCCAACCATTATAAATAAAATAATGTACATTTTATTTATAATTTCTAAATATTTATCTCTTGATATGATACATTATTTATTAACAATGCACACATATTTACTGTAACATTATGGTATGCACAATATACCTTACATTGCCGAATAGTGAATGGGAAACTAAAAACAGTTACTGTAAATAAAACTAACTTTTTATTTTTTACAGTAGTCAATAATAGTTAATAGTTCACACACTTTGCTGCCTGACTTTCAGAAAACGGTTTTGCTTTAGAACTCATTCAAAACATCAATGAGCCATTATGATGTAAAGCAAAGCGTGCTGCAGCTCTCTCAAGGCTTTGACAGCATCCAGGGCCACAAATAAGTACTTTGTCCTCTGGGGCAAACCGTCATCTTGGCACCCCCCACCATGTAGAGGAAGCAGTTAAAGGGTGAATTCGGTGCCACTTCTTGTCCAGCGCCCGGGGTACTAGACCACCCCCCCCCCTCCCGACAGCATCTACACATAAACTTCGCCTTATTCTTCTTACGAAATGATGACATTAATCTCATGTTCATCTTCTTCTTGTCGAATTTGTCTGAAGTTTTCAATGAGAGTGTCAATAGCTATCATGCCTAGTCAATACCTTTTATTGCAGAAGGCTTTCTCGTGAAGCTTTGACGCCACTGAAGTCACTCACATTTCACCTATAGCCATTGAATACAGCAGTCCGACGTATGCGAAATCTTTACATTTTTTTTGCAGTATATTCAATGATTATAGGTGAAATGGACGTTTTCAGTGACGGCACGAGCTTCGCGCGCGGAGGCTTTCTGCTATAGAAGGTGTTGGCCTAGTTCAGTTTCTATGTACATTGTCGTCCATGTTTATGTAATTCCCAACACTGCAATGCAGCTTGCATGCAATTTTGTAAGTCTCGCATATCATTTGGTAATTCAACCCACTCACTGATTTCTCCCGTAGGAAAGCCAGCTTTTCCAAAAAAAGAAAAGAAAAAAAAGTGGTTGCAGTTTCAAGAAGCAACTGCTTTTATACATTTGGCTTATTAATACAGGATTACAGCATCAAGTACAGAAAGCAGTTTTCGCTAATATAGGGGTGGATGATGGCAACCAGAGGCCACATTGGCAAGCAGAGATTGCATAAAACATTTTCCGTAGAGATCGTTAACATTTTGTATCCCTTTGTCTATTGTTCGTCGAACATTGATTGCGTTTGTGTGAAATCTTCCGTTAGGAGAGTAGAACTTTCTTTTCCGTTTCCTGGTTAGGCAGGTTTCGTTTATTCCAGGTTTTTTTTAATGCGTATTATTTTGGTAGTGAAATCACGGGACTAAGATTTTCTTCCGTTGAAGTCAGGTTTCCGCTTAATACAGGTCCCGTTAAAGACAGGCTTTATTGTATAAGCCCGTGTGCTTCCACCCTCCCTCAGAATCCAGGTGGAGGAAGCCCAAAACTGGAAAGCCTTATAACCTGAAGACCGAAACTCTATAACCTGTTCTAAAAACAAAGAAAAAAAGCACGAGTTTTCAACCTTTATAGACAGTGCTGGCCCAAAAAAAATGTCAATCAAGCTCAATGGCTGTGGTGTCTTGATTCTCGCAGTAGTACACAGATATATTATTACCAATCTCATGACTTATCTTATTATATTTGAATTATATTACGTTTATCTTTATGTCTATGCAGTAGCGTACCCGTTAAAACGTCGTAATGAGTAAACCTAACGGGGCCCAGGGCTTCGAAGAAAATAGTAAGCCCTACATTACTGAAAAATTTTAATTTTCTGAAATCATTCTTTCATTAAACATGAATTTTCTTTGATATTTAAATTATTTCCTCATTAAATATGCCATTTCATTAATTTGTGGATTATTTTTTTATTGAATATAAATTTCTTTAATTCAGAAATAATTTTTCTTACTAAGTATGGATTTTCATAAATTCTGAAATTATTAAATTATATTACTTATCAAATATTAATTTGCATTCATTCTGCAATGATTTTATCATTAAATATGAGTTTTCATTTATTCCCAAAATTATTTTCCTACTGAATATGAATTTTTCATTAATTCTGAGAAATTATATTTCCCATCAGATATGAATTTTCATAAATCATGTGATTGCTCCCTTAACAAAATCAAATTGCCCTCTCCCCCTCTTAAAATACATATTGCCCCCACTTCCCTGTGGAGCGTGGAGCCTCACGTTGGGAACTATGGATTTAAACAAATCATACACTACTGGAAATTAAAAACCCAACAATTTGAACGCGTTGCGCTGTATGTTCGAATTCTTTTACCAGTTTATAGCAAATATGTAAATGAGAAAATGAGCACAAAATTCAAGAGAAGACATGCTTCATTTCGTTTTACAGAAGGCTCAAATTAAGTCAGTTGTGTGTATAATCGCGACTCGGATATTCTTCGAATTCTGTACACGTACAGATGTCGTGACCGCGGTGTAAGCAGGATCGACCTTTGGAAAGGGCACAACAGACTTATTATAAAGGGGGGGGGGGGGCACAAAATTTTCTTTCCGAGAAATTCTGAGTTACCAACCCTCAAAAAATGTTTAAATCAACCGAAATCGGTTAATACATCATATAAAAGGTGTTTTCATTCGGTATTTTAATTTTTTCACTGAAATATAATTTATTTCTTCTAAATTTTGGTCGGCTTCGGGGAGAGGGAAACGGGATTATTGAGAACCCCCCTGTGCACACTTGCGGTTGTAAAGGCACGAAAATATCCAAAATTTCAACGACCTTCTCCGCGTGGAGCTACATGAATTTAAATTTTGTGACAAAAACAGAACCAATTGAAAAAGCCGGAAACATGGTGTGTTTTTGTTACACAATTTAAATTCATGAAGCTCCACAAATGTAGGTTGTTGAATATTTGGATATTTTTGAACAGAAAAAAAAACTCTGCCTATGAGTATAATAACGTGATTCACAGTGTAAGAGTGAATTTATATAGCCTGCAATGGTTTATTCTCTCCGAATGTTATGTTTGCTTTCAACGAACCGGGAAATCGAATTGCAAAAAACCAAACTTACATGTTCCACACTGGAGCTTGGTGCAATTCCTGCTCTGCAGTAAGGTTTTCATTGTAATTTAAAGACTAATTTACGCATTGTTGTTGGAATTGACACACAAGAAGAAGCATGTGGGATTATCAATTTATAATTTTTATGACATTTTTGTTTTTTTAGGAAGAAGCTTCATGTTGAAAAGTGGTGTGTCAATAAAGCATTTTCATGGAATTCTTTAGTATAGAACTCATAAAACTCTTTGTATAATCTGTCTCTCTCTGCTTCCCGTATCTCTTTTCGTTTTTAAAGAGAAGATATATCATAATGTATACATGTTGGTAATCGTATATCATTTATATACAGGGTGTCCTGTAAGTGATAATGTGGCCTTTATCTCATCAACCACCCGTTGTAGAAGTATGATTCAAATTAAAAAAGAAAAGTACAACAGGCGTTCAAAAATTACCTGTACCAGTTTTGAGAGTGAAAATACAGCGTGGGTCACAAAATAAAAACAAAATCTACATTTTTATATGGTCTCCCTGTCTTCTAACTTCCAATTAGAAAGTTGTTGCCCTTCCTCACCCAAGGAATAAAAAAATACCTGCAAGTTTCTGAGGGCAGTATTTGCTGAAATATTCAAATTCAAATATCGGAGAAAAGTTGTAACAGGACAGCATAGATGGAGCGTTGCCCATTATTTTTTGCTGTTCTTTCATAACTTTTCTCTGATTTTTGAATTCAACTATCTCAGCGAATATTGCACATAGAAAGATGGAGTTTTTTCTGTTGGCCTCAGGAGATGCAGGGCAACAACTTTCTAGATGGAAGTTAGAGGACAAGGGGGACCGTATAAAAATTTAGATTTGTAACACTGTGTTTCCACTCTTAAAACTGGTACAGGGTAATTTTTAAACGCCTTCTGAGCATTTCTTAAACTGAAATCGTACCTCTACGATGGACAACGGATGAGCTAAAGACCGCATTAGCACTTACAGGACACCCTGTATACGTTCGTGGTTGAGTGCTTAATGCCCTATTACGAAAATCGAAGAAAGGTATTGGAAAATACTAGAAAAACGGCCGTGTTTACTCTTTACTCATGTTTCCATGATTCTAACATGATATTAATTTTTTTTTGTTACCGTCATCTGCCGAAAATGTGTTTCCAATATTTATTGCTCTTTCCATTAGATCCATGCGTCAGACATGTTTTCTAGTCGCTTAATGCACCGATGCTCATGCGCTCGTACTTTTCTTAAAAAGCTACCGTACCGTATTTCTGTTGATTCAATCGAATATAGGATGTTCGTTTCATCTCATTTTGATCATTTTGAATGTAAACTCATTTTATTACACGGGAGATATTCAGCACGAATTCAAAGATATACGTACTCGAAACGAATACAACACATT
This sequence comes from Pholcus phalangioides, assembly GCF_987345545.1. NCBI lineage: Eukaryota > Metazoa > Arthropoda > Arachnida > Araneae > Pholcidae > Pholcus > Pholcus phalangioides. The sequence goes on along the minus strand of NW_028301608.1, from coordinate 40,510,329 downwards.
TTTTTTCACTTTTAAGAGTTATTACTTTTTACTTTAGCAAAGCGCAGAATAAAATTACTGCAGTTGTCTACGAGAAATAGACATTTTTTATTTGAGAGTAAAAAAAAGGCAGCAAAAGAGTGTCTTATACGTTGGTACTTAAGTCTTCATTGAGTGTACAGAATATGTACAGCAAAGAAAACAGGAAAAAAAAAGAGGAACACTCCGCTGTAATCCCTTTTCTTCTTTGGCAACTCTCTTGCCAATTTTTTTTCTAGCCTGTTGGCGCTTTTCTTTCTGGCTGGCGATGGTTTTTTTTAATAATAATAATAACAACGTGATCCTCACGTATTTCCAAGGGATCAGCACGATCCGTCCAGGGAATATGTTAGTGTTAGTAAACATCCATGCCCGTACTGGGATTCGAACCCGGACCTGCACAGTGAGAAGCTAGTTCCCTAACCACTCGACTGCCAGGAGGCGATATTTCATTGGCTATTTTATTCCGTGTGCGTTTTTTTCCGTCCGCTATTATTATTTCCTTGGGCTTCCTGGGTTCAAATTCCTTTTTTTTCACTGTTGGTTATCATCTGGAGGTGAGTCACTAGTAATAATAATAGGCTTTTGTATAGGGCGCGTGTTTGAATCAATCGAGTTCGGAGCATTTGGAGCTTGTTACAGGCCCGTAGATAGAAATTTTGTTCTGGGGTGGGACCACTTTCATTTCAGGGGGGGAGGACGAAAGTGATAGAACAATAGATTCGGCCATCCTTTCCCCCCCTTTTTTTTTCTGTCATTTTCTCACATTTCAGGGGTAGTCCCTCTCCAAGTCCCCTACCCCCGGTATGGCCTTGGCTTGTTATTATTATTTTTGTTCGTTATACTCAAGCCGACAATATTTGCTCGAGAAAAAATACGTGAAATTGAGCTTCGAAATACAGGAAAATACGGGACATTGCCAATAATCGCTAAAAATGATGCCAAAAGTAAGTCGCCAACTCATGTTAAAATTACAGAAAAGTCGCCAATCGAGGGAAAATGAAGCACCACTTCAAATTGCAGTGAATTAAAAAAAAGATATGACAAATATGTCAAATAAATATTCTTATTTGTAGTTGTAATTATCGTAATGTAATCTCTGAGTTGGGAAGATAATTTTAATATCGTTGATTTGTGTGTAGAATAAAAGTCAAGTTGGCTTCATTGAAAATACGTGAAAAACTAGGACATTTCTGCAAAAAAGTTGGGACAGCCAGAAATACAGAAAAAACCGGCAAATACGGGGACGTATGAGTCACCCTAGTTATATGTTGTAACGTACATACCGTTTTTTCTGTATGTTACATTGATATTCTTATGTTGGAATATCTCAGTTGGAATTTGTTCTAGGATAAACATTTGAATTCTCTCAGGTTGTACTTTTCATATATTTTCATTTTAATTAATTTTTTGCACACTAGCCGTTATAATTTTGATCCCGCAATCGTGTTTTTATTGAACTTAAATAAAATTATTAGTCCAATTAATTATTAGTCCAATAAAAGTTGTTTTTGACCTCGTAGCTGATCTAAGGATGTTATATTTTTAATCTCGATCGCTTATTTTGTCTAAGAATGTTGTTTTGATATTATTGTTTTTATCGCTGTTCGATTTTTATCGTCATTTTTCTGTTTTAACAGCCGGACTATTATCCATTTTTTGACGATGTGTTGGCGGTTATTTCTATGGCAAGAAAGACGTCCGAAATTACGACTCCGTGTCACTCTTGGCGACTTCCATTCATGTTTTCCGACATTTTCCCAACCAAAGAAAAAAATCATCAACACATCGCCAACAGGGTACTGTCGCTGTTCTCCCCCAAAAAAAGGGATGGGTTCTCTTTTCACAGGCAAATACTGTGTTTTGAAAATCTGTAAAAATTTTACCTATTTTAAAATGAATGTAAACGGAACAAATAAAATGCAGTCGACGCTTTATAATGACTCCCATGGTTCCACGGAAAAGAAAAGTTATATTGAAAGGTCTTTGTATTGAACAATTTGTAAAATATTAGCTTCTTATAATGATTCTTATTTTTGCGGAATAAAAACTTGTATTATTCATTTTGTTATAAATTGTAAGCAGTGTTACAATGAAAATGCATCAGGCTAGAAAATAATAATAAAATCGTAACATAATTAGCTACACGTACCGGTGTATCGAATTCTCCAATGTTAATACAATACAAATACAACGCCACAACAGGCAACGAGGTGGCTGACTTAAGAACATCATGGATCCCCGAGCCATTTTTTGGAGGCCCTACCTACTACTGCTACACCCCCCCCCCCCGCGGAGCCCCCAACGAATCAGTACATGCGGGAATGTGCGTGTACGTATAGTGAAACCTGACGTGAAGTTTTTTTTTGTTTCTCTGTAATGCTTGTTATGTGTAGTGCTGCCATCTGCCACCAGTTTTTCTAACTATGAGTGAAGTGTTATGATTGAATGATTTATCGTTGTAGGACTGTTGCTCTCTGTGGCGAGACTTTTTAACTGGGAGATCGGCTCGCATTTGCGCCTTGAAGTTGGGAACCACAGAAAACCAACTTCAGCCGACCACCACTGTGGGGTTCGAACCCGGATCCTCGCATCGCGAGTCCGTCACTATAACCACTCGACCACCACAGCGGCTCAATGAAATAAAAGAAAAAAGTAGCAAAACGTTAAGACGTAAGAGTCAAAGGCAAACATAATTTTGGCAACCGAATAAAAAGGACTTTCATTCAATTCTTGGCAAAAATAGGTAAAGCAGGGCTGAGTTTTGACGTTATATTTGAAAGAAAAGTAACGTAGGACAAGTATGGAAATTTATTCGTGACATACCGTACGTGTCATTATAATGGAACGGTCGTAATAACCTGTGGTGTCACTATAACGGGCATCGACTTTTTTATATATGTCGTTACTGATCGGTAAATTAGGAAACATGATTGTCTGCTGTAAAAACTTTCGTATCATTTTTCCCTCACAAAATTTAGTAATTTATAATCAGTAACGGGGAGGGGAATTCAGAAGTAAGCTGTTAATTGTACACCCTGCACTTTATAGGACTTTGATTAGCATATTCGCAGTGATTTGTTTTCGTCCAACGTTTTCTATCGACAAAAATTTGAACTAAATTTTTTTGCTGTACGAATTCCTCCCCCTTCACCAGAATAACTTTTTATTCTCCTGCATCCTATACGGATGTGCCACATGCTGCAAATAACGGCATTTTCACTCGTTTGAAATTTTCATTTGTGATGATGGTAGATACTTAGAAAAAGTTTTCTAGTTCTGTGATATATGCGTGTAAACATGTGCCTGCATGCAAATAAACGTAGTTTTCTGTGTAATTCCCTGATTTCCTTTCGTGCAGCGCCCTACTTCGTAAAATTTTGAACTTATACGTTTTCCTACACACAAACAAAAACCCTTTGTGAGAATAACTTCGCAAACCGCATTCAAATATACCAATACCTTGAATTTTTAAGAATTTATAAACTATTTACGAATTTATGGGACGCCTTGTGTATATAAATAGGAAGAATAATGATAACTGTTTATTTGGTAGCTGACTCTTTCCATTCTTTTCAAGTGTAAAGAATAATCTAAACGTGGGTCATAAAAAACAATAGCAGAGATCAAAAATAGTTGCCTAAACTACAAAGCAGAAATGAAAGAAACCGTTACAAAGAAAACTTTTTGCTCCTTGAATTTCGAAAAATATAATGCAATTTCCGGAACGAGGTGATATAGGAAAGATTTTTACCCCGTTTCCTCCCCCAACACTTTTATTTTATTTTTCTTACTTATTTTGCACAGAAACGATTGGTATCCAGGAAACAACTCGGCTACTGGTACCGTATGCCGATACAATAACACGCTATCTCTTCCGGAAAAAGAACTTCTGAATTTTTCTACTATTATTTCTTTTTTAGAATTCTTGATAAAAGGAGCGTTTCAATCCCTCTTATATACAGTTGGTGCAATGCAATGCAGAAAACACTGAGGTACAACAAAAACGCGGTTTTTCTTCGTGAGTAATGCGAATATTTTTAGACTGAAGTTTATATTCAACAAGAAATAGATGAGATTGGAAATGAAGAAAAATTCTATTTACTATTTATTGAACAAGAAATGCCGTATGAAAAAGTATTAAATTATTTGAAGTTAGGATTAGAAAAAATACAGGGTGTTTCGAAAATAATCACCCGATTTGAAATGCGTACATTACAAAATGAATATTAATGAAGAACAGTCAGAGAATCAGGTGAATAGGATGAAGAATAGTCAGAGAATTAAATAAATAGGATGGAAAAATAGTCAGAGGATTAGATGAATAGGGTGAAGAATAGTCAAAGGATTTGAAGAAGGAGGAGATAGAGAATGGGCAGAGAATCAAACGACGAAGAAAAGTAAAAGATAAAGAGAATAAAATAGCAACATAAGCATAAGAGGAATAACAGTAAGATAATCAAAAGAAGAAGAAAAGTAGGGATAGAAATAGGAAGAAGTTTGAGTGAATTAGAAGGAATAGCAATAGCATGACTTGTTGAAGAATGAGGATGAAGAAAGGAAAAAAAGAGTGAGGGACGAGGAATAAAAAAATGAAAAAGAAAAATATCAAAAGAATCAATAGAGGAAGAATAAGATATTTAAAAAGAAGAACAGCACCAAGAAGTAGAGCATTAAGAGAAAGAGAAATAGTATGGGAATTAGGAAAAAAATATAAGAGCGAAGAAGATTTACCCGATATGAGATTAGTAAAGAGAAAAGAATAATATCAAAAAAATATAAAAAATGAAAAAGTTCAGCAGAAAAGAAAAAAGCCAAAAACTGAAGTAGTAGATAATAAAAGCAAGAAAAGTGTTAAAATAAAAACCAAGAGTAAGAAATATACGCAAGTAATTATAGACAAGATGAGGTAAGAGCATAAGAAAAAATTAAGAACAAAGGAACAGCTGAAGTACATATACGTTACGGTAGATATGATAAATCTGTTATTATGTATAATAACCGGCTATTGTGTAAACTTAATAATCGTCTTTGTAAGTTTGATAAATTTATCACTTTTAGGTGAATATGCATAATACCCAAGCGTCGTTGTTAAGTTTGATCAATGCCGAAAACATTATCAACTTTACTGGTGATTATGCATAATGACCAAGTGCCAATGATAAATTTTATAAATACCTGGAATTTATCGCCTTCATCTGTGATTACACATAATACCGTAGTGAAAATGGTGAATTTGATAAATATGAAAAAATTCCCAATGACTAGTGTGTGCAATGAATATAGTCAGACCCCGATATAATGATAACAAATTTTACAATCTTACCCCGATATAATAATATAATACATGTATGAATTATCATGTATAGTATATCAATATAGTACGAACGATTTATCATGTTTACCAACGACGCACCGCTTGGGTATCGTGCATTATCGCCGGTAAAAGCGATTAATTTAAGGAAATTTAACAAACTTACCAAAATGCTTGATAAGTATGCATAATAACCAGTTATTAACCGCATTTGTCACATTTACCGTAATGCTATGGCGTCAATAGCCATCGCTATCAGATGAAGCGGGAGAGGTCCAATTTCCAGCCCAATATAATATAATAATAAGAGAAAAGGGAAAAGGGGACTTGAGCCATTTAAATTGTAAAAAAACATGCTCTTTCGCCTCCATCAACACTCCTTAATTTTATGGCCACTTACTTAAAGGGCCCCTTCAAAGTTTGCGTAATAGCCGCTCCGTATTCTTCTTTTCTCTCTCTCTTCCCTATATACTGAAGCCTCTTGACCTTTGTAATTGCCACCTGCAGGCGATTGACTTTATTTTCATCTATTGTACGCATCCCTTCTTGGGAATATGTGCTTTCTGACTTTCTTGCTTCCTCTCTACTTTTCTTTTCCTTCTTTTTTGTACAACGACCCCCCCCCCTCCCCCCCACAGAAAACATCTTCCTCCCATATGCTTCGAAAGATCGTAGGGGGTGAACCTTGACCAATGATGTCAATTTAATACTATTTGTACCTACGTAATCCTCATCACCCAATGGAAGGATCTTTCTTTGAAGCCGGACTACCAATTAGAAATAGGGGGTTGGTACCCCTCAAAACTTTACTTTTTGGAATCTTTGAAAAATTAGAAAAGATTGATTAGTGCAAGCTAGAAATCAAGTTGGAAGAAAATGTAGTTTTTTTTTGTTTATACGATTAGCATCAGGAGCGGCGATCATCCGTGATGAAAGGGATGGAGGAAAAGGTAGGAAAGAAAATCTTACCACAATTCTAGTAAATTATAGACGTTTAGTTAAAACATAAATTAGGAGGAATTAACAGGGGGCAGAGATGGTGAAATTAGGTATAAAGAGTGATTAAAAGACAGTTATTCCAACATCAAGTTAAAATTATTATAATTGAACATACAGTATTTTAGAGAGATATAGATGGCTTTTTTCTCAGCCAGAGATATCAAGGAAACAGGTATTTTCCGGATATTATGCTGAGGTGAGCTCGGAAAGAAAAGTCATCACGTCTCCGCCGGGACTCGAACCCAGGCCCTCTTGCATACCGGGCAAGCATGCTACCATCTACACCACTGGAGACACATGAATCTGCCTTCCAAATTTCACGCACTGTGTCGTGAGGCGCTGAAGTAGAGGCATTAGTAGCCTCTCTTAACTTCAGGAAATGGCCCCCGGGTGTTTCCTTGATATCTCTGGCTGAGAAAAAAGCCATCTATATCTCTCTAAACCGTCCCACCCGGGGGCCATTTCCTGAAGTTAAGAGAGGCTACTAATGCCTCTACTTCAGCGCCTCACGACACAGTGCGTGAAATTTGGAAGGCAGATTCATGTGTCTCCAGTGGTGTAGATGGTAGCATGCTTGCCCGGTATGCAAGAGGGCCTGGGTTCGAGTCCCGGCGGAGACGTGATGACTTTTCTTTCCGAGCTCACCTCAGCATAATATCCGGAAAATACCTGTTTCCTTGATACAGTATTTTGTTTATGTATTATGCAGAATTTGATATCGGGGAAATGGATTTTTCTAATTGACTTTTATTTTGTGTAAATATAACTCGTTCTTTTCATATGATCATTTGATTAAATATTAAATACTAATGAAATTTAACTGATTCTTTCTTTCATGAGTCATCGTTTTATTCTAAATGTATATTGGACCACTAGGAGCCTGGGTTAATCTAGATAATTATATATATATTCTTCCAGTGGTTCGATATAACAGTAATATATACATACGTATTGATTGATATGAATATTGAATTTGTTTTTGGTTAGTGATATCCGGTATTTAGGATCCCGATTTCCCGAGAAATCGTTTTGATATGGTTACCCAGAGATAAGAAGGCACAATTTTCTATTTTAAACCATAAGGATATCACTGTAATTTTTGAATTATAGCAATTGAAGAATTTTTCATTTAATATATAAAATTAAATATTACCAAGAATTTAATTGCCAAGTTTGCCGGTGGACCCACATGTGCCATCGTGACGGACCACCTATTGCGACCAACCACGGTTGAGAAATGCTGCTATAGAGGATTTTTGGAAAATTTGCCATTGTTGTTGGTATCTTGTTAGTTCATAAATCGAAATGAAACAGCAGACATGATTCAAGAGAAGACAAAGAAAGGGGGAAAAAAAGCAAATGTGAAGTTTTTTGATGATATTTTCTTATCCTTTTTTCTGATATTTCAATTCCATAAAAACAAAAGTAAATTTGATATAGAATTGAATAAAAGAATATAATCAAGTTGTGGTTTTGATAGATAAAGACAAATAGTGGGAGAAAAAGAAAACGCAATGAAAACGTGAGTCAATTTTTGTTCGTCCGAAGTATGATTTTAAATCAACGTTATGTGTGTAAGGAAAGCATCATTCTTTTTCGTCTTACCTCAAATAGTTTTCCGATATTTACTTTCACTTACGTCATCCTATTTCATGGAAAATGTGTGCAAGTTCCATCATCTCTTTTCCTCGCATTTAAGTACTGCCGTACTTAAAATTGTTTACCTCCCGTTCTCTTGGGCTATATTTGGGAAAAGAATACAGTTAGAAGAAATTTCATCTAAAGTTTTTCGCTGTTTCAACACCCAATTAATATAATTGTTCGCTAAATAGCGTTCGATCATTTGTTTACGCAGCCATTAGACAACTGCCTCATTAACGGAATATATTTCACGAAGAATAATGTAAACTTCCAAATTTTAGGGGAGGGGGGAGTCGCAAAACGTGATGAAAATACTTTGATTACACATTGACTTAAACGCGCTTAACGTTTGACAGAACGTTTTGACTTATGATTTTATTATCAAAACGTTATCAGAGCAAATAGCTTAAAATTTTGTTCCAGCGCTCTAAAATCCAGACATCGGACCCTTAAGCCTAGGGTTTTCGCAGAAGTCTCCCCCCCCCCCCCAAGCCACGAGAAGGATGCAGGTGGATCTGGTCCCTCGGGCGTTGAACCACTGGAGGAGCCAGATTTATCTTTTAAAATGATTCAAAATTACACGAGGCATAATGTAAGTTTACTCTGCTGAGTGAGTATCTAGTTGCGGTCCTGTGCAGGTAATCGGATCTCTAGCAGTTCCACAACTTTCAAGTTTCTGGGGGCAAGCTGGAATTTTTTTGCTGTGCAGCGGACACTCGTCCAAATTTATTGTCAAATTTTTTTTTTCGTGACCATGAAATAGTAGGCCGATATTTATTTTCGGATGTCAATCTAAACCTGGCGTGCATCGGGGTGTTCATGGACACTGGGGAATGGTAAACCCTGTTTTGGGGGTCACAAAGCTGTTTTTGCACCGGGCCGCAAAATACTTAAACCTGTCCCTGACCACAGTGCTATTTAAATGGTACCTCATAGTATAGCAGTGTAGGTAATCAATATGCGTAAAATGTGTTTTTAAAATTTAAATGTCCTGTATTGAAAGCGTTGATTCGTAATATGGAAATCATAGAAGAAAGAGGAAATGCATATGGAAGAGTAAATACCGTTACTGCTTAGAGATTTACTTTTTCCCAAAAAAACTCTCAACGGGACACAACGGAAAAGGCAAATGCAAAGAAAAAAATCTGAAATTCCTCCCAAGGAAAACGGCTTTTTTGTTGTGTTCCGATGAAATATATATATTGGTGTATTTTGATGAAGAATATACCCACAGTATAAAAACACAAGTACAGTCAAATTCGTCTTCAACGACATCGAAGAATCCTCTTAATTTTGTCTTTATAATTGAGGTGTCGTTACAACCCTATCGTTGACGTTTTCAGAACTTTTCTTGTCTAAAAATATAATCAGATGATGTGCAAAAACTGTGCATGGAGTTTTTATTTCATTTGATTATGATAACCAAATCTGATAGATAATAAATACGGGAAATTGGAATCGTAGATAGGGAGCATCGTTAATTCTTGCCAAAAATGTAGTCGATTACCAACCAAATTGCGAAATATTGCTTTTAAATTGCACTTGGCGAGAAACACAGTGCTACAGCAGGTCTGTAGTGATTCAAAATGCATTTCATGGGGAGAAAAAATTGAACGCGACAAATAAGTGAGATGAATATTTACTATGTTTATATAGTCATATTAATCACAAGAGTTATAAATTACGAAAATCGCCTTCAAACCTGGTTCTAGTAAAGACTATAAATACAAATACAAATACAACGCCACAACAGGCAAAATGCCCAACGAGGTGGCTGAGAAAAAGATGCCGATGCTGTATTTTTGAAAATGCAATTAACAAAAATTATAAACAATATATACACATGATAAAATATTATACAATGCCCATAAAGAATACTTACATTTGTCTTATTCTAAGTATGAAAATAGCGTCTCGATTTACCCCAACATGTTTATCGTATTTCTTTTTGAACGTGTCAATTGTGTTACAATTTACTACTTCCGGGGGTAAGCTATTCCATTTATTAACAACCCTATTAGAGAAAAATTCCCTGCGACACCATAACCTTGCATTGTCCCTCACCAATCGACACTGGTGTCCCCTTGTAAAAGCAGTCGATTGGCGGTGTACAAGTCCAAGTGTGTGTACAGGCGGCAAGTTCATGGTCAATCCTATCCATCCCATTGAAAATTTTGAACACTTCGATCATATCTCCTCGACACCTGCGTTCATCCAATGTAAACATATTCAAAAAATGAAGTCTCTCTTCATAACTCAAGGCCTGTGTGCCAATAAGGACACGCGTAGCTCTTCTCTGCACCCCTTCAATCAAGTCTATGTCCCTCTGTAGGTATGGTCTCCAAAACCTTACAGCATACTCCAGTCCAGGACGAACTAAGCCTCGAAAAAGCGGAAGAATGACTTTAGGAGAACGCGAAGATACTTTTTTGAAAATGAGACCAAGCATTCTATTAGCTTTTTTGACCACCGCTGAACAATGTTCAGAAAACCTAAGCCGCTCGTCAATTAGAATTCCCAAATCGGTGACCCTAGTTGCATCCGATATAGTGACACCATTCAACTCGTAAGAGAACCGTGGTTGTTCGAACCAAAATGAGTGACCATGCACTTATTAACGCTAAACATCATGCTCCATTCATTTGCCCATGCTGCAATCCTGTTTAGACTGGTCTGGAGCGACTCCCTATCGCTTTGATTCCCGATTACCCCCATTAACTTCACATCATCTGCAAATTTGCTAGTAATTGAAGTAAAATCTTCATTGAAAAAAATCGACAGAAACGGGACAATTTTTACAAACAATTGGAAGGGGCAAAATTATGGGGAAATACGGGAATTTCAATGAGCAAGTCGGAGCGTCAAACATGTATTAATTTTTTTCCAACGTTTGGTGTGTCAACAAAAGACAAACATTCCTTCAATGAGATTATCTTGATTGAAGGAATTTCTTGGGGTAAAACACTAAAAAAAACGACGCTACCAAAAGCAACGGAAAGTCGAAGGTATAAGCAAGGCGCATTAACATTATTCTCTGTGGCAGGAAGTGCCCAAGAGCTGGCACGAGGGGTGATTTCGTGGGGCCTCCGACTAGGTAAAAATACTGTGCACTAAAATGATTTTGTGATTATTATTTAAGCTACTGGCTTCAACAGCGGAGTTACTATGTACATTCATTATTACTAGTGACGATAGTAATTTACTAGAGGAAATATTAATTTTGTCTGTTCTCATCATACTGTATGGAACACAACCAGATAAACATGAATATGTATCAGTTAATGGAGAGAGAGAGAGAGAGAGAGAGAAGTGCACCCTAGGGTAAAAATTTAACTACTAAATAAATATCCGGTATTTCACCGTATTACTTATGGCAGAGTCGAATATGCGAGTTTCCCGGGTAATTTTACTAGTGCGGCTGGAGTGTTGCCCCTGGATGCGGGACAACTGACCATTATATTGGCCCTCGAACAATGAGAAATTGGCCACCCCTGCTGTATAAAAATCTGTTCGAACCACCAGTCAATTACGTCATAGACGAGGTGTCATTATAACGGAAATTTACTGCATATAAAGCTTGAGTATTTCAAAGAATCCGCAATAAACAACTCCATATGAGCACGAAATCATAGAAACTAATTTTTGAAAAGGTAAATATCTAATATGTCAAAATCAGTTAATATCAAGTGTAGCGATCACATATGAGTGAGCATGAACAAATTTAATATCACGTTGCGAGTTTTTCCAACAAATCCGCAATATCTTTCTATGAGTAAGTCGATATATATATATATATATAACATATAAAAGACACATATACGGAAGTGAAAAGATTACTTTTCCGAGAGGCTTCGTTTCAAACGTTCACTGCGAAGAACTCCAATAACCCTGAAGTGTTTTCACAGAGGAGAGAGAGAGAGAGAGAGAGCAATTTCTATTTCAAAGATAAGAAAAGTCTTTTTCTTCAAGTTGTCTTTTCCCACAGTCTGGTTTTTTGACAGATCTTGGAAGGAAAAGAAAAAGGAGCAAAATGAAAAATTCTCATCAGAACTTTCATTTTTTTTTTCAGAACGAAAGAAAACGGACAACTGTAGTATTTATCTTGAGATTTTCTTAACACACCTTTCTCTTTGGACATTTCTATACATACATACACACACACACAAAGACATTTTTAATATTTTCTATTTACTGAAAAAATGAAAAAACAAACCAGTGGGAATTCTCTGAATTTCTTTCTCATTCAATCAGAGAGAGCATTTTTTTTTACTGTCAACTCGTTTATAACGAAATATTTCACGGAGAATGCTTCCACGGAAATATTTCGTTATAACCGAGGTGTCGTTACAACAGGGATTCACGTTTTCAAAAAAATATTTTGACTACAAATACAGAATGTTCTATAAGTCTAAATTCGGTCTTTATGTCGTCAACCGTTCGACATAAAGGTATGGTTTCAGTTCAAAAACTGCTCAGAAATCACCCTGTACCAGTTTTGAAAGTGGAAATATAGTATTTCACAAAATAAAAAAAAATATATACATTTTTATACGATCCCCCTGTCCTCCAAACTCAATTTACAAGTTGTTTGTTGCCCTAATCATCTCTAATGTTGATGAAGAGATGACGTTGTAATAATCTCTATAATCTTAGAAATTTCTTGAGAAAGCACCATTAAAACGGAAACAAAAGCGATGAAAAAAAAAGAGTCCAAGGTCATTGCGTTTTCATCAACGTTTTAGCACGGTTCGTTAACATTATTTTCAATGGAAATAAGCTCGGACTACCAGCTATTTGACTTATAGCCGAAGAGTCGTTACAACCGAGTTTGACTGCATTTTATTGCAGTTTTGTTGTTTCTGCACCGAAAGGAAGCATTATAACATATAGAAACGTCCTCTCCACTTGTCAATACAAGATTCATCGAAAGACTGGTTATTTGTGGAGATGAAGATTACAAGGAAGAAAATTCATCACTGCCCCCACGGGGACTCGAACCCCGGTCTCTCGCTTGCCGGACGAGTGCTCTACCATCTAAGCTATGGAAGCAGATAGAATATTTCAACCTATACGCTCAAAGGTTGAAGATAGAATATATACGCTCCAAGGTTGAAATATTCTATCTTCTTCCATAGCTTATATATAGATGGTAGAGCACTCGTCCCGCAAGCGAGAGACCGGGGTTCGAGTCCCCCGGGGGGGGGGGCAGTCTTTCGATGAATATTGTAAGCATTATAAAATTTAGATATTTTTCTACAGAAAATATTATTGCTTTTTTCCCTACTTGTGTCTGGCTTTTTTTCCCTCTACTTTAATACGCTGTATTTTTCTTGAAAAAGCGTGATACTAATATCACAAGATTGATTCGTGTCTCGTATTTGTATGCTAATATTTTTAAACAATTTTGAAAGAAGAGAAATCAATAAAAGATTGTATTAATACCATTTTGTGCGGCATTTCATCATATTTTATTAGTATCAAATAAATTTACCGCGATCTTATTAAGATCCGCAAGGATTAGTTCATGTAAATTAAAGAGAAGTATGATTTGTTTTGTAGTATTGGTATATAAACTAGTTTTCTTATTACAAAGATGCGATAGTAAGATTTTCATTATGAAGTTCAATCTTTATATTTAATATTTGAATGGGGAACAATATTTCAATTACTAAAAAGCTTTAGCGTTACCTACCACTTCAATATATTTCATATCGTTACAGTTAGCTTATTTTTTTCAATGTTTTCTTTTCAGCTTTTGTGTTCAAACATTTCAGAAAAAAATTTAATTTTTATTTAATTTATTCTAAAAAATTCTTAAAAACTTTTTTCTAAAAAATTATTGCATTTTTAAAATTTATCATTGTCTTTTAATTTATTTTTAGTGTTATTAAATTTGGATATCTTACATCTGATAGCTAATTCAAAAAATTATTAAAACGCCGAAAGCACGTACAGTACTACAGTATTTCATTTATTATATTTGTTTTTTCATCAAGTATTTTACGATTTCAAGAATTGATTTAGAAATGTCCCTGGGTAAAAATATACATGCAATGTTTTTCCAAAGTGAGTAAAAATAAAAGTGTAATCAATTAACACGTGTGTTTTGAACTGGCAAAGAAAGTGCCATTATTAATAACACCCTTCACGTATCCAATTTATAAAATAAAATTTGATTTTGGCATGTCAGTATGCTTTTTTCTGTAGATAGAAGATTATTGAAAGCTTTAAAGTTTTAGGTGTTCCCTACCTTTTAACATGGTAAAATACTTTCCTATGTAGAAATATTATTAAAAATATTATTTATGTCCGTTGATTTATTACAAATTTTGCCATATATATATTTGATTGTGTATGCTATCCTATGCCTGTATAAAATTTTACGCCTCTAATAATTAATTTTTCGTAATTTTTTAAAAAACAAATTAAAAACAACTCGGGCGTGATAAAATTACCTGAAATCATCGTAACTGAATAAAAAGTATTTCAAAATGGAGAAAACTTCAGTTCATAAAATGATGGAAAGATTATCATCTCAATCTTCAAAATTAAATTTTAATAAATTTAAATTTTTAAATTTTTTTAAAAATTATTACGTAAGTATGAATGGATTCTACACATTTTTCGTCATTTTATGAACTTAACAGTTTTCTCTATTTTGAATCAAATTTTGTTCAATTTCATTGATGGCATGCTGTTTGTAAAAAATCAAGCATTGAAGATAGAAAAGAATTTTTTTCTGACATAGGATAGCATACAAAATCAAATATATGTAGTAACAATTTCAAATAAATCAATGGATATATAAATAACATTTTTATAATAATATTTCTACATAAGAAAATTTTTTTACCATGTTAAAAGTTAGAATAACCCTTGGTTATTTTGAAGAACATTTCCTTCGGAACACAATGAGGACGTTAGAATTTAATTGTCTTAGTGTGTTGCTAGCTATGAGTGATTTAGAAAACAATACACGGAATACGCACACAACTCTGATGCGAGTTTTATCATTCAAAGTAAAGTGACATATGTAAGGGGAGGTAGAGCCCATAAAAGAACGGAAAAAAAAGTAATTGCAATTTCAATTCTATTTCCATACATGCTGGGGCGGAGATATGGGGGAGGCAATGACCCCCCCCCCCGCGTCAAATGTAAAGCCGACTGATCTAAGACATCATCATCATCATAGTCCCCTCCTAGACTTTCGAGCCTACCTCCGCCTATGCATACATGAAAAAATTACAGAGCGTTATAAAACTGATATGCGAGATTCTTGATACAAATGAGTGCATTAAACAATATAATATAAATTGTACATGTACAGTCGAACCACGGAGAAAAGGACATATTAATGCCCTGATGAGCTCCGTGGCCGATAAGAAGGGTTGGCAAAAACAATCGGGAAAATAAAAAAGTCGAAAACATCAATGGATGCTATTATAATGAGAAAAAATAAATAAATCTCTTATGGCTGTTGTGTTAAATAGATTTTCAGATGGGTCTTAAACATGCGTAGGCTATTGATTTCTCTCAAAGCGGCAGGTAGCATATTCCAGCAGCGTGAGCCCGTACTATTAATATTGTTGAAATGCATATTAGTGCGTATTACGTGTACGAGTAACTTATTATGGATTAGATTGTTGTTTTGAGGTTATTTTAAGATATTTAATTAATTATTTGACTTATGGATAAAACTTATGCGCTGAGTTATAACAACAAAAATGGCGATGGGACAAGTTTACACATAGCATAAGGGGCAGATTTACACACTGTATAAACCTGCCCTCTTCGATAGTTCCCTCAGAACTACGATCAAGGAAGTCTGTAGAAAATTTAGAAACTTTGGTACCGGAACCAGTGTCTACTAAGAGCTTGGACGAGGATCCTGGACCTTCAGATGATGTGAAGGCAGAGCCAGGACTGCAGAGGCTATGCAGTTTGAACCAACACCTGGTGTGGTGTCTTCTGAAACTGTCAAAACGAGAGGACGACTTCGACAGGAATGAAATGTTGAAGCAAATGAGCAAGTAGGAAATGCTGATCACAAAAAAAAAAAAAAAAAAAAAAAATGAAACATTTGACTGATGAAAGAGCATGACGATGAAAACTGTGTGTGCATTTACTGTTTAAAACCATACAAAAATTCAAGACCTGGTAACAGTGGGTACAATGCACCCAATGTAAGAGGTGGGCACATGAGGACTATAATACCACAGGGAATTAATTTTTTGTTTGTATAAATTGTGAGAGCGAATTCAAAACAGATGAGGATTCACCATAATTAATGTTTGCAATCGTACTACTTACTTTTGAAATAAACTAGATTTCTTTGGGATTAATTTGTTGTATTTTACACTGTAAGTCTGAAATTTCATCATTTTCAGTGGTGTGTAAATGTACCTCAGGGGTTGTGTAATATTGCCCCGTGACCGGGGCAATATTACACAGGTAACATCATGGTAAAGAAAATAATTTAATTGAAAAAATTGAATAATTTAAGGTACATAAAATTATGCACCATATATCTTAAGGACTAACTAATTAATTAGTAATAAAAATGAGAAAATTTGTGTAATTGCTAAAAGTGGAAAAACAATCGTTTAAAAAGTGAATGAACCTGCCCCGGTCTACCCTACACGGTTCTAGAAACAATAAAAAATAAATAACATCAAATACGAAATTTTAATTTTTGTAGCTTCTTATTTTTTTTTAAACATTTTTCAGAATAAGTGAAATATTTTTAAAGAATGTTATAATGGTGCAATTTTTTTAGACATGTTATAGAGCAGCGGTTCCCAAATACTTTTAGTCGTTTTTTTAAATTACTGTATCATCAAATTATATTTGAAATTCTAAGATATTTGATGAAGATGCAGATGTGGAACAAATGAAATACAGTCGGAACGTGAATGTATTTTTTAGAATCAGTGAGAATTTTTTGAAGAATGTTGTAATTGTGTAATTTTTCAATACGTGTTGTAAAACATTAAAATAAATAAACACGAAATTAAAAATTAAAGAGGAGGGAAAAAAAAAACTTATACTGAGAAAAATAGATGTGTTTACCATGTGAATGGGCACATAAATAGTAATTACTGAAGAGATTATTGAGTAACGTCTCTGGACAACAGTAAACATCAACGAATTAATTGGCGTTAATGAAAAATAAAGAGCATTCACTTATAATGAAAAAAACGTACTTCCATACTTATATTTGTTTGCATTCTTGCCACATCATTTACTTTTTTTAAAGCCAGGTAAGACTCATTCAAAAGATAATTAGAGAGATTACGATTATGGCTTGGAAAAACTACTTCAACATATAATTATCAAACTACTAATTATTTCAGATTTTTTCCTTCGTGTTCATACAGTAAAAAAAATGAATTTTTATAAAATTAAAGTATCGCATTTAAAATTGCTTGATTCAATTTAAGAAAGGTATTATTCTTCTAAATATATATACATATATATTTCTGGCGTTAATAATTACGATACTCAAAAACTTTGGGAAAGAGATATAATTTTAATGTTTTTTAATCACTCAAATAATTTAGCAAGAAGTACTTTGTTTGATCTTATTGGTATTCAATTAATAATGAGACTATGGAAATAAAAAAAATAAGACATTTGGATACCCTCTAGTTTAATCTCACTTTAATTACTTGCAATAAAAGAAAAATTTATTAATTTTATTTTTTTGTACGTATTCAAAAATAATAATTTCCCGTCTTTCGTATCCTTATCTTCAAATAATTAACTAAAATTTATTAAAAGAAAGAAATATGTTGTAAATAGTTTATAAAATAATTAAACCATACACACGAAATTATTTGTAACTACATTTGATACATTCATTGACTTCAATATTTTCATTTGATCATTTTTGTCGCACCATAGTCATTTTCTGCACACGAGGGCTAATTAGACCGGGCCGTAACCATTTATTGCCGATTCCTGCTTGTTTTTTATACTCACAGAGAGGTTGGTGCGCTAACCCCTCGATATGGGACTCCCTGCGGTAGCAAACTTTTTCTGTGGTCAAGTCGCCGTTTCTGTTGTACCCCTGTGTCAGGAAGGTTTCCAACAAGGACGAACCGGGTATCGAACTAGCGACTCCTCTAAACATCTTTTGGTACTTAAGGCAGGTATCTTATCGACCTGGTCTATCGCACCCACAATATTTTCATCATTGCTGGTTCTCATCATAAATTTTTTGAAGATTGCACATATTTATTCTAAATCAAAAGACGAGTAACAAATATCAAAATTCATATTTAAAAGGACGAACGTTTTAGCAATAAAATGAAAAACGAACATATTCTTTTATTTTCGTTATCGTTTCATTCATTTTCAAATAATCTTTTTGATAAAAGGATGATATTTCATGAAAAATAATAATAAATAAAAACTCACATGTCTTGTCGAGAATATTATGTAATGCTGGCTTTTTTCTTTTTTTGCCTCCTCTAGTTTTCTTGTAGCGGCTCCTAGGGAGACAAAACGGGGATCACTGTTGGTCTGGAGCCTTATACATAGGTCAGTTTTTCATTTTACCAAATCACATACTTGGAATCCGCACGGCTAGCTTGAAGATCCGCGATTATTGGACTACTTTAGATGGCATCACTAATCAGTAAAGTGATTTTCTTTGCTATAGCTGGCGTTAATGACCAGTAGAGGGATTTTTGTAGCTATAGGCAGAGCAGCAACTAGTTGCTTTGCCAGCCGGGACAGGAGGTATTAAAGGGTGCAATTTGAGCCCCCTGCTGGTTCGAAACCCCGGGGCATCAGACCCGAATCTAGTTGTGGTCCTTGCGATAGATGGCCTTGATTTCACCTGGTGGTGGTTTTTCCCCCAAGTCGGTCAAAGTTGCGATCACCCAAGCAGTAGCCATTGATCCATTCAAAACATTGCCGTCTTATGAAGTATCTGCCGGCAAAAATGGAAAGAGGAAAAATATTTGCATATAAAAATGCTTCTTTTAAACTCTCTAATAGAAGTTTGGACTATTTTCATTTTTCAAAAATTTTCATTTTATTGCATGAAAATATACGAATTTTTCACTTCTAAATTCCACTGGTTTTTGGGGATCGGCTTATACACGGGTTCTCAATTTATCGTGGTCTTGGTGGTCCTGAAGTAGGAGGTGGGTCGGCTTAAACCAATGGCCGATATCACCGTAAGGCGATGTAGTCTGGGCGCATCCAGGCTCCAAATTATATATGGTACCTTCTATAGTAGTAGTTTAGCTAAATATGGTGCTGGGTTTTCCTTGCCAGTTGCCAGGTAGCTGCCTTGTGTGGCAATTGAGCGCTCTTCAAGTCATGTTATACTACATCGGGGTGACCACCTTCTTTCTGTTCGTGAGTTAACATAATGGTTTGCTGCAGCGTCCAGGGTCACCCAAATGGAGCCACTTCAACGTATAAGCCGCACTATTTTTTGAATTAATTATTTAATTACTCGTCACTAGAAATAAGTAGTTTGCAAGCAGTTTTTCAATCAGGAAACTGCTGTTGGAACCGATAGCTCAAATAATGATCACAAATTTAATAGACGGCACTTTTACCTTGTCGAGGGCACACAAAATCACTTCACGGGCATCATGCGGCTCGCAAGCCAGCTGTTGACCACCCCTTCATCATCCCTCTCATGCTAGAAGCGTAAACGGGCAATGTCCTTAGAAAAAAAAGGACGTGGGAAATGTTTGAATATTTACTTTACCCATGTTTCTCTATGGAAGTTATTTTCCTAAAATTGTTTGTAATATGTGTTTCAGTTGGGATACACATTATCGTTTCAGGTGAACCTTTGATAACAAAATAAGGTATCCA
Organism: Pholcus phalangioides; assembly: GCF_987345545.1. Classification (NCBI taxonomy): domain Eukaryota; kingdom Metazoa; phylum Arthropoda; class Arachnida; order Araneae; family Pholcidae; genus Pholcus; species Pholcus phalangioides. The sequence continues at coordinate 40,490,516 of NW_028301608.1, read as the reverse complement.
AACAGCTGGTGCAAAAAACGTGAAAATTTGCACATTCATGCTCCTAGCATAAGAGAAGACGATATATATCAAAGTTTTCTGCTTTATGATGTGTTCTTGTTCAATCTTCAAACTCTAAAAAATATCTCTCATCGTTTTCAACATATCTTTTGCAAAAGAAATGTGTGAATTATACGAACATATACTTCGTAATGACTCGATTTAAAGTTTTCAAAGTTTTATCAAAATATAATTTTTAAAAAAGGAGAGAAATTTATGTTTTTTTAAAGTTTTACCAAGGAGAACGCAAAAATTTGTGTTTGATATGAATGTCAAAATTTTATTATATTAATTTTTTTTTATTTCCTTGGTATTTTTTTGAAAGATATTTGTGGTTCGGTACAAAACTCATTAGGAGAGAAAATCTCATGGCAATACTACAAACCTATTTTTTTTAACATCATTCTACTTCATATATACGTTAAGGCAATCAAAACAACATTTTTCTTATTCATTTCTTTGTTTTAAAAAAAATGTATAATTCCGACGTAAAATATATTACTGGTGTCAGCTTGAAGAGTACTGGTGTAAAAACCACACTTTTTCACAATTTTGTTCAGTTCTTTAATGTAAAAAAAATACCGATTTTTCGTTCATTCCCAAAAAAAGATTACTTTTCTCCGAGAAAAAAACAAACATAGAAGAAATTACATTAACTTTATTAAAGAAATCTTTCTTTGCAAAAGAATTATATTCTGTGAATAATCATGAGGATTATGAACGGATTTTTTTCAAATATAAAATGCATCTGAATCACTAGCCCTTGCAAATATGGAGAGAGTTTCTCTCTCTCTCTCTCTCTCAAAAAAAAAACAACCAGTATTTATATACAAATATTACGTGTGTGTGTGTATATTATCAATTAATTATCACACCGTGATTTCGGATCCAAATGACATTTTTATTAATGCCACTTTATTGAGAAGATAACAAACACTATTATTTGTAAAAATGTATAGATCTACTGATACTTTTTTTTTTTTGCAATGGCTACGAAGCGAGAGCGAGAAATAAGTAAATAATAGCATACATGATATGAAATATTTTCTTCGGCATTATGTACGCAAATGTCATGGCGAATTTTTTTAAATTAAGAAATTACTAGCATAAAGAAATTAGTAGCTAATTATGTGAGTAATTTCTGAGGAAACGAATTAAATAAGTATAAATCCTATAGTATGGAAACGGATAGTTCTACACAACAAAGATGTCGTCGAACGGGAAATAATTAGATATTTCTACAACAAATAATAAACTGTGAAGCAATATTCGATTATTAATTATCTGACAACTAATAATCCTAGTATTAAAGAACATGGTAATCTATACGAATTTTTTCTTCTAATGTCAGCTAGAAACTCTGATGCAATTAATGGCTTTTTATAAGCAAATTAAATTGAGAATGAAATTTTTAATCATATGCATATTCCAATATAAGATTGTGTAATGAGAAAATAACAAAAAATATGTAAAAAAATAAACAAATACGTTTTTTTATTACAACGAAAAAAAAAAATTGCATGCATGAAAAAAATCAAAGTTTTAAAATTCTCAACTGCGATTTTTTACTATTTTTCTCTACCCCTAATTCGATAAATAAATACAATCAAAGAATGTCTAATCATGATTAAATGATAGAACATAGGGCTTACATGTTTTTTTTCTTCACCAGCCAAATTTATGCTTACGTACGAATTCTCTAAAAAAATTGCATTTTTATGTTGGAAATTTTTCGAAATTTTAGTTAAGAATTATTTTAAAAATCTATATCTGATGTTGATCCTAAAAACATGGACGACCAAGATATATAAGAATATTGAAAGAGATGCATGATAAAAATGCTGTTTTCACGATTTATAATAATATTACATTGCTTCCTCAATAGAGGAAAGGCACCGTATACCGGATATTTATATATATAAATATATACAATTTATTCTTTTTCAAAATATCTTTCCTCAGATGACATACAATGGTCCCATCGTTCAATCCACTTTGCAAAGCATGTAGAGAAGACTTTTTGTGAAAGCTGCCTTGGTGAATCCTGCTGAAATAACGTCAGCATCTTCATTGAATTTTCTACCACGGACCATTTCCTTCTACATGAGAAACAGCCAGAAATCACATGCTGAGATATCCACTCTGTAGGATGGGGGGGGGGGGGTTACGGTATGATTTTAATATTTCATTCACATATTATGTTTCAGTATTGAAAAGTTTGCGATAACACATATCGAGAAAGCGTCGTGAACTGGTAAAAAATTGGACCCTATGTCGCTACTCCTATTCAGCAATGTCTTAGTAAATGCAATATTTTTGCTCCAGGGGTACACATATGTGTACTTTCATTTGTAACGCGCGGTTTTTAATAATTTTTGAATGGTTCGTGCATGAAAATTTTCCAAAAAACACATTTACATATTTTTAAACTTTCAAATACTATGATATTTTCTGCGTTTGTGTTCAAAGTTTTGTTCTACCTACATTAGAGATATTTTTTAAATATTTAAATATAATCTGCTGGCAGGCCAGCCTAACCATTAGCAACCACATGCTAAGTTCCCTCACTAAAATTATTTAAAAGTTTTTTTTAGATAAGGAAAATTTTTTCGAACACCACTGATTCAAATGTCTTGAAACTTTGTGCGTCTCTCAATGCTAATGTGTTACATACTATAACACGAAGATTCTTCATTAAACTTATTCAAAAAGTTTTATGGTATAGAAAATATGGGTAAATTTTGGTGATTTTTGAACGAGTGGCCTGTCGTTGAAGTTAAAATTTGAGAAAAAATAATCAACAATTAAAATCCTAAATGTGTTAATCCTCGTGTTAAATTGTATAAAAATATCCAAAGTATTTCAGAAAAAAATTGAGTGCCTAATTTTTAAATGTTCCTTAAAGGAAGGAGATTTTCCCCATAGGAAAACATGGGAAGCCAAGACCATGCACTAACCCCGTTAATAATTTTTCTTGAAGTTAAGACTTTAGTAAAGGCACCTAACTCAAATGGTCTTAGTAAAGATATCGACCCCCAAATTAAATAAGTAATCAACTTTTTTTTGTCTGTTTAGAGCATTTTGACATGCAATAAACATAATTCAACCGGAAAAAAAATTAATGGTTAGCATTCCACAACCTCCCGCATCATACGATTTCTAGCTGTTTTGGATATTGAAAGAAATTCCATGGCAGAAAATATAAGGTTATTCACGTTATTTCATCTGCGTTGGGTTCACTCTGAAGCAGCTTCCAGAAAAAGCTCTCTCTACTTGCTTTGCAAACTGAATTGAACGATGGGACCATGGCATGCCATCTGAAGGACTTATTTTTTGTTGTACTCACATTTCTTGATTTTACATATGATTTCACTTTCTGTCCTTATGGAACGCACCTTTTATATGGACAAGAATGAAATTGCGTCCGAAATGAAAATATACAATTCCGAATGATTTTGACCGGCTGAGCACGAATATAAGCATGAAGACGTTTTATTGGATCTTGTTTTTGGGATATTACCACATAAAATGTGACCAAAAGTGATTTACGAGCGTATCTGTGGACAACAATGAAAGTGCGTCCGACATGAAAATACATGGTTCCGAATGGTTTTGATCTGCTGAACACGAATATCCCCACGGAAAAGTTATATCGGACTTTTTGAAGGAGATATTACCATGCAAAGTGAGAAAAAAGTGCTTTACGAGCAGTGTCCGTGGACAACAATGAAATTACCGACATTAAAATACACAATTCTGAATGATTTTGACCTGCTGGACACAAATATCACCATGAAAAGTTCTACCGTCCTTCTTATCGGAGAAGAAACATGTTAAAAGAACTAAGTGCTTTAATATATTTGCGAAGTTTCTATACATTTATGGTTTTTTTGTATATTCAATATTTTTTCCATTGTGTTTCAGTGTATTTGTATTGTACTACCACATAGGTATTAACTGTGCAGTTAGCAAAACACCAGAGCCAATCCTATCTTTTTATGGTCGTATTCATGTTCAGCAAGCCGAATTATATACGAGTTGACTGTTTTTATTCGCGAAGCAGAAAAATTTTCAATGTCTACTATATCGACGTTATTACCTATTTAATCAGCCGGCATAATTTAAATTTATGTGGACGGTTATTTGCATTAAAACAAATTTTAATCAATGCTACATAAAACAACATGCAGTTTTAGAATATTATGTAAAAAAATATTTCTAACAGTTTCATAGTGCTAAGCTATATTTTGATGGGAAAAAAAGGCATTCATTCTTCCATATAAATATGTACTAGAATGACTTATTATAAGCATTATCCAAAAATATTTAGATATGAAAGGATTATTATGTGGGGGAAAATCATATTTAAGCAACGACCCCAAGAATTCATATTATTCCATCACCCGATTTTTCCAGATAAAAATAGAGGAAAAAACTAATGATAGAGAAATAAGAGAAATACGAGGAATTGTTCGGAATAGTTCACGAGCTTAACTGCAAGATAAGCGGATCCAATTCATGAATAATACAGAGATGTCTTCCCTCGGCTCTTCATTTCAGTGGATTTTTGGGAATAAAACTCATAAAAAAGAATACGAAAAATATAAATATGGAGTAAATTCTTGAATTTTAAAAAAAAGCGGAAAAAAAGACATACGACACACAAGAAATTCAAGCATTTTCGAACCGATTACGTTTTCAGTCATCGAATTGACAAGCGTAGAGAAAAAATTTCGCAATATGAGAGATCCAACAATTCTAAAAATTCTCACATCTTTATTCCTTATAGATATTTTTATCCTTGGATATGATGCAGGAATTTTAGAAAATTTATATATAAATTAGTATCAAACTTGAATATAAGTATACTTAATTAGTAACAATATTATGTATCTTACTAAACCAAATATTTATTAAAATACAATAAAACAGAAAACTGAAGATATACTGATGTTTAGGAAGAAAAAAATTATTTCTGCCCTCACGGGAGCTCGAACTCCGGTCTCTCGTACGCTGGAAGAGTGCTCTACAACTTAGCTTTGAACGCAGATAGAACATTCCCTCCTTAGAGCTTATATATATGCTGAATGGCTTCGTGCGATGGACGACGGCAACATTCCGCTAACAGCGCGAAAATAACATCAAGGTCACCACATGGCGACGATGTAGCTTCTTTGCTTCTTTAATGTTATATGATTCTTCAATTTCTCATCCTTTTTTTCTTCAGTTTCTCATCATCTGAATTTTTCATCATCATCATAATCTTTCATTTTCTTCTTCGATTTCCCTTATTCTTCTTCAAGTTTTCATATATTTTCCTTTTCATCTGTTTTCCCTTCTTCTATTTCAACCCTTATTCTTCATTCTTTTACTTATTTTCTACTTCAGCCGCTTATTATTTTACTTTTTTTAATTCTTTTTCCTCCTGTGGATACTATTCTTTACACTTGTTTTCGAGTTCTTCTTCTTCAATTTTGTCTGTATTTTCTACTTCGATTTTCTACATCTTTTCCTTCTTTAGTTCAATATATATCTCTTGTTCTTCTTCTCTTTAATTTCTTGTGTTCCCCCTCCCTCAATTTATCACCTTTTCTACTTCTTCTATTTCTTGCCCTTTTTTCCTACTTCAACTCTTATTCTTTAATTCCCCCCTCCCCCCGATTTCTCATTGGTTTTTTTGTTGTTGTTTTCGTTCGATTTATTGCCCTTCCATTTTTTTATGTTTCCTTCAGTTTTTTTCTCATCATTACTTCTTTTATTATTCTTTTTCTGATATGAATGCTCTCTCCCCAGTATTCCCCTGTTTTCCATTTTGCAAACCGAAATTCCATTCACTTGTATGGATACTTCCATTTCTTACCTTTTTCTTATCCTTCTTTAATTTACTGTATTATTTTCTTCCAGAAATTTTCGTATTTTTGATTCTTCCACATCTGCTTTTCTTCTCTTCTACTTATTTTCTAATTTTCCTCTTCTGTGGTTCTAACTTCCAATTTTTCTGTTTTCATTCTCATATTTTTTTATTCTTTTGCCCATTCCACATTTACCATACTTTTTAATTTTCTTCTTATATTTTTATTCTGCTTACAGTATTCTTAACCATCTTTAACTATAACTTTTCTTCCCTCTTTATCTTACTTTTAATTTCCCCTTATGTTTTATCTTAATTTCCCCTAATACTCTTTTTTTACACTCTCCTACTGCTATTTAAATCCTTCCTGATCTAGCATTTTTTTCTCTTATAACGCATTTCTTTCATTGCTATTACTTTTCTTATTTCCCATTATTCTGCTTATTTTTTGGAATTCTTTCTCTTTGTCCCATTGAAAAATTCATCTTTTCTTTCCATTATTTTTCTTTCACTCCGCTCTTGATCAAAATTATAAGACCCTTCTTCTAGGAAAAAATTATCAGATAAAAAGTTCTCCACGGATTTTGTAAATTTTTTTTTCGTAGTGATCAAAGAAATAAATTTATATAAAGATGTAATAAAAAAGTGTGATAGCACTACGTAACACGATTTTTGTTCCTGGGCAACAAATTTCATTTTACAATTTTCCTCATTTTCCGCTACACCAAAACTTGCGACGAAAAAGTGGGCAGCAAATAGCAATTTTTTGTTTCAAAAGTTGCTTTTGAACTCAGGAGAGCGAATTTTTGTTATTTTTCACCTCATATACAGTGAAATCTCGCTACAACGATACTCGATGTAACGATAAATTCCTCTACAACGATACTCGATGTAACGATAAATTCCTCTACAACGATACTCGATGTAACGATAAATTCCTCTACAACGATACTCGATGTAACGATAAATTCCTCTACAACGATACTCGATGTAACGATAAATTCCTGTACATTCTATCGCCCCCTTGGACCATTCCATCGCCCACCAGGGGACGATATTGCCCACTTTGGGAAACACTGCCCTAGACCATTAGACTACAAAGGCAACCGAATATCTAAATCTTTCCTTGGAGCTCGTGTCATCTGGCTCTTCGGTGAGTCATTTGAACTGGTAAAAACTAGGTCTTAGCGGTCGTAACTCATAATGTATGTGTCTTTCTGATGCCAGAGATATTTTTAAAAACAAGGCATGTTATGGCTGGAGCGGCTTTATGTCGCTATTATGCTTTGACATATTGGCGTCAATGTTGTTGATGGATCCCAGCAAATTTTATCCGATATAAATGAAATGAAGGCACCGCGAGGTTTCCAGCGTGGGAAAGAATGTAGGAACATGTTAATTTCGAAGTGAATACTTTAAGGAGGAGGGGGATTGCGATCATGACAATAACACTACCTCTCGATGTAACGATAATCTCTCTACAACGATATTTTTTATTGATCCGCAGAATATCGTTATATCGAGTTTGCACTGTACCTGAAAAGCAGGTCCCGTGAATTGTGAGGAAGTATCACGGAAGTATCACGCTCCAAGCTCATCTCGAAAAATGCAAGGAGAACATGGGTGATTACTCATTAGAGTACCTTCACCAAGGAATGTTTGACTTAGTACATCTCTATCAGTGAGGATAAATCGAAAATATCATATACACTGCTTTTGGAGGCTGAATAATTTTTGTTTTCCGAAATGTTTGGCCAAATAGGAGTTTTACATCATATTTACGGAGACATAACTTTCGTATTTACGAAGTAGATGCGATAAATGTGAAATTTGCAATTTTTGATGAATAAATGCGAAAATTCAATTTTTTTTAACTTTTCCGCGAGATCTTGATAGCTTACACTTTTTGAACCGAAAATAGGTAATAATTTTGCTGAGCACTTGAATTCCAGAACTTTCAACTTATTATAATACCTTAATACTTTGCTTCGTGATTGAATTATATGTATAAAAAAATCTGCCGTTGGTGTAGTTTATATTTTTGCAAATGAATGGAAAAATTGAAATTTTATTTTTTGTGAATGAATGCAAAATTTTTTATTTGAAAAATAATTTTCGGATGAATTTGAAATTTTTATTCAATTTTTTTAGCGCATGAATGCAAAATTTGTGACCAAAAAATTATTTTCTTTTAATTATTTTTCCAAAAAAATATTTTTAACATGATATATTTCATTTTTGCGAATGAATGAAAAGTTTTAATATTAATTATTTAATTTTTGGGAATAAATGCGAAAATTACGATTTGGAATTTTTGTTCCGCGAAAAATTCACATATTTCTAATCATATTGTTCGCATTTACTTCAATTCTTTTATTTCGAAGAAATAGTGATTTATTATTATATAGTTAGAAATTATATCAGATGACAGTTGAAACGAGTATTTTGTGAGAAAAAAAACAAAATAGAACTTTTTGATGTTTTTCACATTCCTATTCGAATCCTGTTTCACGCTGTTTTGATATGGAGTTGGTTTTGGCAGATTCAAACACACACACACACGTGGTTTCATTTCCCCACTTTTCCGACAGAAGTGGCGTCTTGAATATTTATTCTGAAAAATCAGATTTCTCCGAATATTTACTCTGCAAATTATTACATTTCATTTTTTTCAACTGTCACTATAAATATATGTATAAAAAAAATGACAGTTTGAGGTATTTTATTTCCTTTAGCAATGATCATTTCGGAAGATATATGATGTTTCAAGAACAGAAATACAGGGTGGACGAAAAGTCCTGGACACATTTTAAAAATTGTTAACACATCAGCCAATGGACCTAAAAATATGTGGCTAGAGCTAAAATACTTATCATGGCCTAGAGTTGTTTTTTCTTCTATAAATTAAAACGTTCCAATTTCACTGTTAGTGGTGCTGAAAATCGAAAAATGCGACACAAAAAGTGCATAAAAAGTGTTTATGACAATTTGTGTTAAATAAAACTATCACATTTCAATACGAGCTTCCCCCCCTTTTTTTTTTAACTCGGGTTACATCTAAACGGGTGGAAGAGTAATGTTGAAATAAAGTAGTTTTATGCAACTCACAAATTATTATGAACATCAATTATACCCGGCGTGTATTATATGCGTTATGCCGTGTTTTTCGTTTTGTAGCGGCACCTGTGAGTGAAATTTTAACAATCTTTTGAACCATTTATCAAAAAAAAAACAAGAAAAAAAAAAAACACCAGGCCATACATGTTCGACTCATAGCCCACGGGCTAGTTGTGCCCCTCGGAATCATCTACTACTACTAAACCACACATGCACGTCGTCCATATTCCTCTGCGGAAGCTCTAACGAATTGGAATGTGCGTGTACGTTTAGTGAAACCTGACGTGAAATTCGTTTGTGTGTAATGTTTGTTATGTGTAGAGCTGCCATCTGCCACCAGTTTTCTTAACTATGAGTGAAGTGTAATGTTTCAATAATTTATCATTGGCCTGTTGCTCTCTGTGTCGAGACTTTTTGATGGGGAGATCGGCTCGCATTTGCGCCTCGAAGTTGCGTACCAAAGGAAACCAACTTCAGCTGACCACCACTGTGGCGACGGTGGGGTTCGAACCTGGATTCTCGCGATGCGAGTCCGTCACTATGACCACTCGACCACCACAGCGGCTAAAAACTCTGAATCATCTGTTGTGGCCCTCAACTTTTAACTTGTAATTTAGTAAAAAGAACTAAACAGATCATAACCATTTGTGGCGCATTTCCATACACCTTTAGTGACTTGCGGTGCCTTTACAGATCAATTAAGTAACCTGGACACTGTTCTAAATCACATAAGTGACCTGCGGCACATATAAAAATAATTTAAGTATAGAGAAAGATGTCCACACACTCCATTTGTTCTAATAAAAGATTTTCGGAAGACTGGTTATATCTGAAGATGCCGATGATTTAGGAAAAACAATTCATCGGTGCGTCCACGGGGACTCGAACTCCGGTCTCTCGAATGAGTGCTCTATCTCTAAGCTATAGGAACAGGTGGGATGGCTCTTCTTTGGAGCGCGTGTATATGCTCCATATGCAATGAACGTGCTACCACCGTCCATTGCACGGAGTCATTTAGCGTATACATGTTTCAAGGAGGAACTGTGTTATGTGTTCTCATATTTTAGAGGTGGATCACTCGTCTGGCATATGAGAGACCGGGTTCGAGTTTCCATGGAGTCAGAGATGAATTTACTTCGCTAAATCCTCAGCGCATTTCCAGATATAACCAGTCTTCCGAAAAATCTTGTATTATTCAATTGATCCGCGGCACATTTATTATGCGCACCATTATATATCCGCGGCACCATTAAGTGACCTGGGGGCACTTTTCTGGATCACTTAAGTGGCTCGCTGCACATACTTACCTCACTTAACTCTTTGAGCGTTTCTTAAAATTTCTTTGAGCATTATAACTGCCACATTGGAAATAAAAGCGTGTTTAGAAAACGAGATTCGGGGTACCCGAAATAAAGCAGATCAAGTTTGATGATCAAGATACCTCGCGGTTGCCGCTGTAAGGGTTAATCGACCCGCAGCACATTACTATATAGATGATTTATTTGGCCAGTGGCACGTTTTTCAAACCAGTGAAGAGGCCAGCACTCTTCAGAAGGTTGAGCACCCTTGCTCTAGGCCATAGTTTCCCAAACTTTTCATTTCATCGCGCCCTTCTCCAGAATTATTTTTCTCTCATCGCCCCCCCCCCCAACTCAAGTAAACCCATAGGATCCTAGGCTAAATCCGTAGCTTCTACCGGTCCCCTGGACCATTCCATCGCCCACCAGGGGGCGATATTGCCCACTTTGGGAAACACTGCTCTAGGCCATGTGATAAGTATTTCAGTGCAAATCGCCCCTTTTTATGTCAATTGGTTGATCTATTATTAATTTTTAAAATGTGTCCAGTACTTCTAGTCCTCCCTATCATATTCTCTGAAGATGTGAGACTTCACCGAAATGGTTACTCAAACATGTTTTTTGTCGAGATTTCCAATTAATCTGAAAGAGTAAGTTGGAGAAATTATATGATGCCATTTGCGCGCAGTTATACTTTCATGATGCAACATCATTCATCTTGTTAGGTTTTCGTAATAAAAATTTGCATTTCAAACATAAGATAAACTAGACGTACCTAAACGCAAGAATAAAAAAAACTTTAGTTTTTGAATTTTTATGAATGTTGATTATGAGTTTCTAGAAACACTCTAAAATCAACACATCAAAAAGAAAAAGAAAAACCCCGTTGATATATGGAGAACAGTAAATTTTAAAACTCTTGGGATTACCTTTATCTGTTCTCTAAACTACCGCCACCATATTTACATTTGCCCTACGGAGTAATAAAGCGCTCTGCGAATGTCATAGTGAAGAATTTTCTTGCATAAAATATTCTAGTTACTTTGAGCTCTCTTTTACTGCAGTATATTCCTACGTCATTGTCGTTTCCTGACATCTTCCGTGAGCCTGGAACACGTACACATTAAACTAATATCACCTGTTATACTCAGGTGGTCGGTAATAAAATCGACATCGTAATAGCAATTCGAATATATTACATTGACACACTTTTAGAAACGTTTGGAAACATTCAAATTGCAACAGACTTCAGTCATATTCATTCTAAGTATTTTTAAGGTGAAAAGAACTCTTGTCATGAATCAAAATGCGGGTAAAGATTTAAGAATTGCCCTATACAGTAGGACTTTAATGAGCTTAATTCGTTCCGCCAACGTGCTCGTTATCCGAATAGCTGCGAATATGCGGATCAAATTTTCCCGTAGGAAATAATGGAAACTCTGATAATTCGTTCCACAATTAGTCATTCACATGAAAATGACTAACAAAAACGGCATTCAATCAATAATTAAACACGTTAATAATTACACATAATTCAATAAAATATACGTAATATAAACAACACCATAAGTAAACGTACAATACGATAATGTTTACTAATTAACTTACTCTATAAATGACGAGAGAGAGAGAGAGAGAGAGAGGACTATGGTTTAGGATGATTTACAGACTCACTGTTTGCAAACTTGTTCTTTTTGCGTGACTTACAAAAATAACCTTATCCAATGGCACTTGCTTTTGCCTCTTTTTTAGGATTTCTGGAAAATGATAAATTGCAGTGCTCGTTGGAGAGATTGCACATAGCTTTTCTTGGGTGATTCTTTTCTATAGAGTTTTGCACACATTCCCACATTCTACACATCTCTCTAATCTCCCTAAGCACAAAATGTCTTCCACAAATAGTGGCTCTTGTTCATGAGCTAGTCCCCTTAAAATCACGTTCAATAATGTAATCAACAGTTTTTTTTCCTTTCCAAGCAAAATCAAAAAAAAAAAAAAGAACTTCAGATGCACGTACGCATCGCTGCTATGTTACATCTAGTTTCGTATCGTAAATATTCACGTTCGCACGTGTGTTAAATTTCCGACTGAGGCACGCTTACCGGAGACCGTAGGGAAAAATATTACCCAAAATTCCATAACACGTGTTGGGGTGAAAGCAAAATAATATCAGCTCCGTTGTGATAACGTGAAAATAAATAGAAAAAGCGCAAAATTTTTTGCTCGTAATGCGAACCATTGCTCGTTAACAGAGTGAAAATTTGTTCAAAATTTTTGCTCGTTATGCGAATCGCTCGTTAACCGAAGTTCCACTGTGTCATTATGCAATACGTAAAACATACGTTTCCCTGTAATGAAAGTCCAGCCATGATGATAAAAGACAAAATCCAAATATTTTGAAAATAATCTGTTTAATAATGTCTATGGATATCGATATTTCTACGACATGATATTGATGGTGGCAATAAATTTTACAAGTTGGTGAATGCAGCGTTATCAGAGATTTCTCGGTGGGAAAGAAACCATAGGTTCTTACTTTTTTTAAATTTATTTACTCGGTTTTAAAATCCATTATCATTATTTGGTTTACATTTATGGTCGACAAAGCCTTTTTTTCGCCCTTTCAACTGGAATTTGGCACCCCTCCTAGAGTGCCGTTCTTTGTGGTCGCGCGGGTCACACGGGTTAATAGCCGCTCCTGCGTGGATTCAGCAGTAAGTAGTAGTAGTTTCCGAAACAAACTTAAATGTTGAAACATTATATCCTAATGCTTTTTTTTTAGGAGGGGGGAGGGGCAAGGAAATTCACAGAACGACAAAGTTCAAAAAAAGCTCAGCTCTTCCCAACTGAATTTGGCAAGAAGTCAGTTGTTTGCTGCGACACACGTGAGTGGATGTAATCTTATGCAACACCTGCACTCGACATTCCAGAACCTTCGTTTCCCATGGCACGAGGCACATGGTGCATTTCTTACACAGTATTCTTGACTTCTCTTCCTCCCCCTCAACCAGATCATGACCCACTGCTATGCCTCAATGAAGATGTTTCAGCAGGTGGTCGAAGACCTGAGCCATCAGAAAAAATATACTTATATGTGTTGTGAACTAAACTGGAATTTGTTTCTGTGTATTGCTTCTTATAGTGCTACCATCTGCAATCAATTTCTCCATGAGGGAAAAGGGATGATTGAATAATTGTACCGTAGTAGACCTGCTTCTCTCTGTGGCTAGACATTTTAATGGGGATATCGGCTCGCTAACTTTACTACTACTGAACCAGACATGTACCTCGTCCATGTTCCTCTGCGGAACTTTTAACGAATTGGTACATGTTGGAATGTGTGTGTGTGTGTGTATAGTGAACCTTCCGTGAAGCTTGTTTCTGTGTAATGCTTGTTATGTGTGGTGCTGCCACCTGCAATTAATTTTTTAAACTATGAGTTTTTTCTCGAATTATAGTGAGTGAGGTGTAATGAATGAATAATCGTAACGTTATAGGCCTGGTGCTTTCTGCGGTGAGACCTTTTTAACGGGGGGATCGGCTCGCATTCGCGCCTCGAAGTTGGGAACCGCCGACTTTAGACTGTGACTCCATGTTCAAGGGACCCAATCAGCTGCAAAGACCGCTACTGATTGAGTTTCTTGAAAGAAGTTACTTAAGTTAAAGAAGTTAAGTTTTTTTTTTTTCATCAAAGAAGTTAACCAAGGTTATGAGCGGAACAGATGATTTGCTGGACTCCCGATACAGGCTCCTCGAAAGGAAAAAGGGGGGGGGGGGTAGGAATCACTGAAAGTATGCATAGTGATTGGGAGAGGGAGGGAGAGAGAAAAAGAGGTAGCCCTCTCGCCTATGCTAATGTTAAAATTTTTTTCATTTAACGGGGGGGGGGGGTGGTGATTGCCCCATTACCTTGCAAATAACTTTTCAGAGCGGGATCTATATTTCAATAATTGTAAATTTGAGCACACGGAGACTTAATAAAAAGTTAATTTCCTTATTTTTTCATGCATACGATCCCCAAACAAATTTTGAGATTTTTATTCACTGCGAGTCATTTTGAAATGACTCTCAGAAGATTTTTTGTAATTCAAAATATATTTCTAAAGTCAACGGTTGCGGAAGTATCTCCTGTGCAAACGAATTGGGGTAGTATGCATAAGATCGTATGAGTTATAATAACACAATATGGTAATGACACAGTTGACCTGAGGAGACAAAATTCAGCTCCATCATTCACTCACCCACACCCTACGAATCATCACTTGTACTAAACATAAAAACATCTCTCACGCAGTCTTGAATAGAAAGAGTTCTGGTTTGTGAAATGTGAATAAAAAACTACGAAACATGAAAAATATAAATAAATAAAAGCGGTAAAATTTTAATCTTCCTACGAAATCGAAATGCCAAACATAATATCAACATACCATATATAAATAATCAAATCTCAGACCAAGATAAAAAAAAAAAAAAAATTAAAATTTCAAATTCGTTTCTACCACGACACACACACACACATTTGTAAGCAGTGGCAACTTCAATAAAATAACGTGGAAAAAAAGAAATCCCATCAAGAAATGCTGACGAAATTTATTCCGATTGTGGTTGAATTGAAAATTGGGAATTGAAGTGAGAAAAAAAAATTCATTTTTTTTAAAAATTTCATTTTATATTTATTTTCACTTTCTCTCCTCTTTCAGAATCATTCACTATTTTCCGTTTCATTTTTCATCCGGAATTTTACCCCGAAGGTGTCGACGGATCGTGATTCCGTCTGCATTTGCTTAAGAAATTCAAAAAAAAAGAGGAGAGAAAGAATTTCATTTCTTCAAGGCAAAATGAGTGAATCAGAATTTATTTTTAGTGAATTAAAAAAAAACACCGAGAACCATGCACATTGAATATGATAGCAGCGTTTCTCTTCCAAACTTGAGGGAAAAGAAGATCAATATTGAATTGGATGAGAGATTCTGCTGTAATCGCTGTAATGTAAATATTCGCGGATGATAGAATGAGATATCTCGACATGGTTAGTTACATAATAACTTTCAACACTTGGATTTGATACGCAGTTTCACTGAATAAAAACAATAATTAGCATAAGTAAAGTATTAGCGACTTTGAATTTTTTAGAAAATGCTCACAAATCACTCTCCTATAATATAATTTTTCAATGTTTCAAAAACGATTTATTAGTCATGTCTCACGTAAATTTGAGGAAAAATCTGAAACTCGGCAATTTTTTGTTTGGACCATATATATTTTTTTCAAATGTTCCTGAATGGCTTTTATTTCACTACATTCTTGTAGAACATTCTCGCTAAGGTAAATCAATCGACACCTTATACGGACTGCATAGCTAACGGCTCGTACCGCAAATTACTGGTGAACCGTTGATTTTAGAGAGGCGTACTTCCAATTAGAAAAAGTATGCAAATAGTGTGTAGGAAAATGCATATATTCATGCATAATAATTCATAAAAACCTCCACGCATGTGGCAAGAGGTTGTATATATAGTTATTAAAATATAAAAATTAACTTTTCATAAGGGCACCCTCTCCTAGAAACTAAATTAGAAAGTTGTTACAATGTCTCCTGTGAGGCCAAAAAAAGAAAAAAAAGTTTCATGTTTCTAAGTGCAATATTAACTGAGATATCGCATTGCGAAGACACGGGGTTGAATCCCCCTCTGCCCCACAGTGGTGGTCGGCTGAAATTGGTTCACTGTGGTTCTCAACTTCGAGGCACAAATGCGAACCGATTTCTCCGTTAAAATGTCTCGCCACAGAGAGCAACAGCCCTGCAACGCTGCAAATACTCAATCATCTATCGCACTTCACTCACAATTTGAAATACAGGTGGCAGCACTGAAAGTACCTAAATAACACCATAAACGCACTCAGACTGTTAGGTACATTCGGTAGTAAATTGCCCATTGCAATATACCGGAGTTGTGCTCGGTTTGAAAGAATGAAAGAAAGAAAAGTATAAACTAACAAAAAAAAGAGCGTTTTAACTTTATTTATTCTGTTTTTTTCCCAACTTTGTCTGTTTTTTGAATCCAAATATCTGACCGCAGATGGAATTCTTTTGTTTGTGCTCAACAACCTGGCCTGATTTTTGAGCACAGGGTGATCGTATAAAAAGTTAATTTTCTTTTATTTTGATAGCTATACTACCTCTTGCAATATGAATGGCGTATCTGAGATCTACTCGTTATCTGGGTACTTTTCCTAATTGGAAGTATGTTCACCAGTAATTTGCGGTTCGTGCTGTTAACTTCGTACCTGTGCAAGGTGATAGCAGACCGGGGTGTCAAGATATAGTAATTTTCGGTGTGTGACACGACTGTTTTCATACTTAAATGTTTGCGGCGCTACCTATTTTGTTTTCCGATGACGTCATACTAAAATGAAACTCTTATATTGAAAATTTTGAATTTTTATCTTTTCAACAAGGTAGCGAACATTGTCTTCGCATATGTGGTGTATGAAAGCGACCTATTTTCGTGATGCGGTGAAGAAAATTCGTATCCAGAATAGATGATCCAAAATCATGATTCATGATATTTTATATTTATTTAGCATTTTTGAATTCTATTTTGCATCTCATTTTAATATAAGGGGTGTTTTACGACAAATGTGTCAAGACAAAGGGTCAAACAATTCAGACAACGCGGGCCAAATTGGAACTTTCCACGAAGCCGCGAGCCACCAACTCATGTAGTGAGTTGATAGCACATGAATTGGTGCCTATACCAATCATTTTAGTGACATCTCAATAAAAGGAACCAATGTGGATCCGAGTTTAACGGGGACAAAAATTGATTGAAGATTTTTATTTGTTATGAAATTATTTCTTTCATTTCTTATTAATTTTGATTAGTTCTGAAATAATTATTTTTCACTAAAAAGTTTCTTGATTAATTACAAATCAATTAATTCTGAGATTAATTTCAATCTGAAACCACTTAAAATGATTCTATAGTTATTTATTGCGGTAATTGTGAAATTCTTTTTCATCTCAATTAATCTTGAAATCCTTTTTTTTTCAATAATACTATGCAATTATTCTTTTATTGTTTGTGAAATACTTTCTATCAGAAATCACGAAATTATTTCTCTCATTGATGTGTATAAGTTCTCTTTTTCATTAATTCTGCAATTATTTCTTTCATTAATTCTGAATGTTAATCTATACAGCCAAATTTTCAGGATATCTTAATGAGACCACGGGAGAGAGATTTATGAAATAAAATTAAAAAAAAAGTTCAGTTTTCGACAATCAGGTGAAAAAGTGGTGCTTTTCTATTGCATTTACATTTTTCCATGGTCCATAGAGCGTATATACCAAGTTCCATTGGAATACGTCTACCAAAACGGGCGCTACGTAGGTTTCAGTAGTTAAAGTGTAGTGACACTGCTCAGACAAATGTAGCACCCATCAGTACGGTAACACTGCTCAGACTAATGTAACATCCGTTAGTAAACTGACACTACTCCAACCCATGTAGCGCCCGGAGAACGTATTCCTTTGAAACTTGGTATATACGCTATATGGTCCATGGGAATTTAATAAAAAAGCGCTGCTTTTTCACCTTGTGTTCGAAAATTGTATTATTTCTTTTTTATTTCATAAATCTCTCCCTCCCCCATGGTCTTATCAAGGTATCCTAAAAATTTGACAGTATTCTGGCGAGCAGTTTTTTGAACTGCTCAGAGTACGGGAATTTTAATTATAATCACCCTGTATTTACAAGAAATTATAATCTTCTAAAAAATATAAGATTTCGGGTTCTTTATTTATTGCGAGGTTGCACACACATTTTCTGAATTCAGTGCGTAAAACAAAAGAGGAATGATTCATTACTCAATGAATGATTCATTATGGGTTTCACCATCAGAGAGAGACCTAAGCGTTCTAATGTTTTCCAAGAAAACTTAGTCCGAGCGATTATTTTTCCCAGCCTTAAAATTCCGGATCTTCAAAGTTTTACACTCTTCCTCGGTACGTCGAACTTTATATTCCGTATACATATCGAACTAAATAGTCTGTGGGATTTAGAAATACGTGACTATCATGCATCATGGAAGCCGGGATCTGTTGAGAATCGTTTGGTTCGGTGTTTCAGACGGATTTTCCAAAATATAGCAATGTGATTTAAAAAAAATATTTTTTTTCCAGAATTTTCCAATAGTTACGATTCGTCACAAAATCGTCTCAAGAGATATGAAACTTTCAGGCAGAAAATTAAATATTTTATTATGTTTCTTACATGACACAATCTGCTATTTATGAACTGAACTATACAAGGTTTGAATTTAATATGATTCTGAATATTAGAGTTTGATTCCGTACATTTCATTTTTCTGATAAGATGGAAGTGTTGGTACTTGACATAGCATTTTCAATCGCTGCGCTGATCCGCGGGCAGGCACCGGTCCGCGAAAAATTTAAACAAATTCATATATTACCGCAATATACTTTAGAATAAAATAAGTATTTTGTCTCTGCATCCCTTTCAGACCCTGGTACCACAAATGTGTGGGTTACGTCTTCTCTCACTGTAGAATTTTTTCTTTTAACCTCAAAAAATAGAGTTAAGCTCTGACTCAAAGGATTGTGTATGCTTTGAGTTCGAAATATGATGAATATGAACTTTGGGGCTTTCATCAGAGGGCAACACTTAAAGTTGAACTTTCAGGGGTTTTAATCCAAGATGACTTCCAGAAGAATATGCCTCCGGGAAATGTGTGATTTATTACGTAAAATTTAGTAATGAAATTCTGGAAAATATTGTACTTGCATCATCTTGGATGAAAAAAAATTTAAGGAAATGAATTATTTATTTACAAAAAAAATTAATTAAAGAAATTGAAAATTTGAAGAAAAAAAAAAGATTTGCTGCCATTTTTATTTTTAATGCATTTTTTGATTATTCCAAGAAATTAATGCTCGGATATGAATAGGGTTTTCTGGTATTTTCTGTGTTTGCCGTCAGCAGTTCTGCGAATTATTCTTCCCATTTATTTTCGACTAGGCCGCAAATAATTTTTCTTATTTTCTTTTAATCTTCTACCGATCCTCAAATTATTTCTGTCCTTCATTTATTTTTGGCCGTTTCTCAAATGATCTCTTCCACTCATTCATTTTTTGGGTGCTTGAAAACTGTTTATATCATTTATATATCTTTTATAGTCTATTATTTATTTATTTTTCTATTCTTATTTAATTATTATTTATTTATTTTTTGTCGTTGAGCTAATCATTTCCGATATTTATTTGTTTTTCGCTGGTGCTCAAATTATTTCCCCCATTTTTGCAGGTTGTAAAATTGTTCAAATTCTTTCACCGGTCTGCAGTTGCAAAAAAATTGAAGAACACTATTGTTTTTCCAGTCCGCAAATTATTCCTCCCATTTATTTATTTTTTGCCTATCCTCAAATTATATCTCCGCGTAATTCATTTCTTTTGCCTGTCTACAAATTGTCTATAGGATATATTCATTTTTTTCCCCCAATTCAAAAATTATTTCCCCCAATCCCTTATCTCTCTTTTGCTTGTCCTCAAATTATTTCTCAAATTTAACCATTGCTTTTCTTACTTATTCATTTTCCGCCATCTCGTAAATTATTTCTAATATTCATTTTTTTGCTGGCCTGCAAATTATTTCTCTCATTTATTTATTTTTTGCTGATTCGCAAATTATTTCTCTCATTTATTTAGTTTGGTCATAAGAAATTCCGGTTGTGAAATTCTTCAACTTATTTCACTGGTTAGCAGTAGTAGTTATAAAACGATTAATAAACATTTTGTATTAAATTATAATTATAGTCTTAATATTTACATTGCATTCTACAGTCAAATACTTGAAATTCTCTCTCCATGTAACTTCAGCGAAACATTGTTTACACATTGAAAATATTCGTAAATTCATCGAGGTTTAGCCTACAAAATGAACAATCAATAACTATCAGATTTATTAAACAACTTGATACAATTTATTGATTTTTCATTAAGTAACACGTCTCGTATCTGGAAATTAGCATGAAACGGAACCAGGAGCCCTGTCAAGCATCATATAGCTGCATTCTTTCTCTCCAGTGACTCTAGTTTCATGTTCGTTTCTAGTTGAATAGAATCAATTTGCAAATAAATTAAATTCACTGTACCTTCGCTACGTATGGTTTGTTATACGGCAATGTATGGGATTTCGGAGACACCCGAATACTCGGGATATTATTAAATTGACTAGTTCATTTCAGAACAATGCGTTTTTAGTTGGTGAAAATGAATAGTCACTTGAAAAGAATATCTCGTTAATGAAATGCACTTTTTCAGCTGTTGTTTTCAATTTTGAACTTGGAATAGAATTCTATGGGCAAAACTCATTGATACGTCCTTTATGGATTCATCATGTCCGTCGGATGTTACTCTTCTACTTGCTCAGAAACATAAATATGGTAGATCTAGTTTAAGAATACCCCACTTGCGATGTTTAAGAAGTTTTATTTCCAGAATACTGATTTCAGTGACTACATCGAAAAATTTCATATTTAGAAAATTGTGTCCCGCTTGATATGTTAATACTACACTATCTCCGATGACGACATCTCAAACGGGATCCACTATATTAAAAAAAAAAATTGAATGGAGAATATTTTGCAATCTTATTCTACCGAATTTGGATCGCGATGTTAGGTATGCATCACCAGTCTCATAAAAAAATTAATCATCTATGGTCTAGTGTATATTTTAATACATGTACATGACAAATACATGACCAAATAACCCATTATACTAATTCCAGGATCCACTGGAATTGGTTGGTACAATGGGTCCACAATTTTATTTTTTTCATATTTTAGAATGCACGTCTTTCAGTGTCATTTCAGTACAATGTACGGCTATACAAATACAATACAATTTTATGTAGAAAGACTTGATGCCTCATTAATATCATTTTTTGAGAGCTGTTGAAATTTTACGTGCTTAGAGATTTATGAAATTGCACCAAATTGGGGGGGGGGGAATTGGAAATAAAATTCAATGTAACAACACTATTCGACTGTGCAAAGCAAGATTTTATCTGTTCATAGATGACAGTGAAATAAAAGAAAACTATATTTTACCCTTAATTTTGGCCATTGTATAAGTAATTAAAAATCCCTTCTCTGATAAATTAATTTATTGTGATGATGTATTGTTTTAATTGAAAATGATGTAACAGTACGAAATCACATCCGTATTTGTAAGAATTTTTTTAATGTTACTTTTTTTTGGAGGGGGTGAACCTTAGAGGATTTATAGAAGGGGTGCCCAACATTTTCAGTCAGAGGGGCAAGAAACTTGGAAACAAAGATTGACCATATCATCCATATTTTACGGGGTATTCCCGTAATTTTGGCGTCCCAAGTTTTTCCATAAAATGCTCCGTTCTTTCTTATATTTCCAATAAGGCTTAGTTGAATTTTTAAATCGGGAATCAAGATTATTTTCATGACTTATAATTACATTATGAATATCGACCATATAATTCTGTGCAGTCAATACATTAATCTTACATATTTGTGAAAGATGTACTTTTTTTTTGGTGAATTACACCTTGACTTTCAGTACGCAGTACCCATTATTTGCCACGATTGACAAGTTATCAGTAATTATGTGATAGTTGGCAACTTTACTTGTCTTTCGCATTTTTTTTACTGTTAAAAAGCAACTTTACTTTCTTTGAACAATTTTTATGGTGGTTATTAGTAACTTTACTTGCCTTTGACAATTGTTTTAGTTGTAACTGACAACTTTACTTACGTTTGACAACTTTTTCGGAAGTAAATAGAAAATGTACTTTCTCTTTGACCATTTTTTTCAACCGTAATTGGCAACTTCACTTGCATTGACAACTTTTCAGCGACATCCCGTATTTTTATGAAAGAAATAGGGTCAGTACATATATTTTTAGCTTGTTGTGTGTATTGATACTTTTCTATCGGGATAATTTTCGCAGGCCAGAAGGAACCCCTTGGTATGTGCTTGGTTCGTGGGCTGGAGGTTGTGCAATCATGATTTCTAATGTAGTCCTAAGGTTCTTAAGTATACAGCATATTAAGTAGGATTAACTGTATAAAAATGAAACAAAAACCTGAAAGTTAATTGAAAATGTTTTGCAATTTTATTGTACTGAAATTCGAATTCCGATGTTAGATATGTACACAGCTCCAGCCTCATAGAAATTTAATATTAAAGGTTCTCTTCATATACAAATACATTAATAATCCCGAGGAAGAAACACAACTACATAGAAAAAATAATTATTCTCTAAAGTAATAAATTGTGGGAATATAAACTGAAACATATTCCAAGGTATCTAGTTGTTTCATTGTAAATAGCTAATATAATGACCTGTATCGTTGACAGGAGAGAATCCACATTTGATTTTAATATCTCTTTTAATGCACTGGTTTTTAATATACGAGAAGTAATTAAATATCGATGAGTAGATGGATGTACACTAAAAAAAAAGACAAAACATATTTTTAATTTCAGGAACATATTTCCAAACTATTGTCTAGGAAAATGAAAAAGAATTATTATCATAAGCGCTCGCTCGTAACGACATCTGGCGTCGATTCCATGTTTAATTTTCTTCCCTTTGACTTCTCGATGAATTCATTTCGGATTTTATTATCAATATCATTTTGTTTTTCAATTCTCTTCGGTATTGAATTTCTGAATTTTTTCGTTTTTCATTAAATGCAAATGACGGAATAGAGACGAATAATAAAAGACGAATATTAAAATTCAACTGAGCGATAGTTATTACTTTCGTTTGTAGTAAAGATCGAACCTATAAATGTAAATACATAAAGTGATACGGTGATATTAGAATATTGAAATAAAAATGCAAATACTTTATAGGTTTTTTAAATAGTTTTAGAGATGACTTTTTTTCGAACATGGACGTAATTTAATGCCAAAATGTGGAGTTCATTTTATGATATTGAGGTAAAATACTTGGTTTAGGGTAGGTATTTTGAATGATGAGGAAGAGAAGAAAAGAAACACACGCACACCGCAAGTCAAATGATTATCTATTTTAATGTGTCTTATCAATACTGTTGTACTGCTGTCACGAATTGTTTGCACATATTTCTCATTGTAAAAAGTTTTCAATTGACGTGCAGTTACTTAAAATCTCAAAATTTGTTTGTGGGGGTTAGACGTAAATAAATGAAGAAATCAACATTTTGTACAGTGACCGTGTGCAGATTTCGCTCTAAAAGTTATTTGCAAAAGTATTCTTGCTTTTAAATGCAGTATTGATTGAGATTCAATATATGTTTAATATATAAAAGTACTATGTTCTGGCAACTCATCACTGTGTTGGCAAGCATTTATTGGCTCAAAAGTTGTCATTTTTAGGAACTGTACACAAATAGAATAAACTCGACCATTTTTTCTATTCAAAAGAGATAGCAAACACATTTTTTTAAACAATTATTTTGACAATTACAGAACTTTGAATTTCATTTGCATTTCGCACACATTTTGTAAACCACACACTGAATCACTGGCGACAAATACTCAAATTTTCAAAGTCGAGTATGTTTGTTAATATTGCATTTAAAAACATACACTGACTTCTGAGAGCCGCCTTTACACTTCACTAATTGGAAATTTCGGCATGCATCGTCTACATAAAAATAAATTTTTATACTTTTTTTTATGTAAACGACCCCTTGGTAAATTTAAAACGTTTTGAGTAACCGCACGTCATATTTGAAACTTTTTTGTAATTTGAGGTATATTTCTAAATTCAACGGTTGCAGAGATATGCACTGTGCAAACAATTTGATACAGCTTATATAGCTGTGAATAACAAATCGTATGTATCGTATCGCCTAATGAATAACACACTTGGTACTTCAAAAAATTTTTTTTCATTAATTCTATAGCTAAATGAACGTAAATTATTTTGAGTAGAAAGTAAATTCAACGTTTGTTATAACGACTCCCCAGTCCCCACATTCTACGAAAAGCAGACGTTATATCGAGAGCTCGTTTTTTTGAAGCAATCGAATGTTTGAAAAAAAAATTATCAACTTAATAGATAATTCATATTTGGACAGAATCAAAATTATAGTATTTATATTTTGTTACAATGTGTGCAGTTGCAGTGAAAATACATCAGGTATGAAAATAATGATAAAATTTATTTTATTACATACAAATACCTATGTATCACATTATCTAACACAGTAGAAGCTGGTTTAAATGGCCCTCATCGTACCGTCGAAAACCGACGTTGTATCGAAAAAAAAACATAGGACGCTCGTTATGTGAAAACACAGCATTTATCCTACTGGTCGTTGTAGTGGAATGATCGCAAAAAACATGGTCCTTATAACGACTGTGAACTGTATAAAGAGCTGAGTTCGGACTTGATAGTCTTTATGGGTCGGTACATTGGATAAAAAACAGCATGGGATGAATAGGAAAACAATTGGGTACGTATCGTACCGCTAGTTATAATGGAACGGTCGTAATAAAGCATGGTCGTCGTAACCGATTTTCACTGCATTCAGAAATGCGCACTATTCGCACAGGTTGGAAAATTTCCTTAAATAAAGAGGCTCTGGTATTTTATATATAAGTAATCTAATTTAGATAAACTTTGAATTATGATGGGATTATGGAACTAATCATAATACTTATTATTTTCAACATGCTATGTTATTTGTTCGAATGTTCTAATTTGGCATAGTATATGCCAATATTTGCAAGTTACTTTAGATATCGCTCAGCTGAATGTTTCTTTTATAAGTACTGTATATTTCT
Source organism: Pholcus phalangioides (assembly GCF_987345545.1). Taxonomy (NCBI): domain Eukaryota; kingdom Metazoa; phylum Arthropoda; class Arachnida; order Araneae; family Pholcidae; genus Pholcus; species Pholcus phalangioides. The sequence continues at coordinate 40,465,372 of NW_028301608.1, read as the reverse complement.
CCTCGTAAATATTGTACCAACTATTTTATAAATAAATGAATATAATAAAAATATTTATTATCGAAAGTTATGCGCAAAACATTTATGTTCACAACGTATAGGAAAATGTATTGGCTTAATAGAATTACGTAAGGAATTTAAATTCATTTTTGTTATGTAACTGATTGAAACAGCATAAATTCTCACTCAAACAGGAATGTTTATTTTCTCATAATAACTAAGAAAATAATCCTTCCCATAATAATATTTGGGAATAAAATTATTATTTATTATATTTATTCAACAATTTCCTTCAATCTACAGCATACTCATAAGGACTTAATAATACGATTCTTTGCCTTGGAAGACAATAGAACAATACGAGTTGAAAAATATTCATTACATGGTCATTCTCGTAATAACAAAAAGCTAGATACTGCACATTATATATGATTGAAATACTCAATGGAAGTTTTTCTTTTGAGAAAAATATTAACATAAGTAAGTATCTTAAGAAATACTACTGTCGAATCCAGTTATAACGATCTCCAAGAGACCGGAGAAATCACTTCGTTATAAAGGAATTCCAGGTTTTTGCATTGTTCCTATGTAAACTTATTTGGGAGATTAGAAAAGTGTTCATCAAAATGATATCTTCGCTATAACAGCATTCGTTAAAACGGGATTCAACTGCATCATCATCAGCATAAAACATGCAGCAGTGCTCTTCAGTTCACAGACAGGTTCCAGTCAGTGGGAATTTCCTTCCGGCCCGCGAAATATTTCGACCAATTCATATAGCCGCTATATAAATGCAGATTTACTAAATATTATACCGTCTCTATACTGGTTTTTATGTCTTACTAGCTGATACCCGGCGACGTTTCTCGCCCCGTAAAAAATTAATATATTTATCGCCGTAGTTGTTGTTCTCTGTTGTTAGTGACGCCATATGTCCAGCTTCTGCAGCGAATATTATTCAAACTCCTTTTAAGCACTTTTTAAATTGAAACTATACCTCAACGATGGGTGGTTGATGAGATAAAGGCCACATTAGCACTTACAGGACACCCTGTATACATGCAAGCAAAAATATCTGGCGCTTCCCGGGTTTTTTTTAATTACTGGGAGGATTGGAAAAGTGACAAACCGTTATAAAGGAATAAACTGTTATGATGGCAGCGTTAAAGATGTGACAAACTATTGTAAAGGCATATACATGTCTGAAATGCATTGTTGGGAACCACGGTAACCAAAGTAAACGTTCCGCAAGTGATTGTTGAGGCCCCAAAACCATTGTTGCCCGACAGTTTTTTTGCCCATTTCGGGCATTTGCCCAGCTCTGACGAACTTTTAAAGTAGCCTACAGTTCAATCCCGGACCTGTTTGACCTCCATAATATCTCGCAAAATCTGGCGACGATCGGTCTAAAACTGTAGATTTGTATAAAGAGCGAGCATACATACATACATACATACTTTCACATTTATATATAAGATGTTTCTGCTTTAGCCATCAACAAGTCTGCAAATCATTTCTCAAGTTTATTCTTTTATTCATTTATTTCTGGTCAGTCTCTCCCCGCTAATTATTTCTCCTTTTTCACAGTAGTAGTCATTTTTTGCTAATCCCAAAATTATTTCTATTTGCGATATTCTTTGCCTGACAGCAAATTATTTATCCTATTTGCATTATTTTTCGTCGGCCCGAAAATTATTTTCTTTATTTGCGATACTTATATTTTGCCGGTCTACAAAAATGATTTAACCGGTACATTGTTGTATTATAAGTTATATTGTAAGATATATTAAAGTATAAGTGATTAAATAAAATTTCACCTACCTGCGGTATTTTTTTTCCTGTCCGCAAATTATTTCTCCAATATTTGCAGTATTTATTTTTTCCTGTCCAAAAACTATTTCTCCAATGAAGAGATGGTATTTTTTCGGCCTGAAATATATACTGAGAAATTGAACTTTCTGATTCTTTCTGCTATAGATGGTGTTGGCTGAACGGGGCCGTACATGGACAGCCAGACCTAACTCAGGCCAAAGTGTATTGCCACCAGATGGCGACTTATCGGATGAGTCTGTCATACATGAGAGTAATCAATTCGACCTAATTTATTTTTATTTTAAGACCTTAAGTGGACTGTAAATTTTTTTTTTATTTATCTCTATAATATCTCGCGGCACCCCTTAGGCGATATCGCCGCACCCTAGGGTGCCGGGGCACACTGGTTGGGAAACACTGGTCTAGGGCGTGGGTTCGATTCCCCACAAAGACTGTTGAATTTTCTCTTTCCAAAAAAAAAAAATCATCTTCGCAACAGCCAGTTGTTGAAAATCTTCGTATGATAGCGGAGAGTGACATCATCCTTGTATTTATTTTTTGCCGGTGTGCAAATTATTTCACCCATTTAGTTATTTATGCCGGCCCACTAAGTAAGTATTTTCCCCCATTTTCTACCGGCTTGCAGCTGCAAAAAGATCGAATAATACTGACATACAAGGATACTATTTAGATTTACATTTCGTCACTTCAACGATACCTTGCTTTATAACGCTTAGAAAATTTGATGGAAGGTGATCCCAAAACTTACTTAACGATATCCTATTAATATTTCACTGGAATATATATAAAAAAATTCTTTTCCCAATACTTTCATCTCATGATCAAAGAAAAATGATCAGATTCGCCATAAAATAATTATTCCCGGCTTTTTTTTAATGGTTTCATAAACTTTCAGGAGAGGTTTTTAATGCACGTGTAATTAGAGGAGATATAATGCGATTAATTTTTTTCCCCCTCGCTGCTATGTTTGATACATAGGTTAATTATACTTCTGCCTCTGAAAAAAAATATATAATCCTAAGCTTTTTTTCTTGTCAACATTCTTTTTATGACACGCGGTATGGATTTTATACGAAAAAAAACTTGAAAAACTAATTAATGCGGGAAATATAGAATACAGCGGAAAAACAATTTTTTTCGATTACCTATAAGAAGTTTAGTTATGGAGAACCTTTAATGTTTTTCCTCCCATCACCGTTTAATTCCTTTTTCATTTTAAGATAGAGTAAAAAGAAGTAATTGTTGATTCAAACAAAATTCAAAGATTGTTTTAATTTAAAAGAAGTTTTTTGTCTCGAGCCGTTGTTTTCCTGATATCAATGGATCGAATCACTTCGATGCAGGCCACACATTTTAATTAGTGTTACCCGTATGACTTACATTTAATTATACGCCTTTGAACATTCATTTTATAATTTGAATATTAATTTTTTTATGTTTAGTTTGAAAGCACGGTGTAGAAATGAACGGAAATATGAATTTTGAAAAAAAGAGTTAAAGTACTTCCAACGTTTTGTTAATCATTTTGGAGATTTAATGCGTTTTGAGCGAAATACTTTGAAAAATATTACACTGTATTCATTTCATACATACATTCAGTAACATATAGGACAGATTCAAGTATCTTGGAATTGAATAGATCAGATCTCTTTACTCTGGGGGACCATGGACCCCTTGAGGGGTTCTTAGATACGTTTCAGACGGTCCGTGATCATGGATGAGAAAAAAATCAACTTATTGAAGGAAAGACTTTTTTTTAGATATCATGCCGAGGTGAACTCGGAAAGAAAAGGCTGCTGGTTTTCTCCGGGAATCGAACTAAGGTTCTTTTGGAAACTGCGCAAGCGCGGAACCGCACATGATTTTTAAAATATTAATTAGCTTCTAGAAATGGTCTCTTGTGGAATTTTTCTTTGATACTTACTCTATTTTTCATTAAAAATGTAATTGGTACGATAGCTGCTCATACAAAATTACAACGAGCTTGCATTTAGAAATGTTAGGTTTGTGGTCAAGGCACTACCTGTTGTGCTCTTTACATTTCATTGGGAGCGCGCGATAGCCCAGGTCGATAAGATACTCGCCCAAAGTACCAAAGGATGTTTAGAGGTGTCGCGAGTTCGGTACTCGGTTCGCCCTTGTCAGAAACTTTCTTGACATAGGGGTTCAACAAAAACGGCGACATGACCACAGAAAAAGATTGCTACCGCAGGGAGTCTCACACCGAAGGGTTAGCGCACTACCCTCCCGGCGAGTATGAATAAAGCTGCCGTTCGGAATCGGCAATAAATTGTAGGTCCCGGTCTAATTAGGTCTCGCAGAAAACCACAGCGGTGCGACAAAAATGGTCAAATTACATTTCGACTATTTCTTCAAGTACGTATTAACCTAATATCGATATTTCGCTGCGAATTTCTTCTTTTCTAATTATTTTATCTGTCATTTTAATATAATTAAGGGAAGAAACGACTTTTCCCTCTTTAGGTAAAGTAGGAATTATAAGAGGTTTACACTTTCCCCAACGTTCTCACTGTGCTGAGGAAAGTGGAAACTAATGCATTTACACTAACCCTATATCCCTCCACTTCACATTTTTGCAAACTTACTATTTACCTTCTCTCGTTTACCCCATAGATGTCGGATAATACAGTATTTATGGGGTAGGAGGGTACTTTTACATTTTTTCTAAATTCCAAAGTTATTTATTAGCATTGCGAGTTTTCTGCATACTAAAGTTGTAAATTAGCTTTTTATACCAAAATAATAAAATGTTCAGGGTTTTTATGGTTTTAAATGAATTTTTTTTTCCTTTGTTTAAACTTTATCACCGTTTTTATGAATGACTGATCAGCGTCAGGTTTCACTAAAAAATAAAATTAATCTTGAGACAAAGTTTCGTTGACTACTCCAACGTAGGTGTTAGGTTGAACTTGAACTAATGGAAAAAGCGATCCCACTTACCTCAGATTAACTTATTTCATTATTAGCGCGAAAAATAAGGGAAATCGGGATCATAAATACGGGACATTGGCAATTCCCGATAAAAAATTTGTCGATTCTCACCAAAAATGTTACCTATTGTCGTCGAAATATTGCGTACGAATGACTCTTGGCAGGAAATATAGTGTTATAGCAAGTCTGCAGTGATAAAAAGTAATTAAAATGCATTTCACGGAATACATAAGCGGAACATTAAAAATATTTTAGATAACTATGCATGTATTTTCAGTAATAGTCTTATAATATAATCTGCAAATTAAACAATAATGCTTCTTCCCTCTATTTAAGTTAAGATTTTGAATTGAAGTAAGATTCATTGGGAAAACGGGACATTTTTCTACAAACGTCGAAGAAAACACGTCCCATATACGGGGTATACGAATAAGCTATTTGGAGCGTCGTTTTGAAGTAAAAATTGAACAAACATATATGAAATGGCAATATTCATATTTCCATGAACGTGCGTTCTACATAAAGATATTAGTACAGTAGACTCTTGATAATCCGGCCCGTCCAGTAATCCAGCATTTTTAAGTGGGTTTTCTTTGAGCATAGAAAAGGAAAGCATGTATGTGCACATAAGTTTATATTATTAAAATGGGATTTTTCAATTTATTTCCAGTAATCCGGCTGTTTCGATAATCCGGCACACCCTGGTCCAATATGTGCGGGATTACCGAGAATCTACTGCACCACGAGGTACCAGAACACTGAAAAAAAGCAAACAAAAACAAGTACTACATCCTTATATGCAAAGAAGACTAGGTAAGAATTTCATGTAATAAGTCAAACATGCTGTTTGTAGCTAACTTAGAAAAAAAAACACTTCAGAGGAAAAAGAAAATAATAACTTCATGAAAAAATTGTTTATTTTTTACGTATAAAAATATATTTCAGTCATAAAAACGGTTCTGGAAGATAGACCAAACCGTGGATGAATGACTAAAAGGAAAAGAAAGAAAAATATCTGTATGACTGCATGCGTGCTAGAAGGAAAAGCCATCAATTTGCATGCACGCCTACTGCCCAGAAATGCAATAAAGCGACCGACGCGATCCAAATATATGAGGCACTAAATTTGAAAGAAATTTTTTCAACTAGAATTATGCCTTAGTAGAGAGAAGCGGAAATAAGGAAAAGTATTATTTCTCTCACTTTTCTCGTTATACATTTTATATACATCCAACGATACTTTACTATTATTATCTTTTTTTTCCTTCCATTGTTTGATGGTCATGGGTGAAATTCAACGAGATATTCCCTGGAGAAATACATTTTTTGTTTACGAATTCTTATCAATTTTATTTGGTTTTTCAGGTTTTAAGCGTATTGTGATTATCTTGCGTGACTGGTGGAGTAATTTTTAATATAAAATAAAATGAAAACTCGTCGATTATAAGAACGAAAAGTTCAATTTTATACAATTTATAATTATTTTAAAAGTTGATTCAATTTATAAATCAATGTATTAATGGCTAAATATTTTGGTAAGGGAAATATACTGGGCGTCCATAATCAAAAGAATCTATTTTAAAGTAGCCTATACAGGAGGAACCATCACAAAATTGTGAGGACTTTTATGAAGTGATGGGAATTTGTTTCGGGGAAAAAAATTAGTTGGTTGCACATGTCGCCACCAGAGGGCATTTCATTAAGAAATGACACATTTAGGCGAACGTTTACAATTTTCACAATTGATAAACACTTTTACAATTGTTACTGCTACAAAACATGTTCCTTATGATGGCCATCATTTTCAGATACCATGTGAAATCGCAAGATGGCATGCTCCACAACTGACCGAAATGTTCAGCACGTGGCGTGAAATGCTGCCTTTAAGGTCAGGTAAAGTTCTTGGATTGGCACGACTTACCAGACGTTTCAAATGCTCCCCAGAGCCAAAAATCGCATGGATTAAGGTCCGGGGAGGCCATAGATTAGGGAAGTGCCGGAAGTTATTGAGGAAACTTTTGCTGTCTTTACAATATTTGGATTACAAATATTAATTCAATTTCATTTATACTGGTGAAATTCCGTAATACTGGAAACACCATAATTTCTGTTAGAAGTGCTGTGGTGTTTACATGTTTGAAAACTCCGAAAAATCTGTTTTGTATTGTTCTTCTTCCAATGCGGCATTTGTGAGTTTTTATTTTATTATTTTATTCTTCAAAATGTTTAGTAATAAGAGATAAAAACTTTTAAGAAAATAAATTTGTGAATATATTATTGCAGAATATCCCCATACGCACACAGCTGTACATGTGCAACTTTTGGGTGAAAGGGAAAAGACAAGGGCATTCACACTACCTAAAAATAATAAAATATTCCCGGTTTCCGAGTTGGATGGACAGATACAACAATCAGCTAATTGCTCGAAAATGACGTCGGGACACCAGATGGCGACATATACAGTGGAAGATATTCTATACTTGTTAATACAAGACAGAAATCTAGTTGAAGATGCTGATTTTGTGGGTACAAAAATTCACCTCTGTCTGCTCGATGCCGTTCATCATATACGCACTTCAAGGAAGAAATATTCTATCATCTTTCATAGCTTAGTGGTAAAGCACTCGTTCGGCACCCGAAAGACCGGGGCTCGTGTACTCGTGGAGGTAGAGGTGAATTTTTCTTTACACAAAGTCAGCTTCTTTATAAATACAGAAAGTTTTCTGTAATATTTTGCATTAACAAGTGGAGAGTATCTATCTATAGCTTTGTCATATGCTGGCCCCGACACCATTTTCGAGTAATTAGCTGATTGTTATCACTGTCCATCCACGATGTCGTTCATATAGACTAAACGAATGAGACGTTTCTTGATGGAGAGACAGCATCGTTAATATGAGAGATTTAATTAAATGATTAAATTATATGATACATCAGAGACCCATCGGAAGCACATTTACTTGCATGCGTCCGGTCTCACACTTCAACATCGAATGATACTCAAATGATAGTACCGCTACATGGCAGGTGTCTTTCTCCTACGCTCCTACATCTGAGCAGGTGGAGCAAGAGCAGGTGGTATTCGCTAACATTCGGCCACCCTGCTACAAGAACGTCCTCGTTCACATGATACATTATTTTGCACAGCACAATTTTTCTGGAGTATATCAACAAGTACACTGATTGCAAAAATAAATTATGGAAACTATAAAACACGATACACAAAAATAAAGTAATAAAATAAGTAAACACACATAATATGAATTGAAGTCAGAAAATAATGACAGTTCTCTTATAGTTCATAGTCTTTCAAATATGATGGCAATTTTCTCGGACTTTTAGGACGGTTCACTCTGTTTGAATCATTGTCAGGATCGCAATAATCCTCTCTTGGGGTACATGCATTTGATACATGATTATCGTTGATTTGTCTCACTACACCATTATCATCGTCATTTAGCTCTGAGTCAATAACTTGATCTTCATCGTCAATAAGATGGAATAGTTTCATCTGAGATGCATGGGCTGTTGTTGTATAATTTTTCGTCTTCCTCGCCCTTGACCACTTTGACGAAAATCAGTGATCTTATATGTGTCTGATGGCAGTACTCCAGCAACCACCATTGGACCTCGGTACTTTGCTTGTGTTTCTTCCTTAATTTCCATAATGTTTCTTCCTTGATTCCATAATGAAGGAGAAATAATGGTGATTCCATAATGAAGGAGAAATAATGGTGATTCCATAATGAAGGAGAAATAATGGTGATTCCATAATGAAGGAGAAATAATGGTGATTCCATAATGAAGGAGAAATAGTGGTGATTCCATAATGGAGAGAAGATATCGGTGATTCCATAACGGAGGAGAGATATCACTGATTCCATAATAGAATACAAATAATGGTCATTCCATAATGGAGTGAAGATAGCGGTGATTCCATAACGGAGGAGAGTAATCAGTGATTCCATAATGAAAGAAAAATAATGGTGATTCCATAATGGAAGGGAGATATCGCTGTTTCCATAATGGAGGGGAGATATCGGTGATTTCAAAACGGAGGAGAGATATTGGTGATTCCAAAACGGAGGGGAGATATCGCTGGTTCCATAATGGAGAGGAGATATCGGTGATTCCATAATGCCAAAGAGATATCGGTGATTCCATAATGCCGGGGAGATATCGGTGATTCCAAAACGGAGGAGAGATACCGATGATCCCATAATGGAGGAGAAATATGGGTGATTCCGTAGTGGATGGAAGGTATCGGTAATTACATAATGCCGGGGAGATATCGGAGATTCCATAATGCCGAGGAGATATCGGTGCTTCCATAATGGAGGAGAGATATCGGTGATTCTATAATGGAGGAAAAATAATGGTGATTCCATAATGAAGGAGAAATAATGGTGATTCCATAATGGAGAGGAGATATCGGTGATTCCATAACGGAGGAGAGATATCACTGATTTCATAATGGAATAGAAATAATGGTCATTCCATAATGGAGTGAAGATAGCGGGGATTCCATAACGGAGGAGAAGTAATCAGTGATTCCATAATGGAGGGGAGATATCGGTGATTCCATAACGGAGGAGAGATATCATTGACTCCATAATGGAGGAGAAATAATGGTCATTCCATAATAGAGTGGAGGAAACGGTGATTCCATAACGGAGGAGAGTAATCAGTGATACCATAATGAAGGAGAATAAATGGTGATTCAATAATGGAGGGGAGATATCGGAGATTTCATAATGCAGGAGAGATATCAGTGATTCCATGATTTAGGATAAATAATGGTGATTCCATAATCGAGAGGAGATATCGGTGATTTCATAACGGAGGGGAGATATCGGTGATTCCATATTGGAGGGGAGATATTGGTGATTCCAAACTGGAGGGGAGACATCGGTGATTCCATATTGGAGGGGAGATATCGGTGATTCCATAATGGAGGGGAGACATCGGTGATTCCAAAACAGGGGAGAGATATTGGTAATTCCAAAACGGAGGGAAGATATCGGTGATTCCAAAACGGAGGAGAGATATTGGTGATTCCATAATGGGGGAGAAATAATGGTGATTCCATAATGAAGGAGAGATAATGGCGATTCCATAATGAAAGAGAAATAGTGGTGATTCCATAATGAAGGACAAATAATGGTGATTCCATAATGAAGGACAAATAATGGTGATTCCATAATGGAGAGGAGATATCGGTGATTCCATAATGGAGGGGAGATATCGGTGATTCCATAACGGAGGAGAGATATCATTGATTTCATAATGCAGGAAAAATAATGGTGATTCAATAATGGAGGGGAGATATCGGTGATTTCATAACGCAGGAGAGATATCAGTGATTCTATGATTTAGGAGAAATAAAGGTGATTCCATAATCGAGAGGAGATATCGGTGATTCCATAACGGAGGAGAGATATCGGTGATTCCATATTGGAGGGGAGATATCGGTGATTTATAAACGGAGGAGAGATATGGATGATTCCATAATGAAAGAGAAATATTGGTGATTCCATAATGGAGCGGAGGTATCGCTGATTCCATAAAGGAGCGGAGGTATCGGTGATTCCATAAAGGAGGGAGATATCGGTGGTTCCATAATGGACTGAAGATATCGGTGATTACATAACGGAGGGGAGATATCGGTGATTCCATAATGGAGGGGAGATATCGGTGATTCCAAAACGGAAGGGAGATAACGGTGATTCGAAAACGGAGGAGAGATATCGGTGATTCCATAATGGAGGAGAGATATCGGTGATTTATTAATGTCGGGGAGATATCGATGATTCCATAATGGAGAAGAGATATCGGTGATTCCTTAATGGAGGAGAAATAATGGTGATTCCTTAATGCCGGGGAGGTATCGTTGACTCCATAATGGAGGAGACATATCGGCGATTCCATGATGGAGGAGCAATAAGGGTGATTCCATAATGGAGGAGAAATATTGGTGATTCCATAATAGAGCGGAGGTATCGGTAATTCCATAATGGAGGAGAGATATCGGTGATTCCATAATGGAGGAGAGATATCGGTGATTCCTTAATGGAGGAAAAATAATGGTGATTCCTTAATGCCGGGGCGATATCGGTGATTCCGATATCTCCCCTATAACCATATTATAACCCATATATAACCATATTATCCCCTATAACCCATTCTTTCTAATTATTTAAATAATGGATCGAAAATACCGTTTATACGAAATAATGAAGCGGAAATAATGAAGCTACGCATGAAGCGGAGGTATCGGTTCACCGATATCTCCGCTTCATTATAGAGTGACCAATATTTATCATCCATTATGGAATCACCTATATCTCTCCTCCGTCTTGGAATCACCGGTACCTCCGCTCCATTATGGAATAACCTATATCTCCCCTCCATTATGGAATCACCGATATCTCTCCTCCGTTTTGGAATCACCGGTAACTCCGCTCCGTTATGGAATAACCTATATCTCCCCTCCATTATGGAATAACCTATATCTCCCCTCCATTATGGAATCACCGATATCTCTCCCCCGTTTTGGAATCACCGGTAACTCCGCTCCATCATGGAATCACCGATATCTCTCCTCCGTTTTGGAATCACCAATATCTCCCCTCTATTATGGAATCATCGATATCTCCCCTCCGTTATGGAATCACCTATATCTCTTCTTCATTATGGAATCACCTATATCTCTTCTTCATTATGGAATCACCTATATCTCTTCTTCATTATGAGATCATCATTATTTCTCCTCAATTATGGAATCACCGATATCTCGCCTCCATTATGGAATCACTGATATCTCCACGGCATTATGGAATCACCGATATCTCCCCTCCATTACGGAATCACCGTTATCTCCCCTCCGTCGTGGAATCACCGATATCTCCCCTCTATTATGGAATCACCGGTAACTCCGCTTCATTATAGAGAGACCAATATTTCTCGTCCATTATGGAATCACCAATAGCTATGCTCCATTATGCATTGACCGATATCTCTCTTCCGTTTTTGAATCACCATTATTTCTCCTCCATTTTGGAATCACCATTATTTCGCTTCCATTTTGGAATCACCATTATTTCTCGTACATTATGGAATTGCCGATATCTCTCCTCCGTTTTGGAATCACCATTATTTCTCCTGCATTATGGAATCACAATTATTTCTCGTCCATTATGGAATTACCGATATCTCTCCTCCATTATGGAATCAACGATATCTCTCTGGCATTATGGAATCACCATTATTTCTCCTTCATTATGGAATCACCGATATCTCTTCTCAATTATGGAATCACCATTATTTCTCGTCCATTATGGAATTACCGATATCTCTCGTCCATTATGGAATTACCGATATCTCCCCTACATTATGGAATCACCGAGTGACCGATATCTCTCTCCCGTTTTGGAATCACCATTATCTCTCCTCCATTTTGGAATCACCATTATTTCTCGTCCATTTTGGAATTACCGATATCTCTCCTCCGATTTGGAATCACCGGTACCTCCGCCCCATTATGGAATCACCGATATCTCTCTTCCGTTTTGGAATCAACATTATTTCTCCTCCATTATGGAATCATTATTATTTCTCGTCCATTATGGAATTACCGATATCTCTTCTCCAATATGGAATCACCGATATCTCTCTGGCATCATGGAATCACCATTATTTCTCTTTCATTATTGAATCACCATTATTTCTCCTCCATTATGGAATCCCCATTATTTCTCCTTCATTATGGAATCACCATTATTTCTCCTCCATTATGGAATCACCGATATCCCTCCTCCATTATGGAATCAATGATATCTCCCTCAATTATGGAATCACCGATACCTCCGCTCCATTTTAGAATCACAAATATTTCTCCTCCATTATGGAATGACCAATATCTCTGCTCCGTTCTCGAAACACCGATATATCCCCTCCATTATGGAATTATCGATATCTCCTCTCCGTTATGGAATCACCGATATCTCCTCTCCATTAAGGAATCACCATTATTTCTCGTCCATTATGGAATTACCGATATCTCTCCTCCATTATGGAATCATCGATACCTGCCCAGCATTATGGAATCACCGATATCTCCCCTCCGTTATGGAATCACCGATATCTTCCCTCCATTATGGAATCACCGATTACTCCGCTTCATTATAGAGTGACCAATATTTCTCCTCCATTATGGAATCACCTATATCTCCCCTCCATTATGGAATCACCGATATCTCTCCTCCGGTTTGGAATCACCGGTACTTCCGCTCCATTATGGAATCACCTATATCTCCCCTCCATTATGGAATCACCGATATCTCTTCTTCATTATGGAATTACCATTATTTCTCCTCCATTAAGGAATCATCATTATTTCTCCTCTATTATGGAATAACCATTATTTTTCCTCCATTATGGCATCACCGATATCTAGCCTCCATTATGGAATCACTGATATCTTCCCTCCGTTATGGAATCACCGATATCTCCCCGGCATTATGAAATCACCGATATCTCTCCTCCGTTTTGGAATCACCGGTATCGCCGCTCCCATATGGAATCACCGATATCTCTCCTACGTTTTGGAGTCACCAATATCTTTCCTCCGTTATGGAATCATCGATATCTCCCCTCCGTTATGGAATCACCGATATCTCCCCTCTGTTATGGAATCACCGATATCACTTCTTCATTAAGGAATTACCATTATGTCTCCTCCATTATGGAATCATCATTATTTCTCCTCAATTATGGAATCACCGATATCTCGCCTCCATTATGGAATCACTGATATCTCACCGGCATTATGGAATCACCGATATCTCCCCTCTATTACGGAATCACCGTTATCTCCCCTCCGTTATGGAATCACCGTTATCTACCCTCCATTATGGAATCACCGATAACTCTGCTCCGTTTTGGAATCAGCGATATATCCCCTCCATTATGGAATTATCGATATCTCCTCTCCGTTATGGAATCACCGATATCTCTTCTCCATTATGTAATAACCATTATTTCTCGTCCATTATGGAATTAACGATATCTCTCCTCCATTATGGAATCACCGATATCTTCCCTCCGTTATGGAATCACCGATATCTTCCCTCCATTATGGAATCACCGATAACACAGCTTCATTATAGAGTGACCAATATTTTCCCTCCATTATGGAATCACCTATATCTCCCCTCCATTATGGAATAAGCGATATCTCTCCTCCGTTTTGGAATCACCGGTACCTCCGCTCCATTATGGAATCACCTATATCTCCCCTGCATTATGGAGTCACCGATATCTCTCCTCCGTTTTGAAATCACCGGTAACTCCGCTCCATTATGGAATCATCGATATCTACCCTCCGATATGGAATCACCGATATCTCTTCTTCATTATGGAATTACCATTATTTCTCCTCCGTTATGGAATCACCGATATCTCCCCTCCATTATGGAATCACCGATAACTCCGCTTCAGTATAGAGTGACCAAAATTTCTCCTCCATTATGGAATCACACATAACTCTGCTCCATTATGGAGTGACCGATATCTCTCTTCCGTTTTGGAATCCCCATTATTTCTCCTCCATTTTGGAATCACCATTATTTCTCTTCCATTATGGAATTACCGATATCTATCCTCCGTTTTGGAATCACCGGTACCTCCGCCCAGTTATGGAATCACCGATACATCCGCTCCATTATGGAATCACCGATATCTCTCTTCCGTTTTTGAATCACCATTATTTCTCCTCCATTTTGGAATCACCATTATTTCGCTTCCATTTTGGAATCACCATTATTTCTCGTACATTATGGAATTACCGATATCTCTCCTCCGTTTTGGAATCACCATTATTTCTCCTGCATTATGGAATCACAATCATTTCTCGTCCATTATGGAATTACCGATATCTCTCCTCCATTATGGAATCAACGATATCTCTCTGGCATTATGGAATCACCATTATTTCTCCTTCATTATGGAATCACCGATATCTCTTCTCAATTATGGAATCACCATTATTTCTCGTCCATTATGGAATTACCGATATCTCTCGTCCATTATGGAATTACCGATATCTCCCCTACATTATGGAATTACCGATATCTCCCCTACATTATGGAATCACCGAGGGACCGATATCTCTCTCCCGTTTTGGAATCACCATTATCTCTCCTCCATTTTGGAATCACCATTATTTCTCGTCCATTTTGGAATTACCGATATCTCTCCTCCGATTTGGAATCACCGGTACCTCCGCCCCATTATGGAATCACCGATAACTCTCTTCCGTTTTGGAATCAACATTATTTCTCCTCCATTATGGAATCATTATTATTTCTCGTCCATTATGGAATTACCGATATCTCTTCTCCAATATGGAATCACCGATATCTCTCTGGCATCATGGAATCACCATTATTTCTCTTTCATTATTGAATCACCATTATTTCTCCTCCATTATGGAATCACCATTATTTCTCCTTCATTATGGAATCACCATTATTTCTCCTCCATTATGGAATCACCGATATCCCTCCTCCATTATGGAATCAATGATATCTCCCTCAATTATGGAATCACCGATACCTCCGCTCCATTTTAGAATCACAAATATTTCTCCTCCATTATGGAATGACCAATATCTCTGCTCCGTTCTCGAAACACCGATATATCCCCTCCATTATGGAATTATCGATATCTCCTCTCCGTTATGGAATCACCGATATCTCCTCTCCATTAAGGAATCACCATTATTTCTCGTCCATTATGGAATTACCGATATCTCTCCTCCATTATGGAATCATCGATACCTGCCCAGCATTATGGAATCACCGATATCTCCCCTCCGTTATGGAATCACCGATATCTTCCCTCCATTATGGAATCACCGATTACTCCGCTTCATTATAGAGTGACCAATATTTCTCCTCCATTATGGAATCACCTATATCTCCCCTCCATTATGGAATCACCTATATCTCCCCTCCATTATGGAATCACCGATATCTCTCCTCCGGTTTGGAATCACCGGTACTTCCGCTCCATTATGGAATCACCTATATCTCCCCTCCATTATGGAATCACCGATATCTCTTCTTCATTATGGAATTACCATTATTTCTCCTCCATTAAGGAATCATCATTATTTCTCCTCTATTATGGAATAACCATTATTTTTCCTCCATTATGGCATCACCGATATCTAGCCTCCATTATGGAATCACTGATATCTTCCCTCCGTTATGGAATCACCGATATCTCCCCGGCATTATGAAATCACCGATATCTCTCCTCCGTTTTGGAATCACCGGTATCGCCGCTACCATATGGAATCACCGATATCTCTCCTACGTTTTGGAGTCACCAATATCTTTCCTCCGTTATGGAATCATCGATATCTCCCCTCCGTTATGGAATCACCGATATCTCCCCTCTGTTATGGAATCACCGATATCACTTCTTCATTAAGGAATTACCATTATGTCTCCTCCATTATGGAATCATCATTATTTCTCCTCAATTATGGAATCACCGATATCTCGCCTCCATTATGGAATCACTGATAACTCACCGGCATTATGGAATCACCGATATCTCCCCTCTATTACGGAATCACCGTTATCTCCCCTCCGTTATGGAATCACCGTTATCTACCCTCCATTATGGAATCACCGATAACTCTGCTCCGTTTTGGAATCAGCGATATATCCCCTCCATTATGGAATTATCGATATCTCCTCTCCGTTATGGAATCACCGATATCTCTTTTCCATTATGTAATAACCATTATTTCTCGTCCATTATGGAATTACCGATATCTCTCCTCCATTATGGAATCACCGATATCTTCCCTCCGTTATGGAATCACCGATATCTTCCCTCCATTATGGAATCACCGATAACACAGCTTCATTATAGAGTGACCAATATTTTCCCTCCATTATGGAATCACCTATATCTCCCCTCCATTATGGAATAAGCGATATCTCTCCTCCGTTTTGGAATCACCGGTACCTCCGCTCCATTATGGAATCACCTATATCTCCCCTGCATTATGGAGTCACCGATATCTCTCCTCCGTTTTGAAATCACCGGTAACTCCGCTCCATTATGGAATCATCGATATCTACCCTCCGATATGGAATCACCGATATCTCTTCTTCATTATGGAATTACCATTATTTCTCCTCCGTTATGGAATCACCGATATCTCCCCTCCATTATGGAATCACCGATAACTCCGCTTCAGTATAGAGTGACCAAAATTTATCCTCCATTATGGAATCACACATAACTCTGCTCCATTATGGAGTGACCGATATCTCTCTTCCGTTTTGGAATCCCCATTATTTCTCCTCCATTTTGGAATCACCATTATTTCTCTTCCATTATGGAATTACCGATATCTATCCTCCGTTTTGGAATCACCGGTACCTCCGCCCAGTTATGGAATCACCGATACATCCGCTCCATTATGGAATCACCGATATCTCTCTTCCGTTTTTGAATCACCATTATTTCTCCTCCATTTTGGAATCACCATTATTTCGCTTCCATTTTGGAATCACCATTATTTCTCGTACATTATGGAATTACCGATATCTCTCCTCCGTTTTGGAATCACCATTATTTCTCCTGCATTATGGAATCACAATTATTTCTCGTCCATTATGGAATTACCGATATCTCTCCTCCATTATGGAATCAACGATATCTCTCTGGCATTATGGAATCACCATTATTTCTCCTTCATTATGGAATCACCGATATCTCTTCTCAATTATGGAATCACCATTATTTCTCGTCCATTATGGAATTACCGATATCTCTCGTCCATTATGGAATTACCGATATCTCCCCTACATTATGGAATCACCGAGTGACCGATATCTCTCTCCCGTTTTGGAATCACCATTATCTCTCCTCCATTTTGGAATCACCATTATTTCTCGTCCATTTTGGAATTACCGATATCTCTCCTCCGATTTGGAATCACCGGTACCTCCGCCCCATTATGGAATCACCGATATCTCTCTTCCGTTTTGGAATCAACATTATTTCTCCTCCATTATGGAATCATTATTATTTCTCGTCCATTATGGAATTACCGATATCTCTTCTCCAATATGGAATCACCGATATCTCTCTGGCATCATGGAATCACCATTATTTCTCTTTCATTATTGAATCACCATTATTTCTCCTCCATTATGGAATCACCATTATTTCTCCTTCATTATGGAATCACCATTATTTCTCCTCCATTATGGAATCACCGATATCCCTCCTCCATTATGGAATCAATGATATCTCCCTCAATTATGGAATCACCGATACCTCCGCTCCATTTTAGAATCACAAATATTTCTCCTCCATTATGGAATGACCAATATCTCTGCTCCGTTCTCGAAACACCGATATATCCCCTCCATTATGGAATTATCTATATCTCCTCTCCGTTATGGAATCACCGATATCTCCTCTCCATTAAGGAATCACCATTATTTCTCGTCCATTATGGAATTACCGATATCTCTCCTCCATTATGGAATCATCGATACCTGCCCAGCATTATGGAATCACCGATATCTCCCCTCCGTTATGGAATCACCGATATCTTCCCTCCATTATTGAATCACCGATTACTCCGCTTCATTATAGAGTGACCAATATTTCTCCTCCATTATGGAATCACCTATATCTCCCCTCCATTATGGAATCACCGATATCTCTAATCCGGTTTGGAATCACCGGTACTTCCGCTCCATTATGGAATCACCTATATCTCCCCTCCATTATGGAATCACCGATATCTCTTCTTCATTATGGAATTACCATTATTTCTCCTCCATTAAGGAATCATCATTATTTCTCCTCTATTATGGAATAACCATTATTTTTCCTCCATTATGGCATCACCGATATCTAGCCTCCATTATGGAATCACTGATATCTTCCCTCCGTTATGGAATCACCGATATCTCCCCGGCATTATGAAATCACCGATATCTCTCCTCCGTTTTGGAATCACCGGTATCGCCGCTCCCATATGGAATCACCGATATCTCTCCTACGTTTTGGAGTCACCAATATCTTTCCTCCGTTATGGAATCATCGATATCTCCCCTCCGTTATGGAATCACCGATATCTCCGGTCTGTTATGGAATCACCGATATCACTTCTTCATTAAGGAATTACCATTATGTCTCCTCCATTATGGAATCATCATTATTTCTCCTCAATTATGGAATCACCGATATCTCGCCTCCATTATGGAATCACTGATATCTCACCGGCATTATGGAATCACCGATATCTCCCCTCTATTACGGAATCACCGTTATCTCCCCTCCGTTATGGAATCACCGTTATCTACCCTCCACTATGGAATCACCGATAACTCTGCTCCGTTTTGGAATCAGCGATATATCCCCTCCATTATGGAATTATCGATATCTCCTCTCCGTTATGGAATCACCGATATCTCTTCAACATTATGTAATAACCATTATTTCTCGTCCATTATGGAATTACCGATATCTCTCCTCCATTATGGAATCACCGATATCTTCCCTCCGTTATGGAATCACCGATATCTTCCCTCCATTATGGAATCACCGATAACACAGCTTCATTATAGAGTGACCAATATTTTCCCTCCATTATGGAATCACCTATATCTCCCCTCCATTATGGAATAAGCGATATCTCTCCTCCGTTTTGGAATCACCGGTACCTCCGCTCCATTATGGAATCACCTATATCTCCCCTGCATTATGGAGTCACCGATATCTCTCCTCCGTTTTGAAATCACCGGTAACTCCGCTCCATTATGGAATCATCGATATCTACCCTCCGATATGGAATCACCGATATCTCTTCTTCATTATGGAATTACCATTATTTCTCCTCCGTTATGGAATCACCGATATCTCCCCTCCATTATGGAATCACCGATAACTCCGCTTCAGTATAGAGTGTCCAAAATTTCTCCTCCATTATGGAATCACACATAACTCTGCTCCATTATGGAGTGACCGATATCTCTCTTCCGTTTTGGAATCCCCATTATTTCTCCTCCATTTTGGAATCACCATTATTTCTCTTCCATTATGGAATTACCGATATCTATCCTCCGTTTTGGAATCACCGGTACCTCCGCCCAGTTATGGAATCACCGATACATCCGCTCCATTATGGAATCACCGATATCTCTCTTTCGTTTTCGAATCACCATTATTTCTCTTTCATTATTGAATCACCATTATTTCTCCTCCATTATGGAATCACCATTATTTCTCCTTCATTATGGAATCACCATTATTTCTCCTCCATTATGGAATCACCGATATCCCTCCTCCATTATGGAATCAATGATATCTCCCTGAATTATGGAATCACCGATACCTCCGCTCCATTTTAGAATCACAAATATTTCTCCTCCATTATGGAATGACCAATATCTCTGCTCCGTTCTCGAAACACCGATATATCCCCTCCATTATGGAATTATCTATATCTCCTCTCCGTTATGGAATCACCGATATCTCCTCTCCATTAAGGAATCACCATTATTTCTCGTCCATTATGGAATTACCGATATCTCTCCTCCATTATGGAATCATCGATACCTGCCCAGCATTATGGAATCACCGATATCTCCCCTCCGTTATGGAATCACCGATATCTTCCCTCCATTATTGAATCACCGATTACTCCGCTTCATTATAGAGTGACCAATATTTCTCCTCCATTATGGAATCACCTATATCTCCCCTCCATTATGGAATCACCGATATCTCTAATCCGGTTTGGAATCACCGGTACTTCCGCTCCATTATGGAATCACCTATATCTCCCCTCCATTATGGAATCACCGATATCTCTTCTTCATTATGGAATTACCATTATTTCTCCTCCATTAAGGAATCATCATTATTTCTCCTCTATTATGGAATAACCATTATTTTTCCTCCATTATGGCATCACCGATATCTAGCCTCCATTATGGAATCACTGATATCTTCCCTCCGTTATGGAATCACCGATATCTCCCCGGCATTATGAAATCACCGATATCTCTCCTCCGTTTTGGAATCACCGGTATCGCCGCTCCCATATGGAATCACCGATATCTCTCCTACGTTTTGGAGTCACCAATATCTTTCCTCCGTTATGGAATCATCGATATCTCCCCTCCGTTATGGAATCACCGATATCTCCGGTCTGTTATGGAATCACCGATATCACTTCTTCATTAAGGAATTACCATTATGTCTCCTCCATTATGGAATCATCATTATTTCTCCTCAATTATGGAATCACCGATATCTCGCCTCCATTATGGAATCACTGATATCTCACCGGCATTATGGAATCACCGATATCTCCCCTCTATTACGGAATCACCGTTATCTCCCCTCCGTTATGGAATCACCGTTATCTACCCTCCATTATGGAATCACCGATAACTCTGCTCCGTTTTGGAATCAGCGATATATCCCCTCCATTATGGAATTATCGATATCTCCTCTCCGTTATGGAATCACCGATATCTCTTCTCCATTATGTAATAACCATTATTTCTCGTCCATTATGGAATTACCGATATCTCTCCTCCATTATGGAATCACCGATATCTTCCCTCCGTTATGGAATCACCGATATCTTCCCTCCATTATGGAATCACCGATAACACAGCTTCATTATAGAGTGACCAATATTTTCCCTCCATTATGGAATCACCTATATCTCCCCTCCATTATGGAATAAGCGATATCTCTCCTCCGTTTTGGAATCACCGGTACCTCCGCTCCATTATGGAATCACCTATATCTCCCCTGCATTATGGAGTCACCGATATCTCTCCTCCGTTTTGAAATCACCGGTAACTCCGCTCCATTATGGAATCATCGATATCTACCCTCCGATATGGAATCACCGATATCTCTTCTTCATTATGGAATTACCATTATTTCTCCTCCGTTATGGAATCACCGATATCTCCCCTCCATTATGGAATCACCGATAACTCCGCTTCAGTATAGAGTGTCCAAAATTTCTCCTCCATTATGGAATCACACATAACTCTGCTCCATTATGGAGTGACCGATATCTCTCTTCCGTTTTGGAATCCCCATTATTTCTCCTCCATTTTGGAATCACCATTATTTCTCTTCCATTATGGAATTACCGATATCTATCCTCCGTTTTGGAATCACCGGTACCTCCGCCCAGTTATGGAATCACCGATACATCCGCTCCATTATGGAATCACCGATATCTCTCTTTCGTTTTCGAATCACCATTATTTCTCGTGCATTATGGAATCACCATTATTTCTCGTCCATTATGGAATTACCGATACCTCTCCACCATTATGGAATCACCGATATCTCTCTGGCATTATGGAATCACCATTATTTCTCGTCCATTATGGAATTACCATTATTTCTCCTTCATTATGGAATCACCATTATTTCTCGTCCATTATGGAATTACCGATATCTCTCCTTCGTTTTAGAATCACCGGTATCTCTCCTCCGTTTTGGAATCTCCGGTACCTCCGCCCCATTATGGAATCACCGATATCTCTCTTCCGTTTTGGAATCACCATTATTTCTCGTCCATTATGAAATTAGCGATATCTCTTCTCCATTATGGAATCACCAATATCTCCTCTGGCATTATGGAATCACCATTATTTCTCCTAAATTATGGAATCACCGATATCCCTCCTCCATTATGGAATCAATGATATCTCCCCTGAATTATGGAATCACCGATATCACCGCTCCATTATGGAATCACAAATATTTCTCCTCCATTATGGAATCACCGATATCTCTCCTCCGTTTTTGAATCACCGGTACCTCCGCTCCATTATAGAATCACCTATATCTCCCCTCCATTATGGAATCACCGATATCTGTGCTCCGTTTTGGAATCACCGGTAACTCCGCTCCATTATGGAATCACCGGTATCTCTCCTCCGTTTTGGAATCACATATATCTCTTCTTCATGATGGAATTACCATTATTTCTCCTCCATTAAGGAATCATCATTATTTCTCCTCTATTATGGAATCACCGATATCTCGCCTCCATTACGGAATCACCGTTATCTCCCCTCCGTTATGGAATCACCGATATCTCCCCTCCATTATGGAATCACCGATAACTCCGCTTCATTATAGAGTGAACAAAATTTCTCCTCCATTATGGAATCACCAATAACTCTGCTCCATTATGGAATTACCGATATCTCTCCTCCGTTTTGGAATCACCGGTACCTCCGCCCTATTATAGAATCACCGATATCTCTCTTCCGTTTTGGAATCAACATTATTTCTCCTCTATTATGGAATCATCATTATTTCTCCTCTATTATGGAATCATCATTATTTCTCGTCCATTATGGAATTACCGATATCTCTCCTCCATTATGGAATCACCGATATCTCTCTGGCATTATGGAATCACCATTATTTCTCCTTAATTATGGAATCACCATTATTTCTCCTTCATTATGGAATCACCATTATTTCTCCTTCATTATGGAATCACCATTATTTCTCCTCCATTATGGAATCACCATTATTTCTCCTCCATTATGGAATCACCGATATCCCTCCTCCATTATGCAATCAATGATATCACCCCTCTGTTATGGAATCACCGATATCTCTTCTTCATTATGGAATTACCATTATGGAATCATCATTATTTCTCCTCTATTATGGAATCACCATTATTTTTCCTCCATTATGGAATCACCGATATCTCGCCTCCATTATGGAATCACTGATATCTCCCCTCCGTTATGGAATCACCGATAACTCCCCGGCATTATGGAATCACATATATCTCCCCTCCATTATGGAATCACCGATATCTCTCCTCCGTTTTGGAATCACCTCTACCTCCGCTCCATTATGGAATCACCGATATCTCTCCTCCGTTTTGGAATCACCGGTAACTCCGCTCCATTATGGAATCACCATTATCTCTCCTCCGTTTTGGAATAACCAATATCTCCCCTCTATTATGGAATCACCGATATCTCCCCTGCGATATCGAATCACCGATATCTCTTCTTCATTATGGAATTACCATTATTTCCCCTCCGGTTTGGAATCACCGGTACCTCCGCCCAATTATGGAATCACCGATACCTCCGCTCCATTATGGAATCACCGATATCTCCCCCTCAATTATGGAATCACCGATACCTCCGCTCCATTATGGAATCACCATTATTTCTCGTCCATTATGGAATTACCGATATCCCTCCTCCATTATGGAATCTATGATATCTCCACCTCAATTATGGAATCACCGATACCTCCGTTCCATTATGGAATCACAAATATTTGTCCTCCATTATGGAATCACCAATATCTATACTCCGTTTTGGAATCACCGATATATCCCCTTCATTATGGAATTATCGATATCTCCTCTCCGTTATGGAATCACCGATATCTCTTCTCCATTATGGAATCACCATTATTTCTCGTCCATTATGGAATTACCGATATCTCTCCTCTGTTTTGGAATCACCGATATCTCTCCTGCGTTTTGGAATCACCGGTAACTCCGCTCCATTATGGAATCACCAACATCTCTCCTCCGTTTTGGAATGATCATTATTTCTCCTGAATTATGGAATCACCGATATCTCGCCTCCAGTATGGAATCACTGATATCTCTCCGGCATTATGGAATCACCGATCTCTCCCCTCCATTACGAAATCACCGTTATCTTCCCTCCGTTATGGAATCAACGATATCTCCCCTGCATTATGGAATCACCGATAACTCCTCTTCATTATAGAGTGACCAATATTTCTCCTCCATTATGGAATCACCAATAACTCTGCTCCATTATGGAGTGACCGATATCTCTCTTCCGTTTTGGAATCACCATTATTTCTCCTCCATTATGGAATCACCATTATTTCTCGTCCATTATGAAATTACCGATATCTCTTCTCCATTATGGAATCACCAATATCTCTCTGGCATTATGGAATCACCGATATCCCTCCTCCATTATGGAATCAATGATATCTCCCCTGAATTATGGAATCACCGATATCTCCTCTCCGTTATGGAATCACCGATATCTCTTCTCCATTATGGAATCACCATTATTTCTCGTCCATTATGGAATTACAGATATCTCTCCTCCATTATGGAATCACCGATACCTGCCCTCCATTATGGAATTACCGATATCTCTCCTCCGTTTTGGAATCACCGGTACCTCCTCCCCATTATGGAATCACCGATACCACCGCTCCGTTATGGAATCATCGATATCTCTCTTCCGTTTTGGAATCGCCATTATTTCTCCTTCATTATGGAATCACCATTATTTCTCCTCCATTATGGAATCACCATGATTTCTCCTTCATTATGGAATCACCATGATTTCTCCTCCATTATGGAATCACCGATATCCCTCCTCCATTATGAAGTCAATGATATCTCCCCTCAATTATGGAATCACCGATACCTCCGCTCCATTATGGAATCACAAATATTTCTCCTTCATTATGGAATCACCAATATCTCTGCTACGTTTTGGAATGACCGATATATCCCCTCCATTATAGAATTATCGATATCTCTCCTCCATTATGGAATCACCGATCTCTCTTCTCCATTATGGAATCACCGTACTTCTCCTCCATTATGGAATCACCGATATCCCTCCTCCATTATGGAATCACCCATATCTCTCCTCCTTCTTGGAATCACCGGTACCTCCGCTCCATTATGGAATCAGTTATATCTCCCCTCTATTATGGAATCACCGATATCTCGCATCCAGTATGGAATCACTGATATCTCTCCGGCATTATGGAATCACCGATCTCTCCCCTCCATTACGAAATCACCGTTATTTTCCCTCCGTTATGGAATCACCGATATCTCCCATGCATTATGGAATCACCGATAACTCCGCTTCATTATGGAGAGACCGATATCTCTCTTCCGTTTTGGAATCACCATTATTTCTCCTCCATTTTGGAATCTTCATTATTTCTCGTCCATTATGGAATTACCGATATCTCTCCTCCGTTTTGGAATCACCGGTACCTCCGTCCCATTAAGGAATCACCGATACCTCCGCTCCATTATGGAATCATCGATATCTCTCTTCCGTTTTGGAAACACCATTATTTCTCCTCCGTTATGGAATCACCATTATTTCTCCTCCATTATGGAATCACCATTATTTCTCCTCCATTATGGAATCACCAATATCTCTCTGGCATTATGGAATCACCGTTATTTCTTTTCCATTATGGAATCACCGATATTTCTCCTCCAATATAGAATCACCGATATCCCTCCTCCATTATGGAATCACCGATATCTCTGCTCCGTCTTGGAATCACCGGTACCTCCACTCCATTATGGAATCACCGATATCTCTCCTCCGTTTTGGAATCACCAATATCTCCCTTCTATTATGGAATCATCGATATATCCCCTCCGTTATGGAATCATCCATATCTCTCCTCCGTTATGGAATCAACCGATATCTCTCCTCCGTTTTGGAATCACCGGTAACTCCGCTCCATTATGGAATCACCGATATCTCTCCTCCGTTTTGGAATCACCAATATCTCCCTTCTATTATGGAATCATCGATATATCCCCTCCGTTATGGAATCATCCATATCTCTCCTCCGTTATGGAATCACCGATATCTTTTCTTCATTATGGAATTACCATTACTTCTCCTCCATTATGGAATCATCATTATTTCTCCTGAATTATGGAATCACCGATATCTCGCCTCCAGTATTGAATCACTGATATCTCTCCGGCATTATGGAATCACCGATATCTCCCCTCCATTACGAAATCACCGTTATTTTCCCTCCGTTATGGAATCACCGATATCTCCCCTGCATTATGGAATCACCGATAACTCCGCTTCATTATAGAGTGACCAATATTTCTCCTCCATTATGGAATCACCATTATTTCTCCTCCATTATGGAATCACCATTATTTCTCGTCCATTATGGAATTACCGATATCTCTCCTCCGTTTTGGAATCACCGGTACCTCCGCTCCATTATGGAATCACCTATATCTCCCCTCCATTATGGAATCACCGATATCTCTCCTCCGTTTTGGAATCACCGGTAACTCCGCTCCATTATGGAATCACCGATATCTCTCCTCCGTTTTGGAATCACCAATATCTCCCTTCTATTATGGAATCATCGATATATCCCCTCCGTTATGGAATCATCCATATCTCTCCTCCGTTATGGAATCACCGATATCTTTTCTTCATTATGGAATTACCATTACTTATCCTCCATTATGGAATCATCATTATTTCTCCTGAATTATGGAATCACCGATATCTCGCCTCCAGTATGGAATCACTGATATCTCTCCGGCATTATGGAATCAACGATATCTCCCCTCCATTACGAAATCACCGTTATCTTCCCTCCGTTATTGAATCACCGATATCTCCCCTGCATTATGGAATCACCGATAACTCCGCTTCATTATAGAGTGACCAATATTTCTCCTGCATTATGGAATCACCATTAACTCTGCTCCATTATGGAATGACCGATATCTCTCTTCCGTTTTGGAATCACCATTATTTCTACTCCATTTTGGAATCAGCATTATTTCTCGTCCATTATGGAATTACCGATATCTCTTCTCCATTATGGAATCACCATTATTTCTCCTCCATTATGGAATCACCGATATCCCTCCTCCATTATGGAATCAATGATATCTCCCCTGAATTATGGAATCACCGATATCTCCGCTCCATTATGGAATCACAAATATTTCTCCTCCATTATGGAATCACTGATATCTCTCCGGCATTATGGAATCACCGATATCTCCCCTCCATTACGAAATCACCGTTATCTTCCCTCCGTTATTGAATCACCGATATCTCCCCTGCATTATGGAATCACCAATAACTCTGCTCCATTATGGAATGACCGATATCTCTCTTCCGTTTTGGAATCACCATTATTTCTACTCCATTTTGGAATCAGCATTATTTCTCGTCCATTATGGAATTACCGATATCTCTTCTCCATTATGGAATCACCATTATTTCTCCTCCATTATGGAATCACCGATATCCCTCCTCCATTATGGAATCAATGATATCTCCCCTGAATTATGGAATCACCGATATCTCCGCTCCATTATGGAATCACAAATATTTCTCCTCCATTATGGAATCACCGATATCTCTCCTCCGTTTTGGAATCACCGGTAATTCCGCCCAATTATGGAATCACCGTACCTCCGCTCCATTATGGAATCACCGATATCTCTCTTCCGTTTTGGAATCACCATTATTTCTCCTCCATTATGGAATCACCATTATTTCTCGTCCATTATGGAATTACCGATATCTCTTCTCCATTATGGAATCACCATTATTTCTCCTCCATTATGGAATCACCGATATCCCTCCTCCATTATGGAATCAATGATATCTCCCCTGAATTATGGAATCACCGATATCTCCGCTCCATTATGGAATCACAAATATTTCTCCTCCATTATGGAATCACCGATATATCCCCTGCATTATGGATCTATCGAAATCTCCTCTCCGTTATGGAATCACCGATATCTCTTCTCCATTATGGAATCACCATTATTTCTCGTCCATTATGGAATTACCGATATCTCTCTTCCATTTTGGAATCACCGATATCTCTCTGGCATTATGGAATCGCCATTATTTCTCCTTCATTATGGAATCACCATTATTTCTCCTCCATTATGGAATCACCATAAGTTTTTTCCTCATTATGGAATCACCATTATTTCTCCTCCATTATGGAATCACCGATATCCCTCCTCCATTATGGAATCAATGATATCTCCCCCCAATTATGGAATCACCGATACCTCCGCTCCATTATGGAATCACAAATATTTCTCCTCCATTATGGAATCACCAATATCTCTGCTAGGTTTTGGAATCACCGATATATCCCCTCCATTATGGAATTATCGATATCTCCTCTCCGTTATGGAATCACCGATATCTCTTCTCCATTATGGAATCACCATTATTTCTCGTCCATTATGGAATTACAGATATCTCTCCTCCATTATGGAATCACCGATACCTGCCCTCCATTATGGAATCACCGATATGTCTTCTCCATTATGGAATCACCGATATTTCTCCTCCATTATAGAATCACCGATATCCCTCCTCCATTATGGAATCACCGATATCTCTCCTCCGTCTTGGAATCACCGGTACCTCCGCTCCATTATGGAATCACCTATATCTCCCCTCCATTATGGAATCACCGATATCTCTCCTCCGTTTTGGAATCACCGGTAACTCCGCTCCATTATGGAATCACCGATATCTCTCCTCCGTTTTGGAATCACCAATATCTCCCTTCTATTATGGAATCATCGATATCTCCCCTCCATTATGGAATCATCGATATCTCTCCTCCGTTATGGAATCACCGATATCTCTTCTTCATTATGGAATTACCATTACTTCTCCTCCATTATGGAATCATCATTATTTCTCCTGAATTATGGAATCACCGATATCTCGTCTTCATTACGAAATCACCGTTATCTTCCCTCCGTTATGGAATCACCGATAACTCCGCTTCATTATAGAGTGACCAATATTTCTCCTCCATTATGGAATCACCAATAACTCTGCTCCATTATGGAGTGACCGATATCTCTCCTCCGTTTTGGAATCACCGGTACCTCCGCCCCATTATGGAATCACCGATACCTCCGCTCCATTATGGAATCATCGATATCTCTCTTCCGTTTTGGAATCACCATTATTTCTTCTCCATTATGGAATCACCATTATTCCTCCTCCATTATGGAATCACCATTATTTCTCCTTCATTATGGAATCACCATTATTTCTCGTCCATTATGGAATTACCGATATCTCTCCTCCGTTTTGGAATCACCGGTACCTCCGCCCTATTATGGAATCACCGTACCTCCGCTCCATTATGGAATCACCGATATCTCTCTTCCGTTTTGGAATCACCATTATTTCTCCTCCATTATGGAATCACCATTATTTCTCGTCCATTATGGAATTATCGATATCTCTTCTCGATTATGGAATCACGAATATCTCTCTGGCATTATGGAATCACCAATATCTCTCTGGCATTATGGAATCACCATTATTTCTCCTCCATTATGGAATCACCGATATCCCTCCTCCATTATGGAATCAATGATATCTCCCCGGAATTATGGAATCACCGATATCTCCGCTCCATTATGGAATCACAAATATTTCTCCTCCATTATGGAATCACCAATATCTCTGCTCCGTTTTGGAATCACCGATATATCACCTGCATTATGGAATTATCGATATCTCCTCTCCGTTATGGAATCACCGATATCTCTTCTCCATTATGGAATCACCGATATCTCTCTGGCATTATGGAATCGCCATTATTTTTCCTTCATAATGTAATCACCATTATTTCTCCTCCATTATGGGATCACCATTATTTCTCCTTCATTATGGAATCACCATTATTTCTCCTCCATTATGGAATCACCATTATTTCTCCTCCATTATGGAATCATCGATATCCCTCCTCCATTATGCAATCAATGATATCTCCCCTCTGTTATGGAATCACCGATATCTCTTCTTCATTATGGAATTACCATTACTTCTCCTCCATTATGGAATCATCATTATTTCTCCTCTATTATGGAATCACCCTTATTTTTCCTCCATTATGGAATCACTGATATCTCCCCTACGTTATGGAATCACCGATAACTCCCCGGCATTATGGAATCACCTATATCTCCCCTCCATTATGGAATCACCGATATCTCTGCTCCGTTTTGGAATCACCAATATCTCCCCTCTATTATGGAATCACCGATATCTCTTCTCCGTTATGAAATCACCGATATATCTTCATCATTATGGAATTACCATTATTTTTCATCCATTATGGAATCACCATTATTTTTCCTCCATTATGGAATCACTGATATCTCCCCTCCGTTATGGAATCACCGATAACTCCCCGGCATTATGGAATCACCTATATCTCCCCTGCATTATGGAATCACCGATATCTCTCATCCGTTTTGGAATCACCGGTAACTCCGCTCCATTATGGAATCACCAATATCTCTCCTCCGTTTTGGAATCACCAATATCTCCCCTCTATTATGGAATCATCGATATCTCCCCTCCGTTATGGAATCACCGATAACTCCGCTTCATAATTGAGTGACCAATATTTCTCCTCCATTATGGGATCACTTATATCTCTCCTCCATTATGGAATCAACGATATCTCTCCTCCGTTTTGGAATCACCGGTACCTCCGCTCCATTATAGAATCACCTATATCTCCCCTCCATTATGGAATCACCGATATCTCTCCTCCGTTTTGGAATCACCGGTAACTCCGCTCCATTATGGAATCACCAGTATCTCTCCTCCGTTTTGGAATCACCAATATCTCCCCTCTATTATGGAATCACCGATATCTCTTCTTCATTATGGAATTACCATTATTTCTCCTCCGTTTTGGAATCACCGGTACCTCCGCCCAATTATGGAATCACCGATACCTCCGCTCCATTATGGAATCACCGATATCTCTCTTCCGTTTTGGAATCACCATTATTTCTCCTCCATTATGGAATCACCATTATTTCTCGTCCATTATGGAATTTCCGATATCCCTCCTCCATTATGGAATCTATGATATCTCCCCTCAATTATGGAATCACCGATACCTCCGCTCCATTATGGAATCACAAATATTTCTCCTCCATTATGGAATCACCAATATCTCTGCTCCGTTTTGGAATCACCGATATATCCCCTCCATTATGGAATTATCGATATCTCCTCTCCGTTATGGAATCACCGATATCTCTTCTCCATTATGGAATCAGCATTATTTCTCGTCCATTATGGAATTACCGATAACTCGCCTCCATTATGGAATCACCGATACCTGCCCACCATTATGGAATCACTGATATCTTCCCTCCGTTATGGAATCACCGATATCTTCCCTCCATTATGGAATCACCGATAACACCGCTTCATTATAGAGTGACCAATATTTCTCCTCCATTATGGAATCACCAATAACTCTGCTCCATTATGGAGTGACCGATATCTCTCTTCCGTTTTGGAATCACCATTATTTCTCCTCCATTTTGGAATCACCATTATTTCTCGTCCATTATGGAATTACCGATATCTCTCCTCCGTTTTGGAATCACCGGTACCTTCGCCCCATTATGGAATCACCGACACCTCCGCTCCATTATGGAATCATCGATATCTCTGTTCCGTTTTGGAATCACCATTATTTCTCCTCCATTATGGAATCACCATTATTTCTCCTCCATTATGGAATCACCATTATTTCTCCTTCATTATGGAATCACCATTATTTCTCGTCCATTATGGAATTACCGATATCTCTCCTCCGTTTTGGAATCACCAGTATCTCCGCTCCATTATGGAATCACCGATATCTCTTTTCCGTTTTGGAATCACCATTATTTCTCCTCCATTATGGAATCACCATTATTTCTCGTCCATTATGGAATTACCGATATCTCTTCTCCATTATGGAATCACCATTATTTCTCCTCCATTATGGAATCACCATTATTTCTCCTCCATTATGGAATCACCGATATAACCCCTGCATTATGGATCTATCGAAACCTCCTCTCCGTTATGGAATCACCATTATTTCTCGTCCATTATGGAATTACCGATATCTCTTCTCCATTATGGAATCACCATTATTTCTCGTCCATTATGGAATTACCGATATCTCTCCTCCATTTTGGAATCACCGATATCTCTCTGGCATTATGGAATCACTATTATTTCTCCTCCATTATGGAATCACCATGATTTCTCCTTCATTATGGAATCACCATTATTTCTCCTCCATTATGGAATCAATGATATCTCCCCTCAATTATGGAATTACCGATACCTCCGCTCCATTATGGAATCACAAATATTTCTCCTCCATTATGGAATCACAAATATTTCTCCTCCATTATGGAATCACCAATATCTCTGCTACGTTTTGGAATCACCGATATATCCCCTCCATTATGGAATTATCGATATCTCCTCTCCGTTATGGAATCACCGATATCTCTTCTCCATTATGGAATCACCATTATTTCTCGTCCATTATGGAATTACAGATATCTCTCCTCCATTATGGAATCACCGATACCTGCTCACCATTATGGAATCACCGATATCTCTTCTCCATTATGGAATCACCATACTTCTCCTCCATTATGGAATCACCGATATTTCTCCTCCATTATAGAATCACCGATATCCCTCCTCCATTATGGAATCACCGATATCTCTCCTCCGTCTTGGAATCACCGGTACCTCCGCTCCATTATGGAATCACCTATATCTCCCCTCCATTATGGAATCACCGATATCTCTCCTCCGTTTTGGAATCACCGGTAACTCCGCTCCATTATGGAATCACCGATATCTCTCCTCCGTTTTGGAATCACCAATATCTCCCTTCTATTATGGAATCATCGATATCTCCCCTCCATTATGGAATCATCGATATCTCTCCTCCGTTATGGAATCACCGATATCTCTTCTTCATTATGGAATTACCATTACTTCTCCTCCATTATGGCATCACCGATATCTCGCCTCCATTACGAAATCAACGTTATCTTCCCTCCGTTATGGAATCACCGATATCTCCCCTGCATTATGGAATAACCAATAACTCTGCTCCATTATGGAGTGATGGATATCTCTCTTCCGTTTTGGAATCACCATTATTTCTCTTCCATTTTGGAATCACCATTATTTCTCTTCCATTTTGGAATCACCATTATTTCTCGTCCATTATGGAATTACCGATATCTCTCCTCCGTTTTGGAATCACCGGTACCT
Organism: Pholcus phalangioides; assembly: GCF_987345545.1. NCBI lineage: Eukaryota > Metazoa > Arthropoda > Arachnida > Araneae > Pholcidae > Pholcus > Pholcus phalangioides. Next base: position 40,431,554 of record NW_028301608.1, on the reverse strand, counting down.
CCGCCCCATTACGGAATCACCGATACCTCCGCTCCATTATGGAATCATCGATATCTCTCTTCCGTTTTGGAATCACCATTATTTCTTCTCCATTATGGAATCACCATTATTCCTCCTCCATTATGGAATCACCATTATTTCTCCTTCATTATGGAATAACTATTATTTCTCGTCCATTATGGAATTACCGATATCTGTCCTCCGTTTTGGAATCACCGGTACCTCCGCCCTATTATGGAATCACCGTACCTCCGCTCCATTATGGAATCACCGATATCTCTCTTCCGTTTTGGAATCACCATTATTTCTCCTCCATTATGGAATCACCACTATTTCTCGTCCATTATGGAATTACCGATATCTCTTCTCCATTATGGAATCACCAATATCTCTCTGGCATTATGGAATCACCATTATTTCTCCTCCATTATGGAATCACCGATATCCCTCCTCCATTATGGAATCAATAATATCTCCCCAGAGTTATGGAATCACCGATATCTCCGCTCCATTATGGAATCACCATTATTTCTCCTCCATTATGGAATCACCATTATTTCTCCTTCATTATGGAATCACCATTATTTGTCGTCCATTATGGAATTACCGATATCTCTCCTCCGTTTTGGAATCACCGGTATCTCCGCTCCATTATGGAATCACCGATATCTCTCTTCCGTTTTGGAATCACAATTATTTCTCCTCCATTATGGAATCACCAATATCTCTGCTCCGTTTTGGAATCACCGATATATCCCCTCCATTATGGAATTATCGATATCTCCTCTCCGTTATGGAATCACCGATATCTCTTCTCCATTATGGAATCAGCATTATTTCTCGTCCATTATGGAATCACCGATAACACCGCTTCATTATAGAGTGACCAATATTTCTCCTCCATTATGGAATCACCAATAACTCTGCTCCATTATGGAGTGACCGATATCTCTCTTCCGTTTTGGAATCACCATTATTTCTCCTCCATTTTGGAATCACCATTATTTCTCGTCCATTATGGAATTACCGATATCTCTCCTCCGTTTTGGAATCACCGGTACCTTCGCCCCATTATGGAATCACCGATACCTCCGCTCCATTATGGAATCATCGATATCTCTCTTCCGTTTTGGAATCACCATTATTTCTTCTCCATTATGGAATCACCATTATTCCTCCTCCATTATGGAATCACCATTATTTCTCCTTCATTATGGAATAACTATTATTTCTCGTCCATTATGGAATTACCGATATCTGTCCTCCGTTTTGGAATCACCGGTACCTCCGCCCTATTATGGAATCACCGTACCTCCGCTCCATTATGGAATCACCGATATCTCTCTTCCGTTTTGGAATCACCATTATTTCTCCTCCATTATGGAATCACCACTATTTCTCGTCCATTATGGAATTACCGATATCTCTTCTCCATTATGGAATCACCAATATCTCTCTGGCATTATGGAATCACCATTATTTCTCCTCCATTATGGAATCACCGATATCCCTCCTCCATTATGGAATCAATAATATCTCCCCTGAGTTATGGAATCACCGATATCTCCGCTCCATTATGGAATCACCATTATTTCTCCTCCATTATGGAATCACCATTATTTGTCGTCCATTATGGAATTACCGATATCTCTCCTCCGTTTTGGAATCACCGGTATCTCCGCTCCATTATGGAATCACCGATATCTCTCTTCCGTTTTGGAATCACCATTATTTCTCCTCCATTATGGAATCACCAGTATCTCTCCTCCGTTTTGGAATCACCAATATCTCCCCTCTATTATGGAATCACCGATATCTCTTCTTCATTATGGAATTACCATTATTTCTCCTCCGTTTTGGAATCACCGGTACCTCCGCCCAATTATGGAATCACCGATACCTCCGCTCCATTATGGAATCACCGATATCTCCCCTGCATTATGGAATAACCAATAACTCTGCTCCATTATGGAGTGATGGATATCTCTCTTCCGTTTTGGAATCACCATTATTTCTCTTCCATTTTGGAATCACCATTATTTCTCTTCCATTTTGGAATCACCATTATTTCTCGTCCATTATGGAATTACCGATATCTCTCCTCCGTTTTGGAATCACCGGTACCTCCGCCCCATTACGGAATCACCGATACCTCCGCTCCATTATGGAATCATCGATATCTCTCTTCCGTTTTGGAATCACCATTATTTCTTCTCCATTATGGAATCACCATTATTCCTCCTCCATTATGGAATCACCATTATTTCTCCTTCATTATGGAATAACTATTATTTCTCGTCCATTATGGAATTACCGATATCTGTCCTCCGTTTTGGAATCACCGGTACCTCCGCCCTATTATGGAATCACCGTACCTCCGCTCCATTATGGAATCACCGATATCTCTCTTCCGTTTTGGAATCACCATTATTTCTCCTCCATTATGGAATCACCACTATTTCTCGTCCATTATGGAATTACCGATATCTCTTCTCCATTATGGAATCACCAATATCTCTCTGGCATTATGGAATCACCATTATTTCTCCTCCATTATGGAATCACCGATATCCCTCCTCCATTATGGAATCAATAATATCTCCCCAGAGTTATGGAATCACCGATATCTCCGCTCCATTATGGAATCACCATTATTTCTCCTCCATTATGGAATCACCATTATTTCTCCTTCATTATGGAATCACCATTATTTGTCGTCCATTATGGAATTACCGATATCTCTCCTCCGTTTTGGAATCACCGGTATCTCCGCTCCATTATGGAATCACCGATATCTCTCTTCCGTTTTGGAATCACAATTATTTCTCCTCCATTATGGAATCACCAATATCTCTGCTCCGTTTTGGAATCACCGATATATCCCCTCCATTATGGAATTATCGATATCTCCTCTCCGTTATGGAATCACCGATATCTCTTCTCCATTATGGAATCAGCATTATTTCTCGTCCATTATGGAATCACCGATAACACCGCTTCATTATAGAGTGACCAATATTTCTCCTCCATTATGGAATCACCAATAACTCTGCTCCATTATGGAGTGACCGATATCTCTCTTCCGTTTTGGAATCACCATTATTTCTCCTCCATTTTGGAATCACCATTATTTCTCGTCCATTATGGAATTACCGATATCTCTCCTCCGTTTTGGAATCACCGGTACCTTCGCCCCATTATGGAATCACCGATACCTCCGCTCCATTATGGAATCATCGATATCTCTCTTCCGTTTTGGAATCACCATTATTTCTTCTCCATTATGGAATCACCATTATTCCTCCTCCATTATGGAATCACCATTATTTCTCCTTCATTATGGAATAACTATTATTTCTCGTCCATTATGGAATTACCGATATCTGTCCTCCGTTTTGGAATCACCGGTACCTCCGCCCTATTATGGAATCACCGTACCTCCGCTCCATTATGGAATCACCGATATCTCTCTTCCGTTTTGGAATCACCATTATTTCTCCTCCATTATGGAATCACCACTATTTCTCGTCCATTATGGAATTACCGATATCTCTTCTCCATTATGGAATCACCAATATCTCTCTGGCATTATGGAATCACCATTATTTCTCCTCCATTATGGAATCACCGATATCCCTCCTCCATTATGGAATCAATAATATCTCCCCTGAGTTATGGAATCACCGATATCTCCGCTCCATTATGGAATCACCATTATTTCTCCTCCATTATGGAATCACCATTATTTGTCGTCCATTATGGAATTACCGATATCTCTCCTCCGTTTTGGAATCACCGGTATCTCCGCTCCATTATGGAATCACCGATATCTCTCTTCCGTTTTGGAATCACCATTATTTCTCCTCCATTATGGAATCACCAGTATCTCTCCTCCGTTTTGGAATCACCAATATCTCCCCTCTATTATGGAATCACCGATATCTCTTCTTCATTATGGAATTACCATTATTTCTCCTCCGTTTTGGAATCACCGGTACCTCCGCCCAATTATGGAATCACCGATACCTCCGCTCCATTATGGAATCACCGATATCTCTCTTCCGTTTTGGAATCACCATTATTTCTCCTCCATTATGGAATCACCATTATTTCTCGTCCATTATGGAATTTCCGATATCCCTCCTCCATTATGGAATCTATGATATCTCCCCTCAATTATGGAATCACCGATACCTCCGCTCCATTATGGAATCACAAATATTTCTCCTCCATTATGGAATCACCAATATCTCTGCTCCGTTTTGGAATCACCGATATATCCCCTCCATTATGGAATTATCGATATCTCCTCTCCGTTATGGAATCACCGATATCTCTTCTCCATTATGGAATCAGCATTATTTCTCGTCCATTATGGAATTACCGATAACTCGCCTCCATTATGGAATCACCGATACCTGCCCACCATTATGGAATCACTGATATCTTCCCTCCGTTATGGAATCACCGATATCTTCCCTCCATTATGGAATCACCGATAACACCGCTTCATTATAGAGTGACCAATATTTCTCCTCCATTATGGAATCACCAATAACTCTGCTCCATTATGGAGTGACCGATATCTCTCTTCCGTTTTGGAATCACCATTATTTCTCCTCCATTTTGGAATCACCATTATTTCTCGTCCATTATGGAATTACCGATATCTCTCCTCCGTTTTGGAATCACCGGTACCTTCGCCCCATTATGGAATCACCGACACCTCCGCTCCATTATGGAATCATCGATATCTCTGTTCCGTTTTGGAATCACCATTATTTCTCCTCCATTATGGAATCACCATTATTTCTCCTCCATTATGGAATCACCATTATTTCTCCTTCATTATGGAATCACCATTATTTCTCGTCCATTATGGAATTACCGATATCTCTCCTCCGTTTTGGAATCACCAGTATCTCCGCTCCATTATGGAATCACCGATATCTCTTTTCCGTTTTGGAATCACCATTATTTCTCCTCCATTATGGAATCACCATTATTTCTCGTCCATTATGGAATTACCGATATCTCTTCTCCATTATGGAATCACCATTATTTCTCCTCCATTATGGAATCACCGATATAACCCCTGCATTATGGATCTATCGAAACCTCCTCTCCGTTATGGAATCACCATTATTTCTCGTCCATTATGGAATTACCGATATCTCTTCTCCATTATGGAATCACCATTATTTCTCGTCCATTATGGAATTACCGATATCTCTCCTCCATTTTGGAATCACCGATATCTCTCTGGCATTATGGAATCACTATTATTTCTCCTCCATTATGGAATCACCATGATTTCTCCTTCATTATGGAATCACCATTATTTCTCCTCCATTATGGAATCAATGATATCTCCCCTCAATTATGGAATTACCGATACCTCCGCTCCATTATGGAATCACAAATATTTCTCCTCCATTATGGAATCACAAATATTTCTCCTCCATTATGGAATCACCAATATCTCTGCTACGTTTTGGAATCACCGATATATCCCCTCCATTATGGAATTATCGATATCTCCTCTCCGTTATGGAATCACCGATATCTCTTCTCCATTATGGAATCACCATTATTTCTCGTCCATTATGGAATTACAGATATCTCTCCTCCATTATGGAATCACCGATACCTGCTCACCATTATGGAATCACCGATATCTCTTCTCCATTATGGAATCACCATACTTCTCCTCCATTATGGAATCACCGATATTTCTCCTCCATTATAGAATCACCGATATCCCTCCTCCATTATGGAATCACCGATATCTCTCCTCCGTCTTGGAATCACCGGTACCTCCGCTCCATTATGGAATCACCTATATCTCCCCTCCATTATGGAATCACCGATATCTCTCCTCCGTTTTGGAATCACCGGTAACTCCGCTCCATTATGGAATCACCGATATCTCTCCTCCGTTTTGGAATCACCAATATCTCCCTTCTATTATGGAATCATCGATATCTCCCCTCCATTATGGAATCATCGATATCTCTCCTCCGTTATGGAATCACCGATATCTCTTCTTCATTATGGAATTACCATTACTTCTCCTCCATTATGGCATCACCGATATCTCGCCTCCATTACGAAATCAACGTTATCTTCCCTCCGTTATGGAATCACCGATATCTCCCCTGCATTATGGAATAACCAATAACTCTGCTCCATTATGGAGTGATGGATATCTCTCTTCCGTTTTGGAATCACCATTATTTCTCTTCCATTTTGGAATCACCATTATTTCTCTTCCATTTTGGAATCACCATTATTTCTCGTCCATTATGGAATTACCGATATCTCTCCTCCGTTTTGGAATCACCGGTACCTCCGCCCCATTACGGAATCACCGATACCTCCGCTCCATTATGGAATCATCGATATCTCTCTTCCGTTTTGGAATCACCATTATTTCTTCTCCATTATGGAATCACCATTATTCCTCCTCCATTATGGAATCACCATTATTTCTCCTTCATTATGGAATAACTATTATTTCTCGTCCATTATGGAATTACCGATATCTGTCCTCCGTTTTGGAATCACCGGTACCTCCGCCCTATTATGGAATCACCGTACCTCCGCTCCATTATGGAATCACCGATATCTCTCTTCCGTTTTGGAATCACCATTATTTCTCCTCCATTATGGAATCACCACTATTTCTCGTCCATTATGGAATTACCGATATCTCTTCTCCATTATGGAATCACCAATATCTCTCTGGCATTATGGAATCACCATTATTTCTCCTCCATTATGGAATCACCGATATCCCTCCTCCATTATGGAATCAATAATATCTCCCCAGAGTTATGGAATCACCGATATCTCCGCTCCATTATGGAATCACCATTATTTCTCCTCCATTATGGAATCACCATTATTTCTCCTTCATTATGGAATCACCATTATTTGTCGTCCATTATGGAATTACCGATATCTCTCCTCCGTTTTGGAATCACCGGTATCTCCGCTCCATTATGGAATCACCGATATCTCTCTTCCGTTTTGGAATCACCATTATTTCTCCTCCATTATGGAATCACCAATATCTCTGCTCCGTTTTGGAATCACCGATATATCCCCTCCATTATGGAATTATCGATATCTCCTATCCGTTATGGAATCAGCATTATTTCTCGTCCATTATGGAATTACCGATAACTCGCCTCCATTATGGAATCACCGATACCTGCCCACCATTATGGAATCACTGATATCTTCCCTCCGTTATGGAATCACCGATATCTTCCCTCCATTATGGAATCACCGATAACACCGCTTCATTATAGAGTGACCAATATTTCTCCTCCATTATGGAATCACCAATAACTCTGCTCCATTATGGAGTGACCGATATCTCTCTTCCGTTTTGGAATCACCATTATTTCTCCTCCATTTTGGAATCACCATTATTTCTCGTCCATTATGGAATTACCGATATCTCTCCTCCGTTTTGGAATCACCGGTACCTTCGCCCCATTATGGAATCACCGACACCTCCGCTCCATTATGGAATCATCGATATCTCTCTTCCGTTTTGGAATCACCATTATTTCTCCTCCATTATGGAATCACCATTATTTCTCCTCCATTATGGAATCACCATTATTTCTCCTTCATTATGGAATCACCATTATTTCTCGTCCATTATGGAATTACCGATATCTCTCCTCCGTTTTGGAATCACCGGTATCTCCGCTCCATTATGGAATCACCGATATCTCTTTTCCGTTTTGGAATCACCATTATTTCTCGTCCATTATGGAATTACCGATATCTCTTCTCCATTATGGAATCACCATTATTTCTCCTCCATTATGGAATCACCGATATAACCCCTGCATTATGGAATCATCGATATCTCCCCTCCGTTATGGAATCACCGATATCTCTTCTTCATTATGGAATTACCATTACTTCTCCTCCATTATGGAATCATCATTATTTCTCCTGAATTATGGAATCACCGATATCTCGTCTTCATTACGAAATCACCGTTATCTTCCCTCCGTTATGGAATCACCGATATCTCCCCTGCATTATGGAATCACCGATAACTCCGCTTCATTATAGAGTGACCAATATTTCTCCTCCATTATGGAATCACCAATAACTCTGCTCCATTATGGAGTGACCGATATCTCTCCTCCGTTTTGGAATCACCGGTACCTCCGCCCCATTATGGAATCACCGATACCTCCGCTCCATTATGGAATCATCGATATCTCTCTTCCGTTTTGGAATCACCATTATTTCTTCTCCATTATGGAATCACCATTATTCCTCCTCCATTATGGAATCACCATTATTTCTCCTTCATTATGGAATAACTATTATTTCTCGTCCATTATGGAATTACCGATATCTGTCCTCCGTTTTGGAATCACCGGTACCTCCGCCCTATTATGGAATCACCGTACCTCCGCTCCATTATGGAATCACCGATATCTCTTCTTCATTATGGAATTACCATTACTTCTCCTCCATTATGGCATCACCGATATCTCGCCTCCATTACGAAATCAACGTTATCTTCCCTCCGTTATGGAATCACCGATATCTCCCCTGCATTATGGAATAACCAATAACTCTGCTCCATTATGGAGTGATGGATATCTCTCTTCCGTTTTGGAATCACCATTATTTCTCTTCCATTTTGGAATCACCATTATTTCTCTTCCATTTTGGAATCACCATTATTTCTCGTCCATTATGGAATTACCGATATCTCTCCTCCGTTTTGGAATCACCGGTACCTCCGCCCCATTACGGAATCACCGATACCTCCGCTCCATTATGGAATCATCGATATCTCTCTTCCGTTTTGGAATCACCATTATTTCTTCTCCATTATGGAATCACCATTATTCCTCCTCCATTATGGAATCACCATTATTTCTCCTTCATTATGGAATAACTATTATTTCTCGTCCATTATGGAATTACCGATATCTGTCCTCCGTTTTGGAATCACCGGTACCTCCGCCCTATTATGGAATCACCGTACCTCCGCTCCATTATGGAATCACCGATATCTCTCTTCCGTTTTGGAATCACCATTATTTCTCCTCCATTATGGAATCACCACTATTTCTCGTCCATTATGGAATTACCGATATCTCTTCTCCATTATGGAATCACCAATATCTCTCTGGCATTATGGAATCACCATTATTTCTCCTCCATTATGGAATCACCGATATCCCTCCTCCATTATGGAATCAATAATATCTCCCCAGAGTTATGGAATCACCGATATCTCCGCTCCATTATGGAATCACCATTATTTCTCCTCCATTATGGAATCACCATTATTTCTCCTTCATTATGGAATCACCATTATTTGTCGTCCATTATGGAATTACCGATATCTCTCCTCCGTTTTGGAATCACCGGTATCTCCGCTCCATTATGGAATCACCGATATCTCTCTTCCGTTTTGGAATCACAATTATTTCTCCTCCATTATGGAATCACCAATATCTCTGCTCCGTTTTGGAATCACCGATATATCCCCTCCATTATGGAATTATCGATATCTCCTCTCCGTTATGGAATCACCGATATCTCTTCTCCATTATGGAATCAGCATTATTTCTCGTCCATTATGGAATCACCGATAACACCGCTTCATTATAGAGTGACCAATATTTCTCCTCCATTATGGAATCACCAATAACTCTGCTCCATTATGGAGTGACCGATATCTCTCTTCCGTTTTGGAATCACCATTATTTCTCCTCCATTTTGGAATCACCATTATTTCTCGTCCATTATGGAATTACCGATATCTCTCCTCCGTTTTGGAATCACCGGTACCTTCGCCCCATTATGGAATCACCGATACCTCCGCTCCATTATGGAATCATCGATATCTCTCTTCCGTTTTGGAATCACCATTATTTCTTCTCCATTATGGAATCACCATTATTCCTCCTCCATTATGGAATCACCATTATTTCTCCTTCATTATGGAATAACTATTATTTCTCGTCCATTATGGAATTACCGATATCTGTCCTCCGTTTTGGAATCACCGGTACCTCCGCCCTATTATGGAATCACCGTACCTCCGCTCCATTATGGAATCACCGATATCTCTCTTCCGTTTTGGAATCACCATTATTTCTCCTCCATTATGGAATCACCACTATTTCTCGTCCATTATGGAATTACCGATATCTCTTCTCCATTATGGAATCACCAATATCTCTCTGGCATTATGGAATCACCATTATTTCTCCTCCATTATGGAATCACCGATATCCCTCCTCCATTATGGAATCAATAATATCTCCCCTGAGTTATGGAATCACCGATATCTCCGCTCCATTATGGAATCACCATTATTTCTCCTCCATTATGGAATCACCATTATTTGTCGTCCATTATGGAATTACCGATATCTCTCCTCCGTTTTGGAATCACCGGTATCTCCGCTCCATTATGGAATCACCGATATCTCTCTTCCGTTTTGGAATCACCATTATTTCTCCTCCATTATGGAATCACCAATATCTCTGCTCCGTTTTGGAATCACCGATATATCCCCTCCATTATGGAATTATCGATATCTCCTATCCGTTATGGAATCAGCATTATTTCTCGTCCATTATGGAATTACCGATAACTCGCCTCCATTATGGAATCACCGATACCTGCCCACCATTATGGAATCACTGATATCTTCCCTCCGTTATGGAATCACCGATATCTTCCCTCCATTATGGAATCACCGATAACACCGCTTCATTATAGAGTGACCAATATTTCTCCTCCATTATGGAATCACCAATAACTCTGCTCCATTATGGAGTGACCGATATCTCTCTTCCGTTTTGGAATCACCATTATTTCTCCTCCATTTTGGAATCACCATTATTTCTCGTCCATTATGGAATTACCGATATCTCTCCTCCGTTTTGGAATCACCGGTACCTTCGCCCCATTATGGAATCACCGACACCTCCGCTCCATTATGGAATCATCGATATCTCTCTTCCGTTTTGGAATCACCATTATTTCTCCTCCATTATGGAATCACCATTATTTCTCCTCCATTATGGAATCACCATTATTTCTCCTTCATTATGGAATCACCATTATTTCTCGTCCATTATGGAATTACCGATATCTCTCCTCCGTTTTGGAATCACCGGTATCTCCGCTCCATTATGGAATCACCGATATCTCTTTTCCGTTTTGGAATCACCATTATTTCTCGTCCATTATGGAATTACCGATATCTCTTCTCCATTATGGAATCACCATTATTTCTCCTCCATTATGGAATCACCGATATAACCCCTGCATTATGGAATCATCGATATCTCCCCTCCGTTATGGAATCACCGATATCTCTTCTTCATTATGGAATTACCATTACTTCTCCTCCATTATGGAATCATCATTATTTCTCCTGAATTATGGAATCACCGATATCTCGTCTTCATTACGAAATCACCGTTATCTTCCCTCCGTTATGGAATCACCGATATCTCCCCTGCATTATGGAATCACCGATAACTCCGCTTCATTATAGAGTGACCAATATTTCTCCTCCATTATGGAATCACCAATAACTCTGCTCCATTATGGAGTGACCGATATCTCTCCTCCGTTTTGGAATCACCGGTACCTCCGCCCCATTATGGAATCACCGATACCTCCGCTCCATTATGGAATCATCGATATCTCTCTTCCGTTTTGGAATCACCATTATTTCTTCTCCATTATGGAATCACCATTATTCCTCCTCCATTATGGAATCACCATTATTTCTCCTTCATTATGGAATCACCATTATTTCTCGTCCATTATGGAATTACCGATATCTCTCCTCCGTTTTGGAATCACCGGTACCTCCGCCCTATTATGGAATCACCGTACCTCCGCTCCATTATGGAATCACCGATATCTCTCTTCCGTTTTGGAATCACCATTATTTCTCCTCCATTATGGAATCACCATTATTTCTCGTCCATTATGGAATTATCGATATCTCTTCTCGATTATGGAATCACGAATATCTCTCTGGCATTATGGAATCACCAATATCTCTCTGGCATTATGGAATCACCAATATCTCTCTGGCATTATGGAATCACCATTATTTCTCCTCCATTATGGAATCACCGATATCCCTCCTCCATTATGGAATCAATGATATCTCCCCGGAATTATGGAATCACCGATATCTCCGCTCCATTATGGAATCACAAATATTTCTCCTCCATTATGGAATCACCAATATCTCTGCTCCGTTTTGGAATCACCGATATATCCCCTGCATTATGGAATTACCGATATCTCCTCTCCGTTATGGAATCACCGATATCTCTTCTCCATTATGGAATCACTGATATCTCTCTGGCATTATGGAATCGCCATTATTTTTCCTTCATAATGGAATCACCATTATTTCTCCTCCATTATGGAATCACCATTATTTCTCCTCCATTATGGAATCACCGATATCCCTCCTCCATTATGCAATCAATGATATCTCCCCTCTGTTATGGAATCACCGATATCTCTTCTTCATTATGGAATTACCATTACTTCTCCTCCATTATGGAATCATCATTATTTCTCCTCTATTATGGAATCACCCTTGGACGATAACTCACTCGAAAGAAGTGGACTGTAAACACTTTTTAATAATTTTACGATAATTTTAATTCACAAATATAACAAATGAACTCGCACGAAATCCCGATCGAGGGAATCGTTGTACAATTGACCAGCTCGAGGTCTCAACTCATACTCACACAGTCACACACTCATAAAAACACTTTTTTTTTCTCTCTCTCTCTCCCTGGGGACGGGAGGGGAGCTCTCGTCACCTTTTTGACCTCTGCTCTCTCCTTACTTTTCTTCTTCTTCTTTTTTACTATTATTATTATTACGCAGCAACATACCGCCGGGCGTTGCAATGTTCTTTGAACATTCAACCAATTGCAATTATAATGTAATAATATATAAAACTGATCATATCAAAACCTGAACAAATACAAATTTTAACTAAATACACAGAATAAAGAAAATTGACACACTCAATTACATTATAAATCAACACTTTCCGATACATAATAAAGCATAATATACGATATTTACATTAATTTTCCATAGGTAAAATACACAATTTTGAAATTGGTCGCTTATATGTGCCTGAAGCCGTTTTCACAGCAACCACTCTAATCTTGTTATCCTGTTTGCCAGGATATGTTTCCGTAATTCGACCTATAGACCATTTACATGGAGGTAAATTATCCTCTTTAACAATGACCATGTCACCTATTTTTACGTTTTCCTTTTCGAAGAACCACTTATTCCGTTGCTGTAATGTACTCAAATATTCTCGATGCCACCTTTTCCAAATGACTTGTACGAATTTCGTTGTTTGTTGCCATCGGTTAAGCCGATTTTCTGGCACCGAAGTCAACTCTGGTTCTGGAAGTGAAGTGATCGGTCTTCCAATAAGAAAATGACCAGGTGTTAGGGCCTCCAAGTCATTTGGGTCTTCTGACATGGCAGATATTGGTCTAGAATTTAGGACTCCTTCTATTTGAGTCAAAACAGTAAGAAATTCTTCGTAAGTGAGCCTTGTCTGGCCGATGGTTCGTTTTAAGTGGTATTTGCAAGATTTCACTCCTGCTTCCCAGAGACCACCGAAGTTTGGTGTTCGGGGAGGAATGAATTTCCAATCTATGCTATCCGAGGATAAATAGCCAACAAGGTCCTCATCTGGTTGAGCTACAAGGTTGTATAAGTTTTTGAGCTCAACATTTGCTCCCACAAAATTTTTTGCATTATCTGAATACAACTTAACACACTTTCCTCTTCGAGAAGTGAACCTTTTAAGAGTTGCAATAAATGCAGCAGTGGTAAGATCAGTAACAATATCCAGATGGATCGCTTTCGTCACTAAACATACAAAAATACACACATATATTTTATTCAAGGTACCCTTTCTTTGATTTTTGTACCTTATAGAAAAGGGTCCACAAAAATCAACACCAGAAATGTTGAATGCAAAATCTCTCGTTACACGATCCTTAGGTAAAACACCCATGATTTGTTGAGCCGTTATAGGTTTAGCTTTAAAGCACACAATACAATCATGAACAATTTTTCTACATACACTTTTACCATTTATAACCCAAAACTTTTGTCTGAGTTGATTCAATAATGCTTGTGGCCCTAAATGCAGATACTTATTATGATAATGTACAACAATCAACTTGGTTAATCGGTGTTTTGTGGGCAATAGAATAGGAAACTTCTGATTATAGCCCAGTGTACTATTACTTAATCGGCCACCAACTCTCAATATTCCTTTTTCGTCCACAAAAGGATTCAAACTTTTTATCGGACTGTCGAAAGGGACCTTACCTTTTTCTTTCAGACCTTTGAGTTCTGGTTTGAACTCCTCACCTTGAATCAATTTCACGAGATGCAGCTCAGCATTATTGATTTCTTCAGCATCTAAAGGACTATATTTTTTCTTGTTTTTACAATTATTAAGAAACCTAAAAATGAAACTCAAAATACGAACAATCTTAATATACACATTACTAAGATTCAAACAATCACTGATAAATGATCGAACTGAAACGCTAAAAGTTTGTATATCACACATGTTGTCACTCATACTGCAAATTTTGAATTCACGTTGAAAGTCATCTTGTATGACCGCTGACGGGATCGTTCTGTTTGGGTATTCACTGTCCGTAAGAAACTTTGGACCGTTCCACCATAAAACACTTTGTTCCAGTCTCTCTGGAGCTAGACCTCTGGAAATGAGATCTGCAGGATTTTCTTCGGATGAAACATGTCTCCATTGTTGCACAGTTGTTAGTTCCTGTATTGTAGCTACACGATTTGCCAAGAACGTTTTCAGAAGATGTGGTTCTTTCTAGATCCAAGACAGCACAATCATAGAATCACTCCACAAATACACTGCTGAAACGTCGAGCTTCAGTGAAGCTTTTATACTCTTGATCAACTTAGCTAGTAACACTGCCGCGCACAGTTCCAACCGCGGAATAGTTGTACGTTTAATTGGAGCTACTCTTGATTTGCTCGAAACCATTTTTACTCTCACGCGTCCGGTAGATGAAGTAGACTTGCAATAGATAACAGCCCCGTATGCAGATTCAGAGGCATCTGCAAACCCATGAATCTCGATCGTAGTTGGCTCAGATATCAAAATACATCTATCTATTTTTAGGTTATTTATAGACAGAAGAGATTCGATGAACTCGTGCCACTCTTGTGCCTCCTGTGCTGGAAGTGGATCATTCCAGTCAATTTTCAGAAGCCACAGTTTCTGCATGAAAATTTTTGCTTTTGATACCACAGGTCCTATCAATCCCAGTGGATCAAAAAGTCTTGCGATGGTAGATAGAACATTCCGTTTGGTGACTACTGTATTGCTGTCAGCTTTCACACTGAAAGAAAAGCAATCTTCACTTGGCTTCCAGGAAATTCCCAGAGCCTTTATTTCACTTGGGTCGGAAAAGGTATAATCACCATCTGAAAATAATTTTGGAATGAGCGCTGGATTATTTCCGCACCACTTATGCAGCTTCATGCCTGCAGTATTGAGGATGCCTATCAGTTGCTGTTGAAGCTCTTTCGCTTCCAGCAAGGTTGGTGCCCCGGATAGGACGTCATCCATATAAAAATCACTGGTTAGGACAGGAGCCGCTAGAGGAAAATTGTTTCCTTCATCCTGTGCGAGTTGTTTCAAGGTCCTCATGGCGAGAAAGGGTGCGCTCACTGTCCCGTAAGTTACAGTTGACAACTCATAAATTTTTATGGGCTCGTTCTTGCCTTCCTTCCACAAAATTCTTTGAAGGCTTTTTTGACTCGGATGAATTTTTATCATTCGGTACATCTTTTCGATGTCCGCAATGAAAGCAAACTCGTGTTTCCTAAATCGAATCATTATTGAAAAAAGATCCTCTTGGATCACTCCTCCGTTATACTGAAGAGAATTCAAAGAATTGTCCCTTGTGGTAATCGTGGAAGCATTAAAAACAGTTCGTAGTTTTGTTGTCGTTTTATCAGGACGGTATACACCGTGATGGGGCATGTAATATGTGACCTTTGGTTCTGTGGTCTCATTCACCTCACTCATATGCCCAAGTTCTAGATATTGTTTGAGAAAATCTTTGTATAATGCCTGATAATTTTTGTCTCTCTCTAATCGATTCCACAGTGAGTTTAGTTGTTTTAACGCCATACTCTTGGACTCTCCAAGGCACACGGGATCTTCCTTGAGAGGCATGGTGACTATATACTGCCCCTTATTGTCTCTCATATGAGTCTCCTCGTAATGGGTTTCACAAATTTCGTTGTCCTTTGATACCACTGGCTTTTCTCCAACACTTTCAATTTCCCAAAATTTTTGCATTGTTTTATTCAAGTTCTCTTGTTGAACTAGTCCACAATGTATTGTTTGTTTCTCTTTAGTGGATAATGCGCCACTTACAACGTACCCGAATATTGTATTTTGTAGAATTAAATCGGTGCCACTAGGAGAAATTTGTCCTGTCAATAATAGTTCATAAAATATTTCAGCTCCCAACAATATATCTATCTGTCCTGGTTTGTTAAATTCTGGATCAGCTAAATTTACGTCCCTCACCCCCTCAATAGACACTTCTAACTTTTGGGAGGGAGTGCTATTTGTTATTTTCTCCACTATCAAGAAATCCAATTCCCTTTCATAGTCCTTTCTTCTATTAGCGAGAGAGGCTCTCACGCATCCCTTGATTGGCATTGACGCCCCGTTTAAGCAAGATACAACAAGATTTATTTTTTCTTTCTTCAACTCAAGTTTCTCTGCAAACTTTCTGGTTACAAAGTTCGACATAGAGCCCCCATCTAGCAGCGCTCTACCATTGTGGTATTGACCATCCTTATCTTTTACAAGGCATCTCGCTGTACTAAGTAAAACTGTCTTTTTTTGTTTGTTTCCCATGCAGCTGGTGACTGTTATGGGGTTGGCATTGTGCTGTTTCGGCGTCGTTATATTGCTCGGGGGAGAATGTGTCATCTCCGTTCTTCCTGCAGGAGCAGCAACAACAGTTTCTTCTTCGCGGGGGAAATGCAGGGTCACGTGGTGTCTTTTATTGCACTTCGGGCAAGAGAACCTTGACCTGCATTTTTTCACCCCATGGGAAGATGACAGACAATTGAAGCACAAATTATTACTTTTTACAATTTTAATTCTCTCGTCTACTGATTTGCTTCTGTAATCAGAACACTTGTACAATGCGTGAGTTTCAATTCCGCATTGTACGCATAATGGGTCTTTTGAATCTGAGAGAAACACCTTTGACACATTTTTATTATTTTTTAAGAGGAAATTTCCTCGCTGTTTTTGAAACCCACTATTGCTCTCAGTGAGAGATCTACCTCGTGAAGCAAAATATATGTCGCTCTCTTTAGCTAATTCAAGCGGCCGAAACCATTTTTCTCCTTGCCTCACACTAATATGAGAAGCAGTTTCTCTATCTAATGTCTCAAACAACTTATCTGCAACAATGAGGTCTTTTAATGTGTCAAAATCTGACACTCTTCTGAGCTTCAGATAGTAATCGAAACTCGTTTTTAACCTCGACGCAAATTGCACATGTGTTTCATTATTACGATGAGCCCTTCGAAAATTCTCTAGACAAACCTGCGGTGTAGGCTCATACTCTCGTAAAATAATTTCTTTTACCTTCTCATAATTTGACAATTCATTATCGCTTATGTGAGACAAAACGTTGGTTGCCTTTTCACCCAACAAATTCAATAAAATTTCTGACTTAAATTTCTCTGGCACTTTTTTTGTGTTAAATGCTCTTTCAAGTGATGTGAAGAAATACCCCCAACCTTCCGGCTGATTGGGTACTCTAACAGTTAGAGTTCTCACACTTTTAATAAGAGATTCAATCGTGTCTTCCTTTACTTCTGTTTTATTATGTTCGGTGCCGTCACAATTTAATTCTACACGTACTCTAACTAACTCTAATTCTGTTTTGACGCGCTCTAATTTCATGCGTTCTAATTCAACCTCTCTTAGTTCCTCTGACTTTCTATCTGCTATTATTGTGGCTAGATAGTCTTTTACAAAGTCGGGATCTTTTACACAAGCTTGATTTTGCAAAATAAGTTCTTTTAACTCACTCACCTTCGCATTCTCGATGACTATTTCTCCAAGGTCCTGAGCAACTTGGATTAAGTCCTGCTTTTTTGCTCCAGCGAACATTTTGACGATGAAAGTTACGTATTCCGAATTATGTTAGCACCACTCACAATTCTTTCGTGGTCACACAAGAACTCAACGAAAACAAACTCGCTCCACAGACGTCTTCTCCGATTTGAACGACATTTTTCACAGTTCTTTTTCTCCGTATGAGACGGACCAGATGGACGATAACTCACTCGAAAGAAGTGGACTGTAAACACTTTTTAATAATTTTACGATAATTTTAATTCACAAATATAACAAATGAACTCGCACGAAATCCCGATCGAGGGAATCGTTGTACAATTGACCAGCTCGAGGTCTCAACTCATACTCACACAGTCACACACTCATAAAAACGCTTTTTTTTTTCTCTCTCTCTCCCTGGGGACGGGAGGGGAGCTCTCGTCACCTTTTTGACCTCTGCTCTCTCCTTACTTTTCTTCTTCTTCTTTCTTACTATTATTATTATTACGCAGCAACAACCCTTATTTTTCCTCCATTATGGAATCACTGATATCTCCCCTACGTTATGGAATCACCGATAACTCCCCGGCATTATGGAATCACCTATATCTCCCCTCCATTATGGAATAACCGATATCTCTGCTCCGTTTTGGAATCACCAATATCTCCCCTCTATTATGGAATCACCGATATCTCTTCTCCGTTATGAAATCACCGATATATCTTCATCATTATGGAATTACCATTATTTTTCATCCATTATGGAATCACCATTATTTTTCATCCATTATGGAATCACCATTATTTTTCCTCCATTATGGAATCACTGATATCTCCCCTCCGTTATGGAATCACCGATAACTCCCCGGCATTATGGAATCACCTATATCCCCCCTGCATTATGGAATCACCGATATCTCTCATCCGTTTTGGAATCACCGGTAACTCCGCTCCATTATGGAATCACCAATATCTCTCCTCCGTTTTGGAATCACCAATATCTCCCCTCTATTATGGAATCATCGATATCTCCCCTCCGTTATGGAATCACCGATAACTCCGCTTCATAATTGAGTGACCAATATTTCTCCTCCATTATGGGATCACTTATATCTCTCCTCCATTATGGAATCAACGATATCTCTCCTCCGTTTTGGAATCACCGGTACCTCCGCTCCATTATAGAATCACCTATATCTCCCCTCCATTATGGAATCACCGATATCTCTCCTCCGTTTTGGAATCACCGGTAACTCCGCTCCATTATGGAATCACCAGTATCTCTCCTCCGTTTTGGAATCACCAATATCTCCCCTCTATTATGGAATCATCGATATCTCCCCTCCGATATGGAATCACCGACATCTCTTCTTCATTATGGAATTACCATTATTTCTCCTCCGTTTTGGAATCACCGGTACCTCCGCCGAATTATGGAATCACCGATACCTCCGCTCCATTATGGAATCACCGATATCTCTCTTCCGTTTTGGAATCACCATTATTTCTCCTCCATTATGGAATCACCATTATTTCTCCTTCATTATGGAATCACAATTATTTGTCGTCCATTATGGAATTACCGATATCTCTCCTCCGTTTTGGAATCACCGGTATCTCCGCTCCATTATGGAATCACCGATATCTCTCTTCCGTTTTGGAATCACCATTATTTCTCCTCCATTATGGAATCACCAATATCTCTGCTCCGTTTTGGAATCACCGATATCTCTTCTCCATTATGGAATCAGCATTATTTCTCGTCCATTATGGAATCACCGATAACACCGCTTCATTATAGAGTGACCAATATTTCTCCTCCATTATGGAATCACCAATAACTCTGCTCCATTATGGAGTGACCGATATCTCTCTTCCGTTTTGGAATCACCATTATTTCTCCTCCATTTTGGAATCACCATTATTTCTCGTCCATTATGGAATTACCGATATCTCTCCTCCGTTTTGGAATCACCGGTACCTTCGCCCCATTATGGAATCACCGATACCTCCGCTCCATTATGGAATCATCGATATCTCTCTTCCGTTTTGGAATCACCATTATTTCTTCTCCATTATGGAATCACCATTATTCCTCCTCCATTATGGAATCACCATTATTTCTCCTTCATTATGGAATAACTATTATTTCTCGTCCATTATGGAATTACCGATATCTGTCCTCCGTTTTGGAATCACCGGTACCTCCGCCCTATTATGGAATCACCGTACCTCCACTCCATTATGGAATCACCGATATCTCTCTTCCGTTTTGGAATCACCATTATTTCTCCTCCATTATGGAATCACCACTATTTCTCGTCCATTATGGAATTACCGATATCTCTTCTCCATTATGGAATCACCGATATCCCTCCTCCATTATGGAATCAATAATATCTCCCCTGAGTTATGGAATCACCGATATCTCCGCTCCATTATGGAATCACCATTATTTCTCCTTCATTATGGAATCACCATTATTTGTCGTCCATTATGGAATTACCGATATCTCTCCTCCGTTTTGGAATCACCGGTATCTCCGCTCCATTATGGAATCCCCGATATCTCTCTTCCGTTTTGGAATCACCATTATTTCTCCTCCATTATGGAATCACCGATATATCCCCTCCATTATGGAATTATCTATATCTCCTCTCCGTTATGGAATCAGCATTATTTCTCGTCCATTATGGAATTACCGATAACTCGCCTCCATTATGGAATCACCGATACCTGCCCACCATTATGGAATCACTGATATCTTCCCTCCGTTATGGAATCACCGATATCTTCCCTCCATTATGGAATCACCGATAACACCGCTTCATTATAGAGTGACCAATATTTCTCCTCCATTATGGAATCACCAATAACTCTGCTCCATTATGGAGTGACCGATATCTCTCTTCCGTTTTGGAATCACCATTATTTCTCCTCCATTTTGGAATCACCATTATTTCTCGTCCATTATGGAATTACCGATATCTCTCCTCCGTTTTGGAATCACCGGTACCTTCGCCCCATTATGGAATCACCGACACCTCCGCTCCATTATGGAATCATCGATATCTCTCTTCCGTTTTGGAATCACCATTATTTCTCCCCCATTATGGAATCACCATTATTTCTCCTCCATTATGGAATCACCATTATTTCTCCTTCATTATGGAATCACCATTATTTCTCGTCCATTATGGAATTACCGATATCTCTCCTCCGTTTTGGAATCACCGGTATCTCCGCTCCATTATGGAATCACCGATATCTCTTTTCCGTTTTCGAATCACCATTATTTCTCCTCCATTATGGAATCACCATTATTTCTCGTCCATTATGGAATTACCGATATCTCTTCTCCATTATGGAATCACCATTATTTCTCCTCCATTAAGGAATCACCGATATAACCCCTGCATTATGGAATCATCGATATCTCTCCTCCGTTATGGAATCACCGATATCCCTTCTTCATTATGGAATTACCATTACTTCTCCTCCATTATGGAATCATCATTATTTCTCCTGAATTATGGAATCACCGATATCTCGTCTTCATTACGAAATCACCGTTATCTTCCCTCCGTTATGGAATCACCGATATCTCCCCTGCATTATGGAATCACCGATAACTCCGCTTCATTATAGAGTGACCAATATTTCTCCTCCATTATGGAATCACCAATAACTCTGCTCCATTATGGAGTGACCGATATCTCTCCTCCGTTTTGGAATCACCGGTACCTCCGCCCCATTATGGAATCACCGATACCTCCGCTCCATTATGGAATCATCGATATCTCTCTTCCGTTTTGGAATCACCATTATTTCTTCTCCATTATGGAATCACCATTATTCCTCCTCCATTATGGAATCACCATTATTTCTCCTTCATTATGGAATCACCATTATTTCTCGTCCATTATGGAATTACCGATATCTCTCCTCCGTTCTGGAATCACCGGTACCTCCGCCCTATTATGGAATCACCGTACCTCCGCTCCATTATGGAATCACCGATATCTCTCTTCCGTTTTGGAATCACCATTATTTCTCCTCCATTATGGAATCACCATTATTTCTCGTCCATTATGGAATTATCGATATGTCTTCTCGATTATGGAATCACGAATATCTCTCTGGCATTATGGAATCACGAATATCTCTCTGGCATTATGGAATCACCAATATCTCTCTGGCATTATGGAATCACCATTATTTCTCCTCCATTATGGAATCACCGATATCCCTCCTCCATTATGGAATCAATGATATCTCCCCGGAATTATGGAATCACCGATATCTCCGCTCCATTATGGAATCACAAATATTTCTCCTCCATTATGGAATCACCAATATCTCTGCTCCGTTTTGGAATCACCGATATATCCCCTGCATTATGGAATTACCGATATCTCCTCTCCGTTATGGAATCACCGATATCTCTTCTCCATTATGGAATCACCGATATCTCTCTGGCATTATGGAATCGCCATTATTTTTCCTTCATAATGGAATCACCATTATTTCTCCTCCATTATGGAATCACCATTATTTCTCCTCCATTATGGAATCACCGATATCCCTCCTCCATTATGCAATCAATGATATCTCCCCTCTGTTATGGAATCACCGATATCTCTTCTTCATTATGGAATTACCATTACTTCTCCTCCATTATGGAATCATCATTATTTCTCCTCTATTATGGAATCACCCTTATTTTTCCTCCATTATGGAATCACTGATATCTCCCGTACGTTATGGAATCACCGATAACTCCCCGGCATTATGGAATCACCTATATCTCCCCTCCATTATGGAATCACCGATATCTCTGCTCCGTTTTGGAATCACCAATATCTCCCCTCTATTATGGAATCACCGATATCTCTTCTCCGTTATGAAATCACCGATATATCTTCATCATTATGGAATTACCATTATTTTTCATCCATTATGGAATCACCATTATTTTTCCTCCATTATGGAATCACTGATATCTCCCCTCCGTTATGGAATCACCGATAACTCCCCGGCATTATGGAATAACCTATATCTCCCTTGCATTATGGAATCACCGATATCTCTCATCCGTTTTGGAATCACCGGTAACTCCGCTCCATTATGGAATCACCAATATCTCTCCTCCGTTTTGGAATCACCAATATCTCCCCTCTATTATGGAATCATCGATATCTCCCCTCCGTTATGGAATCACCGATAACTCCGCTTCATAATTGAGTGACCAATATTTCTCCTCCATTATGGGATCACTTATATCTCTCCTCCATTATGGAATCAACGATATCTCTCCTCCGTTTTGGAATCACCGGTACCTCCGCTCCATTATAGAATCACCTATATCTCCCCTCCATTACGGAATCACCGATATCTCTCCTCCGTTTTGGAATCACCGGTAACTCCGCTCCATTATGGAATCACCAGTATCTCTCCTCCGTTTTGGAATCACCAATATCTCCCCTCTATTATGGAATCATCGATATCTCCCCTCCGATATGGAATCACCGATATCTCTTCTTCATTATGGAATTCCCATTATTTCTCCTCCGTTTTGGAATCACCGGTACCTCCGCCCAATTATGGAATCACCGATACCTCCGCTCCATTATGGAATCACCGATATCTCTCTTCCGTTTTGGAATCACCATTATTTCTCCTCCATTATGGAATCACCATTATTTCTCGTCCATTATGGAATTTCCGATATCCCTCCTCCATTATGGAATCTATGATATCTCCCCTCAATTATGGAATCACCGATACCTCCGCTCCATTATGGAATCACAAATATTTCTCCTCCATTATGGAATCACCAATATCTATGCTCCGTTTTGGAATCACCGATATATCCCCTCCATTATGGAATTATCGATATCTCCTCTCCGTTATGGAATCACCGATATCTCTTCTCCATTATGGAATCAGCATTATTTCTCGTCCATTATGGAATTACCGATAACTCGCCTCCATTATGGAATCACCGATACCTGCCCACCATTATGGAATCACTGATATCTTCCCTCCGTTATGGAATCACCGATATCTTCCCTCCATTATGGAATCACCGATAACACCGCTTCATTATAGAGTGACCAATATTTCTCCTCCATTATGGAATCACCAATAACTCTGCTCCATTATGGAGTGATGGATATCTCTCTTCCGTTTTGGAATCACCATTATTTCTCTTCCATTTTGGAATCACCATTATTTCTCGTCCATTATGGAATTACCGATATCTCTCCTCCGTTTTGGAATCACCGGTACCTCCGCCCCATTATGGAATCACCGATACCTCCGCTCCATTATGGAATCATCGATATCTCTCTTCCGTTTTGGAATCACCATTATTTCTTCTCCATTATGGAATCACCATTATTCCTCCTCCATTATGGAATCACCATTATTTCTCCTTCATTATGGAATAACTATTATTTCTCGTCCATTATGGAATTACCGATATCTGTCCTCCGTTTTGGAATCACCGGTACCTCCGCCCTATTATGGAATCACCGTACCTCCGCTCCATTATGGAATCACCGATATCTCTCTTCCGTTTTGGAATCACCATTATTTCTCCTCCATTATGGAATCACCACTATTTCTCGTCCATTATGGAATCACCAATATCTCTCTGGCATTATGGAATCACCATTATTTCTCCTCCATTATGGAATCACCGATATCCCTCCTCCATTATGGAATCAATAATATCTCCCCTGAGTTATGGAATCACCGATATCTCCGCTCCATTATGGAATCACCATTATTTCTCCTCCATTATGGAATCACCATTATTTCTCCTTCATTATGGAATCATCATTATTTGTCGTCTATTATGGAATTACCGATATCTCTCTTCCGTTTTGGAATCACCGGTATCTCCGCTCCATTATGGAATCACCGATATCTCTCTTCCGTTTTGGAATCACCATTATTTCTCCTCCATTATGGAATCAGCAATATCTCTGCTCCGTTTTGGAATCACCGATATATCCCCTCCATTATGGAATTATCGATATCTCCTCTCCGTTATGGAATCACCGATATCTCTTCTCCATTATGGAATCAGCATTATTTCTCGTCCATTATGGAATTACCGATAACTCGCCTCCATTATGGAATCACCGATACCTGCCCACCATTATGGAATCACTGATATCTTCCCTCCGTTATGGAATCACCGATATCTTCCCTCCATTATGGAATCACCGATAACACCGCGTCATTATAGAGTGACCAATATTTCTCCTCCATTATGGAATCACCAATAACTCTGCTCCATTATGGAGTGACCGATATCTCTCTTCCGTTTTGGAATCACCATTATTTCTCCTCCATTTTGGAATCACCATTATTTCTCGTCCATTATGGAATTACCGATATCTCTCCTCCGTTTTGGAATCACCGGTACGTTCGCCCCATTATGGAATCACCGACAATTCCGCTCCATTATGGAATCATCGATATCTCTCTTCCGTTTTGGAATCACCATTATTTCTCCTCCATTATGGAATCACCATTATTTCTCCTTCATTATGAAATCACCATTATTTCTCGTCCATTATGGAATTACCGATATCTCTCCTCCGTTTTGGAATCACCGGTATCTCCGCTCCATTATGGAATCACCGATATCTCTTTTCCGTTTTGGAATCACCATTATTTCTCCTCCATTATGGAATCACCATTATTTCTCGTCCATTATGGAATTACCGATATCTCTTCTCCATTATGGAATCACCATTATTTCTCCTCCATTATGGAAACACCGATATAACCCCTGCATTATGGATCTATCGAAATCTCCTCTCCGTTATGGAATCACCATTATTTCTCGTCCATTATGGAATTACCGATATCTCTCCTCCATTTTGGAATCACCGATATCTCTCTGGCATTATGGAATCGCCATTATTTCTCCTTCATTATGGAATCACCATTATTTCTCCTCCATTATGGAATCACCATGATTTCTCCTTCATTACGGAATCACCATTATTTCTCCTCCATTATGGAATCAATGATATCTCCCCTCAATTATGGAATCACCGATACCTCCGCTCCATTATGGAATCACAAATATTTCTCCTCCATTATGGAATCACCAATATCTCTGCTACGTTTTGGAATCACCGATATATCCCCTCCATTATGGAATTATCGATATCTCCTCTCCGTTATGGAATCACCGATATCTCTTCTCCATTATGGAATCACCATTATTTCTCGTCCATTATGAAATTACAGATATCTCTCCTCCATTATGGAATCACCGACACCTGCTCACCATTATGGAATCACCGATATCTCTTCTCCATTAAGGAATCACCATACTTCTCCTCCATTATGGAATCACCGATATCTCTCCTCCGTTTTGAAATCACCAATATCTCCCTTCTATTATGGAATCATCGATATATCCCCTCTGTTATGGAATCATCCATATCTCTCCTCCGTTATGGAATCACCGATATCTCTTCTTCATTATGGAATTACCATTACTTCTCCTCCATTAAGGAATCATCATTATTTCTCCTGAATTATGGAATCACCGATATCTCGCCTCCAGTATGGAATCACTGATATCTCTCCGGCATTATGGAATCACCGATATCTCCCCTCCATTACGAAATCACCGTTATTTTCCCTCCGTTATGGAATCACCGATATCTCCCCTGCATTATGGAATCACCGATAACTCCGCTTCATTATAGAGTGACCAATATTTCTCCTCCATTATGGAATCACCAATAACTCTGCTCCATTATGGAGTGACCGATATCTCTCTTCCGTTTTGGAATCGCCATTATTTCTCCTCCATTTTGGAATCACCATTATTTCTCGTCCATTATGGAATTACCGATATCTCTCCTCCGTTTTGGAATCACCGGTACCTCCGCCCCATTATGGAATCACCGACACCTCCGCTCCATTATGGAATCATCGATATCTCTCTTCCGTTTTGGAATCACCATTATTTCCTCCATTATGGAATCACCATTATTTCTCCTCCACTATGGAATCACCATGATTTCTCCTTCATTATGGAATCACCATTATTTCTCGTCCATTATGGAATTACCGATATCTCTCCTCCGTTTTGGAATCACCGGTACCTCCGCCCAATTATGGAATCACCGTACCTCCGCTCCATTATGGAATCACCGATATCTCTTCTCCATTATGGAATCACCATTATTTCTCCTCCATTATGGAATCACCGATATCCCCCCTCCATTATGGAATCAATGATATCTCCCCTGAATTATGGAATCACCGATATCTCCGCTCCATTATGGAATCACAAATATTTCTCCTCCATTATGGAATCACCGATATATCCCCTGCATTTTGGATCTATCGAAATCTCCTCTCCGTTATGGAATCACCGATATCTCTTCTCCATTATGGAATCACCATTATTTCTCGTCCATTATGGAATTACCGATATCTCCCCTGCATTATGGAATCACCGATAACTCCGATTCATTATAGAGTGACAAATATTTCTCCTCCATTATGGAATCACCAATAACTCTGCTCCATTATGGAGTGAACGATATCTCTCCTCCGTTTTGGAATCACCGGTACCTCCGCCCCATTATGGAATCACCGATACCTCCGCTCCATTATGGAATCATCGATATCTCTCTTCCGTTTTGGAATCACCATTATTTCTTCTCCATTATGGAATCACCATTATTCCTCCTCCATTATGGAATCACCATTATTTCTCCTTCATTATGGAATCACCATTATTTCTCGTCCATTATGGAATTACCGATATCTCTCCTCCGTTTTGGAATCACCGGTACCTCCGCCCTATTATGGAATCACCGTACCTCCGCTCCATTATGGAATCACCGATGTCTCTCTTCCGTTTTGGAATCACCATTATTTCTCCTCCATTATGGAATCACCATTATTTCTCGTCCATTATGGAATTATCGATATCTCTTCTCGATTATGGAATCACGAATATTTCTCTGGCATTATGGAATCACCAATATCTCTCTGGCATTATGGAATCACCATTATTTCTCCTCCATTATGGAATCACCGATATCCCTCCTCCATTATGGAATCAATGATATCTCCCCGGAATTATGGAATCACCGATATCTCCGCTCCATTATGGAATCACAAATATTTCTCCTCCATTATGGAATCACCAATATCTCTGCTCCGTTTTGGAAACACCGATATATCCCCTGCATTATGGAATTACCGATATCTCCTCTCCGTTATGGAATCACCGATATCTCTTCTCCATTATGGAATCACCGATATCGCTCTGGCATTATGGAATCGCCATTATTTTTCCTTCATAATGGAATCACCATTATTTCTCCTCCATTATGGAATCACCATTATTTCTCCTCCATTATGGAATCTCCGATATCCCTCCTCCATTATGCAATCAATGATATCTCCCCTCTGTTATGGAATCACCGATATCTCTTCTTCATTATGGAATTACCATTACTTCTCCTCCATTATGGAATCATCATTATTTCTCCTCTATTATGGAATCACCCTTATTTTTCCTCCATTATGGAATCACTGATACCTCCCCTACGTTATGGAATCACCGATAACTCCCCGGCATTATGGAATCACCTATATCTCCCCTCCATTATGGAATCACCGATATCTCTGCTCCGTTTTGGAATCACCAATATCTCCCCTCTATTATGGAATCACCGATATCTCTTCTCCGTTATGAAATCACCGATATATCTTCATCATTATGGAATTACCATTATTTTTCATCCATTATGGAATCACCATTATTTTTCCTCCATTATGGAATCACTGATATCTCCCCTCCGTTATGGAATCACCGATAACTCCCCGGCATTATGGAATCACCTATATCTCTCCTGCATTATGGAATCACCGATATCTCTCATCCGTTTTGGAATCACCGGTAACTCCGCGCCATTATGGAATCACCAATATCTCTCCTCCGTTTTGGAATCACCAATATCTCCCTTCTATTATGGAATCATCGATATCTACCCTCCGTTATGGAATCACCGATAACTCCGCTTCATAATTGAGTGACCAATATTTCTCCTCCATTATGGGATCACTTATATCTCTCCTCCATTATGGAATCAACGATATCTCTCCTCCGTTTTGGAATCACCGGTACCTCCGCTCCATTATAGAATCACCTATATCTCCCCTCCATTATGGAATCACCGATATCTCTCCTCCGTTTTGGAATCACCGGTAACTCCGCTCCATTATGGAATCACCAGTATCTCTCCTCCGTTTTGGAATCACCAATATCTCCCCTCTATTATGGAATCATCGATATCTCCCCTCCGATATGGAATCACCGATATCTCTTCTTCATTATGGAATTACCATTATTTCTCCTCCGTTTTGGAATCACCGGTACCTCCGCCCAATTATGGAATCACCGATACCTCCGCTCCATTATGGAATCACCGATATCTCTCTTCCGTTTTGGAATCACCATTATTTCTCCTCCATTATGGAATCACCATTATTTCTCGTCCATTATGGAATTTCCGATATCCCTCCTCCATTATGGAATCTATGATATCTCCCCTCAATTATGGAATCACCGATACCTCCGCTCCATTATGGAATCACAAATATTTCTCCTCCATTATGGAATCACCAATATCTCTGCTCCGTTTTGGAATCACCGATATATCCCCTCCATTATGGAATTATCGATATCTCCTCTCTGTTATGGAATCACCGATATCTCTTCTCCATTATGGAATCAGCATTATTTCTCGTCCATTATGGAATTACCGATAACTCGCCTCCATTATGGAATCACCGATACCTGCCCAACATTATGGAATCACTGATATCTTCCCTCCGTTATGGAATCACCGATATCTTCCCTCCATTATGGAATCACCGATAACACCGCTTCATTATAGAGTGACCAATATTTCTCCTCCATTATGGAATCACCAATAACTCTGCTCCATTATGGAGTGACCGATATCTCTCTTCCGTTTTGGAATCACCATTATTTCTCCTCCATTTTGGAATCACCATTATTTCTCGTCCATTATGGAATTACCGATATCTCTCCTCCGTTTTGGAATCACCGGTACCTTCGCCCCATTATGGAATCACCGACACCTCCGCTCCATTATGGAATCATCGATATCTCTCTTCCGTTTTGGAATCACCATTATTTCTCCTCCATTATGGGATCACCATTATTTCTCCTCCATTATGGAATCACCATTATTTCTCCTTCATTATGGAATCACCATTATTTCTCGTCCATTATGGAATTACCGATATCTCTTCTCCATTATGGAATCACCATTATTTCTCCTCCATTATGGAATCACCGATATAACCCCTGCATTATGGATCTATCGAAATCTCCTCTCCGTTATGGAATCACCATTATTTCTCGTCCATTATGGAATCACCCTTATTTTTCCTCCATTATGGAATCACTGATACCTCCCCTACGTTATGGAATCACCGATAACTCCCCGGCATTATGGAATCACCTATATCTCCCCTCCATTATGGAATCACCGATATCTCTGCTCCGTTTTGGAATCACCAATATCTCCCCTCTATTATGGAATCACCGATATCTCTTCTCCGTTATGAAATCACCGATATATCTTCATCATTATGGAATTACCATTATTTTTCATCCATTATGGAATCACCATTATTTTTCCTCCATTATGGAATCACTGATATCTCCCCTCCGTTATGGAATCACCGATAACTCCCCGGCATTATGGAATCACCTATATCTCTCCTGCATTATGGAATCACCGATATCTCTCATCCGTTTTGGAATCACCGGTAACTCCGCGCCATTATGGAATCACCAATATCTCTCCTCCGTTTTGGAATCACCAATATCTCCCTTCTATTATGGAATCATCGATATCTACCCTCCGTTATGGAATCACCGATAACTCCGCTTCATAATTGAGTGACCAATATTTCTCCTCCATTATGGGATCAATTATATCTCTCCTCCATTATGGAATCAACGATATCTCTCCTCCGTTTTGGAATCACCGGTACCTCCGCTCCATTATAGAATCACCTATATCTCCCCTCCATTATGGAATCACCGATATCTCTCCTCCGTTTTGGAATCACCGGTAACTCCGCTCCATTATGGAATCACCAGTATCTCTCCTCCGTTTTGGAATCACCAATATCTCCCCTCTATTATGGAATCATCGATATCTCCCCTCCGATATGGAATCACCGATATCTCTTCTTCATTATGGAATTACCATTATTTCTCCTCCGTTTTGGAATCACCGGTACCTCCGCCCAATTATGGAATCACCGATACCTCCGCTCCATTATGGAATCACCGATATCTCTCTTCCGTTTTGGAATCACCATTATTTCTCCTCCATTATGGAATCACCATTATTTCTCGTCCATTATGGAATTTCCGATATCCCTCCTCCATTATGGAATCTATGATATCTCCCCTCAATTATGGAATCACCGATACCTCCGCTCCATTATGGAATCACAAATATTTCTCCTCCATTATGGAATCACCAATATCTCTGCTCCGTTTTGGAATCACCGATATATCCCCTCCATTATGGAATTATCGATATCTCCTCTCTGTTATGGAATCACCGATATCTCTTCTCCATTATGGAATCAGCATTATTTCTCGTCCATTATGGAATTACCGATAACTCGCCTCCATTATGGAATCACCGATACCTGCCCAACATTATGGAATCACTGATATCTTCCCTCCGTTATGGAATCACCGATATCTTCCCTCCATTATGGAATCACCGATAACACCGCTTCATTATAGAGTGACCAATATTTCTCCTCCATTATGGAATCACCAATAACTCTGCTCCATTATGGAGTGACCGATATCTCTCTTCCGTTTTGGAATCACCATTATTTCTCCTCCATTTTGGAATCACCATTATTTCTCGTCCATTATGGAATTACCGATATCTCTCCTCCGTTTTGGAATCACCGGTACCTTCGCCCCATTATGGAATCACCGACACCTCCGCTCCATTATGGAATCATCGATATCTCTCTTCCGTTTTGGAATCACCATTATTTCTCCTCCATTATGGGATCACCATTATTTCTCCTCCATTATGGAATCACCATTATTTCTCCTTCATTATGGAATCACCATTATTTCTCGTCCATTATGGAATTACCGATATCTCTTCTCCATTATGGAATCACCATTATTTCTCCTCCATTATGGAATCACCGATATAACCCCTGCATTATGGATCTATCGAAATCTCCTCTCCGTTATGGAATCACCATTATTTCTCGTCCATTATGGAATTACCGATATCTCTTCTCCATTATGGAATCACCATTATTTCTCGTCCATTATGGAATTACCGATATCTCTCCTCCATTTTGGAATCACCGATATCTCTCTGGCATTATGGAATCGCCATTATTTCTCCTTCATTATGGAATCACCATTATTTCTCCTCCATTATGGAATCACCATGATTTCTCCTTCATTATGGAATCACCATTATTTCTCCTCCATTATGGAATCAATGATATCTCCCCTCAATTATGGAATCACCGATACCTCCGCTCCATTATGGAATCACAAATATTTCTCCTCCATTATGGAATCACCAATATCTCTGCTACGTTTTGGAATCACCGATATATCCCCTCCATTATGGAATTATCGATATCTCCTCTCCGTTATGGAATCACCGATATCTCTTCTCCATTATGGAATCACCATTATTTCTCGTCCATTATGAAATTACAGATATCTCTCCTCCATTATGGAATCACCGACACCTGCTCACCATTATGGAATCACCGATATCTCTTCTCCATTAAGGAATCACCATACTTCTCCTCCATTATGGAATCACCGATATTTATCCTCCATTATAGAATCACCGATATCCCTCCTCCATTATGGAATCACCGATATCTCTCCTCCGTCTTGGAATCACCGGTACCTCCGCTCCATTATGGAATTACCTATATCTCCCCTCCATTATGGAATCACCGATATCTCTCCTCCGTTTTGGAATCACCGGTAACTCCGCTCCATTATGGAATCACCAATATCTCCCTTCTATTATGGAATCATCGATATCTCCCCTCCATTATGGAATCATCGATATCTCTCCTCCGTTATGGAATCACCGATATCTCTTCTTCATTATGGAATTACCATTACTTCTCCTCCATTATGGAATCATCATTATTTCTCCTGAATTATGGAATCACCGATATCTCGCCTTCATTACGAAATCACCGTTATCTTCCCTCCGTTATGGAATCACCGATATCTCCCCTGCATTATGGAATCACCGATAACTCCGCTTCATTATAGAGTGACCAATATTTCTCCTCCATTATGGGATCACCAATAACTCTGCTCCATTATGGAGTGACCGATATCTCTCTTCCGTTTTGGAATCACCATTATTTCTCCTCCATTTTGGAATCACCATTATTTCTCGTCCATTATGGAATTACCGATATCTCTCCTCCGTTTTGGAATCACGGGTACCTCCGCCCCATTATGGAATCACCGATACCTCTGCTCCATTATGGAATCATCGATATCTCTCTTCCGTTTTTGAATCACCATTATTTCTTCTCCATTATGGAATCACCATTATTCCTCCTCCATTATGGAATCACCATTATTTCTCCTTCATTATGGAATCACCTTTATTTCTCCTCCATTATGGAATCACCGATATCCCTCCTCCATTATGGAATCACCGATATCCCTCCTCCATTATGGAATCAATGATATCTCCCCTCAATTATGGAATCACCGATACCTCCGCTCCATTATGGAATCACAAATATTTCTCCTCCATTATGGAATCACCAATATCTCTGCTAGGTTTTGGAATCACCGATATATCCCCTCCATTATGGAATTATCGATATCTCTTCTCCATTATGGAATCACCATTATTTCTCGTCCATTATGGAATTACAGATATCTCTCCTCCATTATGGAATCACCGATACCTGCCCTCCATTATGGAATCACCGATATGTCTTCTCCATTATGGAATCACCATACTTCTCCTCCGTTATGGAATCACCGATATTTCTCCTCCATTATGGAATCACCGATATCCCTCCTCCATTATGGAATCACCGATATCTCTCCTCCGTCTTGGAATCACCGATATCTCTCCTCCGTCTTGGAATCACCGGTACCTCCGCTCCATTATGGAATCACCTATATCTCCCCTCCATTATGGAATCACCGATATCTCTCCTCCATTTTGGAATCACCGGTAACTCCGCTCCATTATGGAATCACCGATATCTCTCCTCCGTTTTGGAATCACCAATATCTCACTTCTATTATGGAATCATCGATATCTTCCCTCCATTATGGAATCATCGATATCTCTCCTCCGTTATGGAATCACCGATATCTCTTCTTCATTATGGAATTACCATTACTTCTCCTCCATTATGGAATCATCATTATTTCTCCTGAATTATGGAATCACCGATATCTCTGCTCCATCTTAGAATCACCGGTACCTCCGCTCCATTATGGAATCACCTATATCTCCCCTCCATTATGGAATCACCGATATCTCTCCTCCGTTTTGGAATCACCGGTAACTCCGCTCCATTATGGAATCACCGATATCTCTCCTCCGTTTTGAAATCACCAATATCTCCCTTCTATTATGGAATCATCGATATATCCCCTCTGTTATGGAATCATCCATATCTCTCCTCCGTTATGGAATCACCGATATCTCTTCTTCATTATGGAATTACCATTACTTCTCCTCCATTAAGGAATCATCATTATTTCTCCTGAATTATGGAATCACCGATATCTCGCCTCCAGTATGGAATCACTGATATCTCTCCGGCATTATGGAATCACCGATATCTCCCCTCCATTACGAAATCACCGTTATTTTCCCTCCGTTATGGAATCACCGATATCTCCCCTGCATTATGGAATCACCGATAACTCCGCTTCATTATAGAGTGACCAATATTTCTCCTCCATTATGGAATCACCAATAACTCTGCTCCATTATGGAGTGACCGATATCTCTCTTCCGTTTTGGAATCACCATTATTTCTCCTCCATTTTGGAATCACCATTATTTCTCGTCCATTATGGAATTACCGATATCTCTCCTCCGTTTTGGAATCACCGGTACCTCCGCCCCATTATGGAATCACCGACACCTCCGCTCCATTATGGAATCATCGATATCTCTCTTCCGTTTTGGAATCACCATTATTTCTCCTCCATTATGGAATCACCGATATCCCCCCTCCATTATGGAATCAATGATATCTCCCCTGCATTATGGAATCACCGATAACTCCGATTCATTATAGAGTGACAAATATTTCTCCTCCATTATGGAATCACCAATAACTCTGCTCCATTATGGAGTGACCGATATCTCTCCTCCGTTTTGGAATCACCGGTACCTCCGCCCCATTATGGAATCACCGATACCTCCGCTCCATTATGGAATCATCGATATCTCTCTTCCGTTTTGGTATCACCATTATTTCTTCTCCATTATGGAATCACCATTATTCCTCCTCCATTATGGAATCACCATTATTTCTCCTTCATTATGGAATCACCATTATTTCTCGTCCATTATGGAATTACCGATATCTCTCCTCCGTTTTGGAATCACCGGTACCTCCGCCCTATTATGGAATCACCGTACCTCCGCTCCATTATGGAATCACCGATATCTCTCTTCCGTGTTGGAATCACCATTATTTCTCCTTCATTATGGAATCACCATTATTTCTCGTCCATTATGGAATTATCGATATCTCTTCTCGATTATGGAATCACGAATATTTCTCTGGCATTATGGAATCACCAATATCTCTCTGGCATTATGGAATCACCATTATTTCTCCTCCATTATGGAATCACCGATATCCCTCCTCCATTATGGAATCAATGATATCTCCCCGGAATTATGGAATCACCGATATCTCCGCTCCATTATGGAATCACAAATATTTCTCCTCCATTATGTCTTCTCCACCAATATCTCTGCTCCGTTTTGGAAACACCGATATATCCCCTGCATTATGGAATTACCGATATCTCCTCTCCGTTATGGAATCACCGATATCTCTTCTCCATTATGGAATCACCGATATCTCTCTGGCATTATGGAATCGCCATTATTTTTCCTTCATAATGGAATCACCATTATTTCTCCTCCATTATGGAATCACCATTATTTCTCCTCCATTATGGAATCTCCGATATCCCTCCTCCATTATGCAATCAATGATATCTCCCCTCTGTTATGGAATCACCGATATCTCTTCTTCATTATGGAATTACCATTACTTCTCCTCCATTATGGAATCATCATTATTTCTCCTCTATTATGGAATCACCCTTATTTTTCCTCCATTATGGAATCACTGATACCTCCCCTACGTTATGGAATCACCGATAACTCCCCGGCATTATGGAATCACCTATATCTCCCCTCCATTATGGAATCACCGATATCTCTGCTCCGTTTTGGAATCACCAATATCTCCCCTCTATTATGGAATCACCGATATCTCTTCTCCGTTATGAAATCACCGATATATCTTCATCATTATGGAATTACCATTATTTTTCATCCATTATGGAATCACCATTATTTTTCCTCGATTATGGAATCACTGATATCTCCCCTCCGTTATGGAATCACCGATAACTCCCCGGCATTATGGAATCACCTATATCTCCCCTGCATTATGGAATCACCGATATCTCTCATCCGTTTTGGAATCACCGGTAACTCCGCGCCATTATGGAATCACCAATATCTCTCCTCCGTTTTGGAATCACCAATATCTCCCTTCTATTATGGAATCATCGATATCTACCCTCCGTTATGCAATCACCGATAACTCCGCTTCATAATTGAGTGACCAATATTTCTCCTCCATTATGGGATCACTTATATCTCTCCTCCATTATGGAATCAACGATATCTCTCCTCCGTTTTGGAATCACCGGTACCTCCGCTCCATTATAGAATCACCTATATCTCCCCTCCATTATGGAATCACCGATATCTCTCCTCCGTTTTGGAATCACCGGTAACTCCGCTCCATTATGGAATCACCAGTATCTCTCCTCCGTTTTGGAATCACCAATATCTCCCCTCTATTATGGAATCATCGATATCTCCCCTCCGATATGGAATCACCGATATCTCTTCTTCATTATGGAATTACCATTATTTCTCCTCCGTTTTGGAATCACCGGTACCTCCGCCCAATTATGGAATCACCGATACCTCCGCTCCATTATGGAATCACCGATATCTCTCTTCCGTTTTGGAATCACCATTATTTCTCCTCCATTATGGAATCACCATTATTTCTCGTCCATTATGGAATTTCCGATATCCCTCCTGCATTATGGAATCTATGATATCTCCCCTCAATTATGGAATCACCGATACCTCCGCTCCATTATGGAATCACAAATATTTCTCCTCCATTATGGAATCACCAATATCTCTGCTC
This sequence comes from Pholcus phalangioides, assembly GCF_987345545.1. Classification (NCBI taxonomy): domain Eukaryota; kingdom Metazoa; phylum Arthropoda; class Arachnida; order Araneae; family Pholcidae; genus Pholcus; species Pholcus phalangioides. The sequence goes on along the minus strand of NW_028301608.1, from coordinate 40,393,723 downwards.
CGTTTTGGAATCACCGATATATCCCCTCCATTATGGAATTATCGATATCTCCTCTCCGTTATGGAATCACCGATATCTCTTCTCCATTATGGAATCAGCATTATTTCTCGTCCATTATCGAATTACCGATAACTCGCCTCCATTATGGAATCACCGATACCTGCCCACCATTATGGAATCACTGATATCTTCCCTCCGTTATGGAATCACCGATATCTTCCCTCCATTATGGAATCACCGATAACACCGCTTCATTATAGAGTGACCAATATTTCTCCTCCATTATGGAATCACCAATAACTCTGCTCCATTATGGAGTGATGGATATCTCTCTTCCGTTTTGGAATCACCATTATTTCTCCTCCATTATGGAATCACCATTATTTCTCCTCCATTATGGAATCACCATTATTTCTCCTTCATTATGGAATCACCATTATTTCTCGTCCATTATGGAATTACCGATATCTCTCTTCCGTTTTGGAATCACCATTATTTCTCCTCCATTTTGGAATCACCATTATTTCTCGTCCATTATTGAATTACCGATATCTCTCCTCCGTTTTGGAATCACCGGTACCTTCGCCCCATTATGGAATCACCGTCACCTCCGCTCCATTATGGAATCATCGATATCTCTCTTCCGTTTTGGAATCACCATTATTTCTCCTCCATTATGGAATCACCATTATTTCTCCTCCATTATGGAATCACCATTATTTCTCCTTCATTATGGAATCACCATTATTTCTCGTCCATTATGGAATTACCGATATCTCTCTTCCGTTTTGGAATCACCATTATTTCTCCTCCATTTTGGAATCACCATTATTTCTCGTCCATTATTGAATTACCGATATCTCTCCTCCGTTTTGGAATCACCGGTACCTTCGCCCCATTATGGAATCACCGTCACCTCCGCTCCATTATGGAATCATCGATATCTCTCTTCCGTTTTGGAATCACCATTATTTCTCCTCCATTATGGAATCACCATTATTTCTCCTCCATTATGGAATCACCATTATTTCTCCTTCATTATGGAATCACCATTATTTCTCGTCCATTATGGAATTACCGATATCTCTCCTCCGTTTTGGAATCACCGGTATCTCCGCTCCATTATGGAATCACCGATATCTATTTTCCGTTTTGGAATCACCATTATTTCTCCTCCATTATGGAATCACCATTATTTCTCGTCCATTATGGAATTACCGATATCTCTTCTCCATTATGGAATCACCATTATTTCTCCTCCATTATGGAATCACCGATATAACCCCTGCATTATGGATCTATCGAAATCTCCTCTGCGTTATGGAATCACCATTATTTCTCGTCCGTTATGGAATTACCGATATCTCTTCTCCATTATGGAATCACCATTATTTCTCGTCCATTATGGAATTACCGATATCTCTCCTCCATTTTGGAATCACCGATATCTCTCTGGCATTATGGAATCGCCATTATTTCTCCTTCATTATGGAATCACCATTATTTCTCCTCCATTATGGAATCACCATGATTTCTCCTTCATTATGGAATCACCATTATTTCTCCTCCATTATGGAATCAATGATATCTCCCCTCAATTATGGAATCACCGATACCTCCGCTCCATTATGGAATCACAAATATTTCTCCTCCATTATGGAATCACCAATATCTCTGCTACGTTTTGGAATCACCGATATATCCCCTCCATTATGGAATTATCGATATCTCCTCTCCGTTATGGAATCACCGATATCTCTCCTCCATTATGGAATCACCGATACCTGCTCACCATTATGGAATCACCGATATCTCTTCTCCATTATGGAATCACCATACTTCTCCTCCATTATGGAATCACCGATATTTCTCCTCCATTATAGAATCACCGATATCCCTCCTCCATTATGGAATCACCGATATCTCTCCTCCGTCTTGGAATCACCGGTACCTCCGCTCCATTATGGAATCACCTATATCTCCCCTCCATTATGGAATCACCGATATCTCTCCTCCGTTTTGGAATCACCGGTAACTCCGCTCCATTATGGAATCACCGATATCTCCCCTCCGTTTTGGAATCACCAATATCTCCCTTCTATTATGGAATCATCGATATCTCCCCTCCATTATGGAATCATCGATATCTCTCCTCCGTTATGGAATCACCGATATCTCTTCTTCATTATGGAATTACCATTACTTCTCCTCCATTATGGAATCACCGATATCTCGCCTCCATTACGAAATCAACGTTATCTTCCCTCCGTTATGGAATCACCGATATCTCCCCTGCATTATGGAATAACCAATAACTCTGCTCCATTATGGAGTGATGGATATCTCTCTTCCGTTTTCGAATCACCATTATTTCTCTTCCATTTTGGAATCACCATTATTTCTCGTCCATTATGGAATTACCGATATCTCTCCTCCGTTTTGGAATCACCGGTACCTCCGCCCCATTATGGAATCACCGATACCTCCGCTCCATTATGGAATCATCGATATCTCTCTTCCGTTTTGGAATCACCATTATTTCTTCTCCATTATGGAATCACCATTATTTCTCCTTCATTATGGAATAACTATTATTTCTCGTCCATTATGGAATTACCGATATCTGTCCTCCGTTTTGGAATCACCGGTACCTCCGCCCTATTATGGAATCACCGTACCTCCGCTCCATTATGGAATCACCGATATCTCTCTTCCGTTTTGGAATCACCATTATTTCTCCTCCATTATGGAATCACCACTATTTCTCGTCCATTATGGAATCACCAATATCTCTCTGGCATTATGGAATCACCATTATTTCTCCTCCATTATGGAATCACCGATATCCCTCCTCCATTATGGAATCAATAATATCTCCCCTGAGTTATGGAATCACCGATATCTCCGCTCCATTATGGAATCACCATTATTTCTCCTCCATTATGGAATCACCATTATTTCTCCTTCATTATGGAATCACCATTATTTGTCGTCCATTATGGAATTACCGATATCTCTCCTCCGTTTTGGAATCACCGGTATCTCCGCTCCATTATGGAATCACCGATATCTCTCTTCCGTTTTGGAATCACCATTATTTCTCCTCCATTATGGAATCAGCAATATCTCTGCCCCGTTTTGGAATCACCGATATATCCCCTCCATTATGGAATTATCGATATGTCCTCTCCGTTATGGAATCACCGATATCTCTTCTCCATTATGGAATCAGCATTATTTCTCGTCCATTATGGAATTACCGATAACTCGCCTCCATTATGGAATCACCGATACCTGCCCACCATTATGGAATCACTGATATCTTCCCTCCGTTATGGAATCACCGATATCTTCCCTCCATTATGGAATCACCGATAACACCGCTTCATTATAGAGTGACCAATATTTCTCCTCCATTATGGAATCACCAATAACTCTGCTCCATTATGGAGTGACCGATATCTCTCTTCCGTTTTGGAATCACCATTATTTCTCCTCCATTTTGGAATCACCATTATTTCTCGTCCATTATGGAATTACCGATATCTCTCCTCCGTTTTGGAATCACCGGTACCTTCGCCCCATTATGGAATCACCGACAATTCCGCTCCATTATGGAATCATCGATATCTCTCTTCCGTTTTGGAATCACCATTATTTCTCCTCCATTATGGAATCACCATTATTTCTCCTCCATTATGGAATCACCATTATTTCTCCTTCATTATGAAATCACCATTATTTCTCGTCCATTATGGAATTACCGATATCTCTCCTCCGTTTTGGAATCACCGGTATCTCCGCTCCATTATGGAATCACCGATATCTCTTTTCCGTTTTGGAATCACCATTATTTCTCCTCCATTATGGAATCACCATTATTTCTCGTCCATTATGGAATTACCGATATCTCTTCTCCATTATGGAATCACCATTATTTCTCCTCCATTATGGAAACACCGATATAACCCCTGCATTATGGATCTATCGAAATCTCCTCTCCGTTATGGAATCACTATTATTTCTCGTCCATTATGGAATTACCGATATCTCTTCTCCATTATGGAATCACCATTATTTCTCGTCCATTATGGAATTACCGATATCTCTCCTCCATTTTGGAATCACCGATATCTCTCTGGCATTATGGAATCGCCATTATTTCTCCTTCATTATGGAATCACCATTATTTCTCCTCCATTATGGAATCACCATGATTTCTCCTTCATTACGGAATCACCATTATTTCTCCTCCATTATGGAATCAATGATATCTCCCCTCAATTATGGAATCACCGATACCTCCGCTCCATTATGGAATCACAAATATTTCTCCTCCATTATGGAATCACCAATATCTCTGCTACGTTTTGGAATCACCGATATATCCCCTCCATTATGGAATTATCGATATCTCCTCTCCGTTATGGAATCACCGATATCTCTTCTCCATTATGGAATCACCATTATTTCTCGTCCATTATGAAATTACAGATATCTCTCCTCCATTATGGAATCACCGACACCTGCTCACCATTATGGAATCACCGATATCTCTTCTCCATTAAGGAATCACCATACTTCTCCTCCATTATGGAATCACCGATATTTCTCCTCCATTATAGAATCACCGATATCCCTCCTCCATTATGGAATCACCGATATCTCTCCTCCGTCTTGGAATCACCGGTAACTCCGCTCCATTATGGAATCACCGATATCTCTCCTCCGTTTTGGAATCACCAATATCTCCCTTCTATTATGGAATCATCGATATCTCCCCTCCATTATGGAATCATCGATATCTCTCCTCCGTTATGGAATCACCGATATCTCTTCTTCATTATGGAATTACCATTACTTCTCCTCCATTATGGAATCATCATTATTTCTCCTGAATTATGGAATCACCGATATCTCGCCTTCATTACGAAATCACCGTTATCTTCCCTCCGTTATGGAATCACCGATATCTCCCCTGCATTATGGAATCACCGATAACTCCGCTTCATTATAGAGTGACCAATATTTCTCCTCCATTATGGGATCACCAATAACTCTGCTCCATTATGGAGTGACCGATATCTCTCCTCCGTTTTGGAATCACCGGTATCTCCGCTCCATTATGGAATCACCGATATCTCTTTTCCGTTTTGGAATCACCATTATTTCTCCTCCATTATGGAATCACCATTATTTCTCGTCCATTATGGAATTACCGATATCTCTTCTCCATTATGGAATCACCATTATTTCTCCTCCATTATGGAAACACCGATATAACCCCTGCATTATGGATCTATCGAAATCTCCTCTCCGTTATGGAATCACTATTATTTCTCGTCCATTATGGAATTACCGATATCTCTTCTCCATTATGGAATCACCATTATTTCTCGTCCATTATGGAATTACCGATATCTCTCCTCCATTTTGGAATCACCGATATCTCTCTGGCATTATGGAATCGCCATTATTTCTCCTTCATTATGGAATCACCATTATTTCTCCTCCATTATGGAATCACCATGATTTCTCCTTCATTACGGAATCACCATTATTTCTCCTCCATTATGGAATCAATGATATCTCCCCTCAATTATGGAATCACCGATACCTCCGCTCCATTATGGAATCACAAATATTTCTCCTCCATTATGGAATCACCAATATCTCTGCTACGTTTTGGAATCACCGATATATCCCCTCCATTATGGAATTATCGATATCTCCTCTCCGTTATGGAATCACCGATATCTCTTCTCCATTATGGAATCACCATTATTTCTCGTCCATTATGAAATTACAGATATCTCTCCTCCATTATGGAATCACCGACACCTGCTCACCATTATGGAATCACCGATATCTCTTCTCCATTAAGGAATCACCATACTTCTCCTCCATTATGGAATCACCGATATTTCTCCTCCATTATAGAATCACCGATATCCCTCCTCCATTATGGAATCACCGATATCTCTCCTCCGTCTTGGAATCACCGGTAACTCCGCTCCATTATGGAATCACCGATATCTCTCCTCCGTTTTGGAATCACCAATATCTCCCTTCTATTATGGAATCATCGATATCTCCCCTCCATTATGGAATCATCGATATCTCTCCTCCGTTATGGAATCACCGATATCTCTTCTTCATTATGGAATTACCATTACTTCTCCTCCATTATGGAATCATCATTATTTCTCCTGAATTATGGAATCACCGATATCTCGCCTTCATTACGAAATCACCGTTATCTTCCCTCCGTTATGGAATCACCGATATCTCCCCTGCATTATGGAATCACCGATAACTCCGCTTCATTATAGAGTGACCAATATTTCTCCTCCATTATGGGATCACCAATAACTCTGCTCCATTATGGAGTGACCGATATCTCTCTTCCGTTTTGGAATCACCATTATTTCTCCTCCATTTTGGAATCACCATTATTTCTCGTCCATTATGGAATTACCGATATCTCTCCTCCGTTTTGGAATCACGGGTACCTCCGCCCCATTATGGAATCACCGATGCCTCCGCTCCATTATGGAATCATCGATATCTCTCTTCCGTTTTTGAATCACCATTATTTCTTCTCCATTATGGAATCACCATTATTCCTCCTCCATTATGGAATCACCATTATTTCTCCTTCATTATGGAATCACCTTTATTTCTCCTCCATTATGGAATCACCGATATCCCTCCTCCATTATGGAATCACCGATATCCCTCCTCCATTATGGAATCAATGATATCTCCCCTCAATTATGGAATCACCGATACCTCCGCTCCATTATGGAATCACAAATATTTCTCCTCCATTATGGAATCACCAATATCTCTGCTAGGTTTTGGAATCACCGATATATCCCCTCCATTATGGAATTATCGATATCTCTTCTCCATTATGGAATTATCGATATCTCTTCTCCATTATGGAATCACCATTATTTCTCGTCCATTATGGAATTACAGATATCTCTCCTCCATTATGGAATCACCGATACCTGCCCTCCATTATGGAATCACCGATATGTCTTCTCCATTATGGAATCACCATACTTCTCCTCCGTTATGGAATCACCGATATTTCTCCTCCATTATGGAATCACCGATATCCCTCCTCCATTATGGAATCACCGATATCTCTCCTCCGTCTTTTAATCACCGATATCTCTCCTCCGTCTTGGAATCACCGGTACCTCCGCTCCATTATGGAATCACCTATATCTCCCCTCCATTATGGAATCACCGATATCTCTCCTCCATTTTGGAATCACCGGTAACTCCGCTCCATTATGGAATCACCGATATCTCTCCTCCGTTTTGGAATCACCAATATCTCACTTCTATTATGGAATCATCGATATCTTCCCTCCATTATGGAATCATCGATATCTCTCCTCCGTTATGGAATCACCGATATCTCTTCTTCATTATGGAATTACCATTACTTCTCCTCCATTATGGAATCATCATTATTTCTCCTGAATTATGGAATCACCGATATCTCTGCTCCATCTTAGAATCACCGGTACCTCCGCTCCATTATGGAATCACCTATATCTCCCCTCCATTATGGAATCACCGATATCTCTCCTCCGTTTTGGAATCACCGGTAACTCCGCTCCATTATGGAATCACCGATATCTCTCCTCCGTTTTGAAATCACCAATATCTCCCTTCTATTATGGAATCATCGATATATCCCCTCTGTTATGGAATCATCCATATCTCTCCTCCGTTATGGAATCACCGATATCTCTTCTTCATTATGGAATTACCATTACTTCTCCTCCATTAAGGAATCATCATTATTTCTCCTGAATTATGGAATCACCGATATCTCGCCTCCAGTATGGAATCACTGATATCTCTCCGGCATTATGGAATCACCGATATCTCCCCTCCATTACGAAATCACCGTTATTTTCCCTCCGTTATGGAATCACCGATATCTCCCCTGCATTATGGAATCACCGATAACTCCGCTTCATTATAGAGTGACCAATATTTCTCCTCCATTATGGAATCACCAATAACTCTGCTCCATTATGGAGTGACCGATATCTCTCCTCCGTTTTTGAATCACCGGTACCTCCGCCCCATTATGGAATCACCGATACCTCCGCTCCATTATGGAATCATCGATATCTCTCTTCCGTTTTGGAATCACCATTATTTCTTCTCCATTATGGAATCACCATTATTCCTCCTCCATTATGGAATCACCATTATTTCTCCTTCATTATGGAATCACCATTATTTCTCGTCCATTATGGAATTACCGATATCTCTCCTCCGTTTTGGAATCACCGGTACCTCCGCCCTATTATGGAATCACCGTACCTCCGCTCCATTATGGAATCACCGATATCTCTCTTCCGTTTTGGAATCACCATTATTTCTCCTCCATTATGGAATCACCATTATTTCTCGTCCATTATGGAATTATCGATATCTCTTCTCGATTATGGAATCACGAATATCTCTCTGGCATTATGGAATCACGAATATCTCTCTGGCATTATGGAATCACCAATATCTCTCTGGCATTATGGAATCACCATTATTTCTCCTCCATTATGGAATCACCGATATCCCTCCTCCATTATGGAATCAATGATATCTCCCCGGAATTATGGAATCACCGATATCTCCGCTCCATTATGGAATCACAAATATTTCTCCTCCATTATGGAATCACCAATATCTCTGCTCCGTTTTGGAATCACCGATATATCCCCTGCATTATGGAATTACCGATATCTCCTCTCCGTTATGGAATCACCGATATCTCTTCTCCATTATGGAATCACCGATATCTCCCTGGCATTATGGAATCGCCATTATTTTTCCTTCATAATGGAATCACCATTATTTCTCCTCCATTATGGAATCACCATTATTTCTCCTCCATTATGGAATCACCGATATCCCTCCTCCATTATGCAATCAATGATATCTCCCCTCTGTTATGGAATCACCGATATCTCTTCTTCATTATGGAATTACCATTACTTCTCCTCCATTATGGAATCATCATTATTTCTCCTCTATTATAGAATCACCCTTATTTTTCCTCCATTATGGAATCACTGATATCTCCCCTACGTTATGGAATCACCGATAACTCCCCGGCATTATGGAATCACCTATATCTCCCCTCCATTATGGAATCACCGATATCTCTGCTCCGTTTTGGAATCACCAATATCTATTCTCCGTTATGAAATCACCGATATATCTTCATCATTATGGAATTACCATTATTTTTCATCCATTATGGAATCACCATTATTTTTCCTCCATTATGGAATCACTGATATCTCCCCTCCGTTATGGAATCACCGATAACTCCCCGGCATTATGGAATCACCTATATCTCCCCTGCATTATGGAATCACCGATATCTCTCATCCATTTTGGAATCACCGGTAACTCCGCTCCATTATGGAATCACCAATATCTCTCCTCCGTTTTGGAATCACCAATATCTCCCCTCTATTATGGAATCATCGATATCTCCCCTCCGTTATGGAATCACCGATAACTCCGATTCATAATTGAGTGACCAATATTTCTCCTCCATTATGGGATCACTTATATCTCTCCTCCATTATGGAATCAACGATATCTCTCCTCCGTTTTGGAATCACCGGTACCTCCGCTCCATTATAGAATCACCTATATCTCCCCTCCATTATGGAATCACCGATATCTCTCCTCCGTTATGGAATCACCGGTAACTCCGCTCCATTATGGAATCACCAGTATCTCTCCTCCGTTTTGGAATCACCAATATCTCCCCTCTATTATGGAATCATCGATATCTCCCCTCCGATATGGAATCACCGATATCTCTTCTTCATTATGGAATTACCATTATTTCTCCTCCGTTTTGGAATCACCGGTACCTCCGCCCAATTATGGAATCACCGATACCTCCGCTCCATTATGGAATCACCGATATCTCTCTTCCGTTTTGGAATCACCATTATTTCTCCTCCATTATGGAATCACCATTATTTCTCGTCCATTATGGAATTTCCGATATCCCTCCTCCATTATGGAATCTATGATATCTCCCCTCAATTATGGAATCACCGATACCTCCGCTCCATTATGGAATCACAAATATTTCTCCTCCATTATGGAATCACCAATATCTCTGCTCCGTTTTGGAATCACCGATATATCCCCTCCATTATGGAATTATCGATATCTCCTCTCCGTTATGGAATCACCGATATCTCTTCTCCATTATGGAATCAGCATTATTTCTCGTCCATTATGGAATTACCGATATCTCGCCTCCATTATGGAATCACCGATACCTGCCCACCATTATGGAATCACTGATATCTTCCCTCCATTATGGAATCACCGATAACACCGCTTCATTATAGAGTGACCAATATTTCTCCTCCATTATGGAATCACCAATAACTCTGCTCCATTATGGAGTGACCGATATCTCTCTTCCGTTTTGGAATCACCATTATTTCTCCTCCATTTTGGAATCACCAATATTTCTCGTCCATTATGGAATTACCGATATCTCTCCTCCGTTTTGGAATCACCGGTACCTTCGCCCCATTATGGAATCACCGACACCTCCGCTCCATTATGGAATCATCGATATCTCTCTTCCGTTTTGGAATCACCATTATTTCTCCTCCATTATGGAATCACCATTATTTCTCCTCCATTATGGAATCACCATTATTTCTCCTTCATTATGGAATCACCATTATTTCTCGTCCATTATGGAATTACCGATATCTCTCTTCCGTTTTGGAATCACCATTATTTCTCCTCCATTTTGGAATCACCATTATTTCTCGTCCATTATTGAATTACCGATATCTCTCCTCCGTTTTGGAATCACCGGTACCTTCGCCCCATTATGGAATCACCGTCACCTCCGCTCCATTATGGAATCATCGATATCTCTCTTCCGTTTTGGAATCACCATTATTTCTCCTCCATTATGGAATCACCATTATTTCTCCTCCATTATGGAATCACCATTATTTCTCCTTCATTATGGAATCACCATTATTTCTCGTCCATTATGGAATTACCGATATCTCTCCTCCGTTTTGGAATCACCGGTATCTCCGCTCCATTATGGAATCACCGATATCTATTTTCCGTTTTGGAATCACCATTATTTCTCCTCCATTATGGAATCACCATTATTTCTCGTCCATTATGGAATTACCGATATCTCTTCTCCATTATGGAATCACCATTATTTCTCCTCCATTATGGAATCACCGATATAACCCCTGCATTATGGATCTATCGAAATCTCCTCTGCGTTATGGAATCACCATTATTTCTCGTCCGTTATGGAATTACCGATATCTCTTCTCCATTATGGAATCACCATTATTTCTCGTCCATTATGGAATTACCGATATCTCTCCTCCATTTTGGAATCACCGATATCTCTCTGGCATTATGGAATCGCCATTATTTCTCCTTCATTATGGAATCACCATTATTTCTCCTCCATTATGGAATCACCATGATTTCTCCTTCATTATGGAATCACCATTATTTCTCCTCCATTATGGAATCAATGATATCTCCCCTCAATTATGGAATCACCGATACCTCCGCTCCATTATGGAATCACAAATATTTCTCCTCCATTATGGAATCACCAATATCTCTGCTACGTTTTGGAATCACCGATATATCCCCTCCATTATGGAATTATCGATATCTCCTCTCCGTTATGGAATCACCGATATCTCTCCTCCATTATGGAATCACCGATACCTGCTCACCATTATGGAATCACCGATATCTCTTCTCCATTATGGAATCACCATACTTCTCCTCCATTATGGAATCACCGATATTTCTCCTCCATTATAGAATCACCGATATCCCTCCTCCATTATGGAATCACCGATATCTCTCCTCCGTCTTGGAATCACCGGTACCTCCGCTCCATTATGGAATCACCTATATCTCCCCTCCATTATGGAATCACCGATATCTCTCCTCCGTTTTGGAATCACCGGTAACTCCGCTCCATTATGGAATCACCGATATCTCCCCTCCGTTTTGGAATCACCAATATCTCCCTTCTATTATGGAATCATCGATATCTCCCCTCCATTATGGAATCATCGATATCTCTCCTCCGTTATGGAATCACCGATATCTCTTCTTCATTATGGAATTACCATTACTTCTCCTCCATTATGGAATCACCGATATCTCGCCTCCATTACGAAATCAACGTTATCTTCCCTCCGTTATGGAATCACCGATATCTCCCCTGCATTATGGAATAACCAATAACTCTGCTCCATTATGGAGTGATGGATATCTCTCTTCCGTTTTGGAATCACCATTATTTCTCTTCCATTTTGGAATCACCATTATTTCTCGTCCATTATGGAATTACCGATATCTCTCCTCCGTTTTGGAATCACCGGTACCTCCGCCCCATTATGGAATCACCGATACCTCCGCTCCATTATGGAATCATCGATATCTCTCTTCCGTTTTGGAATCACCATTATTTCTTCTCCATTATGGAATCACCATTATTTCTCCTTCATTATGGAATAACTATTATTTCTCGTCCATTATGGAATTACCGATATCTGTCCTCCGTTTTGGAATCACCGGTACCTCCGCCCTATTATGGAATCACCGTACCTCCGCTCCATTATGGAATCACCGATATCTCTCTTCCGTTTTGGAATCACCATTATTTCTCCTCCATTATGGAATCACCACTATTTCTCGTCCATTATGGAATCACCAATATCTCTCTGGCATTATGGAATCACCATTATTTCTCCTCCATTATGGAATCACCGATATCCCTCCTCCATTATGGAATCAATAATATCTCCCCTGAGTTATGGAATCACCGATATCTCCGCTCCATTATGGAATCACCATTATTTCTCCTCCATTATGGAATCACCATTATTTCTCCTTCATTATGGAATCACCATTATTTGTCGTCCATTATGGAATTACCGATATCTCTCCTCCGTTTTGGAATCACCGGTATCTCCGCTCCATTATGGAATCACCGATATCTCTCTTCCGTTTTGGAATCACCATTATTTCTCCTCCATTATGGAATCAGCAATATCTCTGCCCCGTTTTGGAATCACCGATATATCCCCTCCATTATGGAATTATCGATATCTCCTCTCCGTTATGGAATCACCGATATCTCTTCTCCATTATGGAATCAGCATTATTTCTCGTCCATTATGGAATTACCGATAACTCGCCTCCATTATGGAATCACCGATACCTGCCCACCATTATGGAATCACTGATATCTTCCCTCCGTTATGGAATCACCGATATCTTCCCTCCATTATGGAATCACCGATAACACCGCTTCATTATAGAGTGACCAATATTTCTCCTCCATTATGGAATCACCAATAACTCTGCTCCATTATGGAGTGACCGATATCTCTCTTCCGTTTTGGAATCACCATTATTTCTCCTCCATTTTGGAATCACCATTATTTCTCGTCCATTATGGAATTACCGATATCTCTCCTCCGTTTTGGAATCACCGGTACCTTCGCCCCATTATGGAATCACCGACAATTCCGCTCCATTATGGAATCATCGATATCTCTCTTCCGTTTTGGAATCACCATTATTTCTCCTCCATTATGGAATCACCATTATTTCTCCTCCATTATGGAATCACCATTATTTCTCCTTCATTATGAAATCACCATTATTTCTCGTCCATTATGGAATTACCGATATCTCTCCTCCGTTTTGGAATCACCGGTATCTCCGCTCCATTATGGAATCACCGATATCTCTTTTCCGTTTTGGAATCACCATTATTTCTCCTCCATTATGGAATCACCATTATTTCTCGTCCATTATGGAATTACCGATATCTCTTCTCCATTATGGAATCACCATTATTTCTCCTCCATTATGGAAACACCGATATAACCCCTGCATTATGGATCTATCGAAATCTCCTCTCCGTTATGGAATCACTATTATTTCTCGTCCATTATGGAATTACCGATATCTCTTCTCCATTATGGAATCACCATTATTTCTCGTCCATTATGGAATTACCGATATCTCTCCTCCATTTTGGAATCACCGATATCTCTCTGGCATTATGGAATCGCCATTATTTCTCCTTCATTATGGAATCACCATTATTTCTCCTCCATTATGGAATCACCATGATTTCTCCTTCATTACGGAATCACCATTATTTCTCCTCCATTATGGAATCAATGATATCTCCCCTCAATTATGGAATCACCGATACCTCCGCTCCATTATGGAATCACAAATATTTCTCCTCCATTATGGAATCACCAATATCTCTGCTACGTTTTGGAATCACCGATATATCCCCTCCATTATGGAATTATCGATATCTCCTCTCCGTTATGGAATCACCGATATCTCTTCTCCATTATGGAATCACCATTATTTCTCGTCCATTATGAAATTACAGATATCTCTCCTCCATTATGGAATCACCGACACCTGCTCACCATTATGGAATCACCGATATCTCTTCTCCATTAAGGAATCACCATACTTCTCCTCCATTATGGAATCACCGATATTTCTCCTCCATTATAGAATCACCGATATCCCTCCTCCATTATGGAATCACCGATATCTCTCCTCCGTCTTGGAATCACCGGTAACTCCGCTCCATTATGGAATCACTGATATCTCTCCTCCGTTTTGGAATCACCAATATCTCCCTTCTATTATGGAATCATCGATATCTCCCCTCCATTATGGAATCATCGATATCTCTCCTCCGTTATGGAATCACCGATATCTCTTCTTCATTATGGAATTACCATTACTTCTCCTCCATTATGGAATCATCATTATTTCTCCTGAATTATGGAATCACCGATATCTCGCCTTCATTACGAAATCACCGTTATCTTCCCTCCGTTATGGAATCACCGATATCTCCCCTGCATTATGGAATCACCGATAACTCCGCTTCATTATAGAGTGACCAATATTTCTCCTCCATTATGGGATCACCAATAACTCTGCTCCATTATGGAGTGACCGATATCTCTCTTCCGTTTTGGAATCACCATTATTTCTCCTCCATTATGGAATCACCATTATTTCTCGTCCATTATGGAATTACCGATATCTCTCCTCCGTTTTGGAATCACCGGTACCTCCGCCCTATTATGGAATCACCGTACCTCCGCTCCATTATGGAATCACCGATATCTCTCTTCCGTTTTGGAATCACCATTATTTCTCCTCCATTATGGAATCACCATTATTTCTCGTCCATTATGGAATTATCGATATCTCTTCTCGATTATGGAATCACGAATATCTCTCTGGCATTATGGAATCACGAATATCTCTCTGGCATTATGGAATCACCAATATCTCTCTGGCATTATGGAATCACCATTATTTCTCCTCCATTATGGAATCACCGATATCCCTCCTCCATTATGGAATCAATGATATCTCCCCGGAATTATGGAATCACCGATATCTCCGCTCCATTATGGAATCACAAATATTTCTCCTCCATTATGGAATCACCAATA
The DNA here is from genome assembly GCF_987345545.1 of Pholcus phalangioides. Classification (NCBI taxonomy): domain Eukaryota; kingdom Metazoa; phylum Arthropoda; class Arachnida; order Araneae; family Pholcidae; genus Pholcus; species Pholcus phalangioides. The sequence continues at coordinate 40,378,118 of NW_028301608.1, read as the reverse complement.
TCTCTGCTCCGTTTTGGAATCACCGATATATCCCCTGCATTATGGAATTACCGATATCTCCTCTCCGTTATGGAATCACCGATATCTCTTCTCCATTATGGAATCACCGATATCTCCCTGGCATTATGGAATCGCCATTATTTTTCCTTCATAATGGAATCACCATTATTTCTCCTCCATTATGGAATCACCATTATTTCTCCTCCATTATGGAATCACCGATATCCCTCCTCCATTATGCAATCAATGATATCTCCCCTCTGTTATGGAATCACCGATATCTCTTCTTCATTATGGAATTACCATTACTTCTCCTCCATTATGGAATCATCATTATTTCTCCTCTATTATAGAATCACCCTTATTTTTCCTCCATTATGGAATCACTGATATCTCCCCTACGTTATGGAATCACCGATAACTCCCCGGCATTATGGAATCACCTATATCTCCCCTCCATTATGGAATCACCGATATCTCTGCTCCGTTTTGGAATCACCAATATCTATTCTCCGTTATGAAATCACCGATATATCTTCATCATTATGGAATTACCATTATTTTTCATCCATTATGGAATCACCATTATTTTTCCTCCATTATGGAATCACTGATATCTCCCCTCCGTTATGGAATCACCGATAACTCCCCGGCATTATGGAATCACCTATATCTCCCCTGCATTATGGAATCACCGATATCTCTCATCCATTTTGGAATCACCGGTAACTCCGCTCCATTATGGAATCACCAATATCTCTCCTCCGTTTTGGAATCACCAATATCTCCCCTCTATTATGGAATCATCGATATCTCCCCTCCGTTATGGAATCACCGATAACTCCGATTCATAATTGAGTGACCAATATTTCTCCTCCATTATGGGATCACTTATATCTCTCCTCCATTATGGAATCAACGATATCTCTCCTCCGTTTTGGAATCACCGGTACCTCCGCTCCATTATAGAATCACCTATATCTCCCCTCCATTATGGAATCACCGATATCTCTCCTCCGTTATGGAATCACCGGTAACTCCGCTCCATTATGGAATCACCAGTATCTCTCCTCCGTTTTGGAATCACCAATATCTCCCCTCTATTATGGAATCATCGATATCTCCCCTCCGATATGGAATCACCGATATCTCTTCTTCATTATGGAATTACCATTATTTCTCCTCCGTTTTGGAATCACCGGTACCTCCGCCCAATTATGGAATCACCGATACCTCCGCTCCATTATGGAATCACCGATATCTCTCTTCCGTTTTGGAATCACCATTATTTCTCCTCCATTATGGAATCACCATTATTTCTCGTCCATTATGGAATTTCCGATATCCCTCCTCCATTATGGAATCTATGATATCTCCCCTCAATTATGGAATCACCGATACCTCCGCTCCATTATGGAATCACAAATATTTCTCCTCCATTATGGAATCACCAATATCTCTGCTCCGTTTTGGAATCACCGATATATCCCCTCCATTATGGAATTATCGATATCTCCTCTCCGTTATGGAATCACCGATATCTCTTCTCCATTATGGAATCAGCATTATTTCTCGTCCATTATGGAATTACCGATATCTCGCCTCCATTATGGAATCACCGATACCTGCCCACCATTATGGAATCACTGATATCTTCCCTCCATTATGGAATCACCGATAACACCGCTTCATTATAGAGTGACCAATATTTCTCCTCCATTATGGAATCACCAATAACTCTGCTCCATTATGGAGTGACCGATATCTCTCTTCCGTTTTGGAATCACCATTATTTCTCCTCCATTTTGGAATCACCAATATTTCTCGTCCATTATGGAATTACCGATATCTCTCCTCCGTTTTGGAATCACCGGTACCTTCGCCCCATTATGGAATCACCGACACCTCCGCTCCATTATGGAATCATCGATATCTCTCTTCCGTTTTGGAATCACCATTATTTCTCCTCCATTATGGAATCACCATTATTTCTCCTCCATTATGGAATCACCATTATTTCTCCTTCATTATGGAATCACCATTATTTCTCGTCCATTATGGAATTACCGATATCTCTCTTCCGTTTTGGAATCACCATTATTTCTCCTCCATTTTGGAATCACCATTATTTCTCGTCCATTATTGAATTACCGATATCTCTCCTCCCTTTTGGAATCACCGGTACCTTCGCCCCATTATGGAATCACCGTCACCTCCGCTCCATTATGGAATCATCGATATCTCTCTTCCGTTTTGGAATCACCATTATTTCTCCTCCATTATGGAATCACCATTATTTCTCCTCCATTATGGAATCACCATTATTTCTCCTTCATTATGGAATCACCATTATTTCTCGTCCATTATGGAATTACCGATATCTCTCCTCCGTTTTGGAATCACCGGTATCTCCGCTCCATTATGGAATCACCGATATCTATTTTCCGTTTTGGAATCACCATTATTTCTCCTCCATTATGGAATCACCATTATTTCTCGTCCATTATGGAATTACCGATATCTCTTCTCCATTATGGAATCACCATTATTTCTCCTCCATTATGGAATCACCGATATAACCCCTGCATTATGGATCTATCGAAATCTCCTCTGCGTTATGGAATCACCATTATTTCTCGTCCGTTATGGAATTACCGATATCTCTTCTCCATTATGGAATCACCATTATTTCTCGTCCATTATGGAATTACCGATATCTCTCCTCCATTTTGGAATCACCGATATCTCTCTGGCATTATGGAATCGCCATTATTTCTCCTTCATTATGGAATCACCATTATTTCTCCTCCATTATGGAATCACCATGATTTCTCCTTCATTATGGAATCACCATTATTTCTCCTCCATTATGGAATCAATGATATCTCCCCTCAATTATGGAATCACCGATACCTCCGCTCCATTATGGAATCACAAATATTTCTCCTCCATTATGGAATCACCAATATCTCTGCTACGTTTTGGAATCACCGATATATCCCCTCCATTATGGAATTATCGATATCTCCTCTCCGTTATGGAATCACCGATATCTCTCCTCCATTATGGAATCACCGATACCTGCTCACCATTATGGAATCACCGATATCTCTTCTCCATTATGGAATCACCATACTTCTCCTCCATTATGGAATCACCGATATTTCTCCTCCATTATAGAATCACCGATATCCCTCCTCCATTATGGAATCACCGATATCTCTCCTCCGTCTTGGAATCACCGGTACCTCCGCTCCATTATGGAATCACCTATATCTCCCCTCCATTATGGAATCACCGATATCTCTCCTCCGTTTTGGAATCACCGGTAACTCCGCTCCATTATGGAATCACCGATATCTCCCCTCCGTTTTGGAATCACCAATATCTCCCTTCTATTATGGAATCATCGATATCTCCCCTCCATTATGGAATCATCGATATCTCTCCTCCGTTATGGAATCACCGATATCTCTTCTTCATTATGGAATTACCATTACTTCTCCTCCATTATGGAATCACCGATATCTCGCCTCCATTACGAAATCAACGTTATCTTCCCTCCGTTATGGAATCACCGATATCTCCCCTGCATTATGGAATAACCAATAACTCTGCTCCATTATGGAGTGATGGATATCTCTCTTCCGTTTTGGAATCACCATTATTTCTCTTCCATTTTGGAATCACCATTATTTCTCGTCCATTATGGAATTACCGATATCTCTCCTCCGTTTTGGAATCACCGGTACCTCCGCCCCATTATGGAATCACCGATACCTCCGCTCCATTATGGAATCATCGATATCTCTCTTCCGTTTTGGAATCACCATTATTTCTTCTCCATTATGGAATCACCATTATTTCTCCTTCATTATGGAATAACTATTATTTCTCGTCCATTATGGAATTACCGATATCTGTCCTCCGTTTTGGAATCACCGGTACCTCCGCCCTATTATGGAATCACCGTACCTCCGCTCCATTATGGAATCACCGATATCTCTCTTCCGTTTTGGAATCACCATTATTTCTCCTCCATTATGGAATCACCACTATTTCTCGTCCATTATGGAATCACCAATATCTCTCTGGCATTATGGAATCACCATTATTTCTCCTCCATTATGGAATCACCGATATCCCTCCTCCATTATGGAATCAATAATATCTCCCCTGAGTTATGGAATCACCGATATCTCCGCTCCATTATGGAATCACCATTATTTCTCCTCCATTATGGAATCACCATTATTTCTCCTTCATTATGGAATCACCATTATTTGTCGTCCATTATGGAATTACCGATATCTCTCCTCCGTTTTGGAATCACCGGTATCTCCGCTCCATTATGGAATCACCGATATCTCTCTTCCGTTTTGGAATCACCATTATTTCTCCTCCATTATGGAATCAGCAATATCTCTGCCCCGTTTTGGAATCACCGATATATCCCCTCCATTATGGAATTATCGATATCTCCTCTCCGTTATGGAATCACCGATATCTCTTCTCCATTATGGAATCAGCATTATTTCTCGTCCATTATGGAATTACCGATAACTCGCCTCCATTATGGAATCACCGATACCTGCCCACCATTATGGAATCACTGATATCTTCCCTCCGTTATGGAATCACCGATATCTTCCCTCCATTATGGAATCACCGATAACACCGCTTCATTATAGAGTGACCAATATTTCTCCTCCATTATGGAATCACCAATAACTCTGCTCCATTATGGAGTGACCGATATCTCTCTTCCGTTTTGGAATCACCATTATTTCTCCTCCATTTTGGAATCACCATTATTTCTCGTCCATTATGGAATTACCGATATCTCTCCTCCGTTTTGGAATCACCGGTACCTTCGCCCCATTATGGAATCACCGACAATTCCGCTCCATTATGGAATCATCGATATCTCTCTTCCGTTTTGGAATCACCATTATTTCTCCTCCATTATGGAATCACCATTATTTCTCGTCCATTATGGAATCACCATTATTTCTCCTTCATTATGAAATCACCATTATTTCTCGTCCATTATGGAATTACCGATATCTCTCCTCCGTTTTGGAATCACCGGTATCTCCGCTCCATTATGGAATCACCGATATCTCTTTTCCGTTTTGGAATCACCATTATTTCTCCTCCATTATGGAATCACCATTATTTCTCGTCCATTATGGAATTACCGATATCTCTTCTCCATTATGGAATCACCATTATTTCTCCTCCATTATGGAAACACCGATATAACCCCTGCATTATGGATCTATCGAAATCTCCTCTCCGTTATGGAATCACTATTATTTCTCGTCCATTATGGAATTACCGATATCTCTTCTCCATTATGGAATCACCATTATTTCTCGTCCATTATGGAATTACCGATATCTCTCCTCCATTTTGGAATCACCGATATCTCTCTGGCATTATGGAATCGCCATTATTTCTCCTTCATTATGGAATCACCATTATTTCTCCTCCATTATGGAATCACCATGATTTCTCCTTCATTACGGAATCACCATTATTTCTCCTCCATTATGGAATCAATGATATCTCCCCTCAATTATGGAATCACCGATACCTCCGCTCCATTATGGAATCACAAATATTTCTCCTCCATTATGGAATCACCAATATCTCTGCTACGTTTTGGAATCACCGATATATCCCCTCCATTATGGAATTATCGATATCTCCTCTCCGTTATGGAATCACCGATATCTCTTCTCCATTATGGAATCACCATTATTTCTCGTCCATTATGAAATTACAGATATCTCTCCTCCATTATGGAATCACCGACACCTGCTCACCATTATGGAATCACCGATATCTCTTCTCCATTAAGGAATCACCATACTTCTCCTCCATTATGGAATCACCGATATTTCTCCTCCATTATAGAATCACCGATATCCCTCCTCCATTATGGAATCACCGATATCTCTCCTCCGTCTTGGAATCACCGGTAACTCCGCTCCATTATGGAATCACTGATATCTCTCCTCCGTTTTGGAATCACCAATATCTCCCTTCTATTATGGAATCATCGATATCTCCCCTCCATTATGGAATCATCGATATCTCTCCTCCGTTATGGAATCACCGATATCTCTTCTTCATTATGGAATTACCATTACTTCTCCTCCATTATGGAATCATCATTATTTCTCCTGAATTATGGAATCACCGATATCTCGCCTTCATTACGAAATCACCGTTATCTTCCCTCCGTTATGGAATCACCGATATCTCCCCTGCATTATGGAATCACCGATAACTCCGCTTCATTATAGAGTGACCAATATTTCTCCTCCATTATGGGATCACCAATAACTCTGCTCCATTATGGAGTGACCGATATCTCTCTTCCGTTTTGGAATCACCATTATTTCTCCTCCATTTTGGAATCACCATTATTTCTCGTCCATTATGGAATTACCGATATCTCTCCTCCGTTTTGGAATCACGGGTACCTCCGCCACATTATGGAATCACCTATGCCTCCGCTCCATTATGGAATCATCGATATCTCTCTTCCGTTTTTGAATCACCATTATTTCTTCTCCATTATGGAATCACCATTATTCCTCCTCCATTATGGAATCACCATTATTTCTCCTTCATTATGGAATCACCTTTATTTCTCCTCCATTATGGAATCACCGATATCCCTCCTCCATTATGGAATCACCGATATCCCTCCTCCATTATGGAATCAATGATATCTCCCCTCAATTATGGAATCACCGATACCTCCGCTCCATTATGGAATCACAAATATTTCTCCTCCATTATGGAATCACCAATATCTCTGCTAGGTTTTGGAATCACCGATATATCCCCTCCATTATGGAATTATCGATATCTCTTCTCCATTATGGAATCACCATTATTTCTCGTCCATTATGGAATTACAGATATCTCTCCTCCATTATGGAATCACCGATACCTGCCCTCCATTATGGAATCACCGATATGTCTTCTCCATTATGGAATCACCATACTTCTCCTCCGTTATGGAATCACCGATATTTCTCCTCCATTATGGAATCACCGATATCCCTCCTCCATTATGGAATCACCGATATCTCTCCTCCGTCTTGGAATCACCGATATCTCTCCTCCGTCTTGGAATCACCGGTACCTCCGCTCCATTATGGAATCACCTATATCTCCCCTCCATTATGGAATCACCGATATCTCTCCTCCATTTTGGAATCACCGGTAACTCCGCTCCATTATGGAATCACCGATATCTCTCCTCCGTTTTGGAATCACCAATATCTCACTTCTATTATGGAATCACCGATATCTCTCCTCCGTTTTGGAATCACCAATATCTCACTTCTATTATGGAATCATCGATATCTTCCCTCCATTATGGAATCATCGATATCTCTCCTCCGTTATGGAATCACCGATATCTCTTCTTCATTATGGAATTACCATTACTTCTCCTCCATTATGGAATCATCATTATTTCTCCTGAATTATGGAATCACCGATATCTCTGCTCCATCTTAGAATCACCGGTACCTCCGCTCCATTATGGAATCACCTATATCTCCCCTCCATTATGGAATCACCGATATCTCTCCTCCGTTTTGGAATCACCGGTAACTCCGCTCCATTATGGAATCACCGATATCTCTCCTCCGTTTTGAAATCACCAATATCTCCCTTCTATTATGGAATCATCGATATATCCCCTCTGTTATGGAATCATCCATATCTCTCCTCCGTTATGGAATCACCGATATCTCTTCTTCATTATGGAATTACCATTACTTCTCCTCCATTAAGGAATCATCATTATTTCTCCTGAATTATGGAATCACCGATATCTCGCCTCCAGTATGGAATCACTGATATCTCTCCGGCATTATGGAATCACCGATATCTCCCCTCCATTACGAAATCACCGTTATTTTCCCTCCGTTATGGAATCACCGATATCTCCCCTGCATTATGGAATCACCGATAACTCCGCTTCATTATAGAGTGACCAATATTTCTCCTCCATTATGGAATCACCAATAACTCTGCTCCATTATGGAGTGACCGATATCTCTCTTCCGTTTTGGAATCACCATTATTTCTCCTCCATTTTGGAATCACCATTATTTCTCGTCCATTATGGAATTACCGATATCTCTCCTCCGTTTTTGAATCACCGGTACCTCCGCCCCATTATGGAATCACCGACACCTCCGCCCCATTATGGAATCATCGATATCTCTCTTCCGTTTTGGAATCATCATTATTTCCTCCATTATGGAATCACCATTATTTCTCCTCCACTATGGAATCACCATGATTTCTCCTTCATTATGGAATCACCATTATTTCTCGTCCATTATGGAATTACCGATATCTCTCCTCCGTTTTGGAATCACCGGTACCTCCGCCCAATTATGGAATCACCGTACCTCCGCTCCATTATGGAATCACCGATATCTCTTCTCCATTATGGAATCACCATTATTTCTCCTCCATTATGGAATCACCGATATCCCCCCTCCATTATGGAATCAATGATATCTCCCCTGAATTATGGAATCACCGATATCTCCGCTCCATTATGGAATCACAAATATTTCTCCTCCATTATGGAATCACCGATATATCCCCTGCATTATGGATCTATCGAAATCTCCTCTCCGTTATGGAATCACCGATATCTCTTCTCCATTATGGAATCACCATTATTTCTCGTCCATTATGGAATTACCGATATCTCCCCTGCATTATGGAATCACCGATAACTACGATTCATTATAGAGTGACAAATATTTCTCCTCCATTATGGAATCACCAATAACTCTGCTCCATTATGGAGTGACCGATATCTCTCCTCCGTTTTGGAATCACCGGTACCTCCGCCCCATTATGGAATCACCGATACCTCCGCTCCATTATGGAATCATCGATATCTCTCTTCCGTTTTGGAATCACCATTATTTCTTCTCCATTATGGAATCACCATTATTCCTCCTCCATTATGGAATCACCATTATTTCTCCTTCATTATGGAATCACCATTATTTCTCGTCCATTATGGAATTACCGATATCTCTCCTCCGTTTTGGAATCACCGGTACCTCCGCCCTATTATGGAATCACCGTACCTCCGCTCCATTATGGAATCACCGATATCTCTCTTCCGTTTTGGAATCACCATTATTTCTCCTCCATTATGGAATCACCATTATTTCTCGTCCATTATGGAATTATCGATATCTCTTCTCGATTATGGAATCACGAATATTTCTCTGGCATTATGGAATCACCAATATCTCTCTGGCATTATGGAATCACCATTATTTCTCCTCCATTATGGAATCACCGATATCCCTCCTCCATTATGGAATCAATGATATCTCCCCGGAATTATGGAATCACCGATATCTCCGCTCCATTATGGAATCACAAATATTTCTCCTCCATTATGGAATCACAAATATTTCTCCTCCATTATGGAATCACCAATATCTCTGCTCCGTTTTGGAAACACCGATATATCCCCTGCATTATGGAATTACCGATATCTCCTCTCCGTTATGGAATCACCGATATCTCTTCTCCATTATGGAATCACCGATATCTCTCTGGCATTATGGAATCGCCATTATTTTTCCTTCATAATGGAATCACCATTATTTCTCTTCCATTATGGAATCACCGATATCCCTCCTCCATTATGCAATCAATGATATCTCCCCTCTGTTATGGAATCACCGATATCTCTTCTTCATTATGGAATTACCATTACTTCTCCTCCATTATGGAATCATCATTATTTCTCCTCTCTTATGGAATCACCCTTATTTTTCCTCCATTATGGAATCACTGATACCTCCCCTACGTTATGGAATCACCGATAACTCCCCGGCATTATGGAATCACCTATATCTCCCCTCCATTATGGAATCACCGATATCTCTGCTCCGTTTTGGAATCACCAATATCTCCCCTCTATTATGGAATCACCGATATCTCTTCTCCGTTATGAAATCACCGATATATCTTCATCATTATGGAATTACCATTATTTTTCATCCATTATGGAATCACCATTATTTTTCCTCCATTATGGAATCACTGATATCTCCCCTCCGTTATGGAATCACCGATAACTCCCCGGCATTATGGAATCACCTATATCTCCCCTGCATTATGGAATCACCGATATCTCTCATCCGTTTTGGAATCACCGGTAACTCCGCGCCATTATGGAATCACCAATATCTCTCCTCCGTTTTGGAATCACCAATATCTCTCCTCCGTTTTGGAATCACCAATATCTCTCCTCCGTTTTGGAATCACCAATATCTCTCCTCCGTTTTGGAATCACCAATATCTCCCTTCTATTATGGAATCATAGATATCTACCCTCCGTTATGGAATCACCAATAACTCCGCTTCATAATTGAGTGACCAATATTTCTCCTCCATTATGGGATCACTTATATCTCTCCTCCATTATGGAATCAACGATATCTCTCCTCCGTTTTGGAATCACCGGTACCTCCGCTCCATTATAGAATCACCTATATCTCCCCTCCATTATGGAATCACCGATATCTCTCCTCCGTTTTGGAATCACCGGTAACTCCGCTCCATTATGGAATCACCAGTATCTCTCCTCCGTTTTGGAATCACCAATATCTCCCCTCTATTATGGAATCATCGATATCTCCCCTCCGATATGGAATCACCGATATCTCTTCTTCATTATGGAATTACCATTATTTCTCCTCCGTTTTGGAATCACCGGTACCTCCGCCCAATTATGGAATCACCGATACCTCCGCTCCATTATGGAATCACCGATATCTCTCTTCCGTTTTGGAATCACCATTATTTCTCCTCCATTATGGAATCACCATTATTTCTCGTCCATTATGGAATTTCAGATATCCCTCCTCCATTATGGAATCTATGATATCTCCCCTCAATTATGGAATCACCGATACCTCCGCTCCATTATGGAATCACAAATATTTCTCCTCCATTATGGAATCACCAATATCTCTGCTCCGTTTTGGAATCACCGATATATTCCCTCCATTATGGAATTATCGATATCTCCTCTCCGTTATGGAATCACCGATATCTCTTCTCCATTATGGAATCAGCATTATTTCTCGTCCATTATGGAATTACCGATAACTCGCCTCCATTATGGAATCACCGATACCTGCCCACCATTATGGAATCACTGATATCTTCCCTCCGTTATGGAATCACCGATATCTTCCCTCCATTATGGAATCACCGATAACACCGCTTCATTATAGAGTGACCAATATTTCTCCTCCATTATGGAATCACCAATAACTCTGCTCCATTATGGAGTGACCGATATCTCTCTTCCGTTTTGGAATCACCATTATTTCTCCTCCATTTTGGAATCACCATTATTTCTCGTCCATTATGGAATTACCGATATCTCTCCTCCGTTTTGGAATCACCGGTACCTTCGCCCCATTATGGAATCACCGACACCTCCGCTCCATTATGGAATCATCGATATCTCTCTTCCGTTTTGGAATCACCATTATTTCTCCTCCATTATGGAATCACCATTATTTCTCCTCCATTATGGAATCACCATTATTTCTCCTTCATTATGGAATCACCATTATTTCTCGTCCATTATGGAATTACCGATATCTCTCATCCGTTTTGGAATCACCGGTATCTCCGCTCCATTATGGAATCACCGATATCTCTTTTCCGTTTTGGAATCACCATTATTTCTCCTCCATTATGGAATCACCATTATTTCTCGTCCATTATGGAATTTCCGATATCTCTTCTCCATTATGGAATCACCATTATTTCTCCTCCATTATGGAATCACCGATATAACCCCTGCATTATGGATCTATCGAAATCTCCTCTCCGTTATGGAATCACCATTATTTCTCGTCCATTATGGAATTACCGATATCTCTCCTCCATTTTGGAATCACCGATATCTCTCTGGCATTATGGAATCGCCATTATTTCTCCTTCATTATGGAATCACCATTATTTCTCCTCCATTATGGAATCACCATGATTTCTCCTTCATTATGGAATCACCATTATTTCTCCTCCATTATGGAATCAATGATATCTCCCCTCAATTATGGAATCACCGATACCTCCGCTCCATTATGGAATCACAAATATTTCTCCTCCATTATGGAATCACCAATATCTCTGCTACGTTTTGGAATCACCGATATATCCCCTCCATTATGGAATTATCGATATCTCCTCTCCGTTATGGAATCACCGATATTTCTCGTCCATTATGGAATTACAGATATCTCTCCTCCATTATGGAATCACCGATACCTGCTCACCATTATGGAATCACCGATATCTCTTCTCCATTATGGAATCACCATACTTCTCCTCCATTATGGAATCACCGATATTTCTCCTCCATTATAGAATCACCGATATCCCTCCTCCATTATGGAATCACCGATATCTCTCCTCCGTCTTGGAATCACCGGTAACTCCGCTCCATTATGGAATCTCCGATATCTCTCCTCCGTTTTGGAATAACCAATATCTCCCTTCTATTATGGAATCATCGATATCTCCCCTCCATTATGGAATCATCGATATCTCTCCTCCGTTATGGAATCACCGATATCTCTTCTTCATTATGGAATTACCATTACTTCTCCTCCATTATGGAATCACCGATATCTCGCCTCCATTACGAAATCAACGTTATCTTCCCTCCGTTATGGAATCACCGATATCTCCCCTGCATTATGGAATAACCAATAACTCTGCTCCATTATGGAGTGATGGATATCTCTCTTCCGTTTTGGAATCACCATTATTTCTCTTCCATTTTGGAATCACCATTATTTCTCGTCCATTATGGAATTACCGATATCTCTCCTCCGTTTTGGAATCACCGGTACCTCCGCCCCATTATGGAATCACCGATACCTCCGCTCCATTATGGAATCATCGATATCTCTCTTCCGTTTTGGAATCACCATTATTTCTTCTCCATTATGGAATCACCATTATTCCTCCTCCATTATGGAATCACCATTATTTCTCCTTCATTATGTAATAACTATTATTTCTCGTCCATTATGGAATTACCGATATCTGTCCTCCGTTTTGGAATCACCATTATTTCTCCTCCATTATGGAATCACCACTATTTCTCGTCCATTATGGAATTACCGATATCTCTTCTCCATTATGGAATCACCAATATCTCTCTGGCATTATGGAATCACCATTATTTCTCCTCCATTATGGAATCACCGATATCCCTCCTCCATTATGGAATCAATAATATCTCCCCTGAGTTATGGAATCACCGATATCTCCGCTCCATTATGGAATCACCATTATTTCTCCTCCATTATGGAATCACCATTATTTCTCCTTCATTATGGAATCACCATTATTTGTCGTCCATTATGGAATTACCGATATCTCTCCTCCGTTTTGGAATCACCGGTATCTCCGCTCCATTATGGAATCCCCGATATCTCTCTTCCGTTTTGGAATCACCATTATTTCTCCTCCATTATGGAATCACCAATATCTCTGCTCCGTTTTGGAATCACCGATATATCCCCTCCATTATGGAATTATCGATATCTCCTCTCCGTTATGGAATCACCGATATCTCTTCTCCATTATGGAATCAGCATTATTTCTCGTCCATTATGGAATTACCGATAACTCGCCTCCATTATGGAATCACCGATACCTGCCCACCATTATGGAATCACTGATATCTTCCCTCCGTTATGGAATCACCGATATCTTCCCTCCATTATGGAATCACCGATAACACCGCTTCATTATAGAGTGACCAATATTTCTCCTCCATTATGGAATCACCAATAACTCTGCTCCATTATGGAGTGACCGATACCTCTCTTCCGTTTTGAAATCACCATTATTTCTCCTCCATTTTGGAATCACCATTATTTCTCGTCCATTATGGAATTACCGATATCTCTCCTCCGTTTTGGAATCACCGGTACCTTCGCCCCATTATGGAATCACCGACAATTCCGCTCCATTATGGAATCATCGATATCTCTCTTCCGTTTTGGAATCACCATTATTTCTCCTCCATTATGGAATCACCATTATTTCTCCTCCATTATGGAATCACCATTATTTCTCCTTCATTATGAAATCACCATTATTTCTCGTCCATTATGGAATTACCGATATCTCTCCTCCGTTTTGGAATCACCGGTATCTCCGCTCCATTATGGAATCACCGATATCTCTTTTCCGTTTTGGAATCACCATTATTTCTCCTCCATTATGGAATCACCATTATTTCTCGTCCATTATGGAATTACCGATATCTCTTCTCCATTATGGAATCACCATTATTTCTCCTCCATTATGGAATCACCGATATAACCCCTGCATTATGGATCTATCGAAATCTCCTCTCCGTTATGGAATCACCATTATTTCTCGTCCATTATGGAATTACCGATATCTCTTCTCCATTATGGAATCACCATTATTTCTCGTCCATTATGGAATTACCGATATCTCTCCTCCATTTTGGAATCACCGATATCTCTCTGGCATTATGGAATCACCATTATTTCTCCTCCATTATGGAATCACCATGATTTCTCCTTCATTATGGAATCACCATTATTTCTCCTCCATTACGGAATCAATGATATCTCCCCTCAATTATGGAATCACCGATACCTCCGCTCCATTATGGAATCACAAATATTTCTCCTCCATTATGGAATCACCAATATCTCTGCTACGTTTTGGAATCACCGATATATCCCCTCCATTATGGAATTATCGATATCTCCTCTCCGTTATGGAATCACCGATATCTCTTCTCCATTATGGAATCACCATTATTTCTCGTCCATTATGAAATTACAGATATCTCTCCTCCATTATGGAATCACCGACACCTGCTCACCATTATGGAATCACCGATATCTCTTCACCATTAAGGAATCACCATACTTCTCCTCCATTATGGAATCACCGATATTTCTCCTCCATTATAAAATCACCGATATCCCTCCTCCATTATGGAATCACCGATATCTCTCCTCCGTTTTGGAATCACCGGTAACTCCGCTCCATTATGGAATCACCGATATCTCTCCTCCGTTTTGGAATCACCAATATCTCCCTTCTATTATGGAATCATCGATATCTCCCCTCCATTATGGAATCATCGATATCTCTCCTCCGTTATGGAATCACCGATATCTCTTCTTCATTATGGAATTACCATTACTTCTCCTCCATTATGGAATCATCATTATTTCTCCTGAATTATGGAATCACCGATAACTCCGCTTCATTATAGAGTGACCAATATTTCTCCTCCATTATGGGATCACCAATAACTCTGCTCCATTATGGAGTGACCGATATCTCTCTTCCGTTTTGGAATCACCATTATTTCTCCTCCATTTTGGAATCACCATTATTTCTCGTTCATTATGGAATTACCGATATCTCTCCTCCGTTTTGGAATCACGGGTACCTCCGCCCCATTATGGAATCACCGATACCTCCGCTCCATTATGGAATCATCGATATCTCTCTTCCGTTTTTGAATCACCATTATTTCTTCTCCATTATGGAATCACCATTATTCCTCCTCCATTATGGAATCACCATTATTTCTCCTTCATTATGGAATCACCTTTATTTCTCCTCCATTATGGAATCACCGATATCCCTCCTCCATTATGGAATCAATGATATCTCCCCTCAATTATGGAATCACCGATACCTCCGCTCCATTATGGAATCACAAATATTTCTTCTCCATTATGGAATCACCAATATCTCTGCTAGGTTTTGGAATAACCGATATATCCCCTCCATTATGGAATTATCGATATCTCTTCTCCATTATGGAATCACCATTATTTCTCGTCCATTATGGAATTACAGATATCTCTCCTCCATTATGGAATCACCGATACCTGCCCTCCATTATGGAATCACCGATATGTCTTCTCCATTATGGAATCACCATACTTCTCCTCCGTTATGGGATCACCGATATTTCTCCTCCATTATGGAATCACCGATATCCCTCCTCCATTATGGAATCACCGATATCTCTCCTCCGTCTTGGAATCACCGATATCTCTCCTCCGTCTTGGAATCACCGGTACCTCCGCTCCATTATGGAATCACCGATATCTCTCCTCCATTTTGGAATCACCGGTAACTCCGCTCCATTATGGAATCACCGATATCTCTCCTCCGTTTTGGAATCACCAATATCTCACTTCTATTATGGAATCATCGATATCTTCCCTCCATTATGGAATCATCGATATCTCTCCGGCATTATGGAATCACCGATATCTCCCCTCCATTACGAAATCACCGTTATTTTCCCTCCGTTATGGAATCACCGATATCTCCCCTGCATTATGGAATCACCGATAACTCCGCTTCATTATAGAGTGACCAATATTTCTCCTCCATTATGGAATCACCAATAACTCTGCTCCATTATGGAGTGACCGATATCTCTCTTCCGTTTTGGAATCACCATTATTTCTCCTCCATTTTGGAATCACCATTATTTCTCGTCCATTATGGAATTACCGATATCTCTCCTCCGTTTTGGAATCACCGGTACCTCCGCCCAATTTTGGAATCACCGTACCTCCGCTCCATTATGGAATCACCGATATCTCTCTTCCGTTTTGGAATCACCATTATTTCTCCTCCGTTATGGAATCACCATTATTTCTCGTCCATTATGGAATTACCGATATCTCTTCTCCATTATGGAATCACCATTATTTCTCCTCCATTATGGAATCACCGATATCCCCCCTCCATTATGGAATCAATGATATCTCCCCTGAATTATGGAATCACCGATATCTCCGCTCCATTATGGAATCACAAATATTTCTCCTCCATTATGGAATCACCGATATATCCCCTGCATTATGGATCTATCGAAATCTCCTCTCCGTTATGGAATCACCGATATCTCTTCTCCATTATGGAATCACCATTATTTCTCGTCCATTAAGGAATTACCGATATCTCTCCTCCATTTTGGAATCACCGATATCTCTCTGGCATTATGGAATCGCCATTATTTCTCCTTCATTATGGAATCACCATTATTTCTCCTCCATTATGGAATCACCATGATTTCTCCTTCATTATGGAATCACCATTATTTCTCCTCCATTATGGAATCAATGATATCTCCCCTCAATTATGGAATCACCGATACCTCCGCTCCATTATGGAATCACAAATATTTCTCCTCCATTATGGAATCACCAATATCTCTGCTACGTTTTGGAATCACCGATATATCCCCTCCATTATGGAATTATCGATATCTCCTCTCCGTTATGGAATCACCGATATCTCTTCTCCATTATGGAATCACCATTATTTCTCCTCCATTATGGAATTACAGATATCTCTCCTCCATTATGAAATCACCGATACCTGCCCTCCATTATGGAATCACCGTACCTGCCCTCCATTATGGAATCACCGTACCTCCGCTCCATTATGGAATCACCGATATCTCTCTTCCGTTTTGGAATCACCATTATTTCTCCTCCATTATGGAATCACCATTATTTCTCGTCCATTACGGAATTATCGATATCTCTTCTCCATTATGGAATCACGAATATCTCTCTGGCATTATGGAATCACCAATATCTCTCTGGCATTATGGAATCACCAATATCTCTGCTACGTTTTGGAATCACCGATATATCCCCTCCATTATGGAATTATCGATATCTCCGCTCCATTATGGAATCACCTATATCTCCCCTCCATTATGGAATCACCGATATCTCTCCTCCGTTTTGGAATCACCGGTAACCTTGCTCCATTATGGAATCACCGATATCCCTCCTCCATTATGGAATCACCGATATCTCTCCTCCGTCTTGGAATCACCGATATCTCTCCTCCGTCTTGGAATCACCGGTACCTCCGCTCCATTATGGAATCACCGATATCTCTCCTCCATTTTGGAATCACCGGTAACTCCGCTCCATTATGGAATCACCGATATCTCTCCTCCGTTTTGGAATCACCAATATCTCACTTCTATTATGGAATCATCGATATCTTCCCTCCATTATGGAATCATCGATATCTCTCCTCCGTTATGGAATCACCGATATCTCTTCTTCATTATGGAATTACCATTACTTCTCCTCCATTATGGAATCATCATTATTTCTCCTGAATTATGGAATCACCGATATCTCTGCTCCATCTTAGAATCACCGGTACCTCCGCTCCATTATGGAATCACCTATATCTCCCCTCCATCATGGAATCACCGATATCTCTCCTCCGTTTTGGAATCACCGGTAACTCCGCTCCATTATGGAATCACCGATATCTCTCCTCCGTTTTGAAATCACCAATATCTCCCTTCTATTATGGAATCATCGATATATCCCCTCTGTTATGGAATCATCTATATCTCTCCCCCGTTATGGAATCACCGATATCTCTTCTTCATTATGGAATTACCATTACTTCTCCTCCATTAAGGAATCATCATTATTTCTCCTGAATTATGGAATCACCGATATCTCGCCTCCAGTATGGAATCACTGATATCTCTCCGGCATTATGGAATCACCGATATCTCCCCTCCATTACGAAATCACCGTTATTTTCCCTCCGTTATGGAATCACCGATATCTCCCCTGCATTATGGAATCACCGATAACTCCGCTTCATTATAGAGTGACCAATATTTCTCCTCCATTATGGAATCACCAATAACTCTGCTCCATTATGGAGTGACCGATATCTCTCTTCCGTTTTGGAATCACCATTATTTCTCCTCCATTTTGGAATCACCATTATTTCTCGTCCATTATGGAATTACCGATATCTCTCCTCCGTTTTGGAATCACCGGTACCTCCGCCCAATTTTGGAATCACCGTACCTCCGCTCCATTATGGAATCACCGATATCTCTCTTCCGTTTTGGAATCACCATTATTTCTCCTCCGTTATGGAATCACCATTATTTCTCGTCCATTATGGAATTACCGATATCTCTTCTCCATTATGGAATCACCATTATTTCTCCTCCATTATGGAATCACCGATATCCCCCCTCCATTATGGAATCAATGATATCTCCCCTGAATTATGGAATCACCGATATCTCCGCTCCATTATGGAATCACAAATATTTCTCCTCCATTATGGAATCACCGATATATCCCCTGCATTATGGATATATCGAAATCTCCTCTCCGTTATGGAATCACCGATATCTCTTCTCCATTATGGAATCACCATTATTTCTCGTCCATTAAGGAATTACCGATATCTCTCCTCCATTTTGGAATCACCGATATCTCTCTGGCATTATGGAATCGCCATTATTTCTCCTTCATTATGGAATCACCATTATTTCTCCTCCATTATGGAATCACCATGATTTCTCCTTCATTATGGAATCACCATTATTTCTCCTCCATTATGGAATCAATGATATCTCCCCTCAATTATGGAATCACCGATACCTCCGCTCCATTATGGAATCACAAATATTTCTCCTCCATTATGGAATCACCAATATCTCTGCTACGTTTTGGAATCACCGATATATCCCCTCCATTATGGAATTATCGATATCTCCTCTCCGTTATGGAATCACCGATATCTCTTCTCCATTATGGAATCACCATTATTTCTCCTCCATTATGGAATTACAGATATCTCTCCTCCATTATGGAATCACCGATACCTGCCCTCCATTATGGAATCACCGTACCTGCCCTCCATTATGGAATCACCGTACCTCCGCTCCATTATGGAATCACCGATATCTCTCTTCCGTTTTGGAATCACCATTATTTCTCCTCCATTATGGAATCACCATTATCTCTCGTCCATTATGGAATTACCGATATCTCTTCTCCATTATGGAATCACCATTATTTCTCCTCCATTATGGAATCACCGATATCCCCCCTCCATTATGGAATCAATGATATCTCCCCTGAATTATGGAATCACCGATATCTCCGCTCCATTATGGAATCACAAATATTTCTCCTCCATTATGGAATCACCGATATATCCCCTGCATTATGGATCTATCGAAATCTCCTCTCCGTTATGGAATCACCGATATCTCTTCTCCATTATGGAATCACCATTATTTCTCGTCCATTATGGAATTACCGATATCTCTCCTCCATTTTGGAATCACCGATATCTCTCTGGCATTATGGAATCGCCATTATTTCTCCTTCATTATGGAATCACCATTATTTCTCCTCCATTATGGAATCACCATGATTTCTCCTTCATTATGGAATCACCATTATTTCTCCTCCATGATGGAATCAATGATATCTCCCCTCAATTATGGAATCACCGATACCTCCGCTCCATTATGGAATCACAAATATTTCTCCTCCATTATGGAATCACCAATATCTCTGCTACGTTTTGGAATCACCGATATATCCCCTCCATTATGGAATTATCGATATCTCCTCTCCGTTATGGAATCACCGATATCTCTTCTCCATTATGGAATCACCATTATTTCTCCTCCATTATGGAATTACAGATATCTCTCGTCCATTATGAAATCACCGATACCTGCCCTCCATTATGGAATCACCGTACCTGCCCTCCATTATGGAATCACCGTACCTCCGCTCCATTATGGAATCACCGATATCTCTCTTCCGTTTTGGAATCACCATTATTTCTCCTCCATTATGGAATCACCATTATTTCTCGTCCATTACGGAATTATCGATATCTCTTCTCCATTATGGAATCACGAATATCTCTCTGGCATTATGGAATCACCAATATCTCTCTGGCATTATGGAATCACCAATATCTCTGCTACGTTTTGGAATCACCGATATATCCCCTCCATTATGGAATTATCGATATCTCCGCTCCATTATGGAATCACCTATATCTCCCCTCCATTATGGAATCACCGATATCTCTCCTCCGTTTTGGAATCACCGGTAACCCCGCTCCATTATGGAATCACCGATATCTCTCCTCCGTTTTGGAATCACCAATATCTCCCTTCTATTATGGAATCATCGATATCTCCCCTCCAATATGGAATCATCGATATCTCTCCTCCGTTATGGAATCACCGATATCTCTTCTTCATTATGGAATTACCATTACTTCTCCTCCATTATGGAATCATCATTATTTCTCCTGAATTATGGAATCACCGATATCTCGTCTTCATTACGAAATCACCGTTATCTTCCCTCCGTTATGGAATCACCGATATCTCCCCTGCATTATGGAATCACCGATAACTCCGCTTCATTATAGAGTGACCAATATTTCTCCTCCATTATGGAATCACCAATAACTCTGCTCCATTATGGAGTGACCGATATCTCTCCTCCGTTTTGGAATCACCGGTACCTCCGCCCCATTATGGAATCACCGATACCTCCGCTCCATTATGGAATCATCGATATCTCTCTTCCGTTTTGGAATCACCATTATTTCTTCTCCATTATGGAATCACCATCATTCCTCCTCCATTATGGAATCACCATTATTTCTCCTTCATTATGGAATCACCATTATTTCTCGTCCATTATGGAATTACCGATATCTCCCCTCCGTTTTGGAATCACCGGTACCTCCGCCCTATTATGGAATCACCGTACCTCCGCTCCATTATGGAATCACCGATATCTCTCTTCCGTTTTGGAATCACCATTATTTCTCCTCCATTATGGAATCACCATTATTTCTCGTCCATTATGGAATTATCGATATCTCTTCTCGATTATGGAATCACGAATATCTCTCTGGCATTATGGAATCACCAATATCTCTCTGGCATTATGGAATCACCATTATTTCTCCTCCATTATGGAATCACCGATATCCCTCCTCCATTATGGAATCAATGATATCTCCCCGGAATTATGGAATCACCGATATCTCCGCTCCATTATGGAATCACAAATATTTCTCCTCCATTATGGAATCACCAATATCTCTGCTCCGTTTTGGAATCACCGATATATCCCCTGCAATATGGAATTATCGATATCTCCTCTCCGTTATGGAATCACCGATATCTCTTCTCCATTATGGAATCACCGATATCTCTCTGGCATTATGGAATCGCCATTATTTTTCTGTCATAATGGAATCGCCATTATTTTTCTGTCATAATGGAATCACCATTATTTCTCCTCCATTATGGGATCACCATTATTTCTCCTTCATTATGGAATCACCATTATTTCTCCTCCATTATGGAATCACCATTATTTCTCCTCCATTATGGAATCACCGATATCCCTCCTCCATTATGCAATCAATGATATCTCCCCTCTGTTATGGAATCACCGATATCTCTTCTTCATTATGGAATTACCATTACTTCTCCTCCATTATGGAATCATCATTATTTCTCCTCTATTATGGAATCACCCTTATTTTTCCTCCATTATGGAATCACTGATATCTCCCCTACGTTATGGAATCAACGATAACTCCCCGGCATTATGGAATCACCTATATCTCCCCTCCATTATGGAATCACCGATATCTCTGCTCCGTTTTGGAATCACCAATATCTCCCCTCTATTATGGAATCACCGATATCTCTTCTCCGTTATGAAATCACCGATATATCTTCATCATTATGGAATTACCATTATTTTTCATCCATTATGGAATCACCATTATTTCTCCTCCATTATGGAATCACCGATATCCCTCCTCCATTATGCAATCAATGATATCTCCCCTCTGTTATGGAATCACCGATATCTCTCATCCGTTTTGGAATCACCGATAACTCCGCTCCATTATGGAATCACCAATATCTCTCCTCCGTTTTGGAATCACCAATATCTCCCCTCCATTATGGAATCATCGATATCTCCCCTCCGTTATGGAATCACCGATAACTCCGCTTCATAATTGAGTGACCAATATTTCTCCTCCGTTATGGGATCACTTATATCTCTCCTCCATTATGGAATCAACGATATCTCTCCTCCGTTTTGGAATCACCGGTACCTCCGCTCCATTATAGAATCACCTATATCTCCCCTCCATTATGGAATCACCGATATCTCTCCTCCGTTTTGGAATCACCGGTAACTCTGCTCCATTATGGAATCACCAGTATCTCTCCTCCGTTTTGGAATCACCAATATCTCCCCTCTATTATGGAATCATCGATATCTCCCCTCCGATATGGAATCACCGATATCTCTTCTTCATTATGGAATTACCATTATTTCTCCTCCGTTTTGGAATCACCGGTACCTCCGCCCAATTATGGAATCACCGATACCTCCGCTCCATTATGGAATCACCGATATCTCTCTTCCGTTTTGGAATCACCATTATTTCTCCTCCATTATGGAATCACCATTATTTCTCCTCCATTATGGAATCACCAATATCTCTGCTTCGTTTTGGAATCACCGATATATCCCCTCCATTATGGAATTATCGATATCTCCTCTCCGTTATGGAATCACCGATATCTCTTCTCCATTATGGAATCAGCATTATTTCTCGTCCATTATGGAATTACCGATATCCCTCCTCCATTATGGAATCTATGATATCTCCCCTCAATTATGGAATCACCGATACCTCCGCTCCATTATGGAATCACAAATATTTCTCCTCCATTATGGAATCACCAATATCTCTGCTCCGTTTTGGAATCACCGATATATCCCCTCCATTATGGAATTATCGATATCTCCTCTCCGTTATGGAATCACCGATATCTCTTCTCCATTATGGAATCAGCATTATTTCTCGTCCATTATGGAATTACCGATAACTCGCCTCCATTATGGAATCACCGATACCTGCCCACCATTATGGAATCACTGATATCTTCCCTCCGTTATGGAATCACCGATATCTTCCCTCCATTATGGAATCACCGATAACACCGCTTCATTATAGAGTGACCAATATTTCTCCTCCATTATGGAATCACCAATAACTCTGCTCCATTATGGAGTGACCGATATCTCTCTTCCGTTTTGGAATCACCATTATTTCTCCTCCATTTTGGAATCACCATTATTTCTCGTCCATTATGGAATTACCGATATCTCTCCTCCGTTTTGGAATCACCGGTACCTTCGCCCCATTATGGAATCACCGACACCTCCGCTCCATTATGGAATCATCGATATCTCTCTTCCGTTTTGGAATCACCATTATTTCTCCTCCATTATGGAATCACCATTATTTCTCCTCCAATATGGAATCACCATTATTTCTCCTTCATTATGGAATCACCATTATTTCTCGTCCATTATGGAATTACCGATATCTCTCCTCCGTTTTGGAATCACCGGTATCTCCGCTCCATTATGGAATCACCGATATCTCTCTTCCGTTTTGGAATCACCATTATTTCTCCTCCATTATGGAATCACCATTATTTCTCGTCCATTATGGAATTACCGATATCTCTTCTCCATTATGGAATCACCATTATTTCTCCTCCATTATGGAATCACCGATATCCCTCCTCCATTATGGAATCAATGATATCTCCCCTGAATTATGGAATCACCGATATCTCCGCTCCATTATGGAATCACAAATATTTCTCCTCCATTATGGAATCACCGATATAACCCCTGCATTATGGATCTATCGAAATCTCCTCTCCGTTATGGAATCACCGATATCTCTTCTCCATTATGGAATCACCATTATTTCTCGTCCATTATGGAATTACCGATATCTCTCCTCCATTTCGGAATCACCGATATCTCTCTGGCATTATGGAATCGCCATTATTTCTCCTTCATTATGGAATCACCATTATTTATCCTCCATTATGGAATCACCATGATTTCTCCTTCATTATGGAATCACCATTATTTCTCCTCCATTATGGAATCAATGATATCTCCCCTCAATTATGGAATCACCGATACCTCCGCTCCATTATGGAATCACAAATATTTCTCCTCCATTATGGAATCACAAATATTTCTCCTCCATTATGGAATCACCAATATCTCTGCTACGTTTTGGAATCACCGATATATCCCCTCCATTATGGAATTATCGATATCTCCTCTCCGTTATGGAATCACCGATATCTCTTCTCCATTATGGAATCACCATTATTTCTCGTCCATTATGGAATTACAGATATCTCTCCTCCATTATGGAATCACCGATACCTGCCCACCATTATGGAATCACCGATATCTCTTCTCCATTATGGAATCACCATACTTCTCCTCCATTATGGAATCACCGATATTTCTCCTCCATTATAGAATCACCGATATCCCTCCTCCATTATGGAATCACCGATATCTCTCCTCCGTCTTGGAATCACCGGTACCTCCGCTCCATTATGGAATCACCTATATCTCCCCTCCATTATGGAATCACCGATATCTCTCCTCCGTTTTGGAATCACCGGTAACTCCGCTCCATTATGGAATCATCGATATCTCCCCTCCATTATGGAATCATCGATATCTCTCCTCCGTTATGGAATCACCGATATCTCTTCTTCATTATGGAATTACCATTACTTCTTCTCCATTATGAAATCACCGATATCTCGCCTCCATTACGAAATCAACGTTATCTTCCCTCCGTTATGGAATCACCGATATCTCCCCTGCATTATGGAATAACCAATAACTCTGCTCCATTATGGAGTGATGGATATCTCTCTTCCGTTTTGGAATCACCATTATTTCTTCTCCATTATGGAATCACCATTATTTCTTCTCCATTATGGAATCACCATTATTTCTCCTCCATTATGGAATCACCACTATTTCTCGTCCATTATGGAATTACCGATATCTCTTCTCCATTATGGAATCACCAATATCTCTCTGGCATTATGGAATCACCATTATTTCTCCTCCATTATGGAATCACCGATATCCCTCCTCCATTATGGAATCAATAATATCTCCCCTGAGTTATGGAATCACCGATATCTCCGCTCCATTATGGAATCACCATTATTTCTCCTCCATTATGGAATCACCATTATTTCTCCTTCATTATGGAATCACCATTATTTGTCGTCCATTATGGAATTACCGATATCTCTCCTCCGTTTTGGAATCACCGGTATCTCCGCTCCATTATGGAATCACCGATATCTCTCTTCCGTTTTGGAATCACCATTATTTCTCCTCCATTATCGAATCACCATTATTTCTCGTCCATTATGGAATTACCGATATCTCTTCTCCATTATGGAATCACCATTATTTCTCCTCCTTTATGGAATCACCGATATCCCTCCTCCATTATGGAATCAATATCTCCCCTGAATTATGGAATCACCGATATCTCCGCTCCATTATGGAATCACAAATATTTCTCCTCCATTATGGAATCACCGATATATCCCCTTCATTATGGATCTATCGAAATCTCCTCTCCGTTGTGGAATCACCGATATCTCTTCTCCATTATGGAATCACCATTATTTCACAAGCACCTCCACACTTGTCCGACTCTTTTCTAGTGTCGGATTTGATTGGATAGTTAGTATCACGTGATCAATGACGTCTGATTAAGGATTTCCTCTCTAGTTTTGGCTGTTCTTCGTAGTTATGACGATTTTATTTATATTTTTGACATTATCAGCCAATCAGAATAAGGCTACTGTGACGTTATAGAAACATCACCGTATGTGTAAAGTGTACCTCCTGCAGTTACGTTTGGCAACTTATCGCCAAACACCAGCGTCTATTAACGATTTCGCTTTTATTTTGTCATTACGTCTCGTTTGCTCACACGATAATAAATTACAATGATATAATTTAACTATAATACTATAACGATCATAATAATAATGATATATATTATATAATAATAATTATATTGACATGCAATAGATACAGTGGCTTGCCGAAACACAATTTCTATGTTTGGTTTTCTAATGAATCTATCAGCATTATGAATCAATAAATGATAGCAGGGCCCAGCTTCGCTGGGCGCTCGCTTCGCGAGCCGTTACTATTGTCAACTTGATGCAACTGAACCACATTTTGATTAAATCAGAAAAAAAACAAAATTTTTTAGTGATTCAATAAACGATAACTTATTATACGGGGGTGCCCCCCCCCCCATTCCCGTGCATCTGACAATTGGTGGTGAATTATAATATAATAAATCATGTTTATCCCGTGCAACGGTTAAAAGAAAAAAATTAAATGTGATAAGAAATTAAACTTTTCAAACGAAGATGCTAGAAAAAAAAAAAAAAAAATCGGATTTTTACGAAGGGACTCGAACTCATAACCTTCGTTTTAAGCGTCCCGTGAACTTCCCACTGCATTAATCCTGGTTGCCGAACTAAAGTTAAATTTAGAATATCCATTATTAAATGTCGCTAGGAAATATGGTGGCGCCAAATGGATCAAAAGTTACGGTAGCCTCGCGGTCTACTGTGACGTTTCTATGACGTCACAGTTGTTTGAAAAAAAAAATAGCGCCAAAGCCACATGCAAAAGGTTACAAGGAAGAAAATCCTGATTTTACGTCTATGATCACGCACGTCCAATCAAATTCGACACTAGAACAGAGTCGGACAAGGATTGAGGCGCTTTTATTATTTCTCGTCCATTATGGAATTACCGATATCTCTCCTCCATTTTGGAATCACCGATATCTCTCTGGCATTATGGAATCGCCATTATTTCTCCTTCATTATGGAATCACCATTATTTCTCCTCCATTATGGAATCACCATGATTTCTCCTTCATTATGGAATCACCATTATTTCTCCTCCATTATGGAATCACCGATATCCCTCCTCCATTATGGAATCAATGATATCTCCCCTCAATTATGGAATCACCGGTATCTCCGCTCCATTATGGAATCACCGATATCTCTTTTCCGTTTTGGAATCACCATTATTTCTCCTCCATTATGGAATCACCATTATTTCTCGTCCATTATGGAATTACCGATATCTCTTCTCCATTATGGAATCACCATTATTTCTCCTCCATTATGGAATCACCGATATAACCCCTGCATTATGGATCTATCGAAATCTCCTCTCCGTTATGGAATCACCATTATTTCTCGTCCATTATGGAATTACCGATATCTCTTCTCCATTATGGAATCACCATTATTTCTCGTCCATTATGGAATTACCGATATCTCTCCTCCATTTTGGAATCACCGATATCTCTCTGGCATTATGGAATCGCCATTATTTCTCCTTCATTATGGAATCACCATTATTTCTCCTCCATTATGGAATCACCATGATTTCTCCTTCATTATGGAATCACCATTATTTCTCCTCCATTATGGAATCAATGATATCTCCCCTCAATTATGGAATCACCGATACCTCCGCTCCATTATGGAATCACAAATATTTCTCCTCCATTATGGAATCACCAATATCTCTGCTACGTTTTGGAATCACCGATATATCCCCTCCATTATGGAATTATCGATATCTCCTCTCCGTTATGGAATCACCGATATCTCTTCTCCATTATGGAATCACCATTATTTCTCGTCCATTATGGAATTACAGATATCTCTCCTCCATTATGGAATCACCGATACCTGCTCACCATTATGGAATCACCGATATCTCTTCTCCATTATGGAATCACCATACTTCTCCTCCATTATGGAATCACCGATATTTCTCCTCCATTATAGAATCACCGATATCCCTCCTCCATTATGGAATCACCGATATCTCTCCTCCGTCTTGGAATCACCGGTAACTCCCCTCCATTATGGAATCATCGATATCTCTCCTCCGTTATGGAATCACCGATATCTCTTCTTCATTATGGAATTACCATTACTTCTTCTCCATTATGAAATCACCGATATCTCGCCTCCATTACGAAATCAACGTTATCTTCCCTCCGTTATGGAATCACCGATATCTCCCCTGCATTATGGAATAACCAATAACTCTGCTCCATTATGGAGTGATGGATATCTCTCTTCCGTTTTGGAATCACCATTATTTCTCTTCCATTTTGGAATCACCATTATTTCTCGTCCATTATGGAATTACCGATATCTCTCCTCCGTTTTGGAATCACCGGTACCTCCGCCCCATTATGGAATCACCGATACCTCCGCTCCATTATGGAATCATCGATATCTCTCTTCCGTTTTGGAATCACCATTATTTCTTCTCCATTATGGAATCACCATTATTTCTTCTCCATTATGGAATCACCATTATTTCTCCTCCATTATGGAATCACCACTATTTCTCGTCCATTATGGAATTACCGATATCTCTTCTCCATTATGGAATCACCAATATCTCTCTGGCATTATGGAATCACCATTATTTCTCCTCCATTATGGAATCACCGATATCCCTCCTCCATTATGGAATCAATAATATCTCCCCTGAGTTATGGAATCACCGATATCTCCGCTCCATTATGGAATCACCATTATTTCTCCTCCATTATGGAATCACCATTATTTCTCCTTCATTATGGAATCACCATTATTTGTCGTCCATTATGGAATTACCGATATCTCTCCTCCGTTTTGGAATCACCGGTATCTCCGCTCCATTATGGAATCACCGATATCTCTCTTCCGTTTTGGAATCACCATTATTTCTCCTCCATTATCGAATCACCATTATTTCTCGTCCATTATGGAATTACCGATATCTCTTCTCCATTATGGAATCACCATTATTTCTCCTCCTTTATGGAATCACCGATATCCCTCCTCCATTATGGAATCAATATCTCCCCTGAATTATGGAATCACCGATATCTCCGCTCCATTATGGAATCACAAATATTTCTCCTCCATTATGGAATCACCGATATATCCCCTTCATTATGGATCTATCGAAATCTCCTCTCCGTTGTGGAATCACCGATATCTCTTCTCCATTATGGAATCACCATTATTTCACAAGCACCTCCACACTTGTCCGACTCTTTTCTAGTGTCGGATTTGATTGGATAGTTAGTATCACGTGATCAATGACGTCTGATTAAGGATTTCCTCTCTAGTTTTGGCTGTTCTTCGTAGTTATGACGATTTTATTTATATTTTTGACATTATCAGCCAATCAGAATAAGGCTACTGTGACGTTATAGAAACATCACCGTATGTGTAAAGTGTACCTCCTGCAGTTACGTTTGGCAACTTATCGCCAAACACCAGCGTCTATTAACGATTTCGCTTTTATTTTGTCATTACGTCTCGTTTGCTCACACGATAATAAATTACAATGATATAATTTAACTATAATACTATAACGATCATAATAATAATGATATATATTATATAATAATAATTATATTGACATGCAATAGATACAGTGGCTTGCCGAAACACAATTTCTATGTTTGGTTTTCTAATGAATCTATCAGCATTATGAATCAATAAATGATAGCAGGGCCCAGCTTCGCTGGGCGCTCGCTTCGCGAGCCGTTACTATTGTCAACTTGATGCAACTGAACCACATTTTGATTAAATCAGAAAAAAAACAAAATTTTTTAGTGATTCAATAAACGATAACTTATTATACGGGGGTGCCCCCCCCCCATTCCCGTGCATCTGACAATTGGTGGTGAATTATAATATAATAAATCATGTTTATCCCGTGCAACGGTTAAAAGAAAAAAATTAAATGTGATAAGAAATTAAACTTTTCAAACGAAGATGCTAGAAAAAAAAAAAAAAAAATCGGATTTTTACGAAGGGACTCGAACTCATAACCTTCGTTTTAAGCGTCCCGTGAACTTCCCACTGCATTAATCCTGGTTGCCGAACTAAAGTTAAATTTAGAATATCCATTATTAAATGTCGCTAGGAAATATGGTGGCGCCAAATGGATCAAAAGTTACGGTAGCCTCGCGGTCTACTGTGACGTTTCTATGACGTCACAGTTGTTTGAAAAAAAAAATACCGCCAAAGCCACATGCAAAAGGTTACAAGGAAGAAAATCCTGATTTTACGTCTATGATCACGCACGTCCAATCAAATTCGACACTAGAACAGAGTCGGACAAGGATTGAGGCGCTTTTATTATTTCTCGTCCATTATGGAATTACCGATATCTCTCCTCCATTTTGGAATCACCGATATCTCTCTGGCATTATGGAATCGCCATTATTTCTCCTTCATTATGGAATCACCATTATTTCTCCTCCATTATGGAATCACCATGATTTCTCCTTCATTATGGAATCACCATTATTTCTCCTCCATTATGGAATCACCGATATCCCTCCTCCATTATGGAATCAATGATATCTCCCCTCAATTATGGAATCACCGGTATCTCCGCTCCATTATGGAATCACCGATATCTCTTTTCCGTTTTGGAATCACCATTATTTCTCCTCCATTATGGAATCACCATTATTTCTCGTCCATTATGGAATTACCGATATCTCTTCTCCATTATGGAATCACCATTATTTCTCCTCCATTATGGAATCACCGATATAACCCCTGCATTATGGATCTATCGAAATCTCCTCTCCGTTATGGAATCACCATTATTTCTCGTCCATTATGGAATTACCGATATCTCTTCTCCATTATGGAATCACCATTATTTCTCGTCCATTATGGAATTACCGATATCTCTCCTCCATTTTGGAATCACCGATATCTCTCTGGCATTATGGAATCGCCATTATTTCTCCTTCATTATGGAATCACCATTATTTCTCCTCCATTATGGAATCACCATTATTTCTCCTCCATTATGGAATCACCATGATTTCTCCTTCATTATGGAATCACCATTATTTCTCCTCCATTATGGAATCAATGATATCTCCCCTCAATTATGGAATCACCGATACCTCCGCTCCATTATGGAATCACAAATATTTCTCCTCCATTATGGAATCACCAATATCTCTGCTACGTTTTGGAATCACCGATATATCCCCTCCATTATGGAATTATCGATATCTCCTCTCCGTTATGGAATCACCGATATCTCTTCTCCATTATGGAATCACCATTATTTCTCGTCCATTATGGAATTACAGATATCTCTCCTCCATTATGGAATCACCGATACCTGCTCACCATTATGGAATCACCGATATCTCTTCTCCATTATGGAATCACCATACTTCTCCTCCATTATGGAATCACCGATATTTCTCCTCCATTATAGAATCACCGATATCCCTCCTCCATTATGGAATCACCGATATCTCTCCTCCGTCTTGGAATCACCGGTAACTCCGCTCCATTATGGAATCACCGATATCTCTCCTCCGTTTTGGAATCACCAATATCTCCCTTCTATTATGGAATCATCGATATCTCCCCTCCATTATGGAATCATCGATATCTCTCCTCCGTTATGGAATCACCGATATCTCTTCTTCATTATGGAATTACCATTACTTCTCCTCCATTATGGAATCACCGATATCTCGCCTCCATTACGAAATCAACGTTATCTTCCCTCCGTTATGGAATCACCGATATCTCCCCTGCATTATGGAATAACCAATAACTCTGCTCCATTATGGAGTGATGGATATCTCTCTTCCGTTTTGGAATCACCATTATTTCTCTTCCATTTTGGAATCACCATTATTTCTCGTCCATTATGGAATTACCGATATCTCTCCTCCGTTTTGGAATCACCGGTACCTCCGCCCCATTATGGAATCACCGATACCTCCGCTCCATTATGGAATCATCGATATCTCTCTTCCGTTTTGGAATCACCATTATTTCTTCTCCATTATGGAATCACCATTATTCCTCCTCCATTATGGAATCACCATTATTTCTCCTTCATTATGTAATAACTATTATTTCTCGTCCATTATGGAATTACCGATATCTGTCCTCCGTTTTGGAATCACCGGTACCTCCGCCCTAATATGGAATCACCGTACCTCCGCTCCATTATGGAATCACCGATATCTCTCTTCCGTTTTGGAATCACCATTATTTCTCCTCCATTATGGAATCACCACTATTTCTCGTCCATTATGGAATTACCGATATCTCTTCTCCATTATGGAATCACCAATATCTCTCTGGCATTATGGAATCACCATTATTTCTCCTCCATTATGGAATCACCGATATCCCTCCTCCATTATGGAATCAATAATATCTCCCCTGAGTTATGGAATCACCGATATCTCCGCTCCATTATGGAATCACCATTATTTCTCCTCCATTATGGAATCACCATTATTTCTCCTTCATTATGGAATCACCATTATTTGTCGTCCATTATGGAATTACCGATATCTCTCCTCCGTTTTGGAATCACCGGTATCTCCGCTCCATTATGGAATCACCGATATCTCTCTTCCGTTTTGGAATCACCATTATTTCTCCTCCATTATGGAATCACCAATATCTCTGCTCCGTTTTGGAATCACCGATATATCCCCTCCATTATGGAATTATCGATATCTCCTCTCCGTTATGGAATCACCGATATCTCTTCTCCATTATGGAATCAGCATTATTTCTCGTCCATTATGGAATTACCGATAACTCGCCTCCATTATGGAATCACCGATACCTGCCCACCATTATGGAATCACTGATATCTTCCCTCCGTTATGGAATCACCGATATCTTCCCTCCATTATGGAATCACCGATAACACCGCTTCATTATAGAGTGACCAATATTTCTCCTCCATTATGGAATCACCAATAACTCTGCTCCATTATGGAGTGACCGATACCTCTCTTCCGTTTTGGAATCACCATTATTTCTCCTCCATTTTGGAATCACCATTATTTCTCGTCCATTATGGAATTACCGATATCTCTCCTCCGTTTTGGAATCACCGGTACCTTCGCCCCATTATGGAATCACCGACAATTCCGCTCCATTATGGAATCATCGATATCTCTCTTCCGTTTTGGAATCACCATTATTTCTCCTCCATTATGGAATCACCATTATTTCTCCTCCATTATGGAATCACCATTATTTCTCCTTCATTATGAAATCACCATTATTTCTCGTCCATTATGGAATTACCGATATCTCTCCTCCGTTTTGGAATCACCGGTATCTCCGCTCCATTATGGAATCACCGGTATCTCCGCTCCATTATGGAATCACCGATATCTCTTTTCCGTTTTGGAATCACCATTATTTCTCCTCCATTATGGAATCACCATTATTTCTCGTCCATTATGGAATTACCGATATCTCTTCTCCATTATGGAATCACCATTATTTCTCCTCCATTATGGAATCACCGATATAACCCCTGCATTATGGATCTATCGAAATCTCCTCTCCGTTATGGAATCACCATTATTTCTCGTCCATTATGGAATTACCGATATCTCTTCTCCATTATGGAATCACCATTATTTCTCGTCCATTATGGAATTACCGATATCTCTCCTCCATTTTGGAATCACCGATATCTCTCTGGCATTATGGAATCGCCATTATTTCTCCTTCATTATGGAATCACCATTATTTCTCCTCCATTATGGAATCACCATGATTTCTCCTTCATTATGGAATCACCATTATTTCTCCTCCATTATGGAATAAAGGATATCTCCCCTCAATTATGGAATCACCGATACCTCCGCTCCATTATGGAATCACAAATATTTCTCCTCCATTATGGAATCACCAATATCTCTGCTACGTTTTGGAATCACCGATATATCCCCTCCATTATGGAATTATCGATATCTCCTCTCCGTTATGGAATCACCGATATCTCTTCTCCATTATGGAATCACCATTATTTCTCGTCCATTATGAAATTACAGATATCTCTCCTCCATTATGGAATCACCGACACCTGCTCACCATTATGGAATCACCGATATCTCTTCTCCATTAAGGAATCACCATACTTCTCCTCCATTATGGAATCACCGATATTTCTCCTCCATTATAGAATCACCGATATCCCTCCTCCATTATGGAATCACCGATATCTCTCCTCCGTTTTGGAATCACCGGTAACTCCGCTCCATTATGGAATCACCGATATCTCTCCTCCGTTATGGAATCACCAATATCTCCCTTCTATTATGGAATCATCGATATCTCCCCTCCATTATGGAATCATCGATATCTCTCCTCCGTTATGGAATCACCGATATCTCTTCTTCATTATGGAATTACCATTGCTTCTCCTCCATTATGGAATCATCATTATTTCTCCTGAATTATGGAATCACCGATATCTCGCCTTCATTAAGAAATCACCGTTATCTTCCCTCCGTTATGGAATCACCGATATCTCCCCTGCATTATGGAATCACCGATAACTCCGCTTCATTATAGAGTGACCAATATTTCTCCTCCATTATGGGATCACCAATAACTCTGCTCCATTATGGAGTGACCGATATCTCTCTTCCGTTTTGGAATCACCATTATTTCTCCTCCATTTTGGAATCACCATTATTTCTCGTTCATTATGGAATTACCGATATCTCTCCTCCGTTTTGGAATCACGGGTACCTCCGCCCCATTATGGAATCACCGATACCTCCGCTCCATTATGGAATCATCGATATCTCTCTTCCGTTTTTGAATCACCATTATTTCTTCTCCATTATGGAATCACCATTATTCCTCCTCCATTATGGAATCACCATTATTTCTCCTTCATTATGGAATCACCTTTATTTCTCCTCCATTATGGAATCACCGATATCCCTCCTCCATTATGGAATCAATGATATCTCCCCTCAATTATGGAATCACCGATACCTCCGCTCCATTATGGAATCACAAATATTTCTTCTCCATTATGGAATCACCAATATCTCTGCTAGGTTTTGGAATAACCGATATATCCCCTCCATTATGGAATTATCGATATCTCTTCTCCATTATGGAATCACCATTATTTCTCGTCCATTATGGAATTACAGATATCTCTTCTCCATTATGGAATCACCATACTTCTCCTCCATTATGGAATCACCGATATTTCTCCTCCATTATAGAATCACCGATATCCCTCCTCCATTATGGAATCACCGATATCTCTCCTCCGTCTTGGAATCACCGGTAACTCCGCTCCATTATGGAATCACCGATATCTCTCCTCCGTTTTGGAATCACCAATATCTCCCTTCTATTATGGAATCATCGATATCTCCCCTCCATTATGGAATCATCGATATCTCTCCTCCGTTATGGAATCACCGATATCTCTTCTTCATTATGGAATTACCATTACTTCTCCTCCATTATGGAATCACCGATATCTCGCCTCCATTACGAAATCAACGTTATCTTCCCTCCGTTATGGAATCACCGATATCTCCCCTGCATTATGGAATAACCAATAACTCTGCTCCATTATGGAGTGATGGATATCTCTCTTCCGTTTTGGAATCACCATTATTTCTCTTCCATTTTGGAATCACCATTATTTCTCGTCCATTATGGAATTACCGATATCTCTCCTCCGTTTTGGAATCACCGGTACCTCCGCCCCATTATGGAATCACCGATACCTCCGCTCCATTATGGAATCATCGATATCTCTCTTCCGTTTTGGAATCACCATTATTTCTTCTCCATTATGGAATCACCATTATTCCTCCTCCATTATGGAATCACCATTATTTCTCCTTCATTATGTAATAACTATTATTTCTCGTCCATTATGGAATTACCGATATCTGTCCTCCGTTTTGGAATCACCGGTACCTCCGCCCTATTATGGAATCACCGTACCTCCGCTCCATTATGGAATCACCATTATTTCTCCTCCATTATGGAATCACCACTATTTCTCGTCCATTATGGAATTACCGATATCTCTTCTCCATTATGGAATCACCAATATCTCTCTGGCATTATGGAATCACCATTATTTCTCCTCCATTATGGAATCACCGATATCCCTCCTCCATTATGGAATCAATAATATCTCCCCTGAGTTATGGAATCACCGATATCTCCGCTCCATTATGGAATCACCATTATTTCTCCTCCATTATGGAATCACCATTATTTCTCCTTCATTATGGAATCACCATTATTTGTCGTCCATTATGGAATTACCGATATCTCTCCTCCGTTTTGGAATCACCGGTATCTCCGCTCCATTATGGAATCACCGATATCTCTCTTCCGTTTTGGAATCACCATTATTTCTCCTCCATTATGGAATCACCAATATCTCTGCTCCGTTTTGGAATCACCGATATATCCCCTCCATTATGGAATTATCGATATCTCCTCTCCGTTATGGAATCACCGATATCTCTTCTCCATTATGGAATCAGCATTATTTCTCGTCCATTATGGAATTACCGATAACTCGCCTCCATTATGGAATCACCGATACCTGCCCACCATTATGGAATCACTGATATCTTCCCTCCGTTATGGAATCACCGATATCTTCCCTCCATTATGGAATCACCGATAACACCGCTTCATTATAGAGTGACCAATATTTCTCCTCCATTATGGAATCACCAATAACTCTGCTCCATTATGGAGTGACCGATACCTCTCTTCCGTTTTGGAATCACCATTATTTCTCCTCCATTTTGGAATCACCATTATTTCTCGTCCATTATGGAATTACCGATATCTCTCCTCCGTTTTGGAATCACCGGTACCTTCGCCCCATTATGGAATCACCGACAATTCCGCTCCATTATGGAATCATCGATATCTCTCTTCCGTTTTGGAATCACCATTATTTCTCCTCCATTATGGAATCACCATTATTTCTCCTCCATTATGGAATCACCATTATTTCTCCTTCATTATGAAATCACCATTATTTCTCGTCCATTATGGAATTACCGATATCTCTCCTCCGTTTTGGAATCACCGGTATCTCCGCTCCATTATGGAATCACCGATATCTCTTTTCCGTTTTGGAATCACCATTATTTCTCCTCCATTATGGAATCACCATTATTTCTCGTCCATTATGGAATTACCGATATCTCTTCTCCATTATGGAATCACCATTATTTCTCCTCCATTATGGAATCACCGATATAACCCCTGCATTATGGATCTATCAAAATCTCCTCTCCGTTATGGAATCACCATTATTTCTCGTCCATTATGGAATTACCGATATCTCTCCTCCATTTTGGAATCACCGATATCTCTCTGGCATTATGGAATCGCCATTATTTCTCCTTCATTATGGAATCACCATTATTTCTCCTCCATTATGGAATCACCATGATTTCTCCTTCATTATGGAATCACCATTATTTCTCCTCCATTATGGAATAAAGGATATCTCCCCTCAATTATGGAATCACCGATACCTCCGCTCCATTATGGAATCACAAATATTTCTCCTCCATTATGGAATCACCAATATCTCTGCTACGTTTTGGAATCACCGATATATCCCCTCCATTATGGAATTATCGATATCTCCTCTCCGTTATGGAATCACCGATATCTCTTCTCCATTATGGAATCACCATTATTTCTCGTCCATTATGAAATTTCAGATATCTCTCCTCCATTATGGAATCACCGACACCTGCTCACCATTATGGAATCACCGATATCTCTTCTCCATTAAGGAATCACCATACTTCTCCTCCATTATGGAATCACCGATATTTCTCCTCCATTATAGAATCACCGATATCCCTCCTCCATTATGGAATCACCGATATCTCTCCTCCGTTTTGGAATCACCGGTAACTCCGCTCCATTATGGAATCACCGATATCTCTCCTCCGTTATGGAATCACCAATATCTCCCTTCTATTATGGAATCATCGATATCTCCCCTCCATTATGGAATCATCGATATCTCTCCTCCGTTATGGAATCACCGATATCTCTTCTTCATTATGGAATTACCATTACTTCTCCTCCATTATGGAATCATCATTATTTCTCCTGAATTATGGAATCACCGATATCTCGCCTTCATTACGAAATCACCGTTATCTTCCCTCCGTTATGGAATCACCGATATCTCCCCTGCATTATGGAATCACCGATAACTCCGCTTCATTATAGAGTGACCAATATTTCTCCTCCATTATGGGATCACCAATAACTCTGCTCCATTATGGAGTGACCGATATCTCTCTTCCGTTTTGGAATCACCATTATTTCTCCTCCATTTTGGAATCACCATTATTTCTCGTTCATTATGGAATTACCGATATCTCTCCTCCGTTTTGGAATCACGGGTACCTCCGCCCCATTATGGAATCACCGATACCTCCGCTCCATTATGGAATCATCGATATCTCTCTTCCGTTTTTGAATCACCATTATTTCTTCTCCATTATGGAATCACCATTATTCCTCCTCCATTATGGAATCACCATTATTTCTCCTTCATTATGGAATCACCTTTATTTCTCCTCCATTATGGAATCACCGATATCCCTCCTCCATTATGGAATCAATGATATCTCCCCTCAATTATGGAATCACCGATACCTCCGCTCCATTATGGAATCACAAATATTTCTTCTCCATTATGGAATCACCAATATCTCTGCTAGGTTTTGGAATAACCGATATATCCCCTCCATTATGGAATTATCGATATCTCTTCTCCATTATGGAATCACCATTATTTCTCGTCCATTATGGAATTACAGATATCTCTCCTCCATTATTGAATCACCGATACCTGCCCTCCATTATGGAATCACCGATATGTCTTCTCCATTATGGAATCACCATACTTCTCCTCCGTTATGGGATCACCGATATTTCTCCTCCATTATGGAATCACCGATATCCCTCCTCCATTATGGAATCACCGATATCTCTCCTCCGTCTTGGAATCACCGATATCTCTCCTCCGTCTTGGAATCACCGGTACCTCCGCTCCATTATGGAATCACCGATATCTCTCCTCCATTTTGGAATCACCGGTAACTCCGCTCCATTATGGAATCACCGATATCTCTCCTCCGTTTTGGAATCACCAATATCTCACTTCTATTATGGAATCATCGATATCTTCCCTCCATTATGGAATCATCGATATCTCTCCTCCGTTATGGAATCACCGATATCTCTTCTTCATTATGGAATTACCATTACTTCTCCTCCATTATGGAATCATCATTATTTCTCCTGAATTATGGAATCACCGATATCTCTGCTCCATCTTAGAATCACCGGTACCTCCGCTCCATTGTGGAATCACCTATATCTCCCCTCCATTATGGAATCACCGATATCTCTCCTCCGTTTTGGAATCACCGGTAACTCCGCTCCATTATGGAATCACCGATATCTCTCCTCCGTTTTGAAATCACCAATATCTCCCTTCTATTATGGAATCATCGATATATCCCCTCTGTTATGGAATCATCTATATCTCTCCTCCGTTATGGAATCACCGATATCTCTTCTTCATTATGGAATTACCATTACTTCTCCTCCATTAAGGAATCATCATTATTTCTCCTGAATTATGGAATCACCGATATCTCGCCTCCAGTATGGAATCACTGATATCTCTCCGGCATTATGGAATCACCGATATCTCCCCTCCATTACGAAATCACCGTTATTTTCCCTCCGTTATGGAATCACCGATATCTCCCCTGCATTATGGAATCACCGATAACTCCGCTTCATTATAGAGTGACCAATATTTCTCCTCCATTATGGAATCACCAATAACTCTGCTCCATTATGGAGTGACCGATATCTCTCTTCCGTTTTGGAATCACCATTATTTCTCCTCCATTTTGGAATCACCATTATTTCTCGTCCATTATGGAATTACCGATATCTCTCCTCCGTTTTGGAATCACCGGTACCTCCGCCCAATTTTGGAATCACCGTACCTCCGCTCCATTATGGAATCACCGATATCTCTCTTCCGTTTTGGAATCACCATTATTTCTCCTCCGTTATGGAATCACCATTATTTCTCGTCCATTATGGAATTACCGATATCTCTTCTCCATTATGGAATCACCATTATTTCTCCTCCATTATGGAATCACCGATATCCCCCCTCCATTATGGAATCAATGATATCTCCCCTGAATTATGGAATCACCGATATCTCCGCTCCATTATGGAATCACAAATATTTCTCCTCCATTATGGAATCACCGATATATCCCCTGCATTATGGATCTATCGAAATCTCCTCTCCGTTATGGAATCACCGATATCTCTTCTCCATTATGGAATCACCATTATTTCTCGTCCATTAAGGAATTACCGATATCTCTCCTCCATTTTGGAATCACCGATATCTCTCTGGCATTATGGAATCGCCATTATTTCTCCTTCATTATGGAATCACCATTATTTCTCCTGCATTATGGAATCACCATGATTTCTCCTTCATTATGGAATCACCATTATTTCTCCTCCATTATGGAATCAATGATATCTCCCCTCAATTATGGAATCACCGATACCTCCGCTCCATTATGGAATCACAAATATTTCTCCTCCATTATGGAATCACCAATATCTCTGCTACGTTTTGGAATCACCGATATATCCCCTCCATTATGGAATTATCGATATCTCCTCTCCGTTATGGAATCACCGATATCTCTTCTCCATTATGGAATCACCATTATTTCTCCTCCATTATGGAATTACAGATATCTCTCCTCCATTATGGAATCACCGATACCTGCCCTCCATTATGGAATCACCGTACCTGCCCTCCATTATGGAATCACCGTACCTCCGCTCCATTATGGAATCACCGATATCTCTCTTCCGTTTTGGAATCACCATTATTTCTCCTCCATTATGGAATCACCATTATCTCTCGTCCATTATGGAATTACCGATATCTCTTCTCCATTATGGAATCACCATTACTTCTCCTCCATTATGGAATCACCGATATCCCCCCTCCATTATGGAATCAATGATATCTCCCCTGAATTATGGAATCACCGATATCTCCGCTCCATTATGGAATCACAAATATTTCTCCTCCATTATGGAATCACCGATATATCCCCTGCATTATGGATCTATCGAAATCTCCTCTCCGTTATGGAATCACCGATATCTCTTCTCCATTATGGAATCACCATTATTTCTCGTCCATTATGGAATTACCGATATCTCTCCTCCATTTTGGAATCACCGATATCTCTCTGGCATTATGGAATCGCCATTATTTCTCCTTCATTATGGAATCACCATTATTTCTCCTCCATTATGGAATCACCATGATTTCTCCTTCATTATGGAATCACCATTATTTCTCCTCCATGATGGAATCAATGATATCTCCCCTCAATTATGGAATCACCGATACCTCCGCTCCATTATGGAATCACAAATATTTCTCCTCCATTATGGAATCACCAATATCTCTGCTACGTTTTGGAATCACCGATATATCCCCTCCATTATGGAATTATCGATATCTCCTCTCCGTTATGGAATCACCGATATCTCTTCTCCATTATGGAATCACCGATATCTCTTCTCCATTATGGAATCACCATTATTTCTCCTCCATTATGGAATTACAGATATCTCTCCTCCATTATGAAATCACCGATACCTGCCCTCCATTATGGAATCAACGTACCTGCCCTCCATTATGGAATCACCGTACCTCCGCTCCATTATGGAATCACCGATATCTCTCTTCCGTTTTGGAATCACCATTATTTCTCCTCCATTATGGAATCACCATTATTTCTCGTCCATTACGGAATTATCGATATCTCTTCTCCATTATGGAATCACGAATATCTCTCTGGCATTATGGAATCACCAATATCTCTCTGGCATTATGGAATCACCAATATCTCTGCTACGTTTTGGAATCACCGATATATCCCCTCCATTATGGAATTATCGATATCTCCGCTCCATTATGGAATCACCTATATCTCCCCTCCATTATGGAATCACCTATATCTCTCCTCCGTTTTGGAATCACCGGTAACCCCGCTCCATTATGGAATCACCGATATCTCTCCTCCGTTTTGGAATCACCAATATCTCCCTTCTATTATGGAATCATCGATATCTCCCCTCCATTATGGAATCATCGATATCTCTCCTCCGTTATGGAATCACCGATATCTCTTCTTCATTATGGAATTACCATTACTTCTCCTCCATTATGGAATCATCATTATTTCTCCTGAATTATGGAATCACCGATATCTCGTCTTCATTACGAAATCACCGTTATCTTCCCTCCGTTATGGAATCACCGATATCTCCCCTGCATTATGGAATCACCGATAACTCCGCTTCATTATAGAGTGACCAATATTTCTCCTCCATTATGGAATCACCAATAACTCTGCTCCATTATGGAGTGACCGATATCTCTCCTCCGTTTTGGAATCACCGGTACCTCCGCCCCATTATGGAATCACCGATACCGCCGCTCCATTATGGAATCATCGATATCTCTCTTCCGTTTTGGAATCACCATTATTTCTTCTCCATTATGGAATCACCATCATTCCTCCTCCATTATGGAATCACCATTATTTCTCCTTCATTATGGAATCACCATTATTTCTCGTCCATTATGGAATTACCGATATCTCCCCTCCGTTTTGGAATCACCGGTACCTCCGCCCTATTATGGAATCACCGTACCTCCGCTCCATTATGGAATCACCGATATCTCTCTTCCGTTTTGGAATCACCATTATTTCTCCTCCATTATGGAATCACCATTATTTCTCGTCCATTATGGAATTATCGATATCTCTTCTCGATTATGGAATCACGAATATCTCTCTGGCATTATGGAATCACCAATATCTCTCTGGCATTATGGAATCACCATTATTTCTCCTCCATTATGGAATCACCGATATCCCTCCTCCATTATGGAATCAATGATATCTCCCCGGAATTATGGAATCACCGATATCTCCGCTCCATTATGGAATCACAAATATTTCTCCTCCATTATGGAATCACCAATATCTCTGCTCCGTTTTGGAATCACCGATATATCCCCTGCAATATGGAATTATCGATATCTCCTCTCCGTTATGGAATCACCGATATCTCTTCTCCATTATGGAATCACCGATATCTCTCTGGCATTATGGAATCGCCATTATTTTTCTGTCATAATGGAATCGCCATTATTTTTCTGTCATAATGGAATCACCATTATTTCTCCTCCATTATGGGATCACCATTATTTCTCCTTCATTATGGAATCACCATTATTTCTCCTCCATTATGGAATCACCATTATTTCTCCTCCATTATGGAATCACCGATATCCCTCCTCCATTATGCAATCAATGATATCTCCCCTCTGTTATGGAATCACCGATATCTCTTCTTCATTATGGAATTACCATTACTTCTCCTCCATTATGGAATCATCATTATT
The DNA here is from genome assembly GCF_987345545.1 of Pholcus phalangioides. NCBI lineage: Eukaryota > Metazoa > Arthropoda > Arachnida > Araneae > Pholcidae > Pholcus > Pholcus phalangioides. Next base: position 40,333,728 of record NW_028301608.1, on the reverse strand, counting down.
TCTCCTCTATTATGGAATCACCCTTATTTTTCCTCCATTATGGAATCACTGATATCTCCCCTACGTTATGGAATCACCGATAACTCCCCGGCATTATGGAATCACCTATATCTCCCCTCCATTATGGAATCACCGATATCTCTGCTCCGTTTTGGAATCACCAATATCTCCCCTCTATTATGGAATCACCGATATCTCTTCTCCGTTATGAAATCACCGATATATCTTCATCATTATGGAATTACCATTATTTTTCATCCATTATGGAATCACCATTATTTCTCCTCCATTATGGAATCACCGATATCCCTCCTCCATTATGCAATCAATGATATCTGCCCTCTGTTATGGAATCACCGATATCTCCCCTGCATTATGGAATCACCGATATCTCTCATCCGTTTTGGAATCACCGGTAACTCCGCTCCATTATGGAATCACCAATATCTCTCCTCCGTTTTGGAATCACCAATATCTCCCCTCCATTATGGAATCATCGATATCTCCCCTCCGTTATGGAATCACCGATAACTCCGCTTCATAATTGAGTGACCAATATTTCTCCTCTATTATGGGATCACTTATATCTCTCCTCCATTATGGAATCAACGATATCTCTCCTCCGTTTTGGAATCACCGGTACCTCCGCTCCATTATAGAATCACCTATATCTCCCCTCCATTATGGAATCACCGATATCTCTCCTCCGTTTTGGAATCACCGGTAACTCTGCTCCATTATGGAATCACCAGTATCTCTCCTCCGTTTTGGAATCACCAATATCTCCCCTCTATTATGGAATCATCGATATCTCCCCTCCGATATGGAATCACCGATATCTCTTCTTCATTATGGAATTACCATTATTTCTCCTCCGTTTTGGAATCACCGGTACCTCCGCCCAATTATGGAATCACCGATACCTCCGCTCCATTATGGAATCACCGATATCTCTCTTCCGCTTTGGAATCACCATTATTTCTCCTCCATTATGGAATCACCATTATTTCTCCTCCATTATGGAATCACCATTATTTCTCCTCCATTATGGAATCACCAATATCTCTGCTTCGATTTGGAATCACCGATATATCCCCTCCATTATGGAATTATCGATATCTCCTCTCCGTTATGGAATCACCGATATCTCTTCTCCATTATGGAATCAGCATTATTTCTCGTCCATTATGGAATTACCGATATCTCGCCTCCATTATGGAATCACAGATACCTGCCCACCATTATGGAATCACTGATATCTTCCCTCCGTTATGGAATCACCGATATCTTCTTTCCATTATGGAATCACCGATAACACCGCTTCATTATAGAGTGACCAATATTTCTCCTCCATTATGGAATCACCAATAACTCTGCTCCATTATGGAGTGACCGATATCTCTCTTCCGTTTTGGAATCACCATTATTTCTCCTCCATTTTGGAATCACCATTATTTCTCGTCCATTATGGAATTACCGATATCTCTCCTCCGTTTTGGAATCACCGGTACATTCGCCCCATTATGGAATCACCGACACCTCCGCTCCATTATGGAATCATCGATATCTCTCTTCCGTTTTGGAATCACCATTATTTCTCCTCCATTATGGAATCACCATTATTTCTCCTCCAATATGGAATCACCATTATTTCTCCTTCATTATGGAATCACCATTATTTCTCGTCCATTATGGAATTACCGATATCTCTCCTCCGTTTTGGAATCACCGGTATCTCCGCTCCATTATGGAATCACCGATATCTCTCTTCCGTTTTGGAATCACCATTATTTCTCCTCCATTATGGAATCACCATTATTTCTCGTCCATTATGGAATTACCGATATCTCTTCTCCATTATGGAATCACCATTATTTCTCCTCCATTATGGAATCACCGATATCCCTCCTCCATTATGGAATCAATGATATCTCCCCTGAATTATGGAATCACCGATATCTCCGCTCCATTATGGAATCACAAATATTTCTCCTCCATTATGGAATCACCGATATAACCCCTGCATTATGGATCTATCGAAATCTCCTCTCCGTTATGGAATCACCGATATCTCTTCTCCATTATGGAATCACCATTATTTCTCGTCCATTATGGAATTACCGATATCTCTCCTCCATTTTGGAATCACCGATATCTCTCTGGCATTATGGAATCGCCATTATTTCTCCTTCATTATGGAATCACCATTATTTCTCCTCCATTATGGAATCACCATGATTTCTCCTTCATTATGGAATCACCATTATTTCTCCTCCATTATGGAATCAATGATATCTCCCCTCAATTATGGAATCACCGATACCTCCGCTCCATTATGGAATCACAAATATTTCTCCTCCATTATGGAATCACAAATATTTCTCCTCCATTATGGAATCACCAATATCTCTGCTACGTTTTGGAATCACCGATATATCCCCTCCATTATGGAATTATCGATATCTCCTCTCCGTTATGCAATCACCGATATCTCTTCTCCATTATGGAATCACCATTATTTCTCGTCCATTATGGAATTACAGATATCTCTCCTCCATTATGGAATCAATGATATCTCCCCGGAATTATGGAATCACCGATATCTCCGCTCCATTATGGAATCACAAATATTTCTCCTCCATTATGGAATCACCAATATCTCTGCTCCGTTTTGGAATCACCGATATATCCCCTGCAATATGGAATTATCGATATCTCCTCTCCGTTATGGAATCACCGATATCTCTTCTCCATTATGGAATCACCGATATCTCTCTGGCATTATGGAATCGCCATTATTTTTCTGTCATAATGGAATCGCCATTATTTTTCTGTCATAATGGAATCACCATTATTTCTCCTCCATTATGGGATCACCATTATTTCTCCTTCATTATGGAATCACCATTATTTCTCCTCCATTATGGAATCACCATTATTTCTCCTCCATTATGCAATCAATGATATCTCCCCTCTGTTATGGAATCACCGATATCTCTTCTTCATTATGGAATTACCATTACTTCTCCTCCATTATGGAATCATCATTATTTCTCCTCTATTATGGAATCACCCTTATTTTTCCTCCATTATGGAATCACTGATATCTCCCCTACGTTATGGAATCACCGATAACTCCCCGGCATTATGGAATCACCTATATCTCCCCTCCATTATGGAATCACCGATATCTCTGCTCCGTTTTGGAATCACCAATATCTCCCCTCTATTATGGAATCACCGATATCTCTTCTCCGTTATGAAATCACCGATATATCTTCATCATTATGGAATTGCAATTATTTTTCATCCATTATGGAATCACCATTATTTCTCCTCCATTATGGAATCACCGATATCCCTCCTCCATTATGCAATCAATGATATCTCCCCTCTGTTATGGAATCACCGATATCTCCCCTGCATTATGGAATCACCGATATCTCTCATCCGTTTTGGAATCACCGGTAACTCCGCTCCATTATGGAATCACCAATATCTCTCCTCCGTTTTGGAATCACCAATATCTCCCCTCCATTATGGAATCATCGATATCTCCCCTCCGTTATGGAATCACCGATAACTCCGCTTCATAATTGAGTGACCAATATTTCTCCTCCATTATGGGATCACTTATATCTCTCCTCCATTATGGAATCAACGATATCTCTCCTCCGTTTTGGAATCACCGGTACCTCCGCTCCATTATAGAATCACCTATATCTCCCCTCCATTATGGAATCACCGATATCTCTCCTCCGTTTTGGAATCACCGGTAACTCTGCTCCATTATGGAATCACCAGTATCTCTCCTCCGTTTTGGAATCACCAATATCTCCCCTCTATTATGGAATCATCGATATCTCCCCTCCGATATGGAATCACCGATATCTCTTCTTCATTATGGAATTACCATTATTTCTCCTCCGTTTTGGAATCACCGGTACCTCCGCCCAATTATGGAATCACCGATACCTCCGCTCCATTATGGAATCACCGATATCTCTCTTCCGCTTTGGAATCACCATTATTTCTCCTCCATTATGGAATCACCATTATTTCTCCTCCATTATGGAATCACCAATATCTCTGCTTCGTTTTGGAATCACCGATATATCCCCTCCATTATGGAATTATCGATATCTCCTCTCCGTTATGGAATCACCGATATCTCTTCTCCATTATGGAATCACAGATACCTGCCCACCATTATGGAATCACTGATATCTTCCCTCCGTTATGGAATCACCGATATCTTCCCTCCATTATGGAATCACCGATAACACCGCTTCATTATAGAGTGACCAATATTTCTCCTCCATTATGGAATCACCAATAACTCTGCTCCATTATGGAGTGACCGATATCTCTCTTCCGTTTTGGAATCACCATTATTTCTCCTCCATTTTGGAATCACCATTATTTCTCGTCCATTATGGAATTACCGATATCTCTCCTCCGTTTTGGAATCACCGGTACCTTCGCCCCATTATGGAATCACCGACACCTCCGCTCCATTATGGAATCATCGATATCTCTCTTCCGTTTTGGAATCACCATTATTTCTCCTCCATTATGGAATCACCATTATTTCTCCTCCAATATGGAATCACCATTATTTCTCCTTCATTATGGAATCACCATTATTTCTCGTCCATTATGGAATTACCGATATCTCTCCTCCGTTTTGGAATCACCGGTATCTCCGCTCCATTATGGAATCACCGATATCTCTCTTCCGTTTTGGAATCACCATTATTTCTCCTCCATTATGGAATCACCATTATTTCTCGTCCATTATGGAATTACCGATATCTCTTCTCCATTATGGAATCACCATTACTTCTCCTCCATTATGGAATCACCGATATCCCTCCTCCATTATGGAATCAATGATATCTCCCCTGAATTATGGAATCACCGATATCTCCGCTCCATTATGGAATCACAAATATTTCTCCTCCATTATGGAATCACCGATATAACCCCTGCATTATGGATCTATCGAAATCTCCTCTCCGTTATGGAATCACCGATATCTCTTCTCCATTATGGAATCACCATTATTTCTCGTCCATTATGGAATTACCGATATCTCTCCTCCATTTTGGAATCACCGATATCTCTCTGGCATTATGGAATCGCCATTATTTCTCCTTCATTATGGAATCACCATTATTTATCCTCCATTATGGAATCACCATGATTTCTCCTTCATTATGGAATCACCTTTATTTCTCCTCCATTATGGAATCACCGATATCCCTCCTCCATTATGGAATCAATGATATCTCCCCTCAATTATGGAATCACCGATACCTCCGCTCCATTATGGAATCACAAATATTTCTTCTCCATTATGGAATCACCAATATCTCTGCTAGGTTTTGGAATAACCGATATATCCCCTCCATTATGGAATTATCGATATCTCTTCTCCATTATGGAATCACCATTATTTCTCGTCCATTATGGAATTACAGATATCTCTTCTCCATTATGGAATCACCATACTTCTCCTCCATTATGGAATCACCGATATTTCTCCTCCATTATAGAATCACCGATATCCCTCCTCCATTATGGAATCACCGATATCTCTCCTCCGTCTTGGAATCACCGGTAACTCCGCTCCATTATGGAATCACCGATATCTCTCCTCCGTTTTGGAATCACCAATATCTCCCTTCTATTATGGAATCATCGATATCTCCCCTCCATTATGGAATCATCGATATCTCTCCTCCGTTATGGAATCACCGATATCTCTTCTTCATTATGGAATTACCATTACTTCTCCTCCATTATGGAATCACCGATATCTCGCCTCCATTACGAAATCAACGTTATCTTCCCTCCGTTATGGAATCACCGATATCTCCCCTGCATTATGGAATAACCAATAACTCTGCTCCATTATGGAGTGATGGATATCTCTCTTCCGTTTTGGAATCACCATTATTTCTCTTCCATTTTGGAATCACCATTATTTCTCGTCCATTATGGAATTACCGATATCTCTCCTCCGTTTTGGAATCACCGGTACCTCCGCCCCATTATGGAATCACCGATACCTCCGCTCCATTATGGAATCATCGATATCTCTCTTCCGTTTTGGAATCACCATTATTTCTTCTCCATTATGGAATCACCATTATTCCTCCTCCATTATGGAATCACCATTATTTCTCCTTCATTATGTAATAACTATTATTTCTCGTCCATTATGGAATTACCGATATCTGTCCTCCGTTTTGGAATCACCGGTACCTCCGCCCTATTATGGAATCACCGTACCTCCGCTCCATTATGGAATCACCATTATTTCTCCTCCATTATGGAATCACCACTATTTCTCGTCCATTATGGAATTACCGATATCTCTTCTCCATTATGGAATCACCAATATCTCTCTGGCATTATGGAATCACCATTATTTCTCCTCCATTATGGAATCACCGATATCCCTCCTCCATTATGGAATCAATAATATCTCCCCTGAGTTATGGAATCACCGATATCTCCGCTCCATTATGGAATCACCATTATTTCTCCTCCATTATGGAATCACCATTATTTCTCCTTCATTATGGAATCACCATTATTTGTCGTCCATTATGGAATTACCGATATCTCTCCTCCGTTTTGGAATCACCGGTATCTCCGCTCCATTATGGAATCACCGATATCTCTCTTCCGTTTTGGAATCACCATTATTTCTCCTCCATTATGGAATCACCAATATCTCTGCTCCGTTTTGGAATCACCGATATATCCCCTCCATTATGGAATTATCGATATCTCCTCTCCGTTATGGAATCACCGATATCTCTTCTCCATTATGGAATCAGCATTATTTCTCGTCCATTATGGAATTACCGATAACTCGCCTCCATTATGGAATCACCGATACCTGCCCACCATTATGGAATCACTGATATCTTCCCTCCGTTATGGAATCACCGATATCTTCCCTCCATTATGGAATCACCGATAACACCGCTTCATTATAGAGTGACCAATATTTCTCCTCCATTATGGAATCACCAATAACTCTGCTCCATTATGGAGTGACCGATACCTCTCTTCCGTTTTGGAATCACCATTATTTCTCCTCCATTTTGGAATCACCATTATTTCTCGTCCATTATGGAATTACCGATATCTCTCCTCCGTTTTGGAATCACCGGTACCTTCGCCCCATTATGGAATCACCGACAATTCCGCTCCATTATGGAATCATCGATATCTCTCTTCCGTTTTGGAATCACCATTATTTCTCCTCCATTATGGAATCACCATTATTTCTCCTCCATTATGGAATCACCATTATTTCTCCTTCATTATGAAATCACCATTATTTCTCGTCCATTATGGAATTACCGATATCTCTCCTCCGTTTTGGAATCACCGGTATCTCCGCTCCATTATGGAATCACCGATATCTCTTTTCCGTTTTGGAATCACCATTATTTCTCCTCCATTATGGAATCACCATTATTTCTCGTCCATTATGGAATTACCGATATCTCTTCTCCATTATGGAATCACCATTATTTCTCCTCCATTATGGAATCACCGATATAACCCCTGCATTATGGATCTATCGAAATCTCCTCTCCGTTATGGAATCACCATTATTTCTCGTCCATTATGGAATTACCGATATCTCTCCTCCATTTTGGAATCACCGATATCTCTCTGGCATTATGGAATCGCCATTATTTCTCCTTCATTATGGAATCACCATTATTTCTCCTCCATTATGGAATCACCATGATTTCTCCTTCATTATGGAATCACCATTATTTCTCCTCCATTATGGAATAAAGGATATCTCCCCTCAATTATGGAATCACCGATACCTCCGCTCCATTATGGAATCACAAATATTTCTCCTCCATTATGGAATCACCAATATCTCTGCTACGTTTTGGAATCACCGATATATCCCCTCCATTATGGAATTATCGATATCTCCTCTCCGTTATGGAATCACCGATATCTCTTCTCCATTATGGAATCACCATTATTTCTCGTCCATTATGAAATTTCAGATATCTCTCCTCCATTATGGAATCACCGACACCTGCTCACCATTATGGAATCACCGATATCTCTTCTCCATTAAGGAATCACCATACTTCTCCTCCATTATGGAATCACCGATATTTCTCCTCCATTATAGAATCACCGATATCCCTCCTCCATTATGGAATCACCGATATCTCTCCTCCGTTTTGGAATCACCGGTAACTCCGCTCCATTATGGAATCACCGATATCTCTCCTCCGTTATGGAATCACCAATATCTCCCTTCTATTATGGAATCATCGATATCTCCCCTCCATTATGGAATCATCGATATCTCTCCTCCGTTATGGAATCACCGATATCTCTTCTTCATTATGGAATTACCATTACTTCTCCTCCATTATGGAATCATCATTATTTCTCCTGAATTATGGAATCACCGATATCTCGCCTTCATTACGAAATCACCGTTATCTTCCCTCCGTTATGGAATCACCGATATCTCCCCTGCATTATGGAATCACCGATAACTCCGCTTCATTATAGAGTGACCAATATTTCTCCTCCATTATGGGATCACCAATAACTCTGCTCCATTATGGAGTGACCGATATCTCTCTTCCGTTTTGGAATCACCATTATTTCTCCTCCATTTTGGAATCACCATTATTTCTCGTTCATTATGGAATTACCGATATCTCTCCTCCGTTTTGGAATCACGGGTACCTCCGCCCCATTATGGAATCACCGATACCTCCGCTCCATTATGGAATCATCGATATCTCTCTTCCGTTTTTGAATCACCATTATTTCTTCTCCATTATGGAATCACCATTATTCCTCCTCCATTATGGAATCACCATTATTTCTCCTTCATTATGGAATCACCTTTATTTCTCCTCCATTATGGAATCACCGATATCCCTCCTCCATTATGGAATCAATGATATCTCCCCTCAATTATGGAATCACCGATACCTCCGCTCCATTATGGAATCACAAATATTTCTTCTCCATTATGGAATCACCAATATCTCTGCTAGGTTTTGGAATAACCGATATATCCCCTCCATTATGGAATTATCGATATCTCTTCTCCATTATGGAATCACCATTATTTCTCGTCCATTATGGAATTACAGATATCTCTCCTCCATTATTGAATCACCGATACCTGCCCTCCATTATGGAATCACCGATATGTCTTCTCCATTATGGAATCACCATACTTCTCCTCCGTTATGGGATCACCGATATTTCTCCTCCATTATGGAATCACCGATATCCCTCCTCCATTATGGAATCACCGATATCTCTCCTCCGTCTTGGAATCACCGGTACCTCCGCTCCATTATGGAATCACCGATATCTCTCCTCCATTTTGGAATCACCGGTAACTCCGCTCCATTATGGAATCACCGATATCTCTCCTCCGTTTTGGAATCACCAATATCTCACTTCTATTATGGAATCATCGATATCTTCCCTCCATTATGGAATCATCGATATCTCTCCTCCGTTATGGAATCACCGATATCTCTTCTTCATTATGGAATTACCATTACTTCTCCTCCATTATGGAATCATCATTATTTCTCCTGAATTATGGAATCACCGATATCTCTGCTCCATCTTAGAATCACCGGTACCTCCGCTCCATTATGGAATCACCTATATCTCCCCTCCATTATGGAATCACCGATATCTCTCCTCCGTTTTGGAATCACCGGTAACTCCGCTCCATTATGGAATCACCGATATCTCTCCTCCGTTTTGAAATCACCAATATCTCCCTTCTATTATGGAATCATCGATATATCCCCTCTGTTATGGAATCATCTATATCTCTCCTCCGTTATGGAATCACCGATATCTCTTCTTCATTATGGAATTACCATTACTTCTCCTCCATTAAGGAATCATCATTATTTCTCCTGAATTATGGAATCACCGATATCTCGCCTCCAGTATGGAATCACTGATATCTCTCCGGCATTATGGAATCACCGATATCTCCCCTCCATTACGAAATCACCGTTATTTTCCCTCCGTTATGGAATCACCGATATCTCCCCTGCATTATGGAATCACCGATAACTCCGCTTCATTATAGAGTGACCAATATTTCTCCTCCATTATGGAATCACCAATAACTCTGCTCCATTATGGAGTGACCGATATCTCTCTTCCGTTTTGGAATCACCATTATTTCTCCTCCATTTTGGAATCACCATTATTTCTCGTCCATTATGGAATTACCGATATCTCTCCTCCGTTTTGGAATCACCGGTACCTCCGCCCAATTTTGGAATCACCGTACCTCCGCTCCATTATGGAATCACCGATATCTCTCTTCCGTTTTGGAATCACCATTATTTCTCCTCCGTTATGGAATCACCATTATTTCTCGTCCATTATGGAATTACCGATATCTCTTCTCCATTATGGAATCACCATTATTTCTCCTCCATTATGGAATCACCGATATCCCCCCTCCATTATGGAATCAATGATATCTCCCCTGAATTATGGAATCACCGATATCTCCGCTCCATTATGGAATCACAAATATTTCTCCTCCATTATGGAATCACCGATATATCCCCTGCATTATGGATCTATCGAAATCTCCTCTCCGTTATGGAATCACCGATATCTCTTCTCCATTATGGAATCACCATTATTTCTCGTCCATTAAGGAATTACCGATATCTCTCCTCCATTTTGGAATCACCGATATCTCTCTGGCATTATGGAATCGCCATTATTTCTCCTTCATTATGGAATCACCATTATTTCTCCTGCATTATGGAATCACCATGATTTCTCCTTCATTATGGAATCACCATTATTTCTCCTCCATTATGGAATCAATGATATCTCCCCTCAATTATGGAATCACCGATACCTCCGCTCCATTATGGAATCACAAATATTTCTCCTCCATTATGGAATCACCAATATCTCTGCTACGTTTTGGAATCACCGATATATCCCCTCCATTATGGAATTATCGATATCTCCTCTCCGTTATGGAATCACCGATATCTCTTCTCCATTATGGAATCACCATTATTTCTCCTCCATTATGGAATTACAGATATCTCTCCTCCATTATGGAATCACCGATACCTGCCCTCCATTATGGAATCACCGTACCTGCCCTCCATTATGGAATCACCGTACCTCCGCTCCATTATGGAATCACCGATATCTCTCTTCCGTTTTGGAATCACCATTATTTCTCCTCCATTATGGAATCACCATTATCTCTCGTCCATTATGGAATTACCGATATCTCTTCTCCATTATGGAATCACCATTACTTCTCCTCCATTATGGAATCACCGATATCCCCCCTCCATTATGGAATCAATGATATCTCCCCTGAATTATGGAATCACCGATATCTCCGCTCCATTATGGAATCACAAATATTTCTCCTCCATTATGGAATCACCGATATATCCCCTGCATTATGGATCTATCGAAATCTCCTCTCCGTTATGGAATCACCGATATCTCTTCTCCATTATGGAATCACCATTATTTCTCGTCCATTATGGAATTACCGATATCTCTCCTCCATTTTGGAATCACCGATATCTCTCTGGCATTATGGAATCGCCATTATTTCTCCTTCATTATGGAATCACCATTATTTCTCCTCCATTATGGAATCACCATGATTTCTCCTTCATTATGGAATCACCATTATTTCTCCTCCATGATGGAATCAATGATATCTCCCCTCAATTATGGAATCACCGATACCTCCGCTCCATTATGGAATCACAAATATTTCTCCTCCATTATGGAATCACCAATATCTCTGCTACGTTTTGGAATCACCGATATATCCCCTCCATTATGGAATTATCGATATCTCCTCTCCGTTATGGAATCACCGATATCTCTTCTCCATTATGGAATCACCGATATCTCTTCTCCATTATGGAATCACCATTATTTCTCCTCCATTATGGAATTACAGATATCTCTCCTCCATTATGAAATCACCGATACCTGCCCTCCATTATGGAATCAACGTACCTGCCCTCCATTATGGAATCACCGTACCTCCGCTCCATTATGGAATCACCGATATCTCTCTTCCGTTTTGGAATCACCATTATTTCTCCTCCATTATGGAATCACCATTATTTCTCGTCCATTACGGAATTATCGATATCTCTTCTCCATTATGGAATCACGAATATCTCTCTGGCATTATGGAATCACCAATATCTCTCTGGCATTATGGAATCACCAATATCTCTGCTACGTTTTGGAATCACCGATATATCCCCTCCATTATGGAATTATCGATATCTCCGCTCCATTATGGAATCACCTATATCTCCCCTCCATTATGGAATCACCTATATCTCTCCTCAGTTTTGGAATCACCGGTAACCCCGCTCCATTATGGAATCACCGATATCTCTCCTCCGTTTTGGAATCACCAATATCTCCATTCTATTATGGAATCATCGATATCTCCCCTCCATTATGGAATCATCGATATCTCTCCTCCGTTATGGAATCACCGATATCTCTTCTTCATTATGAAATTACCATTACTTCTCCTCCATTATGGAATCATCATTATTTCTCCTGAATTATGGAATCACCGATATCTCGTCTTCATTACGAAATCACCGTTATCTTCCCTCCGTTATGGAATCACCGATATCTCCCCTGCATTATGGAATCACCGATAACTCCGCTTCATTATAGAGTGACCAATATTTCTCCTCCATTATGGAATCACCAATAACTCTGCTCCATTATGGAGTGACCGATATCTCTCCTCCGTTTTGGAATCACCGGTACCTCCGCCCCATTATGGAATCACCGATACCGCCGCTCCATTATGGAATCATCGATATCTCTCTTCCGTTTTGGAATCACCATTATTTCTTCTCCATTATGGAATCACCATCATTCCTCCTCCATTATGGAATCACCATTATTTCTCCTTCATTATGGAATCACCATTATTTCTCGTCCATTATGGAATTACCGATATCTCCCCTCCGTTTTGGAATCACCGGTACCTCCGCCCTATTATGGAATCACCGTACCTCCGCTCCATTATGGAATCACCGATATCTCTCTTCCGTTTTGGAATCACCATTATTTCTCCTCCATTATGGAATCACCATTATTTCTCGTCCATTATGGAATTATCGATATCTCTTCTCGATTATGGAATCACGAATATCTCTCTGGCATTATGGAATCACCAATATCTCTCTGGCATTATGGAATCACCATTATTTCTCCTCCATTATGGAATCACCGATATCCCTCCTCCATTATGGAATCAATGATATCTCCCCGGAATTATGGAATCACCGATATCTCCGCTCCATTATGGAATCACAAATATTTCTCCTCCATTATGGAATCACCAATATCTCTGCTCCGTTTTGGAATCACCGATATATCCCCTGCAATATGGAATTATCGATATCTCCTCTCCGTTATGGAATCACCGATATCTCTTCTCCATTATGGAATCACCGATATCTCTCTGGCATTATGGAATCGCCATTATTTTTCTGTCATAATGGAATCGCCATTATTTTTCTGTCATAATGGAATCACCATTATTTCTCCTCCATTATGGGATCACCATTATTTCTCCTTCATTATGGAATCACCATTATTTCTCCTCCATTATGGAATCACCATTATTTCTCCTCCATTATGGAATCACCGATATCCCTCCTCCATTATGCAATCAATGATATCTCCCCTCTGTTATGGAATCACCGATATCTCTTCTTCATTATGGAATTACCATTACTTCTCCTCCATTATGGAATCATCATTATTTCTCCTCTATTATGGAATCACCCTTATTTTTCCTCCATTATGGAATCACTGATATCTCCCCTACGTTATGGAATCACCGATAACTCCCCGGCATTATGGAATCACCTATATCTCCCCTCCATTATGGAATCACCGATATCTCTGCTCCGTTTTGGAATCACCAATATCTCCCCTCTATTATGGAATCACCGATATCTCTTCTCCGTTATGAAATCACCGATATATCTTCATCATTATGGAATTACCATTATTTTTCATCCATTATGGAATCACCATTATTTCTCCTCCATTATGGAATCACCGATATCCCTCCTCCATTATGCAATCAATGATATCTGCCCTCTGTTATGGAATCACCGATATCTCCCCTGCATTATGGAATCACCGATATCTCTCATCCGTTTTGGAATCACCGGTAACTCCGCTCCATTATGGAATCACCAATATCTCTCCTCCGTTTTGGAATCACCAATATCTCCCCTCCATTATGGAATCATCGATATCTCCCCTCCGTTATGGAATCACCGATAACTCCGCTTCATAATTGAGTGACCAATATTTCTCCTCCATTATGGGATCACTTATATCTCTCCTCCATTATGGAATCAACGATATCTCTCCTCCGTTTTGGAATCACCGGTACCTCCGCTCCATTATAGAATCACCTATATCTCCCCTCCATTATGGAATCACCGATATCTCTCCTCCGTTTTGGAATCACCGGTAACTCTGCTCCATTATGGAATCACCAGTATCTCTCCTCCGTTTTGGAATCACCAATATCTCCCCTCTATTATGGAATCATCGATATCTCCCCTCCGATATGGAATCACCGATATCTCTTCTTCATTATGGAATTACCATTATTTCTCCTCCGTTTTGGAATCACCGGTACCTCCGCCCAATTATGGAATCACCGATACCTCCGCTCCATTATGGAATCACCGATATCTCTCTTCCGCTTTGGAATCACCATTATTTCTCCTCCATTATGGAATCACCATTATTTCTCCTCCATTATGGAATCACCATTATTTCTCCTCCATTATGGAATCACCAATATCTCTGCTTCGTTTTGGAATCACCGATATATCCCCTCCATTATGGAATTATCGATATCTCCTCTCCGTTATGGAATCACCGATATCTCTTCTCCATTATGGAATCAGCATTATTTCTCGTCCATTATGGAATTACCGATATCTCGCCTCCATTATGGAATCACAGATACCTGCCCACCATTATGGAATCACTGATATCTTCCCTCCGTTATGGAATCACCGATATCTTCTTTCCATTATGGAATCACCGATAACACCGCTTCATTATAGAGTGACCAATATTTCTCCTCCATTATGGAATCACCAATAACTCTGCTCCATTATGGAGTGACCGATATCTCTCTTCCGTTTTGGAATCACCATTATTTCTCCTCCATTTTGGAATCACCATTATTTCTCGTCCATTATGGAATTACCGATATCTCTCCTCCGTTTTGGAATCACCGGTACATTCGCCCCATTATGGAATCACCGACACCTCCGCTCCATTATGGAATCATCGATATCTCTCTTCCGTTTTGGAATCACCATTATTTCTCCTCCATTATGGAATCACCATTATTTCTCCTCCAATATGGAATCACCATTATTTCTCCTTCATTATGGAATCACCATTATTTCTCGTCCATTATGGAATTACCGATATCTCTCCTCCGTTTTGGAATCACCGGTATCTCCGCTCCATTATGGAATCACCGATATCTCTCTTCCGTTTTGGAATCACCATTATTTCTCCTCCATTATGGAATCACCATTATTTCTCGTCCATTATGGAATTACCGATATCTCTTCTCCATTATGGAATCACCATTATTTCTCCTCCATTATGGAATCACCGATATCCCTCCTCCATTATGGAATCAATGATATCTCCCCTGAATTATGGAATCACCGATATCTCCGCTCCATTATGGAATCACAAATATTTCTCCTCCATTATGGAATCACCGATATAACCCCTGCATTATGGATCTATCGAAATCTCCTCTCCGTTATGGAATCACCGATATCTCTTCTCCATTATGGAATCACCATTATTTCTCGTCCATTATGGAATTACCGATATCTCTCCTCCATTTTGGAATCACCGATATCTCTCTGGCATTATGGAATCGCCATTATTTCTCCTTCATTATGGAATCACCATTATTTCTCCTCCATTATGGAATCACCATGATTTCTCCTTCATTATGGAATCACCATTATTTCTCCTCCATTATGGAATCAATGATATCTCCCCTCAATTATGGAATCACCGATACCTCCGCTCCATTATGGAATCACAAATATTTCTCCTCCATTATGGAATCACAAATATTTCTCCTCCATTATGGAATCACCAATATCTCTGCTACGTTTTGGAATCACCGATATATCCCCTCCATTATGGAATTATCGATATCTCCTCTCCGTTATGCAATCACCGATATCTCTTCTCCATTATGGAATCACCATTATTTCTCGTCCATTATGGAATTACAGATATCTCTCCTCCATTATGGAATCAATGATATCTCCCCGGAATTATGGAATCACCGATATCTCCGCTCCATTATGGAATCACAAATATTTCTCCTCCATTATGGAATCACCAATATCTCTGCTCCGTTTTGGAATCACCGATATATCCCCTGCAATATGGAATTATCGATATCTCCTCTCCGTTATGGAATCACCGATATCTCTTCTCCATTATGGAATCACCGATATCTCTCTGGCATTATGGAATCGCCATTATTTTTCTGTCATAATGGAATCGCCATTATTTTTCTGTCATAATGGAATCACCATTATTTCTCCTCCATTATGGGATCACCATTATTTCTCCTTCATTATGGAATCACCATTATTTCTCCTCCATTATGGAATCACCATTATTTCTCCTCCATTATGCAATCAATGATATCTCCCCTCTGTTATGGAATCACCGATATCTCTTCTTCATTATGGAATTACCATTACTTCTCCTCCATTATGGAATCATCATTATTTCTCCTCTATTATGGAATCACCCTTATTTTTCCTCCATTATGGAATCACTGATATCTCCCCTACGTTATGGAATCACCGATAACTCCCCGGCATTATGGAATCACCTATATCTCCCCTCCATTATGGAATCACCGATATCTCTGCTCCGTTTTGGAATCACCAATATCTCCCCTCTATTATGGAATCACCGATATCTCTTCTCCGTTATGAAATCACCGATATATCTTCATCATTATGGAATTGCAATTATTTTTCATCCATTATGGAATCACCATTATTTCTCCTCCATTATGGAATCACCGATATCCCTCCTCCATTATGCAATCAATGATATCTCCCCTCTGTTATGGAATCACCGATATCTCCCCTGCATTATGGAATCACCGATATCTCTCATCCGTTTTGGAATCACCGGTAACTCCGCTCCATTATGGAATCACCAATATCTCTCCTCCGTTTTGGAATCACCAATATCTCCCCTCCATTATGGAATCATCGATATCTCCCCTCCGTTATGGAATCACCGATAACTCCGCTTCATAATTGAGTGACCAATATTTCTCCTCCATTATGGGATCACTTATATCTCTCCTCCATTATGGAATCAACGATATCTCTCCTCCGTTTTGGAATCACCGGTACCTCCGCTCCATTATAGAATCACCTATATCTCCCCTCCATTATGGAATCACCGATATCTCTCCTCCGTTTTGGAATCACCGGTAACTCTGCTCCATTATGGAATCACCAGTATCTCTCCTCCGTTTTGGAATCACCAATATCTCCCCTCTATTATGGAATCATCGATATCTCCCCTCCGATATGGAATCACCGATATCTCTTCTTCATTATGGAATTACCATTATTTCTCCTCCGTTTTGGAATCACCGGTACCTCCGCCCAATTATGGAATCACCGATACCTCCGCTCCATTATGGAATCACCGATATCTCTCTTCCGCTTTGGAATCACCATTATTTCTCCTCCATTATGGAATCACCATTATTTCTCCTCCATTATGGAATCACCAATATCTCTGCTTCGTTTTGGAATCACCGATATATCCCCTCCATTATGGAATTATCGATATCTCCTCTCCGTTATGGAATCACCGATATCTCTTCTCCATTATGGAATCACAGATACCTGCCCACCATTATGGAATCACTGATATCTTCCCTCCGTTATGGAATCACCGATATCTTCCCTCCATTATGGAATCACCGATAACACCGCTTCATTATAGAGTGACCAATATTTCTCCTCCATTATGGAATCACCAATAACTCTGCTCCATTATGGAGTGACCGATATCTCTCTTCCGTTTTGGAATCACCATTATTTCTCCTCCATTTTGGAATCACCATTATTTCTCGTCCATTATGGAATTACCGATATCTCTCCTCCGTTTTGGAATCACCGGTACCTTCGCCCCATTATGGAATCACCGACACCTCCGCTCCATTATGGAATCATCGATATCTCTCTTCCGTTTTGGAATCACCATTATTTCTCCTCCATTATGGAATCACCATTATTTCTCCTCCAATATGGAATCACCATTATTTCTCCTTCATTATGGAATCACCATTATTTCTCGTCCATTATGGAATTACCGATATCTCTCCTCCGTTTTGGAATCACCGGTATCTCCGCTCCATTATGGAATCACCGATATCTCTCTTCCGTTTTGGAATCACCATTATTTCTCCTCCATTATGGAATCACCATTATTTCTCGTCCATTATGGAATTACCGATATCTCTTCTCCATTATGGAATCACCATTACTTCTCCTCCATTATGGAATCACCGATATCCCTCCTCCATTATGGAATCAATGATATCTCCCCTGAATTATGGAATCACCGATATCTCCGCTCCATTATGGAATCACAAATATTTCTCCTCCATTATGGAATCACCGATATAACCCCTGCATTATGGATCTATCGAAATCTCCTCTCCGTTATGGAATCACCGATATCTCTTCTCCATTATGGAATCACCATTATTTCTCGTCCATTATGGAATTACCGATATCTCTCCTCCATTTTGGAATCACCGATATCTCTCTGGCATTATGGAATCGCCATTATTTCTCCTTCATTATGGAATCACCATTATTTATCCTCCATTATGGAATCACCATGATTTCTCCTTCATTATGGAATCACCATTATTTCTCCTCCATTATGGAATCAATGATATCTCCCCTCAATTATGGAATCACCGATACCTCCGCTCCATTATGGAATCACAAATATTTCTCCTCCATTATGGAATCACAAATATTTCTCCTCCATTATGGAATCACCAATATCTCTGCTACGTTTTGGAATCACCGATATATCCCCTCCATTATGGAAATATCGATATCTCCTCTCCGTTATGGAATCACCGATATCTCTTCTCCATTATGGAATCACCATTATTTCTCGTCCATTATGGAATTACAGATATCTCTCCTCCATTATGGAATCACCGATACCTGCCCACCATTATGGAATCACCGATATCTCTTCTCCATTATGGAATCACCATACTTCTCCTCCATTATGGAATCACCGATATTTCTCCTCCATTATAGAATCACCGATATCCCTCCTCCATTATGGAATCACCGATATCTCTCCTCCGTCTTGGAATCACCGGTACCTCCGCTCCATTATGGAATCACCGGTACCTCCGCTCCATTATGGAATCACCTATATCTCCCCTCCATTATGGAATCACCGATATCTCTCCTCCGTTTTGGAATCACCGGTAACTCCGCTCCATTATGGAATCATCGATATCTCCCCTCCATTATGGAATCATCGATATCTCTCCTCCGTTATGGAATCACCGATATCTCTTCTTCATTATGGAATTACCATTACTTCTTCTCCATTATGAAATCACCGATATCTCGCCTCCATTACGAAATCAACGTTATCTTCCCTCCGTTATGGAATCACCGATATCTCCCCTGCATTATGGAATAACCAATAACTCTGCTCCATTAAGGAGTGATGGATATCTCTCTTCCGTTTTGGAATCACCATTATTTCTCTTCCATTTTGGAATCACCATTATTTCTCGTCCATTATGGAATTACCGATATCTCTCCTCCGTTTTGGAATCACCGGTACCTCCGCCCCATTATGGAATCACCGATACCTCCGCTCCATTATGGAATCATCGATATCTCTCTTCCGTTTTGGAATCACCATTATTTCTTCTCCATTATGGAATCACCATTATTTCTTCTCCATTATGGAATCACCATTATTTCTCCTCCATTATGGAATCACCACTATTTCTCCTCCATTATGGAATCACCACTATTTCTCGTCCATTATGGAATTACCGATATCTCTTCTCCATTATGGAATCACCAATATCTCTCTGGCATTATGGAATCACCATTATTTCTCCTCCATTATGGAATCACCGATATCCCTCCTCCATTATGGAATCAATAATATCTCCCCTGAGTTATGGAATCACCGATATCTCCGCTCCATTATGGAATCACCATTATTTCTCCTCCATTATGGAATCACCATTATTTCTCCTTCATTATGGAATCACCATTATTTGTCGTCCATTATGGAATTACCGATATCTCTCCTCCGTTTTGGAATCACCGGTATCTCCGCTCCATTATGGAATCACCGATATCTCTCTTCCGTTTTGGAATCACCATTATTTCTCCTCCATTATCGAATCACCATTATTTCTCGTCCATTATGGAATTACCGATATCTCTTCTCCATTATGGAATCACCATTATTTCTCCTCCTTTATGGAATCACCGATATCCCTCCTCCATTATGGAATCAATATCTCCCCTGAATTATGGAATCACCGATATCTCCGCTCCATTATGGAATCACAAATATTTCTCCTCCATTATGGAATCACCGATATATCCCCTTCATTATGGATCTATCGAAATCTCCTCTCCGTTGTGGAATCACCGATATCTCTTCTCCATTATGGAATCACCATTATTTCACAAGCACCTCCACACTTGTCCGACTCTTTTCTAGTGTCGGATTTGATTGGATAGTTAGTATCACGTGATCAATGACGTCTGATTAAGGATTTCCTCTCTAGTTTTGGCTGTTCTTCGTAGTTATGACGATTTTATTTATATTTTTGACATTATCAGCCAATCAGAATAAGGCTACTGTGACGTTATAGAAACATCACCGTATGTGTAAAGTGTACCTCCTGCAGTTACGTTTGGCAACTTATCGCCAAACACCAGCGTCTATTAACGATTTCGCTTTTATTTTGTCATTACGTCTCGTTTGCTCACACGATAATAAATTACAATGATATAATTTAACTATAATACTATAACGATCATAATAATAATGATATATATTATATAATAATAATTATATTGACATGCAATAGATACAGTGGCTTGCCGAAACACAATTTCTATGTTTGGTTTTCTAATGAATCTATCAGCATTATGAATCAATAAATGATAGCAGGGCCCAGCTTCGCTGGGCGCTCGCTTCGCGAGCCGTTACTATTGTCAACTTGATGCAACTGAACCACATTTTGATTAAATCAGAAAAAAAACAAAATTTTTTAGTGATTCAATAAACGATAACTTATTATACGGGGGTGCCCCCCCCCCATTCCCGTGCATCTGACAATTGGTGGTGAATTATAATATAATAAATCATGTTTATCCCGTGCAACGGTTAAAAGAAAAAAATTAAATGTGATAAGAAATTAAACTTTTCAAACGAAGATGCTAGAAAAAAAAAAAAAAAATCGGATTTTTACGAAGGGACTCGAACTCATAACCTTCGTTTTAAGCGTCCCGTGAACTTCCCACTGCATTAATCCTGGTTGCCGAACTAAAGTTAAATTTAGAATATCCATTATTAAATGTCGCTAGGAAATATGGTGGCGCCAAATGGATCAAAAGTTACGGTAGCCTCGCGGTCTACTGTGACGTTTCTATGACGTCACAGTTGTTTGAAAAAAAAAATAGCGCCAAAGCCACATGCAAAAGGTTACAAGGAAGAAAATCCTGATTTTACGTCTATGATCACGCACGTCCAATCAAATTCGACACTAGAACAGAGTCGGACAAGGATTGAGGCGCTTTTATTATTTCTCGTCCATTATGGAATTACCGATATCTCTCCTCCATTTTGGAATCACCGATATCTCTCTGGCATTATGGAATCGCCATTATTTCTCCTTCATTATGGAATCACCATTATTTCTCCTCCATTATGGAATCACCATGATTTCTCCTTCATTATGGAATCACCATTATTTCTCCTCCATTATGGAATCACCGATATCCCTCCTCCATTATGGAATCAATGATATCTCCCCTCAATTATGGAATCACCGGTATCTCCGCTCCATTATGGAATCACCGATATCTCTTTTCCGTTTTGGAATCACCATTATTTCTCCTCCATTATGGAATCACCATTATTTCTCGTCCATTATGGAATTACCGATATCTCTTCTCCATTATGGAATCACCATTATTTCTCCTCCATTATGGAATCACCGATATAACCCCTGCATTATGGATCTATCGAAATCTCCTCTCCGTTATGGAATCACCATTATTTCTCGTCCATTATGGAATTACCGATATCTCTTCTCCATTATGGAATCACCATTATTTCTCGTCCATTATGGAATTACCGATATCTCTCCTCCATTTTGGAATCACCGATATCTCTCTGGCATTATGGAATCGCCATTATTTCTCCTTCATTATGGAATCACCATTATTTCTCCTCCATTATGGAATCACCATGATTTCTCCTTCATTATGGAATCACCATTATTTCTCCTCCATTATGGAATCAATGATATCTCCCCTCAATTATGGAATCACCGATACCTCCGCTCCATTATGGAATCACAAATATTTCTCCTCCATTATGGAATCACCAATATCTCTGCTACGTTTTGGAATCACCGATATATCCCCTCCATTATGGAATTATCGATATCTCCTCTCCGTTATGGAATCACCGATATCTCTTCTCCATTATGGAATCACCATTATTTCTCGTCCATTATGGAATTACAGATATCTCTCCTCCATTATGGAATCACCGATACCTGCTCACCATTATGGAATCACCGATATCTCTTCTCCATTATGGAATCACCATACTTCTCCTCCATTATGGAATCACCGATATTTCTCCTCCATTATAGAATCACCGATATCCCTCCTCCATTATGGAATCACCGATATCTCTCCTCCGTCTTGGAATCACCGGTAACTCCGCTCCATTATGGAATCACCGATATCTCTCCTCCGTTTTGGAATCACCAATATCTCCCTTCTATTATGGAATCATCGATATCTCCCCTCCATTATGGAATCATCGATATCTCTCCTCCGTTATGGAATCACCGATATCTCTTCTTCATTATGGAATTACCATTACTTCTCCTCCATTATGGAATCACCGATATCTCACCTCCATTACGAAATCAACGTTATCTTCCCTCCGTTATGGAATCACCGATATCTCCCCTGCATTATGGAATAACCAATAACTCTGCTCCATTATGGAGTGATGGATATCTCTCTTCCGTTTTGGAATCACCATTATTTCTCTTCCATTTTGGAATCACCATTATTTCTCGTCCATTATGGAATTACCGATATCTCTCCTCCGTTTTGGAATCACCGGTACCTCCGCCCCATTATGGAATCACCGATACCTCCGCTCCATTATGGAATCATCGATATCTCTCTTCCGTTTTGGAATCACCATTATTTCTTCTCCATTATGGAATCACCATTATTCCTCCTCCATTATGGAATCACCATTATTTCTCCTTCATTATGTAATAACTATTATTTCTCGTCCATTATGGAATTACCGATATCTGTCCTCCGTTTTGGAATCACCGATACCTCCGCCCTATTATGGAATCACCGTACCTCCGCTCCATTATGGAATCACCGATATCTCTCTTCCGTTTTGGAATCACCATTATTTCTCCTCCATTATGGAATCACCACTATTTCTCGTCCATTATGGAATTACCGATATCTCTTCTCCATTATGGAATCACCAATATCTCTCTGGCATTATGGAATCACCATTATTTCTCCTCCATTATGGAATCACCGATATCCCTCCTCCATTATGGAATCAATAATATCTCCCCTGAGTTATGGAATCACCGATATCTCCGCTCCATTATGGAATCACCATTATTTCTCCTCCATTATGGAATCACCATTATTTCTCCTTCATTATGGAATCACCATTATTTGTCGTCCATTATGGAATTACCGATATCTCTCCTCCGTTTTGGAATCACCGGTATCTCCGCTCCATTATGGAATCACCGATATCTCTCTTCCGTTTTGGAATCACCATTATTTCTCCTCCATTATGGAATCACCAATATCTCTGCTCCGTTTTGGAATCACCGATATATCCCCTCCATTATGGAATTATCGATATCTCCTCTCCGTTATGGAATCACCGATATCTCTTCTCCATTATGGAATCAGCATTATTTCTCGTCCATTATGGAATTACCGATAACTCGCCTCCATTATGGAATCACCGATACCTGCCCACCATTATGGAATCACTGATATCTTCCCTCCGTTATGGAATCACCGATATCTTCCCTCCATTATGGAATCACCGATAACACCGCTTCATTATAGAGTGACCAATATTTCTCCTCCATTATGGAATCACCAATAACTCTGCTCCATTATGGAGTGACCGATACCTCTCTTCCGTTTTGGAATCACCATTATTTCTCCTCCATTTTGGAATCACCATTATTTCTCGTCCATTATGGAATTACCGATATCTCTCCTCCGTTTTGGAATCACCGGTACCTTCGCCCCATTATGGAATCACCGACAATTCCGCTCCATTATGGAATCATCGATATCTCTCTTCCGTTTTGGAATCACCATTATTTCTCCTCCATTATGGAATCACCATTATTTCTCCTCCATTATGGAATCACCATTTTTTCTCCTTCATTATGAAATCACCATTATTTCTCGTCCATTATGGAATTACCGATATCTCTCCTCCGTTTTGGAATCACCGGTATCTCCGCTCCATTATGGAATCACCGATATCTCTTTTCCGTTTTGCAATCACCATTATTTCTCCTCCATTATGGAATCACCATTATTTCTCGTCCATTATGGAATTACCGATATCTCTTCTCCATTATGGAATCACCATTATTTCTCCTCCATTATGGAATCACCGATATAACCCCTGCATTATGGATCTATCGAAATCTCCTCTCCGTTATGGAATCACCATTATTTCTCGTCCATTATGGAATTACCGATATCTCTTCTCCATTATGGAATCACCATTATTTCTCGTCCATTATGGAATTACCGATATCTCTCCTCCATTTTGGAATCACCGATATCTCTCTGGCATTATGGAATCGCCATTATTTCTCCTTCATTATGGAATCACCATTATTTCTCCTCCATTATGGAATCACCATGATTTCTCCTTCATTATGGAATCACCATTATTTCTCCTCCATTATGGAATAAAGGATATCTCCCCTCAATTATGGAATCACCGATACCTCCGCTCCATTATGGAATCACAAATATTTCTCCTCCATTATGGAATCACCAATATCTCTGCTACGATTTGGAATCACCGATATATCCCCTCCATTATGGAATTATCGATATCTCCTCTCCGTTATGGAATCACCGATATCTCTTCTCCATTATGGAATCACCATTATTTCTCGTCCATTATGAAATTACAGATATCTCTCCTCCATTATGGAATCACCGACACCTGCTCACCATTATGGAATCACCGATATCTCTTCTCCATTAAGGAATCACCATACTTCTCCTCCATTATGGAATCACCGATATTTCTCCTCCATTATAGAATCACCGATATCCCTCCTCCATTATGGAATCACCGATATCTCTCCTCCGTTTTGGAATCACCGGTAACTCCGCTCCATTATGGAATCACCGATATCTCTCCTCCGTTATGGAATCACCAATATCTCCCTTCTATTATGGAATCATCGATATCTCCCCTCCATTATGGAATCATCGATATCTCTCCTCCGTTATGGAATCACCGATATCTCTTCTTCATTATGGAATTACCATTACTTCTCCTCCATTATGGAATCATCATTATTTCTCCTGAATTATGGAATCACCGATATCTCGCCTTCATTACGAAATCACCGTTATCTTCCCTCCGTTATGGAATCACCGATATCTCCCCTGCATTATGGAATCACCGATAACTCCGCTTCATTATAGAGTGACCAATATTTCTCCTCCATTATGGGATCACCATTATTTCTCGTTCATTATGGAATTACCGATATCTCTCCTCCGTTTTGGAATCACGGGTACCTCCGCCCCATTATGGAATCACCGATACCTCCGCTCCATTATGGAATCATCGATATCTCTCTTCCGTTTTTGAATCACCATTATTTCTTCTCCATTATGGAATCACCATTATTCCTCCTCCATTATGGAATCACCATTATTTCTCCTTCATTATGGAATCACCTTTATTTCTCCTCCATTATGGAATCACCGATATCCCTCCTCCATTATGGAATCAATGATATCTCCCCTCAATTATGGAATCACCGATACCTCCGCTCCATTATGGAATCACAAATATTTCTTCTCCATTATGGAATCACCAATATCTCTGCTAGGTTTTGGAATAACCGATATATCCCCTCCATTATGGAATTATCGATATCTCTTCTCCATTATGGAATCACCATTATTTCTCGTCCATTATGGAATTACAGATATCTCTCCTCCATTATGGAATCACCGATACCTGCCCTCCATTATGGAATCACCGATATGTCTTCTCCATTATGGAATCACCATACTTCTCCTCCGTTATGGGATCACCGATATTTCTCCTCCATTATGGAATCACCGATATCCCTCCTCCATTATGGAATCACCGATATCTCTCCTCCGTCTTGGAATCACCGATATCTCTCCTCCGTCTTGGAATCACCGGTACCTCCGCTCCATTATGGAATCACCGATATCTCTCCTCCATTTTGGAATCACCGGTAACTCCGCTCCATTATGGAATCACCGATATCTCTCCTCCGTTTTGAAATCACCAATATCTCCCTTCTATTATGGAATCATCGATATATCCCCTCTGTTATGGAATCATCTATATCTCTCCTCCGTTATGGAATCACCGATATCTCTTCTTCATTATGGAATTACCATTACTTCTCCTCCATTAAGGAATCATCATTATTTCTCCTGAATTATGGAATCACCGATATCTCGCCTCCAGTATGGAATCACTGATATCTCTCCGGCATTATGGAATCACCGATATCTCCCCTCCATTACGAAATCACCGTTATTTTCCCTCCGTTATGGAATCACCGATATCTCCCCTGCATTATGGAATCACCGATAACTCCGCTTCATTATAGAGTGACCAATATTTCTCCTCCATTATGGAATCACCAATAACTCCGCTCCATTATGGAGTGACCGATATCTCTCTTCCGTTTTGGAATCACCATTATTTCTCCTCCATTTTGGAATCACCATTATTTCTCGTCCATTATGGAATTACCGATATCTCTCCTCCGTTTTGGAATCACCGGTACCTCCGCCCAATTTTGGAATCACCGTACCTCCGCTCCATTATGGAATCACCGATATCTCTCTTCCGTTTTGGAATCACCATTATTTCTCCTCCGTTATGGAATCACCATTATTTCTCGTCCATTATGGAATTACCGATATCTCTTCTCCATTATGGAATCACCATTATTTCTCCTCCATTATGGAATCACCGATATCCCCCCTCCATTATGGAATCAATGATATCTCCCCTGAATTATGGAATCACCGATATCTCCGCTCCATTATGGAATCACAAATATTTCTCCTCCATTATGGAATCACCGATATATCCCCTGCATTATGGATCTATCGAAATCTCCTCTCCGTTATGGAATCACCGATATCTCTTCTCCATTATGGAATCACCATTATTTCTCGTCCATTAAGGAATTACCGATATCTCTCCTCCATTTTGGAATCACCGTTATCTCTCTGGCATTATGGAATCGCCATTATTTCTCCTTCATTATGGAATCACCATTATTTCTCCTCCATTATGGAATCACCATGATTTCTCCTTCATTATGGAATCACCATTATTTCTCCTCCATTATGGAATCAATGATATCTCCCCTCAATTATGGAATCACCGATACCTCCGCTCCATTATGGAATCACAAATATTTCTCCTCCATTATGGAATCACCAATATCTCTGCTACGTTTTGGAATCACCGATATATCCCCTCCATTATGGAATTATCGATATCTCCTTTCCGTTATGGAATCACCGATATCTCTTCTCCATTATGGAATCACCATTATTTCTCCTCCATTATGGAATTACAGATATCTCTCCTCCATTATGAAATCACCGATACCTGCCCTCCATTATGGAATCACCGTACCTGCCCTCCATTATGGAATCACCGTACCTCCGCTCCATTATGGAATCACCGATATCTCTCTTCCGTTTTGGAATCACCATTATTTCTCCTCCATTATGGAATCACCATTATTTCTCGTCCATTACGGAATTATCGATATATCCCCTCCATTATGGAATTATCGATATCTCCGCTCCATTATGGAATCACCTATATCTCCCCTCCATTATGGAATCACCGATATCTCTCCTCCGTTTTGGAATCACCGGTAACCCCGCTCCATTATGGAATCACCGATATCTCTCCTCCGTTTTGGAATCACCAATATCTCCCTTCTATTATGGAATCATCGATATCTCCCCTCCATTATGGAATCATCGATATCTCTCCTCCGTTATGGAATCACCGATATCTCTTCTTCATTATGGAATTACCATTACTTCTCCTCCATTATGGAATCATCATTATTTCTCCTGAATTATGGAATCACCGATATCTCGTCTTCATTACGAAATCACCGTTATCTTCCCTCCGTTATGGAATCACCGATATCTCCCCTGCATTATGGAATCACCGATAACTCCGCTTCATTATAGAGTGACCAATATTTCTCCTCCATTATGGAATCACCAATAACTCTGCTCCATTATGGAGTGACCGATATCTCTCCTCCGTTTTGGAATCACCGGTACCTCCGCCCCATTATGGAATCACCGATACCGCCGCTCCATTATGGAATCATCGATATCTCTCTTCCGTTTTGGAATCACCATTATTTCTTCTCCATTATGGAATCACCATCATTCCTCCTCCATTATGGAATCACCATTATTTCTCCTTCATTATGGAATCACCATTATTTCTCGTCCATTATGGAATTACCGATATCTCCCCTCCGTTTTGGAATCACCGGTACCTCCGCCCTATTATGGAATCACCGTACCTCCGCTCCATTATGGAATCACCGATATCTCTCTTCCGTTTTGGAATCACCATTATTTCTCCTCCATTATGGAATCACCATTATTTCTCGTCCATTATGGAATTATCGATATCTCTTCTCGATTATGGAATCACGAATATCTCTCTGGCATTATGGAATCACCAATATCTCTCTGGCATTATGGAATCACCATTATTTCTCCTCCATTATGGAATCACCGATATCCCTCCTCCATTATGGAATCAATGATATCTCCCCGGAATTATGGAATCACCGATATCTCCGCTCCATTATGGAATCACAAATATTTCTCCTCCATTATGGAATCACCAATATCTCTGCTCCGTTTTGGAATCACCGATATATCCCCTGCAATATGGAATTATCGATATCTCCTCTCCGTTATGGAATCACCGATATCTCTTCTCCATTATGGAATCACCGATATCTCTCTGGCATTATGGAATCGCCATTATTTTTCTGTCATAATGGAATCGCCATTATTTTTCTGTCATAATGGAATCACCATTATTTCTCCTCCATTATGGGATCACCATTATTTCTCCTTCATTATGGAATCACCATTATTTCTCCTCCATTATGGAATCACCATTATTTCTCCTCCATTATGGAATCACCGATATCCCTCCTCCATTATGCAATCAATGATATCTCCCCTCTGTTATGGAATCACCGATATCTCTTCTTCATTATGGAATTACCATTACTTCTCCTCCATTATGGAATCATCATTATTTCTCCTCTATTATGGAATCACCCTTATTTTTCCTCCATTATGGAATCACTGATATCTCCCCTACGTTATGGAATCACCGATAACTCCCCGGCATTATGGAATCACCTATATCTCCCCTCCATTATGGAATCACCGATATCTCTGCTCCGTTTTGGAATCACCAATATCTCCCCTCTATTATGGAATCACCGATATCTCTTCTCCGTTATGAAATCACCGATATATCTTCATCATTATGGAATTACCATTATTTTTCATCCATTATGGAATCACCATTATTTCTCCTCCATTATGGAATCACCGATATCCCTCCTCCATTATGCAATCAATGATATCTCCCCTCTGTTATGGAATCACCGATATCTCCCCTGCATTATGGAATCACCGATATCTCTCATCCGTTTTGGAATCACCGGTAACTCCGCTCCATTATGGAATCACCAATATCTCTCCTCCGTTTTGGAATCACCAATATCTCCCCTCCATTATGGAATCATCGATATCTCCCCTCCGTTATGGAATCACCGATAACTCCGCTTCATAATTGAGTGACCAATATTTCTCCTCCATTATGGGATCACTTATATCTCTCCTCCATTATGGAATCAACGATATCTCTCCTCCGTTTTGGAATCACCGGTACCTCCGCTCCATTATAGAATCACCTATATCTCCCCTCCATTATGGAATCACCGATATCTCTCCTCCGTTTTGGAATCACCGGTAACTCTGCTCCATTATGGAATCACCAGTATCTCTCCTCCGTTTTGGAATCACCAATATCTCCCCTCTATTATGGAATCATCGATATCTCCCCTCCGATATGGAATCACCGATATCTCTTCTTCATTATGGAATTACCATTATTTCTCCTCCGTTTTGGAATCACCGGTACCTCCGCCCAATTATGGAATCACCGATACCTCCGCTCCATTATGGAATCACCGATATCTCTCTTCCGCTTTGGAATCACCATTATTTCTCCTCCATTATGGAATCACCATTATTTCTCCTCCATTATGGAATCACCAATATCTCTGCTTCGTTTTGGAATCACCGATATATCCCCTCCATTATGGAATTATCGATATCTCCTCTCCGTTATGGAATCACCGATATCTCTTCTCCATTATGGAATCAGCATTATTTCTCGTCCATTATGGAATTACCGATATCTCTCCGGCATTATGGAATCACCGATATCTCCCCTCCATTACGAAATCACCGTTATTTTCCCTCCGTTATGGAATCACCGATATCTCCCCTGCATTATGGAATCACCGATAACTCCGCTTCATTATAGAGTGACAAATATTTCTCCTCCATTATGGAATCACCAATAACTCTGCTCCATTATGGAGTGACCGATATCTCTCTTCCGTTTTGGAATCACCATTATTTCTCCTCCATTTTGGAATCACCATTATTTCTCGTCCATTATGGAATTACCGATATCTCTCCTCCGTTTTGGAATCACCGGTACCTCCGCCCAATTTTGGAATCACCGTACCTCCGCTCCATTATGGAATCACCGATATCTCTCTTCCGTTTTGGAATCACCATTATTTCTCCTCCGTTATGGAATCACCATTATTTCTCGTCCATTATGGAATTACCGATATCTCTTCTCCATTATGGAATCACCATTATTTCTCCTCCATTATGGAATCACCGATATCCCCCCTCCATTATGGAATCAATGATATCTCCCCTGAATTATGGAATCACCGATATCTCCGCTCCATTATGGAATCACAAATATTTCTCCTCCATTATGGAATCACCGATATATCCCCTGCATTATGGATCTATCGAAATCTCCTCTCCGTTATGGAATCACCGATATCTCTTCTCCATTATGGAATCACCATTATTTCTCGTCCATTAAGGAATTACCGATATCTCTCCTCCATTTTGGAATCACCGATATCTCTCTGGCATTATGGAATCGCCATTATTTCTCCTTCATTATGGAATCACCATTATTTCTCCTCCATTATGGAATCACCATGATTTCTCCTTCATTATGGAATCACCATTATTTCTCCTCCATTATGGAATCAATGATATCTCCCCTCAATTATGGAATCACCGATACCTCCGCTCCATTATGGAATCACAAATATTTCTCCTCCATTATGGAATCACCAATATCTCTGCTACGTTTTGGAATCACCGATATATCCCCTCCATTATGGAATTATCGATATCTCCTCTATGTTATGGAATCACCGATATCTCTTCTCCATTATGGAATCACCATTATTTCTCCTCCATTATGGAATTACAGATATCTCTCCTCCATTATGGAATCACCGATACCTGCCCTCCATTATGGAATCACCGTACCTGCCCTCCATTATGGAATCACCGTACCTCCGCTCCATTATGGAATCACCGATATCTCTCTTCCGTTTTGGAATCACCATTATTTCTCCTCCATTATGGAATCACCATTATCTCTCGTCCATTATGGAATTACCGATATCTCTTCTCCATTATGGAATCACCATTATTTCTCCTCCATTATGGAATCACCGATATCCCCCCTCCATTATGGAATCACCGATATCCCCCCTCCATTATGGAATCAATGATATCTCCCCTGAATTATGGATCTATCGAAATCTCCTCTCCGTTATGGAATCACCGATATCTCTTCTCCATTATGGAATCACCATTATTTCTCGTCCATTATGGAATTACCGATATCTCTCCTCCATTTTGGAATCACCGATATCTCTCTGGCATTATGGAATCGCCATTATTTCTCCTTCATTATGGAATCACCATTATTTCTCCTCCATTAAGGAATCACCATGATTTCTCCTTCATTATGGAATCACCATTATTTCTCCTCCATGATGGAATCAATGATATCTCCCCTCAATTATGGAATCACCGATACCTCCGCTCCATTATGGAATCACAAATATTTCTCCTCCATTATGGAATCACCAATATCTCTGCTACGTTTTGGAATCACCGATATATCCCCTCCATTATGGAATTATCGATATCTCCTCTCCGTTATGGAATCACCGATATCTCTTCTCCATTATGGAATCACCATTATTTCTCCTCCATTATGGAATTACAGATATCTCTCCTCCATTATGAAATCACCGATACCTGCCCTCCATTATGGAATCACCGTACCTGCCCTCCATTATGGAATCACCGTACCTCCGCTCCATTATGGAATCACCGATATCTCTCTTCCGTTTTGGAATCACCATTATTTCTCCTCCATTATGGAATCACCATTATTTCTCGTCCATTACGGAATTATCGATATCTCTTCTCCATTATGGAATCACGAATATCTCTCTGGCATTATGGAATCACCAATATCTCTCTGGCATTATGGAATCACCAATATCTCTGCTACGTTTTGGAATCACCGATATATCCCCTCCATTATGGAATTATCGATATCTCCGCTCCATTATGGAATCACCTATATCTCCCCTCCATTATGGAATCACCGATATCTCTCCTCCGTTTTGGAATCACCGGTAACCCCGCTCCATTATGGAATCACCGATATCTCTCCTCCGTTTTGGAATCACCAATATCTCCCTTCTATTATGGAATCATCGATATCTCCCCTCCATTATGGAATCATCGATATCTCTCCTCCGTTATGGAATCACCGATATCTCTTCTTCATTATGGAATTACCATTACTTCTCCTCCATTATGGAATCATCATTATTTCTCCTGAATTATGGAATCACCGATATCTCGTCTTCATTACGAAATCACCGTTATCTTCCCTCCGTTATGGAATCACCGATATCTCCCCTGCATTATGGAATCACCGATAACTCCGCTTCATTATAGAGTGACCAATATTTCTCCTCCATTATGGAATCACCAATAACTCTGCTCCATTATGGAGTGACCGATATCTCTCCTCCGTTTTGGAATCACCGGTACCTCCGCCCCGTTATGGAATCACCGATACCTCCGCTCCATTATGGAATCATCGATATCTCTCTTCCGTTTTGGAATCACCATTATTTCTTCTCCATTATGGAATCACCATCATTCCTCCTCCATTATGGAATCACCATTATTTCTCCTTCATTATGGAATCACCATTATTTCTCGTCCATTATGGAATTACCGATATCTCCCCTCCGTTTTGGAATCACCGGTACCTCCGCCCTATTATGGAATCACCGTACCTCCGCTCCATTATGGAATCACCGATATCTCTCTTCCGTTTTGGAATCACCATTATTTCTCCTCCATTATGGAATCACCATTATTTCTCGTCCATTATGGAATTATCGATATCTCTTCTCGATTATGGAATCACGAATATCTCTCTGGCATTATGGAATCACCAATATCTCTCTGGCATTATGGAATCACCATTATTTCTCCTCCATTATGGAATCACCGATATCCCTCCTCCATTATGGAATCAATGATATCTCCCCGGAATTATGGAATCACCGATATCTCCGCTCCATTATGGAATCACAAATATTTCTCCTCCATTATGGAATCACCAATATCTCTGCTCCGTTTTGGAATCACCGATATATCCCCTGCAATATGGAATTATCGATATCTCCTCTCCGTTATGGAATCACCGATATCTCTTCTCCATTATGGAATCACCGATATCTCTCTGGCATTATGGAATTGCCATTATTTTTCTGTCATAATGGAATCGCCATTATTTTTCTGTCATAATGGAATCACCATTATTTCTCCTCCATTATGGGATCACCATTATTTCTCCTTCATTATGGAATCACCATTATTTCTCCTCCATTATGGAATCACCATTATTTCTCCTCCATTATGGAATCACCGATATCCCTCCTCCATTATGCAATCAATGATATCTCCCCTCTGTTATGGAATCACCGATATCTCTTCTTCATTATGGAATTACCATTACTTCTCCTCCATTATGGAATCATCATTATTTCTCCTCTAGTATGGAATCACCCTTATTTTTCCTCCATTATGGAATCACTGATATCTCCCCTACGTTATGGAATCACCGATAACTCCCCGGCATTATGGAATCACCTATATCTCCCCTCCATTATGGAATCACCGATATCTCTGCTCCGTTTTGGAATCACCAATATCTCCCCTCTATTATGGAATCACCGATATCTCTTCTCCGTTATGAAATCACCGATATATCTTCATGATTATGGAATTACCATTATTTTTCATCCATTATGGAATCACCATTATTTCTCCTCCATTATGGAATCACCGATATCCCTCCTCCATTATGCAATCAATGATATCTCCCCTCTGTTATGGAATCACCGATATCTCCCCTGCATTATGGAATCACCGATATCTCTCATCCGTTTTGGAATCACCGGTAACTCCGCTCCATTATGGAATCACCAATATCTCTCCTCCGTTTTGGAATCACCAATATCTCCCCTCCATTATGGAATCATCGATATCTCCCCTCCGTTATGGAATCACCGATAACTCCGCTTCATAATTGAGTGACCAATATTTCTCCTCCATTATGGGATCACTTATATCTCTCCTCCATTATGGAATCAACGATATCTCTCCTCCGTTTTGGAATCACCGGTACCTCCGCTCCATTATAGAATCACCTATATCTCCCCTCCATTATGGAATCACCGATATCTCTCCTCCGTTTTGGAATCACCGGTAACTCTGCTCCATTATGGAATCACCAGTATCTCTCCTCCGTTTTGGAATCACCAATATCTCCCCTCTATTATGGAATCATCGATATCTCCCCTCCGATATGGAATCACCGATATCTCTTCTTCATTATGGAATTACCATTATTTCTCCTCCGTTTTGGAATCACCGGTACCTCCGCCCAATTATGGAATCACCGATACCTCCGCTCCATTATGGAATCACCGATATCTCTCTTCCGTTTTGGAATCACCATTATTTCTCCTCCATTATGGAATCACCATTATTTCTCCTCCATTATGGAATCACCAATATCTCTGCTTCGTTTTGGAATCACCGATATATCCCCTCCATTATGGAATTATCGATATCTCCTCTCCGTTATGGAATCACCGATATCTCTTCTCCATTATGGAATCAGCATTATTTCTCGTCCATTATGGAATTACCGATATCTCGCCTCCATTATGGAATCACAGATACCTGCCCACCATTATGGAATCACTGATATCTTCCCTCCGTTATGGAATCACCGATATCTTCCCTCCATTATGGAATCACCGATAACACCGCTTCATTATAGAGTGACCAATATTTCTCCTCCATTATGGAATCACCAATAACTCTGCTCCATTATGGAGTGACCGATATCT
This sequence comes from Pholcus phalangioides, assembly GCF_987345545.1. Taxonomy (NCBI): domain Eukaryota; kingdom Metazoa; phylum Arthropoda; class Arachnida; order Araneae; family Pholcidae; genus Pholcus; species Pholcus phalangioides. Next base: position 40,297,262 of record NW_028301608.1, on the reverse strand, counting down.
CTCTTCCGTTTTGGAATCACCATTATTTCTCCTCCATTTTGGAATCACCATTATTTCTCGTCCATTATGGAATTACCGATATCTCTCCTCCGTTTTGGAATCACCGGTACCTTCGCCCCATTATGGAATCACCGACACCTCCGCTCCATTATGGAATCATCGATATCTCTCTTCCGTTTTGGAATCACCATTATTTCTCCTCCATTATGGAATCACCATTATTTCTCCTCCAATATGGAATCACCATTATTTCTCCTTCATTATGGAATCACCATTATTTCTCGTCCATTATGGAATTACCGATATCTCTCCTCCGTTTTGGAATCACCGGTATCTCCGCTCCATTATGGAATCACCGATATCTCTCTTCCGTTTTGGAATCACCATTATTTCTCCTCCATTATGGAATCACCATTATTTCTCGTCCATTATGGAATTACCGATATCTCTTCTCCATTATGGAATCACCATTATTTCTCCTCCATTATGGAATCACCGATATCCCTCCTCCATTATGGAATCAATGATATCTCCCCTGAATTATGGAATCACCGATATCTCCGCTCCATTATGGAATCACAAATATTTCTCCTCCATTATGGAATCACCGATATAACCCCTGCATTATGGATCTATCGAAATCTCCTCTCCGTTATGGAATCACCGATATCTCTTCTCCATTATGGAATCACCATTATTTCTCGTCCATTATGGAATTACCGATATCTCTCCTCCATTTTGGAATCACCGATATCTCTCTGGCATTATGGAATCGCCATTATTTCTCCTTCATTATGGAATCACCATTATTTCTCCTCCATTATGGAATCACCATGATTTCTCCTTCATTATGGAATCACCATTATTTCTCCTCCATTATGGAATCAATGATATCTCCCCTCAATTATGGAATCACCGATACCTCCGCTCCATTATGGAATCACAAATATTTCTCCTCCATTATGGAATCACAAATATTTGTCCTCCATTATGGAATCACCAATATCTCTGCTACGTTTTGGAATCACCGATATATCCCCTCCATTATGGAATTATCGATATCTCCTCTCCGTTATGGAATCACCGATATCTCTTCTCCATTATGGAATCACCATTATTTCTCGTCCATTATGGAATTACAGATATCTCTCCTCCATTATGGAATCACCGATACCTGCCCACCATTATGGAATCACCGATATCTCTTCTCCATTATGGAATCACCATACTACTTCTCCATTATGGAATCACCGATATTTCTCCTCCATTATAGAATCACCGATATCCCTCCTCCATTATGGAATCACCGATATCTCTCCTCCGTCTTGGAATCACCGGTACCTCCGCTCCATTATGGAATCACCTATATCTCCCCTCCATTATGGAATCACCGATATCTCTCCTCCGTTTTGGAATCACCGGTAACTCCGCTCCATTATGGAATCATCGATATCTCCCCTCCATTATGGAATCATCGATATCTCTCCTCCGTTATGGAATCACCGATATCTCTTCTTCATTATGGAATTACCATTACTTCTTCTCCATTATGAAATCACCGATATCTCGCCTCCATTACGAAATCAACGTTATCTTCCCTCCGTTATGGAATCACCGATATCTCCCCTGCATTATGGAATAACCAATAACTCTGCTCCATTATGGAGTGATGGATATCTCTCTTCCGTTTTGGAATCACCATTATTTCTCTTCCATTTTGGAATCACCATTATTTCTCGTCCATTATGGAATTACCGATATCTCTCCTCCGTTTTGGAATCACCGGTACCTCCGCCCCATTATGGAATCACCGATACCTCCGCTCCATTATGGAATCATCGATATCTCTCTTCCGTTTTGGAATCACCATTATTTCTTCTCCATTATGGAATCACCATTATTTCTTCTCCATTATGGAATCACCATTATTTCTCCTCCATTATGGAATCACCACTATTTCTCGTCCATTATGGAATTACCGATATCTCTTCTCCATTATGGAATCACCAATATCTCTCTGGCATTATGGAATCACCATTATTTCTCCTCCATTATGGAATCACCGATATCCCTCCTCCATTATGGAATCAATAATATCTCCCCTGAGTTATGGAATCACCGATATCTCCGCTCCATTATGGAATCACCATTATTTCTCCTCCATTATGGAATCACCATTATTTCTCCTTCATTATGGAATCACCATTATTTGTCGTCCATTATGGAATTACCGATATCTCTCCTCCGTTTTGGAATCACCGGTATCTCCGCTCCATTATGGAATCACCGATATCTCTCTTCCGTTTTGGAATCACCATTATTTCTCCTCCATTATCGAATCACCATTATTTCTCGTCCATTATGGAATTACCGATATCTCTTCTCCATTATGGAATCACCATTATTTCTCCTCCTTTATGGAATCACCGATATCCCTCCTCCATTATGGAATCAATATCTCCCCTGAATTATGGAATCACCGATATCTCCGCTCCATTATGGAATCACAAATATTTCTCCTCCATTATGGAATCACCGATATATCCCCTTCATTATGGATCTATCGAAATCTCCTCTCCGTTGTGGAATCACCGATATCTCTTCTCCATTATGGAATCACCATTATTTCACAAGCACCTCCACACTTGTCCGACTCTTTTCTAGTGTCGGATTTGATTGGATAGTTAGTATCACGTGATCAATGACGTCTGATTAAGGATTTCCTCTCTAGTTTTGGCTGTTCTTCGTAGTTATGACGATTTTATTTATATTTTTGACATTATCAGCCAATCAGAATAAGGCTACTGTGACGTTATAGAAACATCACCGTATGTGTAAAGTGTACCTCCTGCAGTTACGTTTGGCAACTTATCGCCAAACACCAGCGTCTATTAACGATTTCGCTTTTATTTTGTCATTACGTCTCGTTTGCTCACACGATAATAAATTACAATGATATAATTTAACTATAATACTATAACGATCATAATAATAATGATATATATTATATAATAATAATTATATTGACATGCAATAGATACGGTGGCTTGCCGAAACACAATTTCTATGTTTGGTTTTCTAATGAATCTATCAGCATTATGAATCAATAAATGATAGCAGGGCCCAGCTTCGCTGGGCGCTCGCTTCGCGAGCCGTTACTATTGTCAACTTGATGCAACTGAACCACATTTTGATTAAATCAGAAAAAAAACAAAATTTTTTAGTGATTCAATAAACGATAACTTATTATACGGGGGTGCCCCCCCCCCATTCCCGTGCATCTGACAATTGGTGGTGAATTATAATATAATAAATCATGTTTATCCCGTGCAACGGTTAAAAGAAAAAAATTAAATGTGATAAGAAATTAAACTTTTCAAACGAAGATGCTAGAAAAAAAAAAAAAAAAAATCGGATTTTTACGAAGGGACTCGAACTCATAACCTTCGTTTTAAGCGTCCCGTGAACTTCCCACTGCATTAATCCTGGTTGCCGAACTAAAGTTAAATTTAGAATATCCATTATTAAATGTCGCTAGGAAATATGGTGGCGCCAAATGGATCAAAAGTTACGGTAGCCTCGCGGTCTACTGTGACGTTTCTATGACGTCACAGTTGTTTGAAAAAAAAAATAGCGCCAAAGCCACATGCAAAAGGTTACAAGGAAGAAAATCCTGATTTTACGTCTATGATCACGCACGTCCAATCAAATTCGACACTAGAACAGAGTCGGACAAGGATTGAGGCGCTTTTATTATTTCTCGTCCATTATGGAATTACCGATATCTCTCCTCCATTTTGGAATCACCGATATCTCTCTGGCATTATGGAATCGCCATTATTTCTCCTTCATTATGGAATCACCATTATTTCTCCTCCATTATGGAATCACCATGATTTCTCCTTCATTATGGAATCACCATTATTTCTCCTCCATTATGGAATCACCGATATCCCTCCTCCATTATGGAATCAATGATATCTCCCCTCAATTATGGAATCACCGATACCTCCGCTCCATTATGGAATCACAAATATTTCTCCTCCATTATGGAATCACCAATATCTCTGCTACGTTTTGGAATTACCGATATATCCCCTCCATTATGGAATTATCGATATCTCCTCTCCGTTATGGAATCACCGATATCTCTTCTCCATTATGGAATCACCATTATTTCTCGTCCATTATGGAATTACAGATATCTCTCCTCCATTATGGAATCACCGATACCTGCCCTCCATTATGGAATCACCGATATCTCTTCTCCATTATGGAATCACCATACTTCTCCTCCATTATGGAATCACCGATATTTCTCCTCCATTATAAAATCTCCGATATCCCTCCTCCATTATAGAATCACCGATATCTCTCCTCCGTCTTGGAATCACCGGTACCTCCGCTCCATTATGGAATCACCTATATCTCCCCTCCATTATGGAATCACAGATATCTCTCTTCCGTTTTGGAATCACCGGTAACTCCGCTCCATTATGGAATCACCGATATCTCTCCTCCGTTTTGGAATCACCAATATCTCCCTTCTATTATGGAATCATCGATATCTCCCCTCCATTATGGAATCATCGATATCTCTCCTCCGTTATGGAATCACCGATATCTCTTCTTCATTATGGAATTACCATTACTTCTCCCCCATTATGGAATCACTGATATCTCGCCTCCATTACGAAATCACCGTTGCCTTCCCTCCGTTATGGAATCACCGATATCTCCCCTGCATTATGGAATCACCGATAACTCCGCTTCATGGTGGTGATTCATCATAATGGTGATTCCATAATGAAGGAGAAATAATGGTGATTCCATAATGAAGGAGAAATAATGGTGATTCCATTATGAAGGAGAAATAATGGTGATTCCATAATGAAGGAGAAATAATGGTGATTCCATAATGAAGGAGAAATAATGGTGATTCCATAATGCCAGAGAGATATTGGTGATTCCATAATGCCAGAGAGATATTGGTGATTCCATAATGGAGGAGAGATATCGGTAATTCCATAATGGACGAGAAATAATGGTGATTCCATAATGGAGGAGAAATAACGGTGATTCCAAAACGGAAAAGAGATATCGGTGATTCCATAATGGAGGAGAGATATAGGTGATTCCATAATGGAGCGGAGGTACCGGTGATTCCAAGACGGAGGAGAAAGATCGGTGATTCCATAATGGAGCGCAGTTACCGGTGATTCCAAAACGGAGGAGAGATATCGGTGATTCCATAATGGAGGAGAGATATAGGTGATTCCATAATGGAGCGGAGGTACCGGTGATTCCAAGACGGAGGAGAAAGATCGGTGATTCCATAATGGAGGAGAGATATCGGTGATTATATAATGGAGGAGAAATATCGGTGATTCAATAATGGAGGAGAAGTATGGAGATTCCATATTGGAGAACAGATATCGGTGATTCCATAATGGAGGGCAGGTATCGGTGATTCCATAATGGAGGAGAGATATCGGTAATTCCATAATGGACGAGAAATAATGGTGATTCCATAATGGAGAAGAGATATCGGTGATTCCATAACGGAGAGGAGATATTGGTGATTCCATAATGGAGGAAAAATATTTGTGTTTCCATAATGGAGCGGAGGTATCGGTGATTCCATAATTGAGGGGAGATATCATTGATTCCATAATGGAGGAGGGATATCGGTGATTCCATAATGGAGGAGAAATAATGGTGATTCCATAATAGAGGAGAAATAATGATGATTCCTTAATGGAGGAGAAATAATGGTAATTCCATAATGAAGAAGAGATATCGGTGATTCCATATCGGAGGGGAGATATCGATGATTCCATAATAGAGGGCAGATATTTGTGATTCTAAAACGGAGGAGAGATATTGGTGATTCCATAATGGAGCGGAGTTACCGGTGATTCTAAAACGGAGGAGAGATATCGGTGATTCCAAAATGGAGGGGAGATATAGGTGATTCCATAATGGAGCGGAGGTACCGGTGATTCCAAAACGGAGGAGAGATATCGGTGGTTCCAAAATGGAGGGGAGCCATAGGTGATTCCATAATGGAGGGGAGATATCGGTGATTCCATAATGGAGGGCAGGTATCGGTGATTCCATAATGGAGAAGAGATATCAGTAATTCCATAATGGACGAGAAATAATGGTGATTCCATAATGGAGGAGAAATAATGGTAATTCCATAATGGACGAGAAATAATGGTGATTCCATAATGGAGAAGAGATATCGGTGATTCCATAACGGAGAGGAGATATCGATAATTCCATAATGGAGGGGATATATCGGTTTTTCCAAAACGGAACAGAGATATTGGTGATTCCATAATGGAGGAGAAATATTTGTGATTCCAAAATGGAGCGGAGGTATCGGTGATTCCATAATTAAGGGAGATATCATTGATTCCATAATGGAGGAGGGATATTGGTGATTCCATAATGGAGGAGAAATAATGGTGATTCCATAATGAAGGAGAAATAATGGTGATTCCATAATGGAGGAGAAATAATGGTGATTCCATAATGCCAGAGAGATATCGGTGATTCCATAATGGAGGAGAGATATCGGTAATTCCATAATGGACGAGAAATAATGGTGATTCCTTAATGGAGGAGAAATAATGGTGATTCCATAATGGAGGAATCTCACCGGAATTATGGAATAACCTTTATTTTTCCTCCATTATGGAATCACCGATATCTCCCCTCCGTTATGGGATTAACGATTCCTCCGCTCCATTATGGAATGACAAATATTTCTCCTCCATTAAGGAATCACAAATATTTCTCCTCCATTGTGGAATCACCGATATCACCCCTCCGTTTTGGAATCACCAATGTCTCCCCTCTATTATGGAATCATCGATATCTCTCCTCCGTTATGGAATCACCGATATTTCTTCTTCATTATGGAATCACCATTACTTCTCCTCCATTATGGAATCACCATCATTTCCCCTCCATTATGGAATCACCATTATTTTCCCTCCATTATGGAATCACCGATATCTCGCCTCCATTATGGAATCACCGATATCTCCCCTCCGTTATGGAATCACCGATATCTCTCCTCCATTATGGAATCAACGATACCTCCGCTCCATTATGGAGTCACCGATATCTCTCCTCCGTTTTGGAATCACCATTATTTCTCCTTCATTATGGAATCACCATTATTTCTCCTCCATTATCGAATCACCGATATCCCTCCTCCATTAAGGAATCAATGACATCTCACCTCAATTATGGAATCACCGATACCTCCGCTCCATTATGGAATGACAAATATTTCTCCTCTATTAAGGAATCACCGATATCTCTGCTCCGTTTTCGAATCACCGATATATCACCTCCATTATGGAATCATCGATATATCCCCTCCATTATGGAATCACCATTATTTCTCGTCCATTATGGAATTACCGATATCTCTCCTCCATTATGGAATCACCGATACCTGCCCTCCATTATGGAATCACAAATATATTTCCTCCATTATGGAATCACCGATATCTCCCCTCCGTTATGGGATTACCGATTCCTCCGCTCCATTATGGAATCACAAATATTTCTCCTCCATTATGGAATCACAAATATTTCTCCTCCATTATGGAATCACAAATATTTCTCCTCCATTATGGAATCACAAATATTTCTCCTCCATTATGGAATCACTGATATCTCTGCTCCGTTTTGGAATCACAGGTACCTCCGCTCCATTATGGAATCACCGATATCTCTCCTCCATTATGGAATCACCGATATCTCGCCTCCGTTATGAAATCATCGATATCTCCCCTCCGTTATGGAATCAAAGATATCTCTTCTCCATTATTGAATCACCATTATTTTTCGTCCATTATCGAATTAATGATATCTCTCCTTCATTATGGAATCACCGATATCTCCCCTCCATTATGAAATCACCTATATCTCCCCTCCATTATGGAATCACCGATATCTCCCCTCCGTTATGGAATTACCGATACCTCCGCTCCATTATGGAATCACAAATATTTCTCTTCCATTATTGGATCACCGATATCTTCTCTCCGTTTTGGAATCACCGATATCTCCCCTCTATTATGGAATCATCGATATCCCCCCCTCCGTTATGGAATCACCGATATCTCTTCTTCATTATGGAATTACCATTACTTCTCCTCCATTATGGAATCACCATTATTTTTCCTCCATTATGGAATCACCGATATCTCGCCTCCATTATGGAATCACTGATATCTTCCCTTCGTTATGGAATCACCGATATCTCCCCGGCATTAAGAAATCACCGACATCTCCCCTCCATTACGGAATCACCGTTATCTTCTCCTCCATTATGGAATCACTATAATTTTTCGTCCATTATGGAATTACCCATATCTCTCCTCCATTATGGAATCACCGATACCTGCCCTCCATTATGGAATCACCGATGTCTCCCCGGCATTATGAAATCACCATTATTTTTCCTCCATTGTGGAATCACCGATATGTCCCCTCCGCTATGGAATTACCGATACCTCCGCTCCATTATGGAATCACAAACATTTCTCTTCCATTATGGAATCACCGATATCTCTTCTCCGTTTTGGAATCACCGATATCTCCCCTCCGTTATGGAACCACCGATATCTCTTCTCCATTATAGAATCACCATTACTTCTCTCCATTATGGCACCACTATTGTTTCTCCTCCATTATGGAATCACCATTATTTCTCGTCCCATATGGAATTACCGATATCTCTCCTCGATTATGGAATCACCATTGTTTCTCATCCTATATGGAATTACCGATATCTCTCCTCCATTATGGAATCACCGATACCTGCCCTCCATTACGGAATCACCTATATCTCCCCGGCATTATGGAATCACCTTTATTTTTCCTCCATTATGGAATCACCGATATCTCCCCTCCGTTATGGAATTACCGATACCTGGGGAGGTATCGTTGACTCCATAGTGGAGGAAAGATATCGGTGATTCCATGATGGAGGCGCAATAATGGTGATTCCATAATGGAGGAGAAATATTGGTGATTCCACAATGGAGCAGAGGTATCGGCTATTCCATAATGGAGGAGAGATGTCGGTGATTCCATAATGGAGGAGAGATATCGGTGATTCCTTAATGGAGGAAAAATAATGGTGATTCCTTAGTGCCGGGGAGATAACGGTGATTCCATAATGGAGGGGATATATCGTATTTCCTTAATGGAGGGGAGATATCGGTGACTCCATAATGGAGGTGAAATAATGGTGATTCCATAATGGAGGAGAAATAAGGGTGATCCCATAGTGGAGGGGAGACATCTGTGGTTCTATAATGCCGGGGAGATATAGGTGATTCCATAATGCCGGGGAGATATGGGTGATTCCATAATGGAGGGGAGATATCCGTGACTCCATAATGGAGGTGAAATAATGGTGATTCGGTAATGGAGGAGAAATAATGGCGATTCCATAATAGAGGGCAGGTATCGGTTATTCCATAATGGAGGGGAGATATCGGTGATTCCATAATGGAGGGGAGATATCGGTGATTCCATAATGGAGGGGAGATATCGGTGATTCCATAATGGAGGAGAAACATTGCTCACTCCACAATGGAGCGGAGTTATCGGTGATTCCGTAATGGAGGAGAAATATTGGTCACTCTATAATGAAGTGGAGTTATCGGTGATTCCATAATGGACGGGAGATATCGTTGATTCCATAATGGAGGGCAGGTATCGGTGATTCCATAATGGAGGAGAAATAATGGTGATTCCATAATGAAGGAGAAATATTGGTCACTCTATAATGAAGCGTAGTTATCGGTGACTCCACAATGGAGGGAAGATATCAGTGATTCCGTAACGGAGGTGAGATATCGGTGATTCCATAATGCCGGGGAGATATGGGTGATTCGATAATGGAGGAGAGATATCGGTTACTCCATAATGGAGGGGAGACATCGGTGATTCCATAATGCCGGGGAGGTATCGCTGACTCCATAATGGAGGAGAGATATCGGTGATTCCACAATGGAGCGGAGGTATCGGTGATTCCTTAATGGAGGAGAGATATCGGTCTTTCCATAATGGAGGAGAGATATCGGTGATTCCACAATGGAGGAGAAATATTGGTGATTCCATAATGGAGGAGAAATAATGGTAATTCCATAGTGGAGGGGAGACATCGGTGGTTCCATAATGGAGGGGAGACATCGGTGATTCCATAATGGAGGGGGGATATCCATGATTCCATAACGGCGGAAAGATATCATTGATTCCATAATGGAGAGGAGATATCGCTGATTCCATAATGCCGGGGAGGTATCGTTGACTCCGTAATGGAGGAGAGATATCGGTGATTCCATAATGGAGGAGAAATATTGGTGATTCCATAATGGAGGAGAAATAATGGTGATTCCATAATGAAGGAGAGATAATGGCGATTCCATAATGAAAGAGAAATAGCGGTGATTCCATAATGAAGGACAAATAATGGTGATTCCAAAATGAAGGAGAAATAATTGTGATTCCATAATGAAAAGGAGAAATAATTGTGATTCCATAATGAAGAGGAGATATCGGTGATTCCATAACGGAGGAGAGATACCATTGATTCCATAATGGAGGAGAAATAATGGTCCTTCTATAATAGAGTGACAATAACGGAGGAGAGCAAACGGTGATACCATAATGAAGGAGAAATAATGGTGATTCAATGATGAAAGGAGATTTCATATCGCAGGAGAGATATCAGTGATTCCATGATTTAGGAGAAATAATGGTGATTCTATAATCGAGAGGAGATATCGGTGATTCCATAACGGCGGGGAGATATCGGTGATTCCATATTGGAGGGAAATATCGGTGATTTCAAAACGGAAGAGAGATATCGGTGATTCAATAATGGAGGAGAGATATCGGTGATTCATTAATGTCGGGGAGATATCGGTGATTCCTTCATGGAGGAGAAATAATTTTGATTCCATAATGGAGAGGAGATATCGCTGATTCCATAATGCTGAAGAGGTATCGTTGACTCCATAATGGAGGCGCAATAATGGTGACTCCATAATGGAAGCGCAATAATGGTGATTCCATAATGGAGGAGAAATATTGGTGATTCCACAATGGAGCAGAGGTATCGGTGATTCCATAATGGAGGGGAGATATCGGTGATTCCTTAATGGAGGAAAAATAATGGTGATTCCTTAGTGCCGGGGAGATAACGGTGATTCCATAATGGGGGAGATAACGGTGATTCCATAATGGAGGAGAAATAATGGTGATCCCATAGTGGAGGGGAGACATCGGTGATTCCATAATGGAGGAGAAATAATGGTGATCCCATAGTGAAGGGAGACATCGGTGATTCCATAACGGAGGGGAGATATCGGTGATTCCACATTGGAGGGAGATATCGGTGATTCCATATTGGAGGGAGATATCGGTGATTTCAAAACGGAGGAGAGATATGGATGATTCCATAATGAAAGAGAAATATTGGTGATTCCATAATGGACTGAAGATATCGGTGATTCCATAACGGAGGAAAAATAATGGCGATTCCATAATGCCGGGGAGATATTGGTGATTCCATAACGGAGAGGAGATATCGGTGATTCCATAATGGAGGGGAGATATCGGTGATTCCAAAACAGAAGGGAGATATCGGTGATTCCTTCATGGGGGAGAAATAATGGTGATTCCATAATAGAGAGGAGATATCGCTGATTCCATAATTCTGGGGAGGTATCGTTGACTCCATAATGGAGGAGAGATATCGGTGATTCCACAATGGAGCAGAGGTATCGGTGATTCCATAATGGAGGAGAGATATCGGTGATTCCATAATGGAGGAGAGATATCGGTGATTCCTTAATGGAGGAAAAATAATGGTGATTCCTTAGTGCCGGGGAGATAACGGGTATTCCATAATGGAGGGGAGATATCGTATTTCCTTAATGGAGGGGAGATATCGGTGACTCCATAATGGTGGTGAAATAATGGTGATTCCATAATGGAGGAGGAATAATGGTGATCCCATAGTGGAGGGGAGACATCGGTGGTTCCATAAGGCCGGGGAGATATAGGTGATTCCATAATGCCGGGGAGATATGGGTGATTCCATAATGGAGGAGAGATATCGGTGACTCCATAATGGAGGTGAAATAATGGTGATTCGGTAATGGAGGAGAAATAATGGCGATTCCATAATGGAGGGCAGGTATCGGTGATTCCATAATGGAGGGGAGATATCGGTGATTCCATAATGGACGGGAGATATCGGTGATTCCATAATGGAGGAGAAATATTGGTCACTCTATAATGAAGTTGAGTTATCGGTGATTCCTTAATGGAGGGGAGATATCGGTGATTCCATAATGGAGGGCAGGTATCGGTGATTCCATAATGGAGGAGAAATAATGGTGATTCCATAATGAAGGAGAAATATTGGTCACTCTATAATGAAGCGTAGTTATCGGTGATTCCATAATGGAGGGAAGATATCAGTGATTCCGTAACGGAGGTGAGATATCGGTGATTCCATAATGCTGGGGAGATATGGGTGATTCCATAATGGAGGAGAGATATCGGTGTCTCCATAATGGAGGGGAGACATCGGTGATTCCGTAATGGAGGGGGGATATCCATGATTCCATAACGGAGGAAAGATATCATTGATTCCATAATGGAGAGGAGATATCTGTGATTCCATAATGCCGGGGAGGTATCGTTGACTCCATAATGGAGGAGAGATATCGGTGATTCCACAATGGATCGGAGGTATCGGTGATTCCTTAATGGAGGAGAGATATCGGTGATTCCATAATGGGGGAGAGATATCGGTGATTCCATAATGGAGGAGAAATAATGGTGATTCCATAGTGGAGGGGAGACATCGGTGGTTCCATAATGGAGGGGGGATATCCATGATTCCATAACGGCGGAAAGATATCATTGATTCCATAATGGAGAGGAGATATCGCTGATTCCATAATGCCGGGGAGGTATCGTTGACTCCGTAATGGAGGAGAGATATCGGTGATTCCATAATGGAGGAGAAATATTGGTGATTCCATAATGGAGGAGAAATAATGGTGATTCCATAGTGGAGGTGAGACATCGGTGGTTCCATAATGGAGGAGAGATATCGGTGACTCCATAATGGAGGTGAAATAATGGTGATTCCGTAATGGAGGAGAAATAATGGCGATTCCATAATGGAGGGGAGACATCGGTGATTCCATAATGGAGGGGGGATATCCATGATTCCATAACAGAGGAAAGATATCATCGATTCTATAATGGAATAGAAATAATGGTTATCCCATAATGGAGTGGAGATAGCGGTGATTCCATAACGGAGGAGTGAAATCAGTGATTTCATAATGCAGGGAAGATATCAGTGATTCCATGATGGAGGAGAAATAATGGTGATTCCATAACGGAGGGGAGATATCGGTGATTCCATAATGGAATAGAAATAATTGTTATCCCATAATGGAGTGGAGATAGTGGTGATTCCATTACGGAGGAGAGAAATCAGTGATTTCATAATGCAGGGGAGATATCAGTGATTCCATGATGGAGGAGAAATAATGGTGATAACTGATAAGATAATTCCATTTACTTTCAATACATATTGTATAGACTTATGGATAAATCAGTGAATAGAAAGATTCAGTATGTACTTGTAGGGGGTGTTTTTTACAATGTGTTCAATGGTTTCTGTGAAACGGTTTGTCTACTACAGAGGTACACACCTATCTGACATTTTCTTTTTTTCTCTCTGCATACACGGGTAGTCACGTACAAATACGGCTGTACAAAACCTTCCCCAATTTCAAAGGATTCTAGTTATTCGGATTATTCTTGGAACCCGCAATTTTCTTTCAGCACTGTACATAAAACGTAGAGTGTTGTGTAATATTAATTAATTGCATCTCAATATTCCTCATTCTCATATCATTTTGCTAAAATTATTGTTACTGTAAATAGAAAAGTAAATTTTTTGTATCATTTTTTACTTCAAAGGCAAATTTTCGGTCTTTCGGGGCATATTAATTTTTTATAGAGCGTTTTCTATCAGTTTTTAGGTCATGAAAACCTTGGCCCTACTTATAAGTATACTTGCCAACTACTATGGAATTTACGTAGTTTCTATGGATTTACACCACAAAATATGAAACTACGGTGGAAATCGTGAAAAATTACGGAAATATGGTTTTTTAGAAACTTCTTTTGTTCAAGGATTTCTTTGAACTCCATTACCCTATCGTGTACAAACTTACGTCACACAAAAAGAGACTGCACTACCAAAGAATAAATATGAAATTAATGACAAATCAAAAAGGTGCGGTTTACACTAAGATAACTTATCGTGCAGGTGGGCAACTAGGCTGGGGCAACCGGGGCCGTCTCTGAACTTCCTTCGTGAGAGAGAATACATTACTATTATTATATTTTTTATAACAAGCTGCAACATCCCCCCCCTACCCCCATATTTACTACCTCATGAAAATATTACACATTATAATGCAATAGTAATTTCTACAATGATACAGTAATATCCCAACTTACGCTACCACGATTTGCGTGATTTTCTATGGAAAGTTGCACATTTCTGATATTCAAACATAATCTCGGGATTAATGCTGAGATAGTACAATATATTAAGTAAATATCAAGTAAAAGTTGTTTTATTCGTTCAGAACACCGTATGTAATGAAACTACATCGATTTCTGGAAGGCTACAGTATATAGAGATGAAAAATTTGCAGTGATTTAGAAATTAAATCTCAAGGGTTTTATGATATCAGCCATTTTTCTGGAAAAAGTCATAATTTTTGGAGGGTTGTAAAGGGAGACAATTTTTTAGGTTAAAAAAATTAAAAAGAAAAAAAAAATCCCACAACTTAATGCAAAAAACATTTTGTTTGCTAATTGATCATTATAGTGCAACTCCTGAAAAAATTCTAATTACGGACCTGGGGGGAAGATGAAACAAATACGGTGTGATGGACCAGGTGTGCCAAAATGGATGTTGTCGGACTGGCTGAGTTTATGGCTGCAGCCCTGACTGAATTAACTATTTATTGAATTCTTGAATGATTATCGAACACTCAAGAATCATTTAAAAAATATTATCAAAGAAGTGTGATGGTGTAATATTGTTTTGGTGTATGGTGTTTTGAAACATTTGTAAGAACAGATTAGTATTTTATTTCTCACTTTGCCATGGAGTTTTACACTTGCTGTGACAACATTGCTTCTGTTTTTATTTGTAGTTCCTGATATGGTGTAGCAGTAGTAGGTAGGGGCTCGGGGATCCATGATGTTCTTAAG
The DNA here is from genome assembly GCF_987345545.1 of Pholcus phalangioides. Taxonomy (NCBI): domain Eukaryota; kingdom Metazoa; phylum Arthropoda; class Arachnida; order Araneae; family Pholcidae; genus Pholcus; species Pholcus phalangioides. The sequence goes on along the minus strand of NW_028301608.1, from coordinate 40,281,899 downwards.
TCAGCCACCTCGTTGGGCAATTTGCCTGTTGTGGCGTTGTATTTGTATTTGTATTTGTATAAGTATTACAATAAATACACTGCTCAAAACAATTAGGGGAGCAAGCAAAAAAGTGAAGAAAACCTTGCGAGACAGCCACGTATTGGCATACAATGGATAGTACACGCGTATCAATGCGCAATACAGAAAAAAGACGTAAAAAATTTGGAATTAAGCTTTAATTCTGTGAAAATATGGAAAAAACATGAAAAGATGATTTAGGGAAACAATTTGGTTACATGTAAACGATAAAAAAAAGTACTGTTTAGACATGATGCATGAGTTTTAATAGGGCGTGTGGTCTCCTCAAACAGCTAAGACTGCTGCACACCTGTTTGCCATGGATGCGATGAGGTTATCGATCAGACTTTGGGCAATACTGTTCCACTCCTCAAGAAGTGCAATCTGCAAGTCTCGGACAGTAACAGGCGGCCTTGGTCGCGCAGCAATGCGTCGTCCGAGCATGTCCCAAACATGCTCGATTGGATTCAGGTCAGGAGAGCACGCTGGCCATTGCATACGCTGTATTGTTTCAGCTTCAAGCATGTTCTCCACCAGACGAGCTCTATGCGGTCGGGCATTATCATCCTGGAAAACAAAGGAATCTCCAATGGCTCCAGCGTAAGGGATGACATGAGGTCACAGTATCTCGTCTGCATACCTTCGGGCCGTCAAAGTGCCATTCCGAATGATATGCAGGTCCGTACGTCCGCCTATGCTGATTCCACCCCATATCATCCAACCAGCTCGTCTGTATTGTGACCTTTCACGAACGAATGCGGGGTTATTTCGAGTGCCCCTGTCCCTCCATACCAGAACACGTTGGGTGTCACACTCCAGACTGAATCGGGACTCGTCTGTAAACAGCACTTGGCTCCAATCATATTGCTCCCAATCCCGATGTTCAGCAGTCCATCTTCTTCGGGCCGCACGGTGGCGTGGGGTCAACGGAATGCAGACCATTGGCCTACGTGTATAGAGCCCTCCCTCATGAAGCCGATTACGTACTGTTTGGCTGGACACCCTTCGTCCTGTTGCCAAGAGCAACCGTCTTTGCAGCTGCATAGCATTCTCTGTTCTGTTTCGACGGGCTGTTAACCGTACATACCGGTCATCAGTTGCTGTAGTGGCGCGTGGCCGACCTTGCCCTGGTCGACGTCTAACATTTCCTGTTTCTTGGAATCGATTCCACAGCCTTGCAACAACACTTTTGGTGACTCCAACAGCGTCCGCGACACTACGTTGTGTTTGCTCGGATTCCAGTCTGCCTATAACACGCCATGTCATGGATTCCGGTAAATCACGTTGTTGAGACATCCTCAAGTCACCTTGTCCCAAAAAAAAAATACTGCGCAATCGAATTTCACAGTTACGGCAGTAAAACAGACGTTTCTGCAACATACCGATTTCTGCCCTTATCTCCTTTTTCTGGTTTTTGACGTCATGAACTTTGATTTGCATATGAAGTTTTCTTCTTCCGTTTCCTGCTAGGCTTTAAATTATGGATGATTCATTTTATGTTACTTATCGGTATACATCTTTGCGTAGTGCTATGGCGTCAATAGCCATCGCTATCAGATGAAGCGGGAGAGGTCCAATTTCCAGCCCAATATAATATAATAATAAGAGAAAAGGGAAAAGGGGACTTAAGCCATTTAAATTGTAAAAAACATGCTCTTTCGCCTCCATCAACACTCCTTAATTTTATGGCCACTTACTTAAAGGGCCCCTTCAAAGTTTGCGTAATAGCCGCTTCGCATTCTTCTTTTCTCTCTCTCTTCCCTATATACTGAAGCCTATTGACCTTTGTAATTGCCACCTGCAGGCGATTGACTTTATTTCATCTATTGTACGCATCCCTTCTTGGGAATATGTGCCTTCTGACTTTCTTGCTTCCTCTCTACTTTTCTTTTCCTTCTTTTTTGTACAGCTTCCCCCCCCCCCACAGAAAACGTCTTCCTCCCATATGCTTCGAAAGATCGTAGGGGGTGAACCTTGACCAATGATGTCAATTTAATACTATTTGTACCTACGTAATCCTCATCACCCAATGGAAGGATCTTTCTTTGAAGCCGGACTACCAATTAGAAATAGGGGGTTGGTACCCCTCAAAACTTTACTTTTTGGAATCTTTGAAAATTTAAAGCAGATTGATTAGTGCAAGCTAAAAATCAAGTTGGAAAAAAAATGTAGAAAGAGGAGAATTTTTTTGTAAACACATTTTTAGCTTGCACTAATCAATCTGCTTTGACCATTGGATTGTGGGCACATCGCCGTTGTTTGCAATTTCGTTACCCCTAGGCGACTACAAAGTGTTTTAAAAAGGTCACTCACAAAATTTGAACCTTTGTCTGATAATAATTTCTCAGGAAATCCAAAAGTGCAAGCAAAGTCAAGGAATTTCTCTGCTGTTGTTTTTGATGTTTGGTCGGGAACTGCGTACAGTTTCACAAATTTTGTGAAATGATCAATGAACGTAAGTATGTAGCAGTTTCCACGTGAGGTATTAGGCAATCTTCCGACAAAATCGCAAGAGACATATTCCATTGGTCGAGATGGAATAAAATGACGTTGCAATGGAACAGGTGGTACTCTACGAGGAGATCGGAAAGATATGCAATGCGTGCAAGATTCTACGTAATGTTTTGTATCTGTGTATAAATTATCCCAGAAATACTTCTCTTTAATGGCGTGGTATGTTTTTAAGTGTCCAAAGTGTGTCAAGTGGTTGGCTGCAAGAATGTGTGGCTTGAACTTGTTAGGTATAACTATTTGTAGTATGATCTTCTGACCCCCTGAGCGAGTGATAATCCCTTTGTGCATAAGAAGACCATTCGATAGGACATACTTAATCCTGAGCTTTGAGTGTTGAGTGTTATCGTCTTCTAATGTAGAGATTATGGTTGACAATTTAGGATCTTCGCGCTGAGCCAACTTTATCTCCTCTATGGAGGGTAAAGTGATCTGTACTGTATTCACATGAAAGTCGCGTGAAAAAATATCGGCGACTTGGTTTTCCGAAGATTTGATTAATTCAAAATCATAATTAAATTCTGAGAGAAATGCAAACCATCGAGTGACTCTGCTTCCTGGTGAATCCCATTTCGATAATTTGGTCAAAGCAGCATTATCACACCTAATAGTGAAATGCCTACCATACAAATAGTACTTGAATGCTTTTACAGATTCCACAATGGCCATTAATTCTTTTTCCATAATAGTGTATCGAATTTGTGTGGGATTTAACTTCTTGGAAAAATATGCAATTGGATGTATGACATTAGAATTGTCTATTCTCTGCCCAATCATTGCACCTAATGCAACGTCACTGCTGTCAGTAGAAAGGATAAATTCCTTGTTGAAATCCGGATGAATCAAAATTGGAGGTTGCGAAAGTTTTTGTTTTAGAATGTCAAAAGCATTCTGGGCCTCTTGAGTCCAATGAAATTTTCTACTCTTTCTAGTGAGGTTAGTAATAGGTGCCGTAATATCTGAAAAATTTTGTATGAAACGCCTGTAATACCCAACCAGCCCAATAAAACGGCGAATTTTCCGTACGGTGTTGGGAACTGGAAAGTCTTGTATCTTTCTAATGTTTGTCTCAATGGGGCGAATGCCTGAACTGTTCAAAGTATGACCTAGGAATTCGATCTGAGGAACAAGAAATGAACATTTAGCTGGATTAAGTGTCAAACCAAAATAGCGGAACCTCTCGAATAGTTTTCTCAATTTGTAGAGCATTTGTGAGACATTGTCGGCACCCAAGCAAAAATCATCAATATAGTTGGCAATTTTCAAATCCGAAAGAGGAGCTAAAAGTTGATCTGAAAGATTGGAAAATGTTTCCGGACTAGCATTCAAGCCTTGAGGCATAGTTTTGTAACGGAACGAGCCAAATGGAGAGCTAAATGTTGTCATGTCACGATCCTCGGGTTTCAAAGGAATCTGCCAAAAAGATGATGATAGATCAAGGGAGCAAAAAAGATTAGATCCCCGTAGCATTTCCAGTAAGTGATGAATGATTGGTAGAGGATATCTTGGATATTTTAAATGAGCGTTCAATTTTCTATAGTCTACTACCAATCGCCATTTCTGTTGCTTCGGGTCTCCTGAAGGATTTTTCTTCTTTATCATGATCAAAGGGAAGCTTATGTGACTGTCTGATTTTTCAATCAAATTTGCTTGCTCTAATTCATTTAACTGACATTTTAATTCGTCTCTCAAAGCGTAGGGAACATTGTAGGGGCGAGTAGATGGTAGTTTTGATGAATCTACTTGTAAAATAGGAGTGATTTTATCTGTACAACCTATGGTGTATAAGCGTTTACTAAATATATCACCAAATTCAAAAAGTAATTTCAATAGCTTCGAACGAGTTGGAAGGTCTAAGTGGCTCAGCTCAAAATCATTTTCCGACAATTCCTGCCTGCGTAACTGTTTGATTTCCTCCATGTCTCTGATTTCTACGTCATTCGTGATTGTACCTACACGAGTGTTTTTGTTTAGAGCCACTTTTCGAGCGGTCAAGTTCGAAAGCATAATGGGGATCGTTTTATCTTTAGAGATGGAGCACACAGCTCTATGTACTTCTATAGCATCGTTTTGTAGTGTAGGTGTCAACATTATATCATCCCCTTCACTAGCCAAAATGTCAGTTTTCAAATACACTACCCTGGATTCGTGTGGAAAAAGTGTGATTTTCGTTGCTAGTCGGGCGTACTCTGTGGATAATGTGTTACAAGTTGGAGAATTGGCGTCTCGTATTTTAATTTTTGTATTACCAGCTTCTAATATGTCATTATCGAGGTTGAGTGTGAATTTGTGGGCCTTCAAAAGGTCATAGCCAATTATTGCTTGGTATTGTGTAGCCAAATCATTTCTGACTATAAAAAATGAATGAATAATGCATTTATTTCCCAAAGTGAGAGGGATTTTGAATGACCCCAAAATATCTAGTGGCTCTCCTGAAATAGATTTAACTCTGACATCAGTGTTAGCTTTTTTTATCCGTGCGTCATTTCTGATTTTCTGAAAAACAGAATACTGAAGTAATGAGACTGAGGCGCCAGAATCAATCAAACTGGTTGTTTGGCAACCAGCAAATTTGACATCAGCAACAGGAAGGTAGAAGTCATTTTCTTGTGAATCCAGAATCTGTGTGTTTATCGTTTTAACTTGTGTAATACATGTATCTTGTTGCGGCTCTGTAGAAGTTGAAGTGGTATTCATGTTGGGGGAACGGACTCTAGCCGCGGAAGTACCGGAATGAGATGTGTTGTTGTTCTCAAATCTTACTGATCTGCCTCTATTGCTTCTTCGAGGATGTGGTGAATGATTGCGTGTATTAAAATGTCCTCGACTAGAATGAAATGTCTGATGAAAATTTTGAGTGCGTGGTGCGTGTGAACGTTGGTTGAAACGGTGCTCAGGATTATAAGCATAGCATTCTGAAGTTGTATGATTGTTTCGACCACAGTTTTCACAAAAATTCTGAGCATAATGAGGGTATCTATGACCTTCAAAATCATTAAGTGGAAATCTGTGTGAAATTGTTTCGTTGCAGCAAGTGTTTCCACCGCAACCTGCGGTCCACGCCTGTGTGTGAGTATGTGGCTGTGGGGGTCCAGAGAATGCTTGAGTTGTGTAGGGGTTATTTTGAAAATGATGTTGTGTATTGGTTTCGTGCCTGGGCACGGAGTGCAATTGAAGATTTTCCACCTGCTTTTGGATTGCTGCAATTGTTTCATGAGTCTGCTTCGCATGTGACTCTATCAAGTTGACCATTTCCTTATCCGTGCTCCCTACATTGCAAATGGTTTCGTGTTGGGTTGTTGATTCATTAACTTGTAAAGTTTCAATGAAATTCACAGCATCTTGAAACGATTGGGGGTCTTTCACTAAAATAGAACTTTTGTATTTTGGTAGGAGGCCTTCCAAGAATTTGGCTAGTCGTGTTTGTTCGTAAAGTGATTTCACTTCGGGTTTACTGATATCGGCATTGCCGAAAAATTGTTGTGTATTTGTGGAAACACGAGCAGCATAGATTTTGACCCCTTCGTCGGAGGACATGCGACAATTCGAGAAAAGTTGCTGTCGTGTAGCAAGGCTTGTTTTGGTGGAGAAAAAATCCAAAAATTTCTGTTTAAAGTTTTCATAATTCTGCTCATTTTCCAAATCAACATTGTTAATGATCTGTGTCAACGCATCTCCCTGAACTCTGGATTTTAGCAACAATAATTTCTCTGATTCAGTACAATTTGCGGTTTTTGCGACTGCCTCTAACGTATCAACAAAATATCGGGGAGTGACAGCGGACACGTTGTCAAAATGGGGAATTAATGCCTGGCACCCTGCTAACTTATTAAAATTGCTAGGATCTTCAGCCATAGTGCAATATATTCAAAATATTTCACAAAATTATAAAATCAAAATTCAATGAAAGTAAATGTAGAAATTCCCAAAACACAAAAGTTTCTATACAATAATAAATTTCAACACCAACTTAATGTTTCTTTTTTTCCTTTTAAATTAACATTATGACCATATCAATTCGAACATTCTCTCAAGAGTCATCATTTGTTCATGTTTTGACATTTTTATCTGAAGGTGAAAAAGGGTAAATTTATGAATTAAGAACAGTATTACAAAAATAAAATTTGGAATAATACTGTAAGGGAATGGTCACGGTACCATTGTTATATCGAACCACTGGAAGAATATATATATAATTATCTAGATTAACCCAGGCTCCTAGTGGTCCAATATACATTTAGAATAAAACGATGACTCATGAAAGAAAGAATCAGTTAAATTTCATTAGCATTAATATTTAATCAAATGATCGTATGAAAAGAACGAGTTATATTTACACAAAATAAAAGTCAATTAGAAAAATCCATTTCCACGATATCAAATTCTGCATAATACATAAACAAAATACTGTATGTTCAATTATAATAATTTTAACTTGATGTTGGAATAACTCTCTTTTAATCACTCTTTATGCCTAATTTCGCCATCTGCCCCCTGTTAATTCCTCCCAATTTATTTTTTAACTAAACGTCTATAATTTACTAGAATTGTGGTAAGAATTTCTTTCCTACCTTTTCCTCCATCCCTTTCATCACGGATGATCGCCGCTCCTGATGCTACAGTTGAAAAATGTGTTTACAAAAAAATTCTCCTCTTTCTACATTTTTTTTCCAACTTGATTTTTAGCTTGCACTAATCAATCTGCTTTAAATTTTCAAAGATTCCAAAAAGTAAAGTTTTGAGGGGTACCAACCCCCTATTTCTAATTGGTAGTCCGGCTTCAAAGAAAGATCCTTCCATTGGGTGATGAGGATTACGTAGGTACAAATAGTATTAAATTGACATCATTGGTCAAGGTTCACCCCCTACGATCTTTCGAAGCATATGGGAGGAAGACGTTTTCTGTGGGGGGGGGGGAAGCTGTACAAAAAAGAAGGAAAAGAAAAGTAGAGAGGAAGCAAGAAAGTCAGAAGGCACATATTCCCAAGAAGGGATGCGTACAATAGATGAAATAAAGTCAATCGCCTGCAGGTGGCAATTACAAAGGTCAATAGGCTTCAGTATATAGGGAAGAGAGAGAGAAAAGAAGAATGCGAAGCGGCTATTACGCAAACTTTGAAGGGGCCCTTTAAGTAAGTGGCCATAAAATTAAGGAGTGTTGATGGAGGCGAAAGAGCATGTTTTTTACAATTTAAATGGCTTAAGTCCCCTTTTCCCTTTTCTCTTATTATTATATTATATTGGGCTGGAAATTGGACCTCTCCCGCTTCATCTGATAGCGATGGCTATTGACGCCATAGCAATGCACATCCATCTTGCGGAAAAAGAAAAAAAACGAAAAAAAAAGAAAAAGAAAATATAAGTCGGGAGATTACAATACTGGCAATAAAATAATTTTTGCTCTTCAAAACATGGATGAAAACCTGGTATGTACAAATGTACATCACTTGACACAATGGTAAGCAATGTAGGAATGCATTGAAAAGAATACTCGTACCTAGATATACTTATACATATGCGAAAAGAAAAGAAAAATATATATGTAATATAAAAATTAGAAGTGAATATACATTATGTGTTGTAGATATATACATGTGCTTCGGTAATGTCGTAAGTGAATTGTAGAAAGATAATATAAGCAGAAATAAAAAAATATACAAAAGAGCTTTGCAAAAATCACTGAGCATGAAATACACAGAAGCTTTTAAAAATTTCATGAATTCATAACGTAGATTACCTATCATCTCTTTCGATGATTTATCGGAAGTATTTTTTTTTTTTCGGAATGGTGAAGATACGTATAATTTCTTCGTATAACGTCACAAAAATATATCAATAATACGTTTAGACACAGCAACAAGAAAATCACTGTTGCATTTATCACTGAAATAAATGTAACATTAAGTGTCGCAGAACATGTTTCCCTGAAAATGCTGCGCATTGATACTAGATAAGTTACAGCACATTCATTACTCTGAACTTCAACGTACTTGTTCAGTGCCTCGAGAGTTATTAGTTCGAAAGTGTAAATTTTCAAAATCCAGCTGTACAGGAAACAAATTGGCTTGTTGTGGCTCAATCCGCACTAGACCCAATGTCAGGAATCAGTCCTCATGATGTTCCGCGCGGGTTGCACTTTGCAGCGAATGTGTATCGTAGAGAGCGTCGAATGTGTTTGTTCTTTTCACATGTCAGTCACTGAATAGAGGACGACGCTGGAGTACTGTCGAAGCGAAAATTATTAAACGAAATATTCGACCGTTCGTTCGTGTTCAGACGTGCAGTCAGTCCCGAACACTATTTGTTACACAGACGACTGAGGACAACCAAAGTGCGACACCGACGAAGCATCTCGTTCCGTAGGCGTATCCAAGAGAAATTGCACGTAAACAATTTCAGTTTATGGTGTCTGGAAATGGCAGTTCACTGTGAAGTTTGGAACACATTAGTGAAGTTAGCAAATTTCTTTGCTTGAAGATATCACTGCCACATTACTCGGTGAACCATCGCATCAACGAGTCTGAGTGATCGATGTCGTTGTCTGCTGAAAAGGAATTTGCATCGTTCGAAGGGAAAGTTTGAAACAGTTGATAACTGTCTCCTCTAAGCAGAGTTAATTGAAATTTGTGAGCGGTGTCCTGAGAGTACGGGCACATTTCACTTATGAATTATGAACGTTGAAGGGATATAGAAACATAGTATATAAACCATTTGGCAGAGAAAGAAAAAATCTTACCACAGTGTGATCATTTGGATTGAAATGTTGATTGAAATGTTTGGATTGAAAAAATGTGTTTACAAAAAAATTCTCCTCTTTCTACATTTTTTTTCCAACTTGATTTTTAGCTTGCACTAATCAATCTGCTTTAAATTTTCAAAGATTCCAAAAAGTAAAGTTTTGAGGGGTACCAACCCCCTATTTCTAATTGGTAGTCCGGCTTCAAAGAAAGATCCTTCCATTGGGTGATGAGGATTACGTAGGTACAAATAGTATTAAATTGACATCATTGGTCAAGGTTCACCCCCTACGATCTTTCGAAGCATATGGGAGGAAGACGTTTTCTGTGGGGGGGGGGGGGAAGCTGTACAAAAAAGAAGGAAAAGAAAAGTAGAGAGGAAGCAAGAAAGTCAGAAGGCACATATTCCCAAGAAGGGATGCGTACAATAGATGAAATAAAGTCAATCGCCTGCAGGTGGCAATTACAAAGGTCAATAGGCTTCAGTATATAGGGAAGAGAGAGAGAAAAGAAGAATGCGAAGCGGCTATTACGCAAACTTTGAAGGGGCCCTTTAAGTAAGTGGCCATAAAATTAAGGAGTGTTGATGGAGGCGAAAGAGCATGTTTTTTACAATTTAAATGGCTTAAGTCCCCTTTTCCCTTTTCTCTTATTATTATATTATATTGGGCTGGAAATTGGACCTCTCCCGCTTCATCTGATAGCGATGGCTATTGACGCCATAGCAGTAGTTTTGTTAAAACCATGTGCTCTCCTAATTGTTTTGAGCAGTGTATTATTATTACAATTACTCAAGAGAGATATGTTAATTTTAGAGAAAGAAATCTTGATATTAATTTCTAAAGAATGTTAATTATAAAAGTTTAAAAAATTGAACATGCCAGAACTTTTACTGTATTTAACAAGAGTACAATCAATTATATTACGATGTTGCTAAGTTCTTTGGAAATATTATAAAAAATGCTCTTCAAGAAATGAGTTTTCTCAAACGCAGAGTTATAAACATATTCCCAAATAACACACACGCACAGAGATTTCGCTATTCAAGATAACTATAGTACATAATAGAGAACAGTGTCTTTATTCACGTGTGCTTGCCGTATTATATGCCAGTGAAGAGCTTCCCACAATGAGATCAGCATTACTGAATGAAGAGGGAGGAGCCCGTCAAACAGCATGGGTGACAAGTCTCAGACAAAGCAGCTAGGGGAAGGCACTGGTCTGACCAGGACGCGTTGACGCGTCCTCACCCGGTTTCGAGAGAATTTTTATGACGCGTCAACGCGTCTTCGACGGTTGAAGGGTTAATATAATTAAGGGAAGAAACGACTTTTCTCTCTTTAGGTAAAGTAGGAATTATAAGAGGTTTACACTTTCCCCAACTTTCTCACTGTGCTGAGGAAAGTGGAAACTAATGCATTTACACTAACCCTATATCCCTCCATTTCACATTTTTGCAAACTTACTATTTACCTTCTCTCGTTTACCCCATAGATGTCGGATAATACAGTATTTATGGGGTAGGAGGGTATTTTTACATTTTTTCTAAATTCCAAAGTTATTTATTAGCATTGCGAGTTTTCTGCATACTAAAGTTGTAAATTAGCTTTTTATACCAAAATAATAAAATGTTCAGGGTTTTTATGGTTTTAAATGAATTTTTTTTCCTTTGTTTAAACTTTATCACCGTTTTTATGAATGACTGATCAGCGTCAGGTTTCACTAAAAAATAAAATTAATCTTGAGACAAAGTTTCGTTGACTACTCCAACGTAGGTGTTAGGTTGAACTTGAACTAATGGAAAAAGCGATCCCACTTACCTCAGATTAACTTATTTCATTATTAGCGCGAAAAATAAGGGAAATCGGGATCATAAATACAAGACATTGGCAATTCCCGATAAAAAATTTGTCGATTCTCACCAAAAATGTTACCTATTGTCGTCGAAATATTGCGTACGAATGACTCTTGGCAGGAAATATAGTGTTATAGCAAGTCTGCAGTGATAAAAAGTAATTAAAATGCATTTCACGGAATGCATAAGCGGAACATTAAAAATATTTTAGATAACTATGCATGTATTTTCAGTAATAGTCTTATAATATAATCTGCAAATTAAACAATAATGCTTCTTCCCTCTATTTAAGTTAAGATTTTGAATTGAAGTAAGATTCATTGGGAAAACGGGACATTTTTCTACAAACGTCGAAGAAAACACGTCCCATATACGGGGTATACGAATAAGCTATTTGGAGCGTCGTTTTGAAGTAAAAATTGAACAAACATATATGAAATGGCAATATTCATATTTCCATGAACGTGCGTTCTACATAAAGATATTAGTACAGTAGACTCTTGATAATCCGGCCCGTCCAGTAATCCAGCATTTTTAAGTGGGTTTTCTTTGAGCATAGAAAAGGAAAGCATGTATGTGCACATAAGTTTATATTATTAAAATGGGATTTTTCAATTTATTTCCAGTAATCCGGCTGTTTCGATAATCCGGCACACCCTGGTCCAATATGTGCGGGATTACCGAGAATCTACTGCACCACGAGGTACCAGAACACTGAAAAAAAGCAAACAAAAACAAGTACTACATCCTTATATGCAAAGAAGACTAGGTAAGAATTTCATGTAATAAGTCAAACATGCTGTTTGTAGCTAACTTAGAAAAAAAAACACTTCAGAGGAAAAAGAAAATAATAACTTCATGAAAAAATTGTTTATTTTTTACGTATAAAAATATATTTCAGTCATAAAAACGGTTCTGGAAGATAGACCAAACCGTGGATGAATGACTAAAAGGAAAAGAAAGAAAAATATCTGTATGACTGCATGCGTGCTAGAAGGAAAAGCCATCAATTTGCATGCACGCCTACTGCCCAGAAATGCAATAAAGCGACCGACGCGATCCAAATATATGAGGCACTAAATTTGAAAGAAATTTTTTCAACTAGAATTATGCCTTAGTAGAGAGAAGCGGAAATAAGGAAAAGTATTATTTCTCTCACTTTTCTCGTTATACATTTTATATACATCCAACGATACTTTACTATTATTATCTTTTTTTTCCTTCCATTGTTTGATGGTCATGGGTGAAATTCAACGAGATATTCCCTGGAGAAATACATTTTTTGTTTACGAATTCTTATCAATTTTATTTGGTTTTTCAGGTTTTAAGCGTATTGTGATTATCTTGCGTGACTGGTGGAGTAATTTTTAATATAAAATAAAATGAAAACTCGTCGATTATAAGAACGAAAAGTTCAATTTTATACAATTTATAATTATTTTAAAAGTTGATTCAATTTATAAATCAATGTATTAATGGCTAAATATTTTGGTAAGGGAAATATACTGGGCGTCCATAATCAAAAGAATCTATTTTAAAGTAGCCTATACAGGAGGAACCATCACAAAATTGTGAGGACTTTTATGAAGTGATGGGAATTTGTTTCGGGGAAAAAAATTAGTTGGTTGCACATGTCGCCACCAGAGGGCATTTCATTAAGAAATGACACATTTAGGCGAACGTTTACAATTTTCACAATTGATAAACACTTTTACAATTGTTACTGCTACAAAACATGTTCCTTATGATGGCCATCATTTTCAGATACCATGTGAAATCGCAAGATGGCATGCTCCACAACTGACCGAAATGTTCAGCACGTGGCGTGAAATGCTGCCTTTAAGGTCAGGTAAAGTTCTTGGATTGGCACGACTTACCAGACGTTTCAAATGCTCCCCAGAGCCAAAAATCGCATGGATTAAGGTCCGGGGAGGCCATAGATTAGGGAAGTGCCGGAAGTTATTGAGGAAACTTTTGCTGTCTTTACAATATTTGGATTACAAATATTAATTCAATTTCATTTATACTGGTGAAATTCCGTAATACTGGAAACACCATAATTTCTGTTAGAAGTGCTGTGGTGTTTACATGTTTGAAAACTCCGAAAAATCTGTTTTGTATTGTTCTTCTTCCAATGCGGCATTTGTGAGTTTTTATTTTATTATTTTATTCTTCAAAATGTTTAGTAATAAGAGATAAAAACTTTTAAGAAAATAAATTTGTGAATATATTATTGCAGAATATCCCCATACGCACACAGCTGTACATGTGCAACTTTTGGGTGAAAGGGAAAAGACAAGGGCATTCACACTACCTAAAAATAATAAAATATTCCCGGTTTCCGAGTTGGATGGACAGATACAACAATCAGCTAATTGCTCGAAAATGACGTCGGGACACCAGATGGCGACATATACAGTGGAAGATATTCTATACTTGTTAATACAAGACAGAAATCTAGTTGAAGATGCTGATTTTGTGGGTACAAAAATTCACCTCTGTCTGCTCGATGCCGTTCATCATATACGCACTTCAAGGAAGAAATATTCTATCATCTTTCATAGCTTAGTGGTAAAGCACTCGTTCGGCACCCGAAAGACCGGGGCTCGTGTACTCGTGGAGGTAGAGGTGAATTTTTCTTTACACAAAGTCAGCTTCTTTATAAATACAGAAAGTTTTCTGTAATATTTTGCATTAACAAGTGGAGAGTATCTATCTATAGCTTTGTCATATGCTGGCCCCGACACCATTTTCGAGTAATTAGCTGATTGTTATCACTGTCCATCCACGATGTCGTTCATATAGACTAAACGAATGAGACGTTTCTTGATGGAGAGACAGCATCGTTAATATGAGAGATTTAATTAAATGATTAAATTATATGATACATCAGAGACCCATCGGAAGCACATTTACTTGCATGCGTCCGGTCTCACACTTCAACATCGAATGATACTCAAATGATAGTACCGCTACATGGCAGGTGTCTTTCTCCTACGCTCCTACATCTGAGCAGGTGGAGCAAGAGCAGGTGGTATTCGCTAACATTCGGCCACCCTGCTACAAGAACGTCCTCGTTCACATGATACATTATTTTGCACAGCACAATTTTTCTGGAGTATATCAACAAGTACACTGATTGCAAAAATAAATTATGGAAACTATAAAACACGATACACAAAAATAAAGTAATAAAATAAGTAAACACACATAATATGAATTGAAGTCAGAAAATAATGACAGTTCTCTTATAGTTCATAGTCTTTCAAATATGATGGCAATTTTCTCGGCCTTTTAGGACGGTTCACTCTGTTTGAATCATTGTCAGGATCGCAATAATCCTCTCTTGGGGTACATGCATTTGATACATGATTATCGTTGATTTGTCTCACTACACCATTATCATCGTCATTTAGCTCTGAGTCAATAACTTGATCTTCATCGTCAATAAGATGGAATAGTTTCATCTGAGATGCATGGGCTGTTGTTGTATAATTTTTCGTCTTCCTCGCCCTTGACCACTTTGACGAAAATCAGTGATCTTATATGTGTCTGATGGCAGTACTCCAGCAACCACCATTGGACCTCGGTACTTTGCTTGTGTTTCTTCCTTAATTTCCATAATGTTTCTTCCTTGATTCCATAATGAAGGAGAAATAATGGTGATTCCATAATGAAGGAGAAATAATGGTGATTCCATAATGAAGGAGAAATAATGGTGATTCCATAATGAAGGAGAAATAATGGTGATTCCATAATGAAGGAGAAATAATGGTGATTCCATAATGAAGGAGAAATAATGGTGATTCCATAATGAAGGAGAAATAGTGGTGATTCCATAATGGAGAGAAGATATCGGTGATTCCATAACGGAGGAGAGATATCACTGATTCCATAATAGAATACAAATAATGGTCATTCCATAATGGAGTGAAGATAGCGGTGATTCCATAACGGAGGAGAGTAATCAGTGATTCCATAATGAAAGAAAAATAATGGTGATTCCATAATGGAAGGGAGATATCGCTGTTTCCATAATGGAGGGGAGATATCGGTGATTTCAAAACGGAGGAGAGATATTGGTGATTCCAAAACGGAGGGGAGATATCGCTGGTTCCATAATGGAGAGGAGATATCGGTGATTCCATAATGCCAAAGAGATATCGGTGATTCCATAATGCCGGGGAGATATCGGTGATTCCAAAACGGAGGAGAGATACCGATGATCCCATAATGGAGGAGAAATATGGGTGATTCCGTAGTGGATGGAAGGTATCGGTAATTACATAATGCCGGGGAGATATCGGAGATTCCATAATGCCGAGGAGATATCGGTGCTTCCATAATGGAGGAGAGATATCGGTGATTCTATAATGGAGGAAAAATAATGGTGATTCCATAATGAAGGAGAAATAATGGTGATTCCATAATGGAGAGGAGATATCGGTGATTCCATAACGGAGGAGAGATATCACTGATTTCATAATGGAATAGAAATAATGGTCATTCCATAATGGAGTGAAGATAGCGGGGATTCCATAACGGAGGAGAAGTAATCAGTGATTCCATAATGGAGGGGAGATATCGGTGATTCCATAACGGAGGAGAGATATCATTGACTCCATAATGGAGGAGAAATAATGGTCATTCCATAATAGAGTGGAGGAAACGGTGATTCCATAACGGAGGAGAGTAATCAGTGATACCATAATGAAGGAGAATAAATGGTGATTCAATAATGGAGGGGAGATATCGGAGATTTCATAATGCAGGAGAGATATCAGTGATTCCATGATTTAGGATAAATAATGGTGATTCCATAATCGAGAGGAGATATCGGTGATTTCATAACGGAGGGGAGATATCGGTGATTCCATATTGGAGGGGAGATATTGGTGATTCCAAACTGGAGGGGAGACATCGGTGATTCCATATTGGAGGGGAGATATCGGTGATTCCATAATGGAGGGGAGAAATCGGTGATTCCAAAACAGGGGAGAGATATTGGTAATTCCAAAACGGAGGGAAGATATCGGTGATTCCAAAACGGAGGAGAGATATTGGTGATTCCATAATGGGGGAGAAATAATGGTGATTCCATAATGAAGGAGAGATAATGGCGATTCCATAATGAAAGAGAAATAGTGGTGATTCCATAATGAAGGACAAATAATGGTGATTCCATAATGAAGGACAAATAATGGTGATTCCATAATGGAGAGGATATATCGGTGATTCCATAATGGAGGGGAGATATCGGTGATTCCATAACGGAGGAGAGATATCATTGATTTCATAATGCAGGAAAAATAATGGTGATTCAATAATGGAGGGGAGATATCGGTGATTTCATAACGCAGGAGAGATATCAGTGATTCTATGATTTAGGAGAAATAAAGGTGATTCCATAATCGAGAGGAGATATCGGTGATTCCATAACGGAGGAGAGATATCGGTGATTCCATATTGGAGGGGAGATATCGGTGATTTATAAACGGAGGAGAGACATGGATGATTCCATAATGAAAGAGAAATATTGGTGATTCCATAATGGAGCGGAGGTATCGCTGATTCCATAAAGGAGCGGAGGTATCGGTGATTCCATAAAGGAGGGAGATATCGGTGGTTCCATAATGGACTGAAGATATCGGTGATTCCATAACGGAGGGGAGATATCGGTGATTCCATAATGGAGGGGAGATATCGGTGATTCCAAAACGGAAGGGAGATAACGGTGATTCGAAAACGGAGGAGAGATATCGGTGATTCCATAATGGAGGAGAGATATCGGTGATTTATTAATGTCGGGGAGATATCGATGATTCCATAATGGAGAAGAGATATCGGTGATTCCTTAATGGAGGAGAAATAATGGTGATTCCTTAATGCCGGGGAGGTATCGTTGACTCCATAATGGAGGAGACATATCGGCGATTCCATGATGGAGGAGCAATAAGGGTGATTCCATAATGGAGGAGAAATATTGGTGATTCCATAATAGAGCGGAGGTATCGGTAATTCCATAATGGAGGAGAGATATCGGTGATTCCATAATGTAGGAGAGATATCGGTGATTCCTTAATGGAGGAAAAATAATGGTGATTCCTTAATGCCGGGGCGATATCGGTGATTCCGATATCTCCCCTATAACCATATTATAACCCATATATAACCATATTATCCCCTATAACCCATTCTTTCTAATTATTTAAATAATGGATCGAAAATACCGTTTATACGAAATAATGAAGCGGAAATAATGAAGCTACGCATGAAGCGGAGGTATCGGTTCACCGATATCTCCGCTTCATTATAGAGTGACCAATATTTATCATCCATTATGGAATCACCTATATCTCTCCTCCGTCTTGGAATCACCGGTACCTCCGCTCCATTATGGAATAACCTATATCTCCCCTCCATTATGGAATCACCGATATCTCTCCTCCGTTTTGGAATCACCGGTAACTCCGCTCCGTTATGGAATAACCTATATCTCCCCTCCATTATGGAATAACCTATATCTCCCCTCCATTATGGAATCACCGATATCTCTCCCCCGTTTTGGAATCACCGGTAACTCCGCTCCATCATGGAATCACCGATATCTCTCCTCCGTTTTGGAATCACCAATATCTCCCCTCTATTATGGAATCATCGATATCTCCCCTCCGTTATGGAATCACCTATATCTCTTCTTCATTATGGAATCACCTATATCTCTTCTTCATTATGGAATCACCTATATCTCTTCTTCATTATGAGATCATCATTATTTCTCCTCAATTATGGAATCACCGATATCTCGCCTCCATTATGGAATCACTGATATCTCCACGGCATTATGGAATCACCGATATCTCCCCTCCATTACGGAATCACCGTTATCTCCCCTCCGTCGTGGAATCACCGATATCTCCCCTCTATTATGGAATCACCGGTAACTCCGCTTCATTATAGAGAGACCAATATTTCTCGTCCATTATGGAATCACCAATAGCTATGCTCCATTATGCATTGACCGATATCTCTCTTCCGTTTTTGAATCACCATTATTTCTCCTCCATTTTGGAATCACCATTATTTCGCTTCCATTTTGGAATCACCATTATTTCTCGTACATTATGGAATTGCCGATATCTCTCCTCCGTTTTGGAATCACCATTATTTCTCCTGCATTATGGAATCACAATTATTTCTCGTCCATTATGGAATTACCGATATCTCTCCTCCATTATGGAATCAACGATATCTCTCTGGCATTATGGAATCACCATTATTTCTCCTTCATTATGGAATCACCGATATCTCTTCTCAATTATGGAATCACCATTATTTCTCGTCCATTATGGAATTACCGATATCTCTCGTCCATTATGGAATTACCGATATCTCCCCTACATTATGGAATCACCGAGTGACCGATATCTCTCTCCCGTTTTGGAATCACCATTATCTCTCCTCCATTTTGGAATCACCATTATTTCTCGTCCATTTTGGAATTACCGATATCTCTCCTCCGATTTGGAATCACCGGTACCTCCGCCCGATTATGGAATCACCGATATCTCTCTTCCGTTTTGGAATCAACATTATTTCTCCTCCATTATGGAATCATTATTATTTCTCGTCCATTATGGAATTACCGATATCTCTTCTCCAATATGGAATCACCGATATCTCTCTGGCATCATGGAATCACCATTATTTCTCTTTCATTATTGAATCACCATTATTTCTCCTCCATTATGGAATCACCATTATTTCTCCTTCATTATGGAATCACCATTATTTCTCCTCCATTATGGAATCACCGATATCCCTCCTCCATTATGGAATCAATGATATCTCCCTCAATTATGGAATCACCGATACCTCCGCTCCATTTTAGAATCACAAATATTTCTCCTCCATTATGGAATGACCAATATCTCTGCTCCGTTCTCGAAACACCGATATATCCCCTCCATTATGGAATTATCGATATCTCCTCTCCGTTATGGAATCACCGATATCTCCTCTCCATTAAGGAATCACCATTATTTCTCGTCCATTATGGAATTACCGATATCTCTCCTCCATTATGGAATCATCGATACCTGCCCAGCATTATGGAATCACCGATATCTCCCCTCCGTTATGGAATCACCGATATCTTCCCTCCATTATGGAATCACCGATTACTCCGCTTCATTATAGAGTGACCAATATTTCTCCTCCATTATGGAATCACCTATATCTCCCCTCCATTATGGAATCACCGATATCTCTCCTCCGGTTTGGAATCACCGGTACTTCCGCTCCATTATGGAATCACCTATATCTCCCCTCCATTATGGAATCACCGATATCTCTTCTTCATTATGGAATTACCATTATTTCTCCTCCATTAAGGAATCATCATTATTTCTCCTCTATTATGGAATAACCATTATTTTTCCTCCATTATGGCATCACCGATATCTAGCCTCCATTATGGAATCACTGATATCTTCCCTCCGTTATGGAATCACCGATATCTCCCCGGCATTATGAAATCACCGATATCTCTCCTCCGTTTTGGAATCACCGGTATCGCCGCTACCATATGGAATCACCGATATCTCTCCTACGTTTTGGAGTCACCAATATCTTTCCTCCGTTATGGAATCATCGATATCTCCCCTCCGTTATGGAATCACCGATATCTCCCCTCTGTTATGGAATCACCGATATCACTTCTTCATTAAGGAATTACCATTATGTCTCCTCCATTATGGAATCATCATTATTTCTCCTCAATTATGGAATCACCGATATCTCGCCTCCATTATGGAATCACTGATATCTCACCGGCATTATGGAATCACCGATATCTCCCCTCTATTACGGAATCACCGTTATCTCCCCTCCGTTATGGAATCACCGTTATCTACCCTCCATTATGGAATCACCGATAACTCTGCTCCGTTTTGGAATCAGCGATATATCCCCTCCATTATGGAATTATCGATATCTCCTCTCCGTTATGGAATCACCGATATCTCTTCTCCATTATGTAATAACCATTATTTCTCGTCCATTATGGAATTACCGATATCTCTCCTCCATTATGGAATCACCGATATCTTCCCTCCGTTATGGAATCACCGATATCTTCCCTCCATTATGGAATCACCGATAACACAGCTTCATTATAGAGTGACCAATATTTTCCCTCCATTATGGAATCACCTATATCTCCCCTCCATTATGGAATAAGCGATATCTCTCCTCCGTTTTGGAATCACCGGTACCTCCGCTCCATTATGGAATCACCTATATCTCCCCTGCATTATGGAGTCACCGATATCTCTCCTCCGTTTTGAAATCACCGGTAACTCCGCTCCATTATGGAATCATCGATATCTACCCTCCGATATGGAATCACCGATATCTCTTCTTCATTATGGAATTACCATTATTTCTCCTCCGTTATGGAATCACCGATATCTCCCCTCCATTATGGAATCACCGATAACTCCGCTTCAGTATAGAGTGACCAAAATTTATCCTCCATTATGGAATCACACATAACTCTGCTCCATTATGGAGTGACCGATATCTCTCTTCCGTTTTGGAATCCCCATTATTTCTCCTCCATTTTGGAATCATCATTATTTCTCTTCCATTATGGAATTACCGATATCTATCCTCCGTTTTGGAATCACCGGTACCTCCGCCCAGTTATGGAATCACCGATACATCCGCTCCATTATGGAATCACCGATATCTCTCTTCCGTTTTTGAATCACCATTATTTCTCCTCCATTTTTGAATCACCATTATTTCGCTTCCATTTTGGAATCACCATTATTTCTCGTACATTATGGAATTACCGATATCTCTCCTCCGTTTTGGAATCACCATTATTTCTCCTGCATTATGGAATCACAATTATTTCTCGTCCATTATGGAATTACCGATATCTCTCCTCCATTATGGAATCAACGATATCTCTCTGGCATTATGGAATCACCATTATTTCTCCTTCATTATGGAATCACCGATATCTCTTCTCAATTATGGAATCACCATTATTTCTCGTCCATTATGGAATTACCGATATCTCTCGTCCATTATGGAATTACCGATATCTCCCCTACATTATGGAATCACCGAGTGACCGATATCTCTCTCCCGTTTTGGAATCACCATTATCTCTCCTCCATTTTGGAATCACCATTATTTCTCGTCCATTTTGGAATTACCGATATCTCTCCTCCGATTTGGAATCACCGGTACCTCCGCCCCATTATGGAATCACCGATATCTCTCTTCCGTTTTGGAATCAACATTATTTCTCCTCCATTATGGAATCATTATTATTTCTCGTCCATTATGGAATTACCGATATCTCTTCTCCAATATGGAATCACCGATATCTCTCTGGCATCATGGAATCACCATTATTTCTCTTTCATTATTGAATCACCATTATTTCTCCTCCATTATGGAATCACCATTATTTCTCCTTCATTATGGAATCACCATTATTTCTCCTCCATTATGGAATCACCGATATCCCTCCTCCATTATGGAATCAATGATATCTCCCTCAATTATGGAATCACCGATACCTCCGCTCCATTTTAGAATCACAAATATTTCTCCTCCATTATGGAATGACCAATATCTCTGCTCCGTTCTCGAAACACCGATATATCCCCTCCATTATGGAATTATCGATATCTCCTCTCCGTTATGGAATCACCGATATCTCCTCTCCATTAAGGAATCACCATTATTTCTCGTCCATTATGGAATTACCGATATCTCTCCTCCATTATGGAATCATCGATACCTGCCCAGCATTATGGAATCACCGATATCTCCCCTCCGTTATGGAATCACCGATATCTTCCCTCCATTATGGAATCACCGATTACTCCGCTTCATTATAGAGTGACCAATATTTCTCCTCCATTATGGAATCACCTATATCTCCCCTCCATTATGGAATCACCGATATCTCTCCTCCGGTTTGGAATCACCGGTACTTCCGCTCCATTATGGAATCACCTATATCTCCCCTCCATTATGGAATCACCGATATCTCTTCTTCATTATGGAATTACCATTATTTCTCCTCCATTAAGGAATCATCATTATTTCTCCTCTATTATGGAATAACCATTATTTTTCCTCCATTATGGCATCACCGATATCTAGCCTCCATTATGGAATCACTGATATCTTCCCTCCGTTATGGAATCACCGATATCTCCCCGGCATTATGAAATCACCGATATCTCTCCTCCGTTTTGGAATCACCGGTATCGCCGCTCCCATATGGAATCACCGATATCTCTCCTACGTTTTGGAGTCACCGATATCTTTCCTCCGTTATGGAATCATCGATATCTCCCCTCCGTTATGGAATCACCGATATCTCCCCTCTGTTATGGAATCACCGATATCACTTCTTCATTAAGGAATTACCATTATGTCTCCTCCATTATGGAATCATCATTATTTCTCCTCAATTATGGAATCACCGATATCTCGCCTCCATTATGGAATCACTGATATCTCACCGGCATTATGGAATCACCGATATCTCCCCTCTATTACGGAATCACCGTTATCTCCCCTCCGTTATGGAATCACCGTTATCTACCCTCCATTATGGAATCACCGATAACTCTGCTCCGTTTTGGAATCAGCGATATATCCCCTCCATTATGGAATTATCGATATCTCCTCTCCGTTATGGAATCACCGATATCTCTTCTCCATTATGTAATAACCATTATTTCTCGTCCATTATGGAATTACCGATATCTCTCCTCCATTATGGAATCACCGATATCTTCCCTCCGTTATGGAATCACCGATATCTTCCCTCCATTATGGAATCACCGATAACACAGCTTCATTATAGAGTGACCAATATTTTCCCTCCATTATAGAATCACCTATATCTCCCCTCCATTATGGAATAAGCGATATCTCTCCTCCGTTTTGGAATCACCGGTACCTCCGCTCCATTATGGAATCACCTATATCTCCCCTGCATTATGGAGTCACCGATATCTCTCCTCCGTTTTGAAATCACCGGTAACTCCGCTCCATTATGGAATCATCGATATCTACCCTCCGATATGGAATCACCGATATCTCTTCTTCATTATGGAATTACCATTATTTCTCCTCCGTTATGGAATCACCGATATCTCCCCTCCATTATGGAATCACCGATAACTCCGCTTCAGTATAGAGTGAACAAAATTTCTCCTCCATTATGGAATCACACATAACTCTGCTCCATTATGGAGTGACCGATATCTCTCTTCCGTTTTGGAATCCCCATTATTTCTCCTCCATTTTGGAATCACCATTATTTCTCTTCCATTATGGAATTACCGATATCTATCCTCCGTTTTGGAATCACCGGTACCTCCGCCCAGTTATGGAATCACCGATACATCCGCTCCATTATGGAATCACCGATATCTCTCTTCCGTTTTCGAATCACCATTATTTCTCGTGCATTATGGAATCACCATTATTTCTCGTCCATTATGGAATTACCGATACCTCTCCACCATTATGGAATCACCGATATCTCTCTGGCATTATGGAATCACCATTATTTCTCGTCCATTATGGAATTACCATTATTTCTCCTTCATTATGGAATCACCATTATTTCTCGTCCATTATGGAATTACCGATATCTCTCCTTCGTTTTAGAATCACCGGTATCTCTCCTCCGTTTTGGAATCTCCGGTACCTCCGCCCCATTATGGAATCACCGATATCTCTCTTCCGTTTTGGAATCACCATTATTTCTCGTCCATTATGAAATTAGCGATATCTCTTCTCCATTATGGAATCACCAATATCTCCTCTGGCATTATGGAATCACCATTATTTCTCCTAAATTATGGAATCACCGATATCCCTCCTCCATTATGGAATCAATGATATCTCCCCTGAATTATGGAATCACCGATATCACCGCTCCATTATGGAATCACAAATATTTCTCCTCCATTATGGAATCACCAATATCTCTGCTCCGTTTTGGAATCACCGGTACCTCCGCTCCATTATGGAATCACCTATATCTCCCCTGCATTATGGAATCACCGATATCTCTCCTCCGTTTTGGAATCACCGGTAACTCCGCTCCATTATAGAATCACCAATATCTCTCCTCCGTTTTGGAATCACCAATATCTCCCCTCTATTACGGAATCATCGATATCTCCCCTCCGTTATGCAATCACCGATAACTCCGCTTCATTATTGAGTGACCAATATTTCTCCTCCATTATGGAATCACCTATATCTCCCCTCCATTATGGAATCACCTATATCTCCACTCCATTATGGAATCACCGATATCTCTCCTCCGTTTTTGAATCACCGGTACCTCCGCTCCATTATAGAATCACCTATATCTCCCCTCCATTATGGAATCACCGATATCTGTGCTCCGTTTTGGAATCACCGGTAACTCCGCTCCATTATGGAATCACCAGTATCTCTCCTCCGTTTTAGAATCACATATATCTCTTCTTCATGATGGAATTACCATTATTTCTCCTCCATTAAGGAATCATCATTATTTCTCCTCTATTATGGAATCACCGATATCTCGCCTCCATTACGGAATCACCGTTATCTCCCCTCCGTTATGGAATCACCGATATCTCCCCTCCATTATGGAATCACCGATAACTCCGCTTCATTATAGAGTGAACAAAATTTCTCCTCCATTATGGAATCACCAATAACTCTGCTCCATTATGGAATTACCGATATCTCTCCTCCGTTTTGGAATCACCGGTACCTCCGCCCTATTATAGAATCACCGATATCTCTCTTCCGTTTTGGAATCAACATTATTTCTCCTCTATTATGGAATCATCATTATTTCTCCTCTATTATGGAATCATCATTATTTCTCGTCCATTATGGAATTACCGATATCTCTCCTCCATTATGGAATCACCGATATCTCTCTGGCATTATGGAATCACCATTATTTCTCCTTCATTATGGAATCACCATTATTTCTCCTTCATTATGGAATCACCATTATTTCTCCTTCATTATGGAATCACCATTATTTCTCCTCCATTATGGAATCACCATTATTTCTCCTCCATTATGGAATCACCGATATCCCTCCTCCATTATGCAATCAATGATATCACCCCTCTGTTATGGAATCACCGATATCTCTTCTTCATTATGGAATTACCATTATGGAATCATCATTAATTCTCCTCTATTATGGAATCACCATTATTTTTCCTCCATTATGGAATCACCGATATCTCGCCTCCATTATGGAATCACTGATATCTCCCCTCCGTTATGGAATCACCGATAACTCCCCGGCATTATGGAATCACATATATCTCCCCTCCATTATGGAATCACCGATATCTCTCCTCCGTTTTGGAATCACCTCTACCTCCGCTCCATTATGGAATCACCGATATCTCTCCTCCGTTTTGGAATCACCGGTAACTCCGCTCCATTATGGAATCACCATTATCTCTCCTGCGTTTTGGAATAACCAATATCTCCCCTCTATTATGGAATCACCGATATCTCCCCTGCGATATCGAATCACCGATATCTCTTCTTCATTATGGAATTACCATTATTTCCCCTCCGGTTTGGAATCACCGGTACCTCCGCCCAATTATGGAATCACCGATACCTCCGCTCCATTATGGAATCACCGATATCTCCCCCTCAATTATGGAATCACCGATACCTCCGCTCCATTATGGAATCACCATTATTTCTCGTCCATTATGGAATTACCGATATCCCTCCTCCATTATGGAATCTATGATATCTCCACCTCAATTATGGAATCACCGATACCTCCGCTCCATTATGGAATCACAAATATTTGTCCTCCATTATGGAATCACCAATATCTATACTCCGTTTTGGAATCACCGATATATCCCCTTCATTATGGAATTATCGATATCTCCTCTCCGTTATGGAATCACCGATATCTCTTCTCCATTATGGAATCACCATTATTTCTCGTCCATTATGGAATTACCGATATCTCTCCTCTGTTTTGGAATCACCGATATCTCTCCTGCGTTTTGGAATCACCGGTAACTCCGCTCCATTATGGAATCACCAACATCTCTCCTCCGTTTTGGAATGATCATTATTTCTCCTGAATTATGGAATCACCGATATCTCGCCTCCAGTATGGAATCACTGATATCTCTCCGGCATTATGGAATCACCGATCTCTCCCCTCCATTACGAAATCACCGTTATCTTCCCTCCGTTATGGAATCAACGATATCTCCCCTGCATTATGGAATCACCGATAACTCCGCTTCATTATAGAGTGACCAATATTTCTCCTCCATTATGGAATCACCAATAACTCTGCTCCATTATGGAGTGACCGATATCTCTCTTCCGTTTTGGAATCACCATTATTTCTCCTCCATTATGGAATCACCATTATTTCTCGTCCATTATGAAATTACCGATATCTCTCCTCCGTTTTGGAATCACCGGTACCTCCGCCCCATTATGGAATCACCGTACCTCCGCTCCATTATGGAATCACCGATATCTCTCTTCCGATTTCGAATCACCATTATTTCTCCTCCATTATGGAATCACCATTATTTCTCGTCCATTATGAAATTACCGATATCTCTTCTCCATTATGGAATCACCAATATCTCTCTGGCATTATGGAATCACCATTATTTCTCCTCCATTATGGAATCACCGATATCCCTCCTCCATTATGGAATCAATGATATCTCCCCTGAATTATGGAATCACCGATATCTCCTCTCCGTTATGGAATCACCGATATCTCTTCTCCATTATGGAATCACCATTATTTCTCGTCCATTATGGAATTACAGATATCTCTCCTCCATTATGGAATCACCGATACCTGCCCTCCATTATGGAATTACCGATATCTCTCCTCCGTTTTGGAATCACCGGTACCTCCTCCCCATTATGGAATCACCGATACCACCGCTCCGTTATGGAATCATCGATATCTCTCTTCCGTTTTGGAATCGCCATTATTTCTCCTTCATTATGGAATCACCATTATTTCTCCTCCATTATGGAATCACCATGATTTCTCCTTCATTATGGAATCACCATGATTTCTCCTCCATTATGGAATCACCGATATCCCTCCTCCATTATGAAGTCAATGATATCTCCCCTCAATTATGGAATCACCGATACCTCCGCTCCATTATGGAATCACAAATATTTCTCCTTCATTATGGAATCACCAATATCTCTGCTACGTTTTGGAATGACCGATATATCCCCTCCATTATAGAATTATCGATATCTCTCCTCCATTATGGAATCACCGATCTCTCTTCTCCATTATGGAATCACCGTACTTCTCCTCCATTATGGAATCACCGATATCCCTCCTCCATTATGGAATCACCCACATCTCTCCTCCTTCTTGGAATCACCGGTACCTCCGCTCCATTATGGAATCAGTTATATCTCCCCTCTATTATGGAATCACCGATATCTCGCATCCAGTATGGAATCACTGATATCTCTCCGGCATTATGGAATCACCGATCTCTCCCCTCCATTACGAAATCACCGTTATCTTCCCTCCGTTATGGAATCACCGATATCTCCCATGCATTATGGAATCACCGATAACTCCGCTTCATTATGGAGAGACCGATATCTCTCTTCCGTTTTGGAATCACCATTATTTCTCCTCCATTTTGGAATCTTCATTATTTCTCGTCCATTATGGAATTACCGATATCTCTCCTCCGTCTTGGAATCACCGGTACCTCCGCTCCATTATGGAATCACCTATATCTCCCCTCCATTATGGAATCACCGATATCTCTCCTCCGTTTTGGAATCACCGGTAACTCCGCTCCATTATGGAATCACCGATATCTCTCCTCCGTTTTGGAATCACCAATATCTCCCTTCTATTATGGAATCATCGATATCTCCCCTCCATTATGGAATCATCGATATCTCTCCTCCGTTATGGAATCACCGATATCTATTCTTCATTATGGAATTACCATTACTTCTCCTCCATTATGGCATCACCGATATCTCGCCTCCATTACGAAATCAACGTTATCTTCCCTCCGTTATGGAATCACCGATATCTCCCCTGCATTATGGAATAACCAATAACTCTGCTCCATTATGGAGTGATGGATATCTCTCTTCCGTTTTGGAATCACCATTATTTCTCTTCCATTTTGGAATCACCATTATTTCTCTTCCATTTTGGAATCATCATTATTTCTCGTCCATTATGGAATTACCGATATCTCTCCTCCGTTTTGGAATCACCGGTACCTCCGCCCCATTACGGAATCACCGATACCTCCGCTCCATTATGGAATCATCGATATCTCTCTTCCGTTTTGGAATCACCATTATTTCTTCTCCATTATGGAATCACCATTATTCCTCCTCCATTATGGAATCACCATTATTTCTCCTTCATTATGGAATAACTATTATTTCTCGTCCATTATGGAATTACCGATATCTGTCCTCCGTTTTGGAATCACCGGTACCTCCGCCCTATTATGGAATCACCGTACCTCCGCTCCATTATGGAATCACCGATATCTCTCTTCCGTTTTGGAATCACCATTATTTCTCCTCCATTATGGAATCACCACTATTTCTCGTCCATTATGGAATTACCGATATCTCTTCTCCATTATGGAATCACCAATATCTCTCTGGCATTATGGAATCACCATTATTTCTCCTCCATTATGGAATCACCGATATCCCTCCTCCATTATGGAATCAATAATATCTCCCCTGAGTTATGGAATCACCGATATCTCCGCTCCATTATGGAATCACCATTATTTCTCCTCCATTATGGAATCACCATTATTTCTCCTTCATTATGGAATCACCATTATTTGTCGTCCATTATGGAATTACCGATATCTCTCCTCCGTTTTGGAATCACCGGTATCTCCGCTCCATTATGGAATCACCGATATCTCTCTTCCGTTTTGGAATCACAATTATTTCTCCTCCATTATGGAATCACCAATATCTCTGCTCCGTTTTGGAATCACCGATATATCCCCTCCATTATGGAATTATCGATATCTCCTCTCCGTTATGGAATCACCGATATCTCTTCTCCATTATGGAATCAGCATTATTTCTCGTCCATTATGGAATCACCGATAACACCGCTTCATTATAGAGTGACCAATATTTCTCCTCCATTATGGAATCACCAATAACTCTGCTCCATTATGGAGTGACCGATATCTCTCTTCCGTTTTGGAATCACCATTATTTCTCCTCCATTTTGGAATCACCATTATTTCTCGTCCATTATGGAATTACCGATATCTCTCCTCCGTTTTGGAATCACCGGTACCTTCGCCCCATTATGGAATCACCGATACCTCCGCTCCATTATGGAATCATCGATATCTCTCTTCCGTTTTGGAATCACCATTATTTCTTCTCCATTATGGAATCACCATTATTCCTCCTCCATTATGGAATCACCATTATTTCTCCTTCATTATGGAATAACTATTATTTCTCGTCCATTATGGAATTACCGATATCTGTCCTCCGTTTTGGAATCACCGGTACCTCCGCCCTATTATGGAATCACCGTACCTCCGCTCCATTATGGAATCACCGATATCTCTCTTCCGTTTTGGAATCACCATTATTTCTCCTCCATTATGGAATCACCACTATTTCTCGTCCATTATGGAATTACCGATATCTCTTCTCCATTATGGAATCACCAATATCTCTCTGGCATTATGGAATCACCATTATTTCTCCTCCATTATGGAATCACCGATATCCCTCCTCCATTATGGAATCAATAATATCTCCCCTGAGTTATGGAATCACCGATATCTCCGCTCCATTATGGAATCACCATTATTTCTCCTCCATTATGGAATCACCATTATTTCTCCTTCATTATGGAATCACCATTATTTGTCGTCCATTATGGAATTACCGATATCTCTCCTCCGTTTTGGAATCACCGGTATCTCCGCTCCATTATGGAATCACCGATATCTCTCTTCCGTTTTGGAATCACCATTATTTCTCCTCCATTATGGAATCACCATTATTTCTCGTCCATTATGGAATTACCGATATCTCTTCTCCATTATGGAATCACCATTATTTCTCCTCCTTTATGGAATCACCGATATCCCTCCTCCATTATGGAATCAATATCTCCCCTGAATTATGGAATCACCGATATCTCCGCTCCATTATGGAATCACAAATATTTCTCCTCCATTATGGAATCACCGATATATCCCCTTCATTATGGATCTATCGAAATCTCCTCTCCGTTGTGGAATCACCGATATCTCTTCTCCATTATGGAATCACCATTATTTCACAAGCACCTCCACACTTGTCCGACTCTTTTCTAGTGTCGGATTTGATTGGATAGTTAGTATCACGTGATCAATGACGTCTGATTAAGGATTTCCTCTCTAGTTTTGGCTGTTCTTCGTAGTTATGACGATTTTATTTATATTTTTGACATTATCAGCCAATCAGAATAAGGCTACTGTGACGTTATAGAAACATCACCGTATGTGTAAAGTGTACCTCCTGCAGTTACGTTTGGCAACTTATCGCCAAACACCAGCGTCTATTAACGATTTCGCTTTTATTTTGTCATTACGTCTCGTTTGCTCACACGATAATAAATTACAATGATATAATTTAACTATAATACTATAACGATCATAATAATAATGATATATATTATATAATAATAATTATATTGACATGCAATAGATACAGTGGCTTGCCGAAACACAATTTCTATGTTTGGTTTTCTAATGAATCTATCAGCATTATGAATCAATAAATGATAGCAGGGCCCAGCTTCGCTGGGCGCTCGCTTCGCGAGCCGTTACTATTGTCAACTTGATGCAACTGAACCACATTTTGATTAAATCAGAAAAAAAACAAAATTTTTTAGTGATTCAATAAACGATAACTTATTATACGGGGGTGCCCCCCCCCCATTCCCGTGCATCTGACAATTGGTGGTGAATTATAATATAATAAATCATGTTTATCCCGTGCAACGGTTAAAAGAAAAAAATTAAATGTGATAAGAAATTAAACTTTTCAAACGAAGATGCTAGAAAAAAAAAAAAAAAAATCGGATTTTTACGAAGGGACTCGAACTCATAACCTTCGTTTTAAGCGTCCCGTGAACTTCCCACTGCATTAATCCTGGTTGCCGAACTAAAGTTAAATTTAGAATATCCATTATTAAATGTCGCTAGGAAATATGGTGGCGCCAAATGGATCAAAAGTTACGGTAGCCTCGCGGTCTACTGTGACGTTTCTATGACGTCACAGTTGTTTGAAAAAAAAAATAGCGCCAAAGCCACATGCAAAAGGTTACAAGGAAGAAAATCCTGATTTTACGTCTATGATCACGCACGTCCAATCAAATTCGACACTAGAACAGAGTCGGACAAGGATTGAGGCGCTTTTATTATTTCTCGTCCATTATGGAATTACCGATATCTCTCCTCCATTTTGGAATCAATAATATCTCCCCTGAGTTATGGAATCACCGATATCTCCGCTCCATTATGGAATCACCATTATTTCTCCTCCATTATGGAATCACCATGATTTCTCCTTCATTATGGAATCACCATTATTTCTCCTCCATTATGGAATCACCGATATCCCTCCTCCATTATGGAATCAATGATATCTCCCCTCAATTATGGAATCACCGATACCTCCGCTCCATTATGGAATCACAAATATTTCTCCTCCATTATGGAATCACCAATATCTCTGCTACGTTTTGGAATTACCGATATATCCCCTCCATTATGGAATTATCGATATCTCCTCTCCGTTATGGAATCACCGATATCTCTTCTCCATTATGGAATCACCATTATTTCTCGTCCATTATGGAATTACAGATATCTCTCCTCCATTATGGAATCACCGATACCTGCCCTCCATTATGGAATCACCGATATCTCTTCTCCATTATGGAATCACCATACTTCTCCTCCATTATGGAATCACCGATATTTCTCCTCCATTATAAAATCTCCGATATCCCTACTCCATTATAGAATCACCGATATCTCTCCTCCGTCTTGGAATCACCGGTACCTCCGCTCCATTATGGAATCACCTATATCTCCCCTCCATTATGGAATCACAGATATCTCTCCTCCGTTTTGGACTCACCGGTAACTCCGCTCCATTATGGAATCACCGATATCTCTCCTCCGTTTTGGAATCACCAATATCTCCCTTCTATTATGGAATCATCGATATCTCCCCTCCATTATGGAATCATCGATATCTCTCCTCCGTTATGGAATCACCGATATCTCTTCTTCATTATGGAATTACCATTACTTCTCCCCCATTATGGAATCACTGATATCTCGCCTCCATTACGAAATCACCGTTGCCTTCCCTCCGTTATGGAATCACCGATATCTCCCCTGCATTATGGAATCACCGATAACTCCGCTTCATGGTGGTGATTCATCATAATGGTGATTCCATAATGAAGGAGAAATAATGGTGATTCCATAATGAAGGAGAAATAATGGTGATTCCATAATGAAGGAGAAATAATGGTGATTCCATAATGAAGGAGAAATAATGGTGATTCCATAATGAAGGAGAAATAATGGTGATTCCATAATGCCAGAGAGATATTGGTGATTCCATAATGCCAGAGAGATATTGGTGATTCCATAATGGAGGAGAGATATCGGTAATTCCATAATGGACGAGAAATAATGGTGATTCCATAATGGAGGAGAAATAATGGTGATTCCAAAACGGAAAAGAGATATCGGTGATTCCATAATGGAGCGCAGTTACCGGTGATTCCAAAACGGAGGAGAGATATCGGTGATTCCATAATGGAGGAGAGATATAGGTGATTCCATAATGGAGCGGAGGTACCGGTGATTCCAAGACGGAGGAGAAAGATCGGTGATTCCATAATGGAGGAGAGATATCGGTGATTCTATAATGGAGGAGAAATATCGGTGATTCAATAATGGAGGAGAAGTATGGAGATTCCATATTGGAGAACAGATATCGGTGATTCCATAATGGAGGGCAGGTATCGGTGATTCCATAATGGAGGAGAGATATCGGTAATTCCATAATGGACGAGAAATAATGGTGATTCCATAATGGAGAAGAGATATCGGTGATTCCATAACGGAGAGGAGATATCGATAATTCCATAATGGAGGGGATATATCGGTGATTCCAAAACGTAGCAGAGATATTGGTGATTCCATAATGGAGGAAAAATATTTGTGTTTCCATAATGGAGCGGAGGTATCGGTGATTCCATAATTGAGGGGAGATATCATTGATTCCATAATGGAGGAGGGATATCGGTGATTCCATAATGGAGGAGAAATAATGGTGATTCCATAATAGAGGAGAAATAATGATGATTCCTTAATGGAGGAGAAATAATGGTAATTCCATAATGAAGAAGAGATATCGGTGATTCCATATCGGAGGGGAGATATCGATGATTCCATAATAGAGGGCAGATATTTGTGATTCTAAAACGGAGGAGAGATATTGGTGATTCCATAATGGAGCGGAGTTACCGGTGATTCTAAAACGGAGGAGAGATATCGGTGATTCCAAAATGGAGGGGAGATATAGGTGATTCCATAATGGAGCGGAGGTACCGGTGATTCCAAAACGGAGGAGAGATATCGGTGGTTCCAAAATGGAGGGGAGACATAGGTGATTCCATAATGGAGGGGAGATATCGGTGATTCCATAATGGAGGGCAGGTATCGGTGATTCCATAATGGAGGAGAGATATTAGTAATTCCATAATGGACGAGAAATAATGGTGATTCCATAATGAAGCAGAAATAATGGTGATTCCATAATGAAGGAGAAATAATGGTGATTCCATAATGAAGGAGAAATAATGGTGATTCCATAATGAAGGAGAAATAATGGTGATTCCATAATGAAGGAGAAATAATGGTGATTCCATAATGAAGGAGAAATAATGGTGATTCCATAATGCCAGAGAGATATTGGTGATTCCATAATGCCAGAGAGATATTGGTGATTCCATAATGGAGGAGAGATATCGGTAATTCCATAATGGACGAGAAATAATGGTGATTCCATAATGGAGGAGAAATAATGGTGATTCCAAAACGGAAAAGAGATATCGGTGATTCCATAATGGAGCGCAGTTACCGGTGATTCCAAAACGGAGGAGAGATATCGGTGATTCCATAATGGAGGAGAGATATAGGTGATTCCATAATGGAGCGGAGGTACCGGTGATTCCAAGACGGAGGAGAAAGATCGGTGATTCCATAATGGAGGAGAGATATCGGTGATTCTATAATGGAGGAGAAATATCGGTGATTCAATAATGGAGGAGAAGTATGGAGATTCCATATTGGAGAACAGATATCGGTGATTCCATAATGGAGGGCAGGTATCGGTGATTCCATAATGGAGGAGAGATATCGGTAATTCCATAATGGACGAGAAATAATGGTGATTCCATAATGGAGAAGAGATATCGGTGATTCCATAACGGAGAGGAGATATCGATAATTCCATAATGGAGGGGATATATCGGTGATTCCAAAACGTAGCAGAGATATTGGTGATTCCATAATGGAGGAAAAATATTTGTGTTTCCATAATGGAGCGGAGGTATCGGTGATTCCATAATTGAGGGGAGATATCATTGATTCCATAATGGAGGAGGGATATCGGTGATTCCATAATGGAGGAGAAATAATGGTGATTCCATAATAGAGGAGAAATAATGATGATTCCTTAATGGAGGAGAAATAATGGTAATTCCATAATGAAGAAGAGATATCGGTGATTCCATATCGGAGGGGAGATATCGATGATTCCATAATAGAGGGCAGATATTTGTGATTCTAAAACGGAGGAGAGATATTGGTGATTCCATAATGGAGCGGAGTTACCGGTGATTCTAAAACGGAGGAGAGATATCGGTGATTCCAAAATGGAGGGGAGATATAGGTGATTCCATAATGGAGCGGAGGTACCGGTGATTCCAAAACGGAGGAGAGATATCGGTGGTTCCAAAATGGAGGGGAGACATAGGTGATTCCATAATGGAGGGCAGGTATCGGTGATTCCATAATGGAGGAGAGATATTAGTAATTCCATAATGGACGAGAAATAATGGTGATTCCATAATGGAGGAGAAATAATGGTAATTCCATAATGGACGAGAAATAATGGTGATTCCATAATGGAGAAGAGATATCTGTGATTCCATAACGGAGAGGAGATATCGATAATTCCATAATGGAGGGGATATATCGGTTTTTCCAAAACGGAACAGAGATATTGGTGATTCCATAATGGAGGAGAAATATTTGTGATTCCAAAATGGAGCGGAGGTATCGGTGATTCCATAATTAAGGGAGATATCATTGATTCCATAATGGAGGAGGGATATTGGTGATTCCATAATGGAGGAGAAATAATGGTGATTCCATAATGAAGGAGAAATAATGGTGATTCCATAATGGAGGAGAAATAATGGTGATTCCATAATGCCAGAGAGATATCGGTGATTCCATAATGGAGAAGAGATATCGGTAATTCCATAATGGACGAGAAATAATGATGATTCCTTAATGGAGGAGAAATAATGTTGATTCCTTAATGGAGGAGAAATAATGTTGATTCCAAAACGGCGGAGAGATATCGGTAATTCCATAATGGACGAGAAATAATGGTGATTCCATAATGAAGGAGAAATAATGGTGATTCCATAATGCCAGAGAGATATTGGTGATTCCAAAACGGAAAAGAGATATCGGTGATTCCATAATGGAGCGGAGGTACGGTGATTCCATAATGGGGCGGAGGTACAGGTGATTCCAAAACGGAGGAGAGATATCGGTAATTCCATAATGGACGAGAAATAATGGTGATTCCATAATGAAGAAGAAATAATGGTGATTCCGTAATGGAGGAGAAATAATGGTGATTCCATAATGAAGGAGAAATAATGGTAATTCCAAAACGGAAGAGAGATATCGGTCACTCCATAATGGAGCAGAGTTATTGGTGATTCCATAATGGAGGAGAAATATTGGTCACTCTATAATGAAGCGGAGTTATCGGTGATTCCATAACGGAGGGAAGATAACGGTGCTTTCGCAATGGAGGGGAGATATCGGTGATTCCATAATGCCGCAGAGATATCAGTGATTCCATAATGGAGGCGAGATATCGGTGATTCCATAATTCAGGAGAAATAATGATGATTCCATAATGGAGGAGAAGTAATGGTAATTCCATAATGAAGAAGAGATATCGGTGATTCCATAACGGAAGAGAGATATCGGTAATTCCATAATGGAGCGGAGTTACCGGTGATTCCAAAACGGAGGAGAGATATCGATGATTCCATAATGGAGGAGAGATATAGGTAATTCCATAATGGAGCGGAGGTACCGGTGATTCCAAGACGGAGGAGAAATATCGGTGATTCCATAATGGAGGAGAGATATCGGTGATTTTATAATGGAGGAGAAATATCGGTGATTCCATTAAGGAGGGCAGGTATCGGTGATTCCATAATGAAGGAGAGATATCGGTAATTCCAAAATGGACGAGAAATGATGGTGATTCCATAATGGAGAAGAGATATCGGTGATTCCATGACGGAGAGGAGATATCGATAATTCCATAATGAAGGGGATATATCGGTGATTCCAAAACGTAGCAGAGATATTGGTGATTCCATAATGGAGGAAAAATATTTGTGTTTCCATAATGGAGCGGAGGTATCG
The DNA here is from genome assembly GCF_987345545.1 of Pholcus phalangioides. NCBI lineage: Eukaryota > Metazoa > Arthropoda > Arachnida > Araneae > Pholcidae > Pholcus > Pholcus phalangioides. The sequence goes on along the minus strand of NW_028301608.1, from coordinate 40,244,832 downwards.
GTGAATCCATAATTGAGGGGAGATATCATTGATTCCATAATGGAGGAGTGATATCGGTGATTCCATAATGGAGGAGAAATAATGGTGATTCCATAATAGAGGAGAAATAATGATGATTCCTTAATGGAGGAGAAATATTGGTAATTCCATAATGAAGAAGAGATATCGGTGATTCCATATCAGAGGGGAGATATCGATGATTCCATAATGGAGGGGAGATATTTGTGATTCCAAAACGGAGGAGAGATATTGGTGATTCCATAGTGGAGCGGAGTTACCGGTGATTCTAAAACGGAGGAGAGATATCGGTGATTCCAAAATGGAGGGGAGATATAGGTGATTCCATAATGGAGCGGAGGTACCGGTGATTCCAAAACGGAGGAGAGATATCAGTGATTCCAAAATGGAGGGGAGATATAGGTGATTCCATAATGGAGGAGAAATATTGGTCACTCTATAATGAAGCGGAGTAATCGGTGATTCCATACTGGAGGGAAGATATCGGAGATTCCATAACGGAGGGGAGATATTGGTGATTCCATAATGGAGGGCAGGTATCGGTGATTCCATAACGGAGGAGAGATATCAGTAATTCCATAATGGACGAGAAATAATGGTGATTCCATAATTGAGGAGAAATAATGGTAATTCCATAATGGACGAGAAATAATGGTGATTCCATAATGGAGAAGAGATATTGGTGATTCCATAACGGAGAGGAGATATCGATAATTCCATAATGGAGGGGATATATCGGTTTTTCCAAAACGGAGCAGAGATATTGGTGATTCCATAATGGAGGAGAAATATTTGTGATTCCAAAATGGAGTGGAGGTATCGGTGATTCCATAATTAAGGGAGATATCATTGATTCCATAATGGAGGAGGGATATTGGTGATTCCATAATGGAGGAGAAATAATGGTGATTCCATAATGAAGGAGATATAATGGTGATTCCATAATGAAAGAGAAATAATGGTGATTCCATAATGCCAGAGAGATATCTGTGATTCCATAATGGAGAAGAGATATCGGTAATTCCATAATGGACGAGAAATAATGATGATTCCTAAATGGAGGAGAAATAATGTTGATTCCAAAACGGAAGAGAGATATCGGTGATTCCATAATGGGGCGGAGGTACCGGTGATTCCAAAACGGAGGAGAGATATCGTTAATTCCATAATGGACGAGAAATAATGGTGATTCCAAAATGGAGGAAAGATAATGGTGATTCCAAAACGGAAGAGAGATATCGGTCACTCCATAAAGGAGCAGAGTTATTGGTGATCCCATAATGGAGGAGAAATATTGGTCACTCTATAATGAAGCGGAGTAATCGGCGATTCCATAATGGAGGGGAGATATCGGTGATTCCATAACGGAGGAGAGATAACGGTGATTCCGTAATGGAGGGGAGATATCGGTGATTCCATAATGCCGGGGAGATATCAGTGATTCCATAATGGAGGCGAGATATCGGTGATTCCATAAATGAGGAGAAATAATGATGATTCCATAATGGAGGAGAAGTAATGGTAATTCCTTAATGAAGAAGAGATATCGGTGATTCCATAACGGAGGGGAGATATCGATGATTCCATAACGGAGGGGAGATATCGATGATTCCATAATAGAGGGGAGATATTGGTGATTCCATATGGATTCCATGACGCAGGGGAGATAACGGTGATTCCGTAATGGAGGGGAGATATCGGTGATTCCATAATGCCGTTGAGATTTCAGTGATTCCATAATGCCGGGGAGATATCAGTGATTCCATAATGGAGGCGAGATATCGGTGATTCCATAATTGAGGAGAAATAATGATGATTCCATAATGGAGGAGAAGTAATGGTAATTCCTTAATGAAGAAGAGATATCAGTGATTCCATAACGGAGGGGAGATATCGATGATTCCATAACGGAGGGGAGATATCGATGATTCCATAATAGAGGGGAGATATTGGTGATTCCATATGGGAGCGGAGTTACCGGTGATTCCAAAACGGAGGAGAGATACCGGGTATTCCTTAATACCGGGGAGATATCGGTGATTCCTTAACGGAGGGGTGATATCAGTGATTCCATAATGGAGGCGAGATATCGGTGATTCCATAATGGAGAAGAGATATCGGTAATTCCATAATGGACGAGAAATAATGATGATTCCTAAATGGAGGAGAAATAATGTTGATTCCAAAACGGAAGAGAGATATCGGTGATTCCATAATGGGGCGGAGGTACCGGTGATTCCAAAACGGAGGAGAGATATCGTTAATTCCATAATGGACGAGAAATAATGGTGATTCCAAAATGGAGGAAAGATAATGGTGATTCCAAAACGGAAGAGAGATATCGGTCACTCCATAAAGGAGCAGAGTTATTGGTGATCCCATAATGGAGGAGAAATATTGGTCACTCTATAATGAAGCGGAGTAATCGGCGATTCCATAATGGAGGGGAGATATCGGTGATTCCATAACGGAGGAGAGATAACGGTGATTCCGTAATGGAGGGGAGATATCGGTGATTCCATAATGCCGGGGAGATATCAGTGATTCCATAATGGAGGCGAGATATCGGTGATTCCATAAATGAGGAGAAATAATGATGATTCCATAATGGAGGAGAAGTAATGGTAATTCCTTAATGAAGAAGAGATATCGGTGATTCCATAACGGAGGGGAGATATCGATGATTCCATAACGGAGGGGAGATATCGATGATTCCATAATAGAGGGGAGATATTGGTGATTCCATATGGATTCCATGACGCAGGGGAGATAACGGTGATTCCGTAATGGAGGGGAGATATCGGTGATTCCATAATGCCGTTGAGATTTCAGTGATTCCATAATGCCGGGGAGATATCAGTGATTCCATAATGGAGGCGAGATATCGGTGATTCCATAATTGAGGAGAAATAATGATGATTCCATAATGGAGGAGAAGTAATGGTAATTCCTTAATGAAGAAGAGATATCAGTGATTCCATAACGGAGGGGAGATATCGATGATTCCATAACGGAGGGGAGATATCGATGATTCCATAATAGAGGGGAGATATTGGTGATTCCATATGGGAGCGGAGTTACCGGTGATTCCAAAACGGAGGAGAGATACCGGGTATTCCTTAATACCGGGGAGATATCGGTGATTCCTTAACGGAGGGGTGATATCAGTGATTCCATAATGGAGGCGAGATATCGGTGATTCCATAATGGAGGAAAAATAATGGTTATTCCATAATAAAGGAGAAATAATGATGATTCCTCAATGGAGGTGAAGTAATGGTAATTCCATAATCAATAAGAGATATCGGTGATTCCATAACGGAGGGGAGATATCGATGATTCCATAATAGAGGGGAGATATTGGTGATTCCAAAACGGAGGAGAGATATTGGTGATTCCATAATGGAGTGGAGTTACCGGTGATTCCAAAACGGAGGAGAGATATCGGTGATCCCATAATGGAGGGGAGATATAGGTGATTCCATAATATAGCGGAGGTACCGGTGATTTTGCTCCAGCGAACATTTTGACGATGAAAGTTACGTATTCCGAATTATGTTAGCACCACTCACAATTCTTTCGTGGTCACACAAGAACTCAACGAAAACAAACTCGCTCCACAGACGTCTTCTCCGATTTGAACGACATTTTTCACAGTTCTTTTTCTCCGTATGAGACGGACCAGATGGACGATAACTCACTCGAAAGAAGTGGACTGTAAACACTTTTTAATAATTTTACGATAATTTTAATTCACAAATATAACAAATGAACTCGCACGAAATCCCGATCGAGGGAATCGTTGTACAATTGACCAGCTCGAGGTCTCAACTCATACTCACACAGTCACACACTCATAAAAACGCTTTTTTTTTCTCTCTCTCTCTCCCTGGGGACGGGAGGGGAGCTCTCGTCACCTTTTTGACCTCTGCTCTCTCCTTACTTTTCTTCTTCTTCTTTTTTACTATTATTATTATTACGCAGCAACATACCGCCGGGCGTTGCAATGTTCTTTGAACATTCAACCAATTGCAATTATAATGTAATAATATATAAAACTGATCATATCAAAACCTGAACAAATACAAATTTTAACTAAATACACAGAATAAAGAAAATTGACACACTCAATTACATTATAAATCAACACTTTCCGATACATAATAAAGCATAATATACGATATTTACATTAATTTTCCATAGGTAAAATACACAATTTTGAAATTGGTCGCTTATATGTGCCTGAAGCCGTTTTCACAGCAACCACTCTAATCTTGTTATCCTGTTTGCCAGGATATGTTTCCGTAATTCGACCTATAGACCATTTACATGGAGGTAAATTATCCTCTTTAACAATGACCATGTCACCTATTTTTACGTTTTCCTTTTCGAAGAACCACTTATTCCGTTGCTGTAATGTACTCAAATATTCTCGATGCCACCTTTTCCAAATGACTTGTACGAATTTCGTTGTTTGTTGCCATCGGTTAAGCCGATTTTCTGGCACCGAAGTCAACTCTGGTTCTGGAAGTGAAGTGATCGGTCTTCCAATAAGAAAATGACCAGGTGTTAGGGCCTCCAAGTCATTTGGGTCTTCTGACATGGCAGATATTGGTCTAGAATTTAGGACTCCTTCTATTTGAGTCAAAACAGTAAGAAATTCTTCGTAAGTGAGCCTTGTCTGGCCGATGGTTCGTTTTAAGTGGTATTTGCAAGATTTCACTCCTGCTTCCCAGAGACCACCGAAGTTTGGTGTTCGGGGAGGAATGAATTTCCAATCTATGCTATCCGAGGATAAATAGCCAACAAGGTCCTCATCTGGTTGAGCTACAAGGTTGTATAAGTTTTTGAGCTCAACATTTGCTCCCACAAAATTTTTTGCATTATCTGAATACAACTTAACACACTTTCCTCTTCGAGAAGTGAACCTTTTAAGAGTTGCAATAAATGCAGCAGTGGTAAGATCAGTAACAATATCCAGATGGATCGCTTTCGTCACTAAACATACAAAAATACACACATATATTTTATTCAAGGTACCCTTTCTTTGATTTTTGTACCTTATAGAAAAGGGTCCACAAAAATCAACACCAGAAATGTTGAATGCAAAATCTCTCGTTACACGATCCTTAGGTAAAACACCCATGATTTGTTGAGCCGTTATAGGTTTAGCTTTAAAGCACACAATACAATCATGAACAATTTTTCTACATACACTTTTACCATTTATAACCCAAAACTTTTGTCTGAGTTGATTCAATAATGCTTGTGGCCCTAAATGCAGATACTTATTATGATAATGTACAACAATCAACTTGGTTAATCGGTGTTTTGTGGGCAATAGAATAGGAAACTTCTGATTATAGCCCAGTGTACTATTACTTAATCGGCCACCAACTCTCAATATTCCTTTTTCGTCCACAAAAGGATTCAAACTTTTTATCGGACTGTCGAAAGGGACCTTACCTTTTTCTTTCAGACCTTTGAGTTCTGGTTTGAACTCCTCACCTTGAATCAATTTCACGAGATGCAGCTCAGCATTATTGATTTCTTCAGCATCTAAAGGACTATATTTTTTCTTGTTTTTACAATTATTAAGAAACCTAAAAATGAAACTCAAAATACGAACAATCTTAATATACACATTACTAAGATTCAAACAATCACTGATAAATGATCGAACTGAAACGCTAAAAGTTTGTATATCACACATGTTGTCACTCATACTGCAAATTTTGAATTCACGTTGAAAGTCATCTTGTATGACCGCTGACGGGATCGTTCTGTTTGGGTATTCACTGTCCGTAAGAAACTTTGGACCGTTCCACCATAAAACACTTTGTTCCAGTCTCTCTGGAGCTAGACCTCTGGAAATGAGATCTGCAGGATTTTCTTCGGATGAAACATGTCTCCATTGTTGCACAGTTGTTAGTTCCTGTATTGTAGCTACACGATTTGCCAAGAACGTTTTCAGAAGATGTGGTTCTTTCTAGATCCAAGACAGCACAATCATAGAATCACTCCACAAATACACTGCTGAAACGTCGAGCTTCAGTGAAGCTTTTATACTCTTGATCAACTTAGCTAGTAACACTGCCGCGCACAGTTCCAACCGCGGAATAGTTGTACGTTTAATTGGAGCTACTCTTGATTTGCTCGAAACCATTTTTACTCTCACGCGTCCGGTAGATGAAGTAGACTTGCAATAGATAACAGCCCCGTATGCAGATTCAGAGGCATCTGCAAACCCATGAATCTCGATCGTAGTTGGCTCAGATATCAAAATACATCTATCTATTTTTAGGTTATTTATAGACAGAAGAGATTCGATGAACTCGTGCCACTCTTGTGCCTCCTGTGCTGGAAGTGGATCATTCCAGTCAATTTTCAGAAGCCACAGTTTCTGCATGAAAATTTTTGCTTTTGATACCACAGGTCCTATCAATCCCAGTGGATCAAAAAGTCTTGCGATGGTAGATAGAACATTCCGTTTGGTGACTACTGTATTGCTGTCAGCTTTCACACTGAAAGAAAAGCAATCTTCACTTGGCTTCCAGGAAATTCCCAGAGCCTTTATTTCACTTGGGTCGGAAAAGGTATAATCACCATCTGAAAATAATTTTGGAATGAGCGCTGGATTATTTCCGCACCACTTATGCAGCTTCATGCCTGCAGTATTGAGGATGCCTATCAGTTGCTGTTGAAGCTCTTTCGCTTCCAGCAAGGTTGGTGCCCCGGATAGGACGTCATCCATATAAAAATCACTGGTTAGGACAGGAGCCGCTAGAGGAAAATTGTTTCCTTCATCCTGTGCGAGTTGTTTCAAGGTCCTCATGGCGAGAAAGGGTGCGCTCACTGTCCCGTAAGTTACAGTTGACAACTCATAAATTTTTATGGGCTCGTTCTTGCCTTCCTTCCACAAAATTCTTTGAAGGCTTTTTTGACTCGGATGAATTTTTATCATTCGGTACATCTTTTCGATGTCCGCAATGAAAGCAAACTCGTGTTTCCTAAATCGAATCATTATTGAAAAAAGATCCTCTTGGATCACTCCTCCGTTATACTGAAGAGAATTCAAAGAATTGTCCCTTGTGGTAATCGTGGAAGCATTAAAAACAGTTCGTAGTTTTGTTGTCGTTTTATCAGGACGGTATACACCGTGATGGGGCATGTAATATGTGACCTTTGGTTCTGTGGTCTCATTCACCTCACTCATATGCCCAAGTTCTAGATATTGTTTGAGAAAATCTTTGTATAATGCCTGATAATTTTTGTCTCTCTCTAATCGATTCCACAGTGAGTTTAGTTGTTTTAACGCCATACTCTTGGACTCTCCAAGGCACACGGGATCTTCCTTGAGAGGCATGGTGACTATATACTGCCCCTTATTGTCTCTCATATGAGTCTCCTCGTAATGGGTTTCACAAATTTCGTTGTCCTTTGATACCACTGGCTTTTCTCCAACACTTTCAATTTCCCAAAATTTTTGCATTGTTTTATTCAAGTTCTCTTGTTGAACTAGTCCACAATGTATTGTTTGTTTCTCTTTAGTGGATAATGCGCCACTTACAACGTACCCGAATATTGTATTTTGTAGAATTAAATCGGTGCCACTAGGAGAAATTTGTCCTGTCAATAATAGTTCATAAAATATTTCAGCTCCCAACAATATATCTATCTGTCCTGGTTTGTTAAATTCTGGATCAGCTAAATTTACGTCCCTCACCCCCTCAATAGACACTTCTAACTTTTGGGAGGGAATGCTATTTGTTATTTTCTCCACTATCAAGAAATCCAATTCCCTTTCATAGTCCTTTCTTCTATTAGCGAGAGAGGCTCTCACGCATCCCTTGATTGGCATTGACGCCCCGTTTAAGCAAGATACAACAAGATTTATTTTTTCTTTCTTCAACTCAAGTTTCTCTGCAAACTTTCTGGTTACAAAGTTCGACATAGAGCCCCCATCTAGCAGCGCTCTACCATTGTGGTATTGACCATCCTTATCTTTTACAAGGCATCTCGCTGTACTAAGTAAAACTGTCTTTTTTTGTTTGTTTCCCATGCAGCTGGTGGCTGTTATGGGGTTGGCATTGTGCTGTTTCGGCGTCGTTATATTGCTCGGGGGAGAATGTGTCATCTCCGTTCTTCCTGCAGGAGCAGCAACAACAGTTTCTTCTTCGCGGGGGAAATGCAGGGTCACGTGGTGTCGTTTATTGCACTTCGGGCAAGAGAACCTTGACCTGCATTTTTTCACCCCATGGGAAGATGACAGACAATTGAAGCACAAATTATTACTTTTTACAATTTTAATTCTCTCGTCTACTGATTTGCTTCTGTAATCAGAACACTTGTACAATGCGTGAGTTTCAATTCCGCATTGTACGCATAATGGGTCTTTTGAATCTGAGAGAAACACCTTTGACACATTTTTATTATTTTTTAAGAGGAAATTTCCTCGCTGTTTTTGAAACCCACTATTGCTCTCAGTGAGAGATCTACCTCGTGAAGCAAAATATATGTCGCTCTCTTTAGCTAATTCAAGCGGCCGAAACCATTTTTCTCCTTGCCTCACACTAATATGAGAAGCAGTTTCTCTATCTAATGTCTCAAACAACTTATCTGCAACAATGAGGTCTTTTAATGTGTCAAAATCTGACACTCTTCTGAGCTTCAGATAGTAATCGAAACTCGTTTTTAACCTCGACGCAAATTGCACATGTGTTTCATTATTACGATGAGCCCTTCGAAAATTCTCTAGACAAACCTGCGGTGTAGGCTCATACTCTCGTAAAATAATTTCTTTTACCTTCTCATAATTTGACAATTCATTATCGCTTATGTGAGACAAAACGTTGGTTGCCTTTTCACCCAACAAATTCAATAAAATTTCTGACTTAAATTTCTCTGGCACTTTTTTTGTGTTAAATGCTCTTTCAAGTGATGTGAAGAAATACCCCCAACCTTCCGGCTGATTGGGTACTCTAACAGTTAGAGTTCTCACACTTTTAATAAGAGATTCAATCGTGTCTTCCTTTACTTCTGTTTTATTATGTTCGGTGCCGTCACAATTTAATTCTACACGTACTCTAACTAACTCTAATTCTGTTTTGACGCGCTCTAATTTCATGCGTTCTAATTCAACCTCTCTTAGTTCCTCTGACTTTCTATCTGCTATTATTGTGGCTAGATAGTCTTTTACAAAGCCGGGATCTTTTACACAAGCTTGATTTTGCAAAATAAGTTCTTTTAACTCACTCACCTTCGCATTCTCGATGACTATTTCTCCAAGGTCCTGAGCAACTTGGATTAAGTCCTGCTTTTTTGCTCCAGCGAACATTTTGACGATGAAAGTTACGTATTCCGAATTATGTTAGCACCACTCACAATTCTTTCGTGGTCACACAAGAACTCAACGAAAACAAACTCGCTCCACAGACGTCTTCTCCGATTTGAACGACATTTTTCACAGTTCTTTTTCTCCGTATGAGACGGACCAGATGGACGATAACTCACTCGAAAGAAGTGGACTGTAAACACTTTTTAATAATTTTACGATAATTTTAATTCACAAATATAACAAATGAACTCGCACGAAATCCCGATCGAGGGAATCGTTGTACAATTGACCAGCTCGAGGTCTCAACTCATACTCACACAGTCACACACTCATAAAAACGCTTTTTTTTTTCTCTCTCTCTCCCTGGGGACGGGAGGGGAGCTCTCGTCACCTTTTTGACCTCTGCTCTCTCCTTACTTTTCTTCTTCTTCTTTTTTACTATTATTATTATTACGCAGCAACAACCCTTATTTTTCCTCCATTATGGAATCACTGATATCTCCCCTACGTTATGGAATCACCGATAACTCCCCGGCATTATGGAATCACCTATATCTCCCCTCCATTATGGAATAACCGATATCTCTGCTCCGTTTTGGAATCACCAATATCTCCCCTCTATTATGGAATCACCGATATCTCTTCTCCGTTATGAAATCACCGATATATCTTCATCATTATGGAATTACCATTATTTTTCATCCATTATGGAATCACCATTATTTTTCCTCCATTATGGAATCACTGATATCTCCCCTCCGTTATGGAATCACCGATAACTCTCCGGCATTATGGAATCACCTATATCTCCCCTGCATTATGGAATCACCGATATCTCTCATCCGTTTTGGAATCACCGGTAACTCCGCTCCATTATGGAATCACCAATATCTCTCCTCCGTTTTGGAATCACCAATATCTCCCCTCTATTATGGAATCATCGATATCTCCCCTCCGTTATGGAATCACCGATAACTCCGCTTCATAATTGAGTGACCAATATTTCTCCTCCATTATGGGATCACTTATATCTCTCCTCCATTATGGAATCAACGATATCTCTCCTCCGTTTTGGAATCACCGGTACCTCCGCTCCATTATAGAATCACCTATATCTCCCCTCCATTATGGAATCACCGATATCTCTCCTCCGTTTTGGAATCACCGGTAACTCCGCTCCATTATGGAATCACCAGTATCTCTCCTCCGTTTTGGAATCACCAATATCTCCCCTCTATTATGGAATCATCGATATCTCCCCTCCGATATGGAATCACCGACATCTCTTCTTCATTATGGAATTACCATTATTTCTCCTCCGTTTTGGAATCACCGGTACCTCCGCCGAATTATGGAATCACCGATACCTCCGCTCCATTATGGAATCACCGATATCTCTCTTCCGTTTTGGAATCACCATTATTTCTCCTCCATTATGGAATCACCATTATTTCTCCTTCATTATGGAATCACCATTATTTGTCGTCCATTATGGAATTACCGATATCTCTCCTCCGTTTTGGAATCACCGGTATCTCCGCTCCATTATGGAATCACCGATATCTCTCTTCCGTTTTGGAATCACCATTATTTCTCCTCCATTATGGAATCACCAATATCTCTGCTCCGTTTTGGAATCACCGATATCTCTTCTCCATTATGGAATCAGCATTATTTCTCGTCCATTATGGAATCACCGATAACACCGCTTCATTATAGAGTGACCAATATTTCTCCTCCATTATGGAATCACCAATAACTCTGCTCCATTATGGAGTGACCGATATCTCTCTTCCGTTTTGGAATCACCATTATTTCTCCTCCATTTTGGAATCACCATTATTTCTCGTCCATTATGGAATTACCGATATCTCTCCTCCGTTTTGGAATCACCGGTACCTTCGCCCCATTATGGAATCACCGATACCTCCGCTCCATTATGGAATCATCGATATCTCTCTTCCGTTTTGGAATCACCATTATTTCTTCTCCATTATGGAATCACCATTATTCCTCCTCCATTATGGAATCACCATTATTTCTCCTTCATTATGGAATAACTATTATTTCTCGTCCATTATGGAATTACCGATATCTGTCCTCCGTTTTGGAATCACCGGTACCTCCGCCCTATTATGGAATCACCGTACCTCCACTCCATTATGGAATCACCGATATCTCTCTTCCGTTTTGGAATCACCATTATTTCTCCTCCATTATGGAATCACCACTATTTCTCGTCCATTATGGAATTACCGATATCTCTTCTCCATTATGGAATCACCGATATCCCTCCTCCATTATGGAATCAATAATATCTCCCCTGAGTTATGGAATCACCGATATCTCCGCTCCATTATGGAATCACCATTATTTCTCCTTCATTATGGAATCACCATTATTTGTCGTCCATTATGGAATTACCGATATCTCTCCTCCGTTTTGGAATCACCGGTATCTCCGCTCCATTATGGAATCACCGATATCTCTCTTCCGTTTTGGAATCACCATTATTTCTCCTCCATTATGGAATCACCAATATCTCTGCTCCGTTTTGGAATCACCGATATATCCCCTCCATTATGGAATTATCTATATCTCCTCTCCGTTATGGAATCAGCATTATTTCTCGTCCATTATGGAATTACCGATAACTCGCCTCCATTATGGAATCACCGATACCTGCCCACCATTATGGAATCACTGATATCTTCCCTCCGTTATGGAATCACCGATATCTTCCCTCCATTATGGAATCACCGATAACACCGCTTCATTATAGAGTGACCAATATTTCTCCTCCATTATGGAATCACCAATAACTCTGCTCCATTATGGAGTGACCGATATCTCTCTTCCGTTTTGGAATCACCATTATTTCTCCTCCATTTTGGAATCACCATTATTTCTCGTCCATTATGGAATTACCGATATCTCTCCTCCGTTTTGGAATCACCGGTACCTTCGCCCCATTATGGAATCACCGACACCTCCGCTCCATTATGGAATCATCGATATCTCTCTTCCGTTTTGGAATCACCATTATTTCTCCCCCATTATGGAATCACCATTATTTCTCCTCCATTATGGAATCACCATTATTTCTCCTTCATATTGGAATCACCATTATTTGTCGTCCATTATGGAATTACCGATATCTCTCCTCCGTTTTGGAATCACCGGTATCTCCGCTCCATTATGGAATCACCGATATCTCTTTTCCGTTTTCGAATCACCATTATTTCTCCTCCATTATGGAATCACCATTATTTCTCGTCCATTATGGAATTACCGATATCTCTTCTCCATTATGGAATCACCATTATTTCTCCTCCATTAAGGAATCACCGATATAACCCCTGCATTATGGAATCATCGATATCTCTCCTCCGTTATGGAATCACCGATATCCCTTCTTCATTATGGAATTACCATTACTTCTCCTCCATTATGGAATCATCATTATTTCTCCTGAATTATGGAATCACCGATATCTCGTCTTCATTACGAAATCACCGTTATCTTCCCTCCGTTATGGAATCACCGATATCTCCCCTGCATTATGGAATCACCGATAACTCCGCTTCATTATAGAGTGACCAATATTTCTCCTCCATTATGGAATCACCAATAACTCTGCTCCATTATGGAGTGACCGATATCTCTCCTCCGTTTTGGAATCACCGGTACCTCCGCCCCATTATGGAATCACCGATACCTCCGCTCCATTATGGAATCATCGATATCTCTCTTCCGTTTTGGAATCACCATTATTTCTTCTCCATTATGGAATCACCATTATTCCTCCTCCATTATGGAATCACCATTATTTCTCCTTCATTATGGAATCACCATTATTTCTCGTCCATTATGGAATTACCGATATCTCTCCTCCGTTCTGGAATCACCGGTACCTCCGCCCTATTATGGAATCACCGTACCTCCGCTCCATTATGGAATCACCGATATCTCTCTTCCGTTTTGGAATCACCATTATTTCTCCTCCATTATGGAATCACCATTATTTCTCGTCCATTATGGAATTATCGATATCTCTTCTCGATTATGGAATCACGAATATCTCTCTGGCATTATGGAATCACGAATATCTCTCTGGCATTATGGAATCACCAATATCTCTCTGGCATTATGGAATCACCATTATTTCTCCTCCATTATGGAATCACCGATATCCCTCCTCCATTATGGAATCAATGATATCTCCCCGGAATTATGGAATCACCGATATCTCCGCTCCATTATGGAATCACAAATATTTCTCCTCCATTATGGAATCACCAATATCTCTGCTCCGTTTTGGAATCACCGATATATCCCCTGCATTATGGAATTACCGATATCTCCTCTCCGTTATGGAATCACCGATATCTCTTCTCCATTATGGAATCACCGATATCTCTCTGGCATTATGGAATCGCCATTATTTTTCCTTCATAATGGAATCACCATTATTTCTCCTCCATTATGGAATCACCATTATTTCTCCTCCATTATGGAATCACCGATATCCCTCCTCCATTATGCAATCAATGATATCTCCCCTCTGTTATGGAATCACCGATATCTCTTCTTCATTATGGAATTACCATTACTTCTCCTCCATTATGGAATCATCATTATTTCTCCTCTATTAAGGAATCACCCTTATTTTTCCTCCATTATGGAATCACCGATATCTCTGCTCCGTTTTGGAATCACCAATATCTCCCCTCTATTATGGAATCACCGATATCTCTTCTCCGTTATGAAATCACCGATATATCTTCATCATTATGGAATTACCATTATTTTTCATCCCTTATGGAATCACCATTATTTTTCCTCCATTATGGAATCACTGATATCTCCCCTCCGTTATGGAATCACCGATAACTCCCCGGCATTATGGAATCACCTATATCTCCCCTGCATTATGGAATCACCGATATCTCTCATCCGTTTTGGAATCACCGGTAACTCCGCTCCATTATGGAATCACCAATATCTCTCCTCCGTTTTGGAATCACCAATATCTCCCCTCTATTATGGAATCATCGATATCTCCCCTCCGTTATGGAATCACCGATAACTCCGCTTCATAATTGAGTGACCAATATTTCTCCTCCATTATGGGATCACTTATATCTCTCCTCCATTATGGAATCAACGATATCTCTCCTCCGTTTTGGAATCACCGGTACCTCCGCTCCATTATAGAATCACCTATATCTCCCCTCCATTATGGAATCACCGATATCTCTCCTCCGTTTTGGAATCACCGGTAACTCCGCTCCATTATGGAATCACCAGTATCTCTCCTCCGTTTTGGAATCACCAATATCTCCCCTCTATTATGGAATCATCGATATCTCCCCTCCGATATGGAATCACCGATATCTCTTCTTCATTATGGAATTACCATTATTTCTCCTCCGTTTTGGAATCACCGGTACCTCCGCCCAATTATGGAATCACCGATACCTCCGCTCCATTATGGAATCACCGATATCTCTCTTCCGTTTTGGAATCACCATTATTTCTCCTCCATTATGGAATCACCATTATTTCTCGTCCATTATGGAATTTCCGATATCCCTCCTCCATTATGGAATCTATGATATCTCCCCTCAATTATGGAATCACCGATACCTCCGCTCCATTATGGAATCACAAATATTTCTCCTCCATTATGGAATCACCAATATCTCTGCTCCGTTTTGGAATCACCGATATATCCCCTCCATTATGGAATTATCGATATCTCCTCTCCGTTATGGAATCACCGATATCTCTTCTCCATTATGGAATCAGCATTATTTCTCGTCCATTATGGAATTACCGATAACTCGCCTCCATTATGGAATCACCGATACCTGCCCACCATTATGGAATCACTGATATCTTCCCTCCGTTATGGAATCACCGATATCTTCCCTCCATTATGGAATCACCGATAACACCGCTTCATTATAGAGTGACCAATATTTCTCCTCCATTATGGAATCACCAATAACTCTGCTCCATTATGGAGTGACCGATATCTCTCTTCCGTTTTGGAATCACCATTATTTCTCCTCCATTTTGGAATCACCATTATTTCTCGTCCATTATGGAATTACCGATATCTCTCCTCCGTTTTGGAATCACCGGTACCTTCGCCCCATTATGGAATCACCGACAATTCCGCTCCATTATGGAATCATCGATATCTCTCTTCCGTTTTGGAATCACCATTATTTCTCCTCCATTATGGAATCACCATTATTTCTCCTCCATTATGGAATCACCATTATTTCTCCTTCATTATGAAATCACCATTATTTCTCGTCCATTATGGAATTACCGATATCTCTCCTCCGTTTTGGAATCACCGGTATCTCCGCTCCATTATGGAATCACCGATATCTCTTTTCCGTTTTGGAATCACCATTATTTCTCCTCCATTATGGAATCACCATTATTTCTCGTCCATTATGGAATTACCGATATCTCTTCTCCATTATGGAATCACCATTATTTCTCCTCCATTATGGAAACACCGATATAACCCCTGCATTATGGATCTATCGAAATCTCCTCTCCGTTATGGAATCACCATTATTTCTCGTCCATTATGGAATTACCGATATCTCTTCTCCATTATGGAATCACCATTATTTCTCGTCCATTATGGAATTACCGATATCTCTCCTCCATTTTGGAATCACCGATATCTCTCTGGCATTATGGAATCGCCATTATTTCTCCTTCATTATGGAATCACCATTATTTCTCCTCCATTATGGAATCACCATGATTTCTCCTTCATTACGGAATCACCATTATTTCTCCTCCATTATGGAATCAATGATATCTCCCCTCAATTATGGAATCACCGATACCTCCGCTCCATTATGGAATCACAAATATTTCTCCTCCATTATGGAATCACCAATATCTCTGCTACGTTTTGGAATCACCGATATATCCCCTCCATTATGGAATTATCGATATCTCCTCTCCGTTATGGAATCACCGATATCTCTTCTCCATTATGGAATCACCATTATTTCTCGTCCATTATGAAATTACAGATATCTCTCCTCCATTATGGAATCACCGACACCTGCTCACCATTATGGAATCACCGATATCTCTTCTCCATTAAGGAATCACCATACTTCTCCTCCATTATGGAATCACCGATATTTCTCCTCCATTATAGAATCACCGATATCCCTCCTCCATTATGGAATCACCGATATCTCTCCTCCGTTTTGGAATCACCAATATCTCCCTTCTATTATGGAATCATCGATATCTCCCCTCCATTATGGAATCATCGATATCTCTCCTCCGTTATGGAATCACCGATATCTCTTCTTCATTATGGAATTACCATTACTTCTCCTCCATTATGGAATCATCATTATTTCTCCTGAATTATGGAATCACCGATATCTCGCCTTCATTACGAAATCACCGTTATCTTCCCTCCGTTATGGAATCACCGATATCTCCCCTGCATTATGGAATCACCGATAACTCCGCTTCATTATAGAGTGACCAATATTTCTCCTCCATTATGGGATCACCAATAACTCTGCTCCATTATGGAGTGACCGATATCTCTCTTCCGTTTTGGAATCACCATTATTTCTCCTCCATTTTGGAATCACCATTATTTCTCGTCCATTATGGAATTACCGATATCTCTCCTCCGTTTTGGAATCACGGGTACCTCCGCCCCATTATGGAATCACCGATACCTCCGCTCCATTATGGAATCATCGATATCTCTCTTCCGTTTTTGAATCACCATTATTTCTTCTCCATTATGGAATCACCATTATTCCTCCTCCATTATGGAATCACCATTATTTCTCCTTCATTATGGAATCACCTTTATTTCTCCTCCATTATGGAATCACCGATATCCCTCCTCCATTATGGAATCACCGATATCCCTCCTCCATTATGGAATCAATGATATCTCCCCTCAATTATGGAATCACCGATACCTCCGCTCCATTATGGAATCACAAATATTTCTCCTCCATTATGGAATCACCAATATCTCTGCTAGGTTTTGGAATCACCGATATATCCCCTCCATTATGGAATTATCGATATCTCTTCTCCATTATGGAATCACCATTATTTCTCGTCCATTATGGAATTACAGATATCTCTCCTCCATTATGGAATCACCGATACCTGCCCTCCATTATGGAATCACCGATATGTCTTCTCCATTATGGAATCACCATACTTCTCCTCCGTTATGGAATCACCGATATTTCTCCTCCATTATGGAATCACCGATATCCCTCCTCCATTATGGAATCACCGATATCTCTCCTCCGTCTTGGAATCACCGATATCTCTCCTCCGCCTTGGAATCACCGGTACCTCCGCTCCATTATGGAATCACCTATATCTCCCCTCCATTATGGAATCACCGATATCTCTCCTCCATTTTGGAATCACCGGTAACTCCGCTCCATTATGGAATCACCGATATCTCTCCTCCGTTTTGGAATCACCAATATCTCACTTCTATTATGGAATCATCCATATCTTCCCTCCATTATGGAATAATCGATATCTCTCCTCCGTTATGGAATCACCGATATCTCTTCTTCATTATGGAATTCCCATTACTTCTCCTCCATTATGGAATCATCATTATTTCTCCTGAATTATGGAATCACCGATATCTCTGCTCCATCTTAGAATCACCGGTACCTCCGCTCCATTATGGAATCACCTATATCTCCCCTCCATTATGGAATCACCGATATCTCTCCTCCGTTTTGGAATCACCGGTAACTCCGCTCCATTATGGAATCACCGATATCTCTCCTCCGTTTTGAAATCACCAATATCTCCCTTCTATTATGGAATCATCGATATATCCCCTCTGTTATGGAATCATCCATATCTCTCCTCCGTTATGGAATCACCGATATCTCTTCTTCATTATGGAATTACCATTACTTCTCCTCCATTAAGGAATCATCATTATTTCTCCTGAATTATGGAATCACCGATATCTCGCCTCCAGTATGGAATCACTGATATCTCTCCGGCATTATGGAATCACCGATATCTCCCCTCCATTACGAAATCACCGTTATTTTCCCTCCGTTATGGAATCACCGATATCTCCCCTGCATTATGGAATCACCGATAACTCCGCTTCATTATAGAGTGACCAATATTTCTCCTCCATTATGGAATCACCAATAACTCTGCTCCATTATGGAGTGACCGATATCTCTCGTCCGTTTTGGAATCACCATTATTTCTCCTCCATTTTGGAATCACCATTATTTCTCGTCCATTATGGAATTACCGATATCTCTCCTCCGTTTTGGAATCACCGGTACCTCCGCCCCATTATGGAATCACCGACACCTCCGCTCCATTATGGAATCATCGATATCTCTCTTCCGTTTTGGAATCACCATTATTTCTCCTCCATTATGGAATCACCGATATCCCCCCTCCATTATGGAATCAATGATATCTCCCCTGAATTATGGAATCACCGATATCTCCGCTCCATTATGGAATCACAAATATTTCTCCTCCGTTATGGAATCACCGATATATCCCCTGCATTATGGATCTATCGAAATCTCCTCTCCGTTATGGAATCACCGATATCTCTTCTCCATTATGGAATCACCATTATTTCTCGTCCATTATGGAATTACCGATATCTCCCCTGCATTATGGAATCACCGATAACTCCGATTCATTATAGAGTGACAAATATTTCTCCTCCATTATGGAATCACCAATAACTCTGCTCCATTATGGAGTGACCGATATCTCTCCTCCGTTTTGGAATCACCGGTACCTCCGCCCCATTATGGAATCACCGATACCTCCGCTCCATTATGGAATCATCGATATCTCTCTTCCGTTTTGGTATCACCATTATTTCTTCTCCATTATGGAATCACCATTATTCCTCCTCCATTATGGAATCACCATTATTTCTCCTTCATTATGGAATCACCATTATTTCTCGTCCATTATGGAATTACCGATATCTCTCCTCCGTTTTGGAATCACCGGTACCTCCGCCCTATTATGGAATCACCGTACCTCCGCTCCATTATGGAATCACCGATATCTCTCTTCCGTTTTGGAATCACCATTATTTCTCCTCCATTATGGAATCACCATTATTTCTCGTCCATTATGGAATTATCGATATCTCTTCTCGATTATGGAATCACGAATATTTCTCTGGCATTATGGAATCACCAATATCTCTCTGGCATTATGGAATCACCATTATTTCTCGTCCATTATGGAATCACCGATATCCCTCCTCCATTATGGAATCAATGATATCTCCCCGGAATTATGGAATCACCGATATCTCCGCTCCATTATGGAATCACAAATATTTCTCCTCCATTATGTCTTCTCCACCAATATCTCTGCTCCGTTTTGGAAACACCGATATATCCCCTGCATTATGGAATTACCGATATCTCCTCTCCGTTATGGAATCACCGATATCTCTTCTCCATTATGGAATCACCGATATCTCTCTGGCATTATGGAATCGCCATTATTTTTCCTTCATAATGGAATCACCATTATTTCTCCTCCATTATGGAATCACCATTATTTCTCCTCCATTATGGAATCTCCGATATCCCTCCTCCATTATGCAATCAATGATATCTCCCCTCTGTTATGGAATCACCGATATCTCTTCTTCATTATGGAATTACCATTACTTCTCCTCCATTATGGAATCATCATTATTTCTCCTCTATTATGGAATCACCCTTATTTTTCCTCCATTATGGAATCACTGATACCTCCCCTACGTTATGGAATCACCGATAACTCCCCGGCATTATGGAATCACCTATATCTCCCCTCCATTATGGAATCACCGATATCTCTGCTCCGTTTTGGAATCACCAATATCTCCCCTCTATTATGGAATCACCGATATCTCTTCTCCGTTATGAAATCACCGATATATCTTCATCATTATGGAATTACCATTATTTTTCATCCATTATGGAATCACCATTATTTTTCCTCGATTATGGAATCACTGATATCTCCCCTCCGTTATGGAATCACCGATAACTCCCCGGCATTATGGAATCACCTATATCTCCCCTGCATTATGGAATCTCCGATATCTCTCATCCGTTTTGGAATCACCGGTAACTCCGCGCCATTATGGAATCACCAATATCTCTCCTCCGTTTTGGAATCACCAATATCTCCCTTCTATTATGGAATCATCGATATCTACCCTCCGTTATGCAATCAACGATAACTCCGCTTCATAATTGAGTGACCAATATTTCTCCTCCATTATGGGATCACTTATATCTCTCCTCCATTATGGAATCAACGATATCTCTCCTCCGTTTTGGAATCACCGGTACCTCCGCTCCATTATAGAATCACCTATATCTCCCCTCCATTATGGAATCACCGATATCTCTCCTCCGTTTTGGAATCACCGGTAACTCCGCTCCATTATGGAATCACCAGTATCTCTCCTCCGTTTTGGAATCACCAATATCTCCCCTCTATTATGGAATCATCGATATCTCCCCTCCGATATGGAATCACCGATATCTCTTCTTCATTATGGAATTACCATTATTTCTCCTCCGTTTTGGAATCACCGGTACCTCCGCCCAATTATGGAATCACCGATACCTCCGCTCCATTATGGAATCACCGATATCTCTCTTCCGTTTTGGAATCACCATTATTTCTCCTCCATTATGGAATCACCATTATTTCTCGTCCATTATGGAATTTCCGATATCCCTCCTGCATTATGGAATCTATGATATCTCCCCTCAATTATGGAATCACCGATACCTCCGCTCCATTATGGAATCACAAATATTTCTCCTCCATTATGGAATCACCAATATCTCTGCTCCGTTTTGGAATCACCGATATATCCCCTCCATTATGGAATTATCGATATCTCCTCTCCGTTATGGAATCACCGATATCTCTTCTCCATTATGGAATCAGCATTATTTCTCGTCCATTATCGAATTACCGATAACTCGCCTCCATTATGGAATCACCGATACCTGCCCACCATTATGGAATCACTGATATCTTCCCTCCGTTATGGAATCACCGATATCTTCCCTCCATTATGGAATCACCGATAACACCGCTTCATTATAGAGTGACCAATATTTCTCCTCCATTATGGAATCACCAATAACTCTGCTCCATTATGGAGTGACCGATATCTCTCTTCCGTTTTGGAATCACCATTATTTCTCCTCCATTTTGGAATCACCATTATTTCTCGTCCATTATGGAATTACCGATATCTCTCCTCCGTTTTGGAATCACCGGTACCTTCGCCCCATTATGGAATCACCGACACCTCCGCTCCATTATGGAATCATCGATATCTCTCTTCCGTTTTGGAATCACCATTATTTCTCCTCCATTATGGAATCACCATTATTTCTCCTCCATTATGGAATCACCATTATTTCTCCTTCATTATGGAATCACCATTATTTCTCGTCCATTATGGAATTACCGATATCTCTCCTCCGTTTTGGAATCACCGGTATCTCCGCTCCATTATGGAATCACCGATATCTCTTTTCCGTTTTGGAATCACCATTATTTCTCCTCCATTATGGAATCACCATTATTTCTCGTCCATTATGGAATTACCGATATCTCTTCTCCATTATGGAATCACCATTATTTCTCCTCCATTATGGAATCACCGATATAACCCCTGCATTATGGATCTATCGAAATCTCCTCTCCGTTATGGAATCACCATTATTTCTCGTCCATTATGGAATTACCGATATCTCTTCTCCATTATGGAATCACCATTATTTCTCGTCCATTATGGAATTACCGATATCTCTCCTCCATTTTGGAATCACCGATATCTCTCTGGCATTATGGAATCGCCATTATTTCTCCTTCATTATGGAATCACCATTATTTCTCCTCCATTATGGAATCACCATGATTTCTCCTTCATTATGGAATCACCATTATTTCTCCTCCATTATGGAATCAATGATATCTCCCCTCAATTATGGAATCACCGATACCTCCGCTCCATTATGGAATCACAAATATTTCTCCTCCATTAAGGAATCACCAATATCTCTGCTACGTTTTGGAATCACCGATATATCCCCTCCATTATGGAATTATCGATATCTCCTCTCCGTTATGGAATCACCGATATCTCTTCTCCATTATGGAATCACCATTATTTCTCGTCCATTATGGAATTACAGATATCTCTCCTCCATTATGGAATCACCGATACCTGCTCACCATTATGGAATCACCGATATCTCTTCTCCATTATGGAATCACCATACTTCTCCTCCATTATGGAATCACCATACTTCTCCTCCATTATGGAATCACCGATATTTCTCCTCCATTATAGAATCACCGATATCCCTCCTCCATTATGGAATCACCGATATCTCTCCTCCGTCTTGGAATCACCGGTAACTCCGCTCCATTATGGAATCACCGATATCTCTCCTCCGTTTTGGAATCACCAATATCTCCCTTCTATTATGGAATCATCGATATCTCCCCTCCATTATGGAATCATCGATATCTCTCCTCCGTTATGGAATCACCGATATCTCTTCTTCATTATGGAATTACCATTACTTCTCCTCCATTATGGAATCACCGATATCTCGCCTCCATTACGAAATCAACGTTATCTTCCCTCCGTTATGGAATCACCGATATCTCCCCTGCATTATGGAATAACCAATAACTCTGCTCCATTATGGAGTGATGGATATCTCTCTTCCGTTTTGGAATCACCATTATTTCTCTTCCATTTTGGAATCACCATTATTTCTCGTCCATTATGGAATTACCGATATCTCTCCTCCGTTTTGGAATCACCGGTACCTCCGCCCCATTATGGAATCACCGATACCTCCGCTCCATTATGGAATCATCGATATCTCTCTTCCGTTTTGGAATCACCATTATTTCTTCTCCATTATGGAATCACCATTATTCCTCCTCCATTATGGAATCACCATTATTTCTCCTTCATTATGTAATAACTATTATTTCTCGTCCATTATGGAATTACCGATATCTGTCCTCCGTTTTGGAATCACCGGTACCTCCGCCCTATTATGGAATCACCGTACCTCCGCTCCATTATGGAATCACCGATATCTCTCTTCCGTTTTGGAATCACCATTATTTCTCCTCCATTATGGAATCACCACTATTTCTCGTCCATTATGGAATTACCGATATCTCTTCTCCATTATGGAATCACCAATATCTCTCTGGCATTATGGAATCACCATTATTTCTCCTCCATTATGGAATCACCGATATCCCTCCTCCATTATGGAATCAATAATATCTCCCCTGAGTTATGGAATCACCGATATCTCCGCTCCATTATGGAATCACCATTATTTCTCCTCCATTATGGAATCACCATTATTTCTCCTTCATTATGGAATCACCATTATTTGTCGTCCATTATGGAATTACCGATATCTCTCCTCCGTTTTGGAATCACCGGTATCTCCGCTCCATTATGGAATCACCGATATCTCTCTTCCGTTTTGGAATCACCATTATTTCTCCTCCATTATGGAATCACCAATATCTCTGCTCCGTTTTGGAATCACCGATATATCCCCTCCATTATGGAATTATCGATATCTCCTCTCCGTTATGGAATCACCGATATCTCTTCTCCATTATGGAATCAGCATTATTTCTCGTCCATTATGGAATTACCGATAACTCGCCTCCATTATGGAATCACCGATACCTGCCCACCATTATGGAATCACTGATATCTTCCCTCCGTTATGGAATCACCGATATCTTCCCTCCATTATGGAATCACCGATAACACCGCTTCATTATAGAGTGACCAATATTTCTCCTCCATTATGGAATCACCAATAACTCTGCTCCATTATGGAGTGACCGATACCTCTCTTCCGTTTTGGAATCACCATTATTTCTCCTCCATTTTGGAATCACCATTATTTCTCGTCCATTATGGAATTACCGATATCTCTCCTCCGTTTTGGAATCACCGGTACCTTCGCCCCATTATGGAATCACCGACAATTCCGCTCCATTATGGAATCATCGATATCTCTCTTCCGTTTTGGAATCACCATTATTTCTCCTCCATTATGGTATCACCATTATTTCTCCTCCATTACGGAATCACCATTATTTCTCCTTCATTATGAAATCACCATTATTTCTCGTCCATTATGGAATTACCGATATCTCTCCTCCGTTTTGGAATCACCGGTATCTCCGCTCCATTATGGAATCACCGATATCTCTTTTCCGTTTTGGAATCACCATTATTTCTCCTCCATTATGGAATCACCATTATTTCTCGTCCATTATGGAATTACCGATATCTCTTCTCCATTATGGAATCACCATTATTTCTCCTCCATTATGGAATCACCGATATAACCCCTGCATTATGGATCTATCGAAATCTCCTCTCCGTTATGGAATCACCATTATTTCTCGTCCATTATGGAATTACCGATATCTCTTCTCCATTATGGAATCACCATTATTTCTCGTCCATTATGGAATTACCGATATCTCTCCTCCATTTTGGAATCACCGATATCTCTCTGGCATTATGGAATCGCCATTATTTCTCCTTCATTATGGAATCACCATTATTTCTCCTCCATTATGGAATCACCATGATTTCTCCTTCATTATGGAATCACCATTATTTCTCCTCCATTATGGAATCAATGATATCTCCCCTCAATTATGGAATCAACGATACCTCCGCTCCATTATGGAATCACAAATATTTCTCCTCCATTATGGAATCACCAATATCTCTGCTACGTTTTGGAATCACCGATATATCCCCTCCATTATGGAATTATCGATATCTCCTCTCCGTTATGGAATCACCGATATCTCTTCTCCATTATGGAATCACCATTATTTCTCGTCCATTATGAAATTACAGATATCTCTCCTCCATTATGGAATCACCGACACCTGCTCACCATTATGGAATCACCGGTATCTCTTCTCCATTAAGGAATCACCATACTTCTCCTCCATTATGGAATCACCGATATTTCTCCTCCATTATAGAATCACCGATATCCCTCCTCCATTATGGAATCACCGATATCTCTCCTCCGTTTTGGAATCACCGGTAACTCCGCTCCATTATGGAATCACCGATATCTCTCCTCCGTTTTGGAATCACCAATATCTCCCTTCTATTATGGAATCATCGATATCTCCCCTCCATTATGGAATCATCGATATCTCTCCTCCGTTATGGAATCACCGATATCTCTTCTTCATTATGGAATTACCATTACTTCTCCTCCATTATGGAATCATCATTATTTCTCCTGAATTATGGAATCACCGATATCTCGCCTTCATTACGAAATCACCGTTATCTTCCCTCCGTTATGGAATCACCGATATCTCCCCTGCATTATGGAATCACCGATAACTCCGCTTCATTATAGAGTGACCAATATTTCTCCTCCATTATGGGATCACCAATAACTCTGCTCCATTATGGAGTGACCGATATCTCTCTTCCGTTTTGGAATCACCATTATTTCTCCTCCATTTTGGAATCACCATTATTTCTCGTTCATTATGGAATTACCGATATCTCTCCTGCGTTTTGGAATCACGGGTACCTACGCCCCATTATGGAATCACCGATACCTCCGCTCCATTATGGAATCATCGATATCTCTCTTCCGTTTTTGAATCACCATTATTTCTTCTCCATTATGGAATCACCATTATTCCTCCTCCATTATGGAATCACCATTATTTCTCCTTCATTATGGAATCACCTTTATTTCTCCTCCATTATGGAATCACCGATATCCCTCCTCCATTATGGAATCAATGATATCTCCCCTCAATTATGGAATCACCGATACCTCCGCTCCATTATGGAATCACAAATATTTCTTCTCCATTATGGAATCACCAATATCTCTGCTAGGTTTTGGAATAACCGATATATCCCCTCCATTATGGAATTATCGATATCTCTTCTCCATTATGGAATCACCATTATTTCTCGTCCATTATGGAATTACAGATATCTCTCCTCCATTATGGAATCACCGATACCTGCCCTCCATTATGGAATCACCGATATGTCTTCTCCATTATGGAATCACCATACTTCTCCTCCGTTATGGGATCACCGATATTTCTCCTCCATTATGGAATCACCGATATCCCTCCTCCATTATGGAATCACCGATATCTCTCCTCCGTCTTGGAATCACCGATATCTCTCCTCCGTCTTGGAATCACCGATATCTCTCCTCCATCTTGGAATCACCGGTACCTCCGCTCCATTATGGAATCACCTATATCTCCCCTCCATTATGGAATCACCGATATCTCTCCTCCATTTTGGAATCACCGGTAACTCCGCTCCATTATGGAATCACCGATATCTCTCCTCCGTTTTGGAATCACCAATATCTCACTTCTATTATGGAATCATCGATATCTTTCCTCCATTATGGAATCATCGATATCTCTCCTCCGTTATGGAATCACCGATATCTCTTCTTCATTATGGAATTACCATTACTTCTCCTCCATTATGGAATCATCATTATTTCTCCTGAATTATGGAATCACCGATATCTCTGCTCCATCTTAGAATCACCGGTACCTCCGCTCCATTATGGAATCACCTATATCTCCCCTCCATTATGGAATCACCGATATCTCTCCTCCGTTTTGGAATCACCGGTAACTCCGCTCCATTATGGAATCACCGATATCTCTCCTCCGTTTTGAAATCACCAATATCTCCCTTCTATTATGGAATCATCGATATATCCCCTCTGTTATGGAATCATCTATATCTCTCCTCCGTTATGGAATCACCGATATCTCTTCTTCATTATGGAATTACCATTACTTCTCCTCCATTAAGGAATCATCATTATTTCTCCTGAATTATGGAATCACCGATATCTCGCCTCCAGTATGGAATCACTGATATCTCTCCAGCATTATGGAATCACCGATATCTCCCCTCCATTACGAAATCACCGTTATTTTCCCTCCGTTATGGAATCACCGATATCTCCCCTGCATTATGGAATCACCGATAACTCCGCTTCATTATAGAGTGACCAATATTTCTCCTCCATTATGGAATCACCAATAACTCTGCTCCATTATGGAGTGACCGATATCTCTCTTCCGTTTTGGAATCACCATTATTTCTCCTCCATTTTGGAATCACCATTATTTCTCGTCCATTATGGAATTACCGATATCTCTCCTCCGTTTTGGAATCACCGGTACCTCCGCCCAATTTTGGAATCACCGTACCTCCGCTCCATTATGGAATCACCGATATCTCTCTTCCGTTTTGGAATCACCATTATTTCTCCTCCATTATGGAATCACCATTATTTCTCGTCCATTATGGAATTACCGATATCTCTTCTCCATTATGGAATCACCATTATTTCTCCTCCATTATGGAATCACCGATATCCCCCCTCCATTATGGAATCAATGATATCTCCCCTGAATTATGGAATCACCGATATCTCCGCTCCATTATGGAATCACAAATATTTCTCCTCCATTATGGAATCACCGATATATCCCCTGCATTATGGATCTATCGAAATCTCCTCTCCGTTATGGAATCACCGATATCTCTTCTCCACTATGGAATCACCATTATTTCTCGTCCATTAAGGAATTACCGATATCTCTCCTCCATTTTGGAATCACCGATATCTCTCTGGCATTATGGAATCGCCATTATTTCTCCTTCATTATGGAATCACCATTATTTCTCCTCCATTATGGAATCACCATGATTTCTCCTTCATTATGGAATCACCATTATTTCTCCTCCATTATGGAATCAATGATATCTCCCCTCAATTATGGAATCACCGATACCTCCGCTCCATTATGGAATCACAAATATTTCTCCTCCATTATGGAATCACCAATATCTCTGCTACGTTTTGGAATCACCGATATATCCCCTCCATTATGGAATTATCGATATCTCCTCTCCGTTATGGAATCACCGATATCTCTTCTCCATTATGGAATCACCATTATTTCTCCTCCATTATGGAATTACAGATATCTCTCCTCCATTATGGAATCACCGATACCTGCCCTCCATTATGGAATCACCGTACCTGCCCTCCATTATGGAATCACCGTACCTCCGCTCCATTATGGAATCACCGATATCTCTCTTCCGTTTTGGAATCACCATTATTTCTCCTCCATTATGGAATCACCATTATCTCTCGTCCATTATGGAATTACCGATATCTCTTCTCCATTATGGAATCACCATTATTCCTCCTCCATTATGGAATCACCATTATTTCTCCTTCATTATGGAATCACCTTTATTTCTCCTCCATTATGGAATCACCGATATCCCTCCTCCATTATGGAATCACCGATATCCCTCCTCCATTATGGAATCAATGATATCTCCCCTCAATTATGGAATCACCGATACCTCCGCTCCATTATGGAATCACAAATATTTCTCCTCCATTATGGAATCACCAATATCTCTGCTAGGTTTTGGAATCACCGATATATCCCCTCCATTATGGAATTATCGATATCTCTTCTCCATTATGGAATCACCATTATTTCTCGTCCATTATGGAATTACAGATATCTCTCCTCCATTATGGAATCACCGATACCTGCCCTCCATTATGGAATCACCGATATGTCTTCTCCATTATGGAATCACCATACTTCTCCTCCGTTATGGAATCACCGATATTTCTCCTCCATTATGGAATCACCGATATCCCTCCTCCATTATGGAATCACCGATATCTCTCCTTTGTCTTGGAATCACCGATATCTCTCCTCCGTCTTGGAATCACCGGTACCTCCGCCCCATTATGGAATCACCTATATCTCCCCTCCATTATGCAATCACCGATATCTCTCCTCCATTTTGGAATCACCGGTAACTCCGCTCCATTATGGAATCACCGATATCTCTCCTCCGTTTTGGAATCACCAATATCTCACTTCTATTATGGAATCATCGAAATCTTCCCTCCATTATGGAATCATCGATATCTCTCCTCCGTTATGGAATCACCGATATCTCTTCTTCATTATGGAATTACCATTACTTCTCCTCCATTATGGAATCATCATTATTTCTCCTGAATTATGGAATCACCGATATCTCTGCTCCATCTTAGAATCACCGGTACCTCCGCTCCATTATGGAATCACCTATATCTCCCCTCCATTATGGAATCACCGATATCTCTCCTCCGTTTTGGAATCACCGGTAACTCCGCTCCATTATGGAATCACCGATATCTCTCCTCCGTTTTGAAATCACCAATATCTCCCTTCTATTATGGAATCATCGATATATCCCCTCTGTTATGGAATCATCCATATCTCTCCTCCGTTATGGAATCACCGATATCTCTTCTTCATTATGGAATTACCATTACTTCTCCTCCATTAAGGAATCATCATTATTTCTCCTGAATTATCGAATCACCGATATCTCGCCTCCAGTATGGAATCACTGATATCTCTCCGGCATTATGGAATCACCGATATCTCCCCTCCATTACGAAATCACCGTTATTTTCCCTCCGTTATGGAATCACCGATATCTCCCCTGCATTATGGAATCACCGATAACTCCGCTTCATTATAGAGTGACCAATATTTCTCCTCCATTATGGAATCACCAATAACTCTGCTCCATTATGGAGTGACCGATATCTCTCTTCCGTTTTGGAATCACCATTATTTCTCCTCCATTTTGGAATCACCATTATTTCTCGTCCATTATGGAATTACCGATATCTCTCCTCCGTTTTGGAATCACCGGTACCTCCGCCCCATTATGGAATCACCGACACCTCCGCTCCATTATGGAATCATCGATATCTCTCTTCCGTTTTGGAATCACCATTATTTCCTCCATTATGGAATCACCATTATTTCTCCTCCACTATGGAATCACCATGATTTCTCCTTCATTATGGAATCACCATTATTTCTCGTCCATTATGGAATTACCGATATCTCTCCTCCGTTTTGGAATCACCGGTACCTCCACCCAATTATGGAATCACCGTACCTCCGCTCCATTATGGAATCACCGATATCTCTTCTCCATTATGGAATCACCATTATTTCTCCTCCATTATGGAATCACCGATATCCCCCCTCCATTATGGAATCAATGATATCTCCCCTGAATTATGGAATCACCGATATCTCCGCTCCATTATGGAATCACAAATATTTCTCCTCCATTATGGAATCACCGATATATCCCCTGCATTATGGATCTATCGAAATCTCCTCTCCGTTATGGAATCACCGATATCTCTTCTCCATTATGGAATCACCATTATTTCTCGTCCATTATGGAATTACCGATATCTCCCCTGCATTATGGAATCACCGATAACTCCGATTCATTATAGAGTGACAAATATTTCTCCTCCATTATGGAATCATCAATAACTCTGCTCCATTATGGAGTGACCGATATCTCTCCTCCGTTTTGGAATCACCGGTACCTCCGCCCCATTATGGAATCACCGATACCTCCGCTCCATTATGGAATCATCGATATCTCTCTTCCGTTTTGGAATCACCATTATTTCTTCTCCATTATGGAATCACCATTATTCCTCCTCCATTATGGAATCACCATTATTTCTCCTTCATTATGGAATCACCATTATTTCTCGTCCATTATGGAATTACCGATATCTCTCCTCCGTTTTGGAATCACCGGTACCTCCGCCCTATTATGGAATCACCGTACCTCCGCTCCATTATGGAATCACCGATATCTCTCTTCCGTTTTGGAATCACCATTATTTCTCCTCCATTATGGAATCACCATTATTTCTCGTCCATTATGGAATTATCGATATCTCTTCTCGATTATGGAATCACGAATATTTCTCTGGCATTATGGAATCACCAATATCTCTCTGGCATTATGGAATCACCATTATTTCTCCTCCATTATGGAATCACCGATATCCCTCCTCCATTATGGAATCAATGATATCTCCCCGGAATTATGGAATCACCGATATCTCCGCTCCATTATGGAATCACAAATATTTCTCCTCCATTATGGAATCACCAATATCTCTGCTCCGTTTTGGAAACACCGATATATCCCCTGCATTATGGAATTACCGATATCTCCTCTTCGTTATGGAATCACCGATATCTCTTCTCCATTATGGAATCACCGATATCTCTCTGGCATTATGGAATCGCCATTATTTTTCCTTCATAATGGAATCACCATTATTTCTCCTCCATTATGGAATCACCATTATTTCTCCTCCATTATGGAATCTCCGATATCCCTCCTCCATTATGCAATCAATGATATCTCCCCTCTGTTATGGAATCACCGATATCTCTTCTTCATTATGGAATTACCATTACTTCTCCTCCATTATGGAATCATCATTATTTCTCCTCTATTATGGAATCACCCTTATTTTTCCTCCATTATGGAATCACTGATACCTCCCCTACGTTATGGAATCACCGATAACTCCCCGGCATTATGGAATCACCTATATCTCCCCTCCATTATGGAATCACCGATATCTCTTCTCCGTTATGAAATCACCGATATATCTTCATCATTATGGAATTACCATTATTTTTCATCCATTATGGAATCACCATTATTTTTCCTCCATTATGGAATCACTGATATCTTCCCTCCGTTATGGAATCACCGATAACTCCCCGGCATTATGGAATCACCTATATCTCCCCTGCATTATGGAATCACCGATATCTCTCATCCGTTTTGGAATCACCGGTAACTCCGCGCCATTATGGAATCACCAATATCTCTCCTCCGTTTTGGAATCACCAATATCTCCCTTCTATTATGGAATCATCGATATCTACCCTCCGTTATGGAATCACCGATAACTCCGCTTCATAATTGAGTGACCAATATTTCTCCTCCATTATGGGATCACTTATATCTCTCCTCCATTATGGAATCAACGATATCTCTTCTCCGTTTTGGAATCACCG
The DNA here is from genome assembly GCF_987345545.1 of Pholcus phalangioides. NCBI lineage: Eukaryota > Metazoa > Arthropoda > Arachnida > Araneae > Pholcidae > Pholcus > Pholcus phalangioides. The sequence goes on along the minus strand of NW_028301608.1, from coordinate 40,212,317 downwards.
GTACCTCCGCTCCATTATAGAATCACCTATATCTCCCCTCCATTATGGAATCACCGATATCTCTCCTCCGTTTTGGAATCACCGGTAACTCCGCTCCATTATGGAATCACCAGTATCTCTCCTCCGTTTTGGAATCACCAATATCTCCCCTCTATTATTGAATCATCGATATCTCCCCTCCGATATGGAATCACCGATATCTCTTCTTCATTATGGAATTACCATTATTTCTCCTCCGTTTTGGAATCACCGGTACCTCCGCCCAATTATGGAATCACCGATACCTCCGCTCCATTATGGAATCACCGATATCTCTCTTCCGTTTTGGAATCACCATTATTTCTCCTCCATTATGGAATCACCATTATTTCTCGTCCATTATGGAATTTCCGATATCCCTCCTCCATTATGGAATCTATGATATCTCCCCTCAATTATGGAATCACCGATACCTCCGCTCCATTATGGAATCACAAATATTTCTCCTCCATTATGGAATCACCAATATCTCTGCTCCGTTTTGGAATCACCGATATACCCCCTCCATTATGGAATTATCGATATCTCCTCTCCGTTATGGAATCACCGATATCTCTTCTCCATTATGGAATCAGCATTATTTCTCGTCCATTATGGAATTACCGATAACTCGCCTCCATTATGGAATCACCGATACCTGCCCACCATTATGGAATCACTGATATCTTCCCTCCGTTATGGAATCACCGATATCTTCCCTCCATTATAGAATCACCGATAACACCGCTTCATTATAGAGTGACCAATATTTATCCTCCATTATGGAATCACCAATAACTCTGCTCCATTATGGAGTGACCGATATCTCTCTTCCGTTTTGGAATCACCATTATTTCTCCTCCATTTTGGAATCACCATTATTTCTCGTCCATTATGGAATTACCGATATCTCTCTTCCGTTTTGGAATCACCATTATTTCTCCTCCATTTTGGAATCACCATTATTTCTCGTCCATTATGGAATCATCGATATCTCTCTTCCGTTTTGGAATCACCATTATTTCTCCTCCATTATGGAATCACCATTATTTCTCCTCCATTATGGAATCACCATTATTTCTCCTTCATTATGGAATCACCATTATTTCTCGTCCATTATGGAATTACCGATATCTCTCCTCCGTTTTGGAATCACCGGTATCTCCGCTCCATTATGGAATCACCGATATCTCTTTTCCGTTTTGGAATCACCATTATTTCTCCTCCATTATGGAATCACCATTATTTCTCGTCCATTATGGAATTACCGATATCTCTTCTCCATTATGGAATCACCATTATTTCTCTTCCATTATGGAATCACCGATATAACCCCTGCATTATGGATCTATCGAAATCTCCTCTCCGTTATGGAATCACCTTTATTTCTCGTCCATTATGGAATTACCGATATCTCTTCTCCATTATGGAATCACCATTATTTCTCGTCCATTATGGAATTACCGATATCTCTTCTCCATTATGGAATCACCATTATTTCTCGTCCATTATGGAATTACCGATATCTCTCCTCCATTTTGGAATCACCGATATCTCTCTGGCATTATGGAATCGCCATTATTTCTCCTTCATTATGGAATCACCATTATTTCTCCTCCATTATGGAATCACCATGATTTCTCCTTCATTATGGAATCACCATTATTTCTCCTCCATTATGGAATCAATGATATCTCCCCTCAATTATGGAATCACCGATACCTCCGCTCCATTATGGAATCACAAATATTTCTCCTCCATTATGGAATCACCAATATCTCTGCTACGTTTTGGAATCACCGATATATCCCCTCCATTATGGAATTATCGATATCTCCTCTCCGTTATGGAATCACCGATATCTCTTCTCCATTATGGAATCACCATTATTTCTCGTCCATTATGAAATTACAGATATCTCTCCTCCATTATGGAATCACCGACACCTGCTCACCATTATGGAATCACCGATATCTCTTCTCCATTAAGGAATCACCATACTTCTCCTCCATTATGGAATCACCGATATTTCTCCTCCATTATAGAATCACCGATATCCCTCCTCCATTATGGAATCACCGATATCTCTCCTCCGTTTTGGAATCACCGGTAACTCCGCTCCATTATGGAATCACCGATATCTCTCCTCCGTTTTGGAATCACCAATATCTCCCTTCTATTATGGAATCATCGATATCTCCCCTCCATTATGGAATCATCGATATCTCTCCTCCGTTATGGAATCACCGATATCTCTTCTTCATTATGGAATTACCATTACTTCTCCTCCATTATGGAATCATCATTATTTCTCCTGAATTATGGAATCACCGATATCTCGTCTTCATTACGAAATCACCGTTATCTTCCCTCCGTTATGGAATCACCGATATCTCCCCTGCATTATGGAATCACCGATAACTCCGCTTCATTATAGAGTGACCAATATTTCTCCTCCATTATGGAATCACCAATAACTCTGCTCCATTATGGAGTGACCGATATCTCTCCTCCGTTTTGGAATCACCGGTACCTCCGCCCCATTATGGAATCACCGATACCTCCGCTCCATTATGGAATCATCGATATCTCTCTTCCGTTTTGGAATCACCATTATTTCTTCTCCATTATGGAATCACCATCATTCCTCCTCCATTATGGAATCACCATTATTTCTCCTTCATTATGGAATCACCATTATTTCTCGTCCATTATGGAATTACCGATATCTCCCCTCCGTTTTGGAATCACCGGTACCTCCGCCCTATTATGGAATCACCGTACCTCCGCTCCATTATGGAATCACCGATATCTCTCTTCCGTTTTGGAATCACCATTATTTCTCCTCCATTATGGAATCACCATTATTTCTCGTCCATTATGGAATTATCGATATCTCTTCTCGATTATGGAATCACGAATATCTCTCTGGCATTATGGAATCACCAATATCTCTCTGGCATTATGGAATCACCATTATTTCTCCTCCATTATGGAATCACCGATATCCCTCCTCCATTATGGAATCAATGATATCTCCCCGGAATTATGGAATCACCGATATCTCCGCTCCATTATGGAATCACAAATATTTCTCCTCCATTATGGAATCACCAATATCTCTGCTCCGTTTTGGAATCACCGATATATCCCCTGCAATATGGAATTATCGATATCTCCTCTCCGTTATGGAATCACCGATATCTCTTCTCCATTATGGAATCACCGATATCTCTCTGGCATTATGGAATCGCCATTATTTTTCTGTCATAATGGAATCACCATTATTTCTCCTCCAATATGGGATCACCATTATTTCTCCTTCATTATGGAATCACCATTATTTCTCCTCCATTATGGAATCACCGATATCCCTCCTCCATTATGCAATCAATGATATCTCCCCTCTGTTATGGAATCACCGATATCTCTTCTTCATTATGGAATTACCATTACTTCTCCTCCATTATGGAATCATCATTATTTCTCCTCTATTATGGAATCACCCTTATTTTTCCTCCATTATGGAATCACTGATATCTCCCCTACGTTATGGAATCACCGATAACTCCCCGGCATTATGGAATCACCTATATCTCCCCTCCATTATGGAATCACCGATATCTCTGCTCCGTTTTGGAATCACCAATATCTCCCCTCTATTATGGAATCACCGATATCTCTTCTCCGTTATGAAATCACCGATATATCTTCATCATTATGGAATTACCATTATTTTTCATCCATTATGGAATCACCATTATTTCACCTCCATTATGGAATCACCGATATCCCTCCTCCATTATGCAATCAATGATATCTCCCCTCTGTTATGGAATCACCGATATCTCCCCTGCATTATGGAATCACCGATATCTCTCATCCGTTTTGGAATCACCGGTAACTCCGCTCCATTATGGAATCACCAATATCTCTCCTCCGTTTTGGAATCACCAATATCTCCCCTCCATTATGGAATCATCGATATCTCCCCTCCGTTATGGAATCACCGATAACTCCGCTTCATAATTGAGTGACCAATATTTCTCCTCCATTATGGGATCACTTATATCTCCCCTCCATTATGGAATCACCGATATCTCTCCTCCGTTTTGGAATCACCGGTAACTCTGCTCCATTATGGAATCACCAGTATCTCTCCTCCGTTTTGGAATCACCAATATCTCCCCTCTATTATGGAATCATCGATATCTCCCCTCCGATATGGAATCACCGATATCTCTTCTTCATTATGGAATTACCATTATTTCTCCTCCGTTTTGGAATCACCGGTACCTCCGCCCAATTATGGAATCACCGATACCTCCGCTCCATTATGGAATCACCGATATCTCTCTTCCGTTTTGGAATCACCATTATTTCTCCTCCATTATGGAATCACCATTATTTCTCCTCCATTATGGAATCACCAATATCTCTGCTTCGTTTTGGAATCACCGATATATCCCCTCCATTATGGAATTATCGATATCTCCTCTCCGTTATGGAATCACCGATATCTCTTCTGCATTATGGAATCAGCATTATTTCTCGTCCATTATGGAATTACCGATATCTCGCCTCCATTATGGAATCACAGATACCTGCCCACCATTATGGAATCACTGATATCTTCCCTCCGTTATGGAATCACCGATATCTTCCCTCCATTATGGAATCACCGATAACACCGCTTCATTATAGAGTGACCAATATTTCTCCTCCATTATGGAATCACCAATAACTCTGCTCCATTATGGAGTGACCGATATCTCTCTTCCGTTTTGGAATCACCATTATTTCTCCTCCATTTTGGAATCACCATTTTTTCTCGTCCATTATGGAATTACCGATATCTCTCCTCCGTTTTGGAATCACCGGTACCTTCGCCCCATTATGGAATCACCGACACCTCCGCTCCATTATGGAATCATCGATATCTCTCTTCCGTTTTGGAATCACCATTATTTCTCCTCCATTATGGAATCACCATTATTTCTCCTCCAATATGGAATCACCATTATTTCTCCTTCATTATGGAATCACCATTATTTCTCGTCCATTATGGAATTACCGATATCTCTCCTCCGTTTTGGAATCACCGGTATCTCCGCTCCATTATGGAATCACCGATATCTCTCTTCCGTTTTGGAATCACCATTATTTCTTCTCCATTATGGAATCACCATTATTTCTCGTCCATTATGGAATTACCGATATCTCTTCTCCATTATGGAATCACCATTATTTCTCCTCCATTATGGAATCACCGATATCCCTCCTCCATTATGGAATCAATGATATCTCCCCTGAATTATGGAATCACCGATATCTCCGCTCCATTATGGAATCACAAATATTTCTCCTCCATTATGGAATCACCGATATATCCCCTGCATTATGGATCTATCGAAATCTCCTCTCCGTTATGGAATCACCGATATCTCTTCTCCATTATGGAATCACCATTATTTCTCGTCCATTATGGAGTTACCGATATCTCTCCTCCATTTTGGAATCACCGATATCTCTCTGGCATTATGGAATCGCCATTATTTCTCCTTCATTATGGAATCACCATTATTTCTCCTCCATTATGGAATCACCATGATTTCTCCTTCATTATGGAATCACCATTATTTCTCCTCCATTATGGAATCAATGATATCTCCCCTCAATTATGGAATCACCGATACCTCCGCTCCATTATGGAATCACAAATATTTCTCCTCCATTATGGAATCACCAATATTTCTGCTACGTTTTGGAATCACCGATATATCCCCTCCATTATGGAATTATCGATATCTCCTCTCCGTTATGGAATCACCGATATCTCTTCTCCATTATGGAATCACCATTATTTCTCGTCCATTATGGAATTACAGATATCTCTCCTCCATTATGGAATCACCATTATTTCTCGTCCATTATGGAATTACAGATATCTCTCCTCCATTATGGAATCACCGATACCTGCCCACCATTATGGAATCACCGATATCTCTTCTCCATTATGGAATCACCATACTTCTCCTCCATTATGGAATCACCGATATTTCTCCTCCATTATAGAATCACCGATATCCCTCCTCCATTATGGAATCACCGATATCTCTCCTCCGTCTTGGAATCACCGGTACCTCCGCTCCATTATGGAATCACCTATATCTCCCCTCCATTATGGAATCACCGATATCTCTCCTCCGTTTTGGAATCACCGGTAACTCCGCTCTATTATGGAATCATCGATATCTCCCCTCCATTATGGAATCATCGATATCTCTCCTCCGTTATGGAATCACCGATATCTCTTCTTCATTATGGAATTACCATTACTTCTTCTCCATTATGAAATCACCGATATCTCGCCTCCATTACGAAATCAACGTTATCTTCCCTCCGTTATGGAATCACCGATATCTCCCCTGCATTATGGAATAACCAATAACTCTGCTCCATTATGGAGTGATGGATATCTCTCTTCCGTTTTGGAATCACCATTATTTCTCTTCCATTTTGGAATCACCATTATTTCTCGTCCATTATGGAATTACCGATATCTCTCCTCCGTTTTGGAATCACCGGTACCTCCGCCCCATTATGGAATCACCGATACCTCCGCTCCATTATGGAATCATCGATATCTCTCTTCCGTTTTGGAATCACCATTATTTCTTCTCCATTATGGAATCACCATTATTTCTTCTCCATTATGGAATCACCATTATTTCTCCTCCATTATGGAATCACCACTATTTCTCGTCCATTATGGAATTACCGATATCTCTTCTCCATTATGGAATCACCAATATCTCTCTGGCATTATGGAATCACCATTATTTCTCCTCCATTATGGAATCACCGATATCCCTCCTCCATTATGGAATCAATAATATCTCCCCTGAGTTATGGAATCACCGATATCTCCGCTCCATTATGGAATCACCATTATTTCTCCTCCATTATGGAATCACCATTATTTCTCCTTCATTATGGAATCACCATTATTTGTCGTCCATTATGGAATTACCGATATCTCTCCTCCGTTTTGGAATCACCGGTATCTCCGCTCCATTATGGAATCACCGATATCTCTCTTCCGTTTTGGAATCACCATTATTTCTCCTCCATTATGGAATCACCATTATTTCTCGTCCATTATGGAATTACCGATATCTCTTCTCCATTATGGAATCACCATTATTTCTCCTCCTTTATGGAATCACCGATATCCCTCCTCCATTATGGAATCAATATCTCCCCTGAATTATGGAATCACCGATATCTCCGCTCCATTATGGAATCACAAATATTTCTCCTCCATTATGGAATCACCGATATATCCCCTTCATTATGGATCTATCGAAATCTCCTCTCCGTTGTGGAATCACCGATATCTCTTCTCCATTATGGAATCACCATTATTTCACAAGCACCTCCACACTTGTCCGACTCTTTTCTAGTGTCGGATTTGATTGGATAGTTAGTATCACGTGATCAATGACGTCTGATTAAGGATTTCCTCTCTAGTTTTGGCTGTTCTTCGTAGTTATGACGATTTTATTTATATTTTTGACATTATCAGCCAATCAGAATAAGGCTACTGTGACGTTATAGAAACATCACCGTATGTGTAAAGTGTACCTCCTGCAGTTACGTTTGGCAACTTATCGCCAAACACCAGCGTCTATTAACGATTTCGCTTTTATTTTGTCATTACGTCTCGTTTGCTCACACGATAATAAATTACAATGATATAATTTAACTATAATACTATAACGATCATAATAATAATGATATATATTATATAATAATAATTATATTGACATGCAATAGATACAGTGGCTTGCCGAAACACAATTTCTATGTTTGGTTTTCTAATGAATCTATCAGCATTATGAATCAATAAATGATAGCAGGGCCCAGCTTCGCTGGGCGCTCGCTTCGCGAGCCGTTACTATTGTCAACTTGATGCAACTGAACCACATTTTGATTAAATCAGAAAAAAAACAAAATTTTTTAGTGATTCAATAAACGATAACTTATTATACGGGGGTGCCCCCCCCCATTCCCGTGCATCTGACAATTGGTGGTGAATTATAATATAATAAATCATGTTTATCCCGTGCAACGGTTAAAAGAAAAAAATTAAATGTGATAAGAAATTAAACTTTTCAAACGAAGATGCTAGAAAAAAAAAAAAAAAAATCGGATTTTTACGAAGGGACTCGAACTCATAACCTTCGTTTTAAGCGTCCCGTGAACTTCCCACTGCATTAATCCTGGTTGCCGAACTAAAGTTAAATTTAGAATATCCATTATTAAATGTCGCTAGGAAATATGGTGGCGCCAAATGGATCAAAAGTTACGGTAGCCTCGCGGTCTACTGTGACGTTTCTATGACGTCACAGTTGTTTGAAAAAAAAAATACCGCCAAAGCCACATGCAAAAGGTTACAAGGAAGAAAATCCTGATTTTACGTCTATGATCACGCACGTCCAATCAAATTCGACACTAGAACAGAGTCGGACAAGGATTGAGGCGCTTTTATTATTTCTCGTCCATTATGGAATTACCGATATCTCTCCTCCATTTTGGAATCACCGATATCTCTCTGGCATTATGGAATCGCCATTATTTCTCCTTCATTATGGAATCACCATTATTTCTCCTCCATTATGGAATCACCATGATTTCTCCTTCATTATGGAATCACCATTATTTCTCCTCCATTATGGAATCACCGATATCCCTCCTCCATTATGGAATCAATGATATCTCCCCTCAATTATGGAATCACCGATACCTCCGCTCCATTATGGAATCACAAATATTTCTCCTCCATTATGGAATCACCAATATCTCTGCTACGTTTTGGAATTACCGATATATCCCCTCCATTATGGAATTATCGATATCTCCTCTCCGTTATGGAATCACCGATATCTCTTCTCCATTATGGAATCACCATTATTTCTCGTCCATTATGGAATTACAGATATCTCTCCTCCATTATGGAATCACCGATACCTGCCCTCCATTATGGAATCACCGATATCTCTTCTCCATTATGGAATCACCATACTTCTCCTCCATTATGGAATCACCGATATTTCTCCTCCATTATAAAATCTCCGATATCCCTACTCCATTATGGAATCACCTATATCTCCCCTCCATTATGGAATCACAGATATCTCTCCTCCGTTTTGGAATCACCGGTAACTCCGCTCCATTATGGAATCACCGATATCTCTCCTCCGTTTTGGAATCACCAATATCTCCCTTCTATTATGGAATCATCGATATCTCCCCTCCATTATGGAATCATCGATATCTCTCCTCCGTTATGGAATCACCGATATCTCTTCTTCATTATGGAATTACCATTACTTCTCCCCCATTATGGAATCACTGATATCTCGCCTCCATTACGAAATCACCGTTGCCTTCCCTCCGTTATGGAATCACCGATATCTCCCCTGCATTATGGAATCACCGATAACTCCGCTTCATGGTGGTGATTCATCATAATGGTGATTCCATAATGAAGGAGAAATAATGGTGATTCCATAATGAAGGAGAAATAATGGTGATTCCATAATGAAGGAGAAATAATGGTGATTCCATAATGAAGGAGAAATAATGGTGATTCCATAATGAAGGAGAAATAATGGTGATTCCATAATGAAGGAGAAATAATGGTGATTCCATAATGCCAGAGAGATATTGGTGATTCCATAATGCCAGAGAGATATTGGTGATTCCATAATGGAGGAGAGATATCGGTAATTCCATAATGGACGAGAAATAATGGTGATTCCATAATGGAGGAGAAATAATGGTGATTCCAAAACGGAAAAGAGATATCGGTGATTCCATAATGGAGCGCAGTTACCGGTGATTCCAAAACGGAGGAGAGATATCGGTGATTCCATAATGGAGGAGAGATATAGGTGATTCCATAATGGAGCGGAGGTACCGGTGATTCCAAGACGGAGGAGAAAGATCGGTGATTCCATAATGGAGGAGAGATATCGGTGATTCTATAATGGAGGAGAAATATCGGTGATTCAATAATGGAGGAGAAGTATGGAGATTCCATATTGGAGAACAGATATCGGTGATTCCATAATGGAGGGCAGGTATCGGTGATTCCATAATGGAGGAGAGATATCGGTAATTCCATAATGGACGAGAAATAATGGTGATTCCATAATGGAGAAGAGATATCGGTGATTCCATAACGGAGAGGAGATATCGATAATTCCATAATGGAGGGGATATATCGGTGATTCCAAAACGTAGCAGAGATATTGGTGATTCCATAATGGAGGAAAAATATTTGTGTTTCCATAATGGAGCGGAGGTATCGGTGATTCCATAATTGAGGGGAGATATCATTGATTCCATAATGGAGGAGGGATATCGGTGATTCCATAATGGAGGAGAAATAATGGTGATTCCATAATAGAGGAGAAATAATGATGATTCCTTAATGGAGGAGAAATAATGGTAATTCCATAATGAAGAAGAGATATCGGTGATTCCATATCGGAGGGGAGATATCGATGATTCCATAATAGAGGGCAGATATTTGTGATTCTAAAACGGAGGAGAGATATTGGTGATTCCATAATGGAGCGGAATTACCGGTGATTCTAAAACGGAGGAGAGATATCGGTGATTCCAAAATGGAGGGGAGATATAGGTGATTCCATAATGGAGCGGAGGTACCGGTGATTCCAAAACGGAGGAGAGATATCGGTGGTTCCAAAATGGAGGGGAGACATAGGTGATTCCATAATGGAGGGGAGATATCGGTGATTCCATAATGGAGGGCAGGTATCGGTGATTCCATAATGGAGGAGAGATATTAGTAATTCCATAATGGACGAGAAATAATGGTGATTCCATAATGGAGGAGAAATAATGGTAATTCCATAATGGACGAGAAATAATGGTGATTCCATAATGGAGAAGAGATATCTGTGATTCCATAACGGAGAGGAGATATCGATAATTCCATAATGGATGGGATATATCGGTTTTTCCAAAACGGAACAGAGATATTGGTGATTCCATAATGGAGGAGAAATATTTGTGATTCCAAAATGGAGCGGAGGTATCGGTGATTCCATAATTAAGGGAGATATCATTGATTCCATAATGGAGGAGGGATATTGGTGATTCCATAATGGAGGAGAAATAATGGTGATTCCATAATGAAGGAGAAATAATGGTGATTCCATAATGGAGGAGAAATAATGGTGATTCCATAATGCCAGAGAGATATCGGTGATTCCATAATGGAGAAGAGATATCGGTAATTCCATAATGGACGAGAAATAATGATGATTCCTTAATGGAGGAGAAATAATGTTGATTCCAAAACGGCGGAGAGATATCGGTAATTCCATAATGGACGAGAAATAATGGTGATTCCATAATGAAGGAGAAATAATGGTGATTCCATAATGCCAGAGAGATATTGGTGATTCCAAAACGGAAAAGAGATATCGGTGATTCCATAATGGAGCGGAGGTACGGTGATTCCATAATGGGGCGGAGGTACAGGTGATTCCAAAACGGAGGAGAGATATCGGTAATTCCATAATGGACGAGAAATAATGGTGATTCCATAATGAAGAAGAAATAATGGTGATTCCGTAATGGAGGAGAAATAATGGTGATTCCATAATGAAGGAGAAATAATGGTAATTCCAAAACGGAAGAGAGATATCGGTCACTCCATAATGGAGCAGAGTTATTGGTGATTCCATAATGGAGGAGAAATATTGGTCACTCTATAATGAAGCGGAGTTATCGGTGATTCCATAACGGAGGGAAGATAACGGTGCTTTCGCAATGGAGGGGAGATATCGGTGATTCCATAATGCCGCAGAGATATCAGTGATTCCATAATGGAGGCGAGATATCGGTGATTCCATAATTCAGGAGAAATAATGATGATTCCATAATGGAGGAGAAGTAATGGTAATTCCATAATGAAGAAGAGATATCGGTGATTCCATAACGGAAGAGAGATATCGGTAATTCCATAATGGAGCGGAGTTACCGGTGATTCCAAAACGGAGGAGAGATATCGATGATTCCATAATGGAGGAGAGATATAGGTAATTCCATAATGGAGCGGAGGTACCGGTGATTCCAAGACGGAGGAGAAATATCGGTGATTCCATAATGGAGGAGAGATATCGGTGATTTTATAATGGAGGAGAAATATCGGTGATTCCATTAAGGAGGGCAGGTATCGGTGATTCCATAATGGAGGAGAGATATCGGTAATTCCAAAATGGACGAGAAATGATGGTGATTCCATAATGGAGAAGAGATATCGGTGATTCCATGACGGAGAGGAGATATCGATAATTCCATAATGAAGGGGATATATCGGTGATTCCAAAACGTAGCAGAGATATTGGTGATTCCATAATGGAGGAAAAATATTTGTGTTTCCATAATGGAGCGGAGGTATCGGTGAATCCATAATTGAGGGGAGATATCATTGATTCCATAATGGAGGAGTGATATCGGTGATTCCATAATGGAGGAGAAATAATGGTGATTCCATAATAGAGGAGAAATAATGATGATTCCTTAATGGAGGAGAAATATTGGTAATTCCATAATGAAGAAGAGATATCGGTGATTCCATATCAGAGGGGAGATATCGATGATTCCATAATGGAGGGGAGATATTTGTGATTCCAAAACGGAGGAGAGATATTGGTGATTCCATAGTGGAGCGGAGTTACCGGTGATTCTAAAACGGAGGAGAGATATCGGTGATTCCAAAATGGAGGGGAGATATAGGTGATTCCATAATGGAGCGGAGGTACCGGTGATTCCAAAATGGAGGAGAGATATCAGTGATTCCAAAATGGAGGGGAGATATAGGTGATTCCATAATGGAGGAGAAATATTGGTCACTCTATAATGAAGCGGAGTAATCGGTGATTCCATACTGGAGGGAAGATATCGGAGATTCCATAACGGAGGGGAGATATTGGTGATTCCATAATGGAGGGCAGGTATCGGTGATTCCATAACGGAGGAGAGATATCAGTAATTCCATAATGGACGAGAAATAATGGTGATTCCATAATTGAGGAGAAATAATGGTAATTCCATAATGGACGAGAAATAATGGTGATTCCATAATGGAGAAGAGATATTGGTGATTCCATAACGGAGAGGAGATATCGATAATTCCATAATGGAGGGGATATATCGGTTTTTCCAAAACGGAGCAGAGATATTGGTGATTCCATAATGGAGGAGAAATATTTGTGATTCCAAAATGGAGTGGAGGTATCGGTGATTCCATAATTAAGGGAGATATCATTGATTCCATAATGGAGGAGGGATATTGGTGATTCCATAATGGAGGAGAAATAATGGTGATTCCATAATGAAGGAGATATAATGGTGATTCCATAATGAAAGAGAAATAATGGTGATTCCATAATGCCAGAGAGATATCTGTGATTCCATAATGGAGAAGAGATATCGGTAATTCCATAATGGACGAGAAATAATGATGATTCCTAAATGGAGGAGAAATAATGTTGATTCCAAAACGGAAGAGAGATATCGGTGATTCCATAATGGGGCGGAGGTACCGGTGATTTCAAAACGGAGGAGAGATATCGTTAATTCCATAATGGACGAGAAATAATGGTGATTCCAAAATGGAGGAAAGATAATGGTGATTCCAAAACGGAAGAGAGATATCGGTCACTCCATAAAGGAGCAGAGTTATTGGTGATCCCATAATGGAGGAGAAATATTGGTCACTCTATAATGAAGCGGAGTAATCGGCGATTCCATAATGGAGGGGAGATATCGGTGATTCCATAACGGAGGAGAGATAACGGTGATTCCGTAATGGAGGGGAGATATCGGTGATTCCATAATGCCGGGGAGATATCAGTGATTCCATAATGGAGGCGAGATATCGGTGATTCCATAAATGAGGAGAAATAATGATGATTCCATAATGGAGGAGAAGTAATGGTAATTCCTTAATGAAGAAGAGATATCGGTGATTCCATAACGGAGGGGAGATATCGATGATTCCATAACGGAGGGGAGATATCGATGATTCCATAATAGAGGGGAGATATTGGTGATTCCATATGGATTCCATGACGCAGGGGAGATAACGGTGATTCCGTAATGGAGGGGAGATATCGGTGATTCCATAATGCCGTTGAGATTTCAGTGATTCCATAATGCCGGGGAGATATCAGTGATTCCATAATGGAGGCGAGATATCGGTGATTCCATAATTGAGGAGAAATAATGATGATTCCATAATGGAGGAGAAGTAATGGTAATTCCTTAATGAAGAAGAGATATCAGTGATTCCATAACGGAGGGGAGATATCGATGATTCCATAACGGAGGGGAGATATCGATGATTCCATAATAGAGGGGAGATATTGGTGATTCCATATGGGAGCGGAGTTACCGGTGATTCCAAAACGGAGGAGAGATACCGGGTATTCCTTAATACCGGGGAGATATCGGTGATTCCTTAACGGAGGGGTGATATCAGTGATTCCATAATGGAGGCGAGATATCGGTGATTCCATAATGGAGGAAAAATAATGGTTATTCCATAATAAAGGAGAAATAATGATGATTCCTCAATGGAGGTGAAGTAATGGTAATTCCATAATCAATAAGAGATATCGGTGATTCCATAACGGAGGGGAGATATCGATGATTCCATAATAGAGGGGAGATATTGGTGATTCCAAAACGGAGGAGAGATATTGGTGATTCCATAATGGAGTGGAGTTACCGGTGATTCCAAAACGGAGGAGAGATATCGGTGATCCCATAATGGAGGGGAGATATAGGTGATTCCATAATATAGCGGAGGTACCGGTGATTTTGCTCCAGCGAACATTTTGACGATGAAAGTTACGTATTCCGAATTATGTTAGCACCACTCACAATTCTTTCGTGGTCACACAAGAACTCAACGAAAACAAACTCGCTCCACAGACGTCTTCTCCGATTTGAACGACATTTTTCACAGTTCTTTTTCTCCGTATGAGACGGACCAGATGGACGATAACTCACTCGAAAGAAGTGGACTGTAAACACTTTTTAATAATTTTACGATAATTTTAATTCACAAATATAACAAATGAACTCGCACGAAATCCCGATCGAGGGAATCGTTGTACAATTGACCAGCTCGAGGTCTCAACTCATACTCACACAGTCACACACTCATAAAAACGCTTTTTTTTTCTCTCTCTCTCTCCCTGGGGACGGGAGGGGAGCTCTCGTCACCTTTTTGACCTCTGCTCTCTCCTTACTTTTCTTCTTCTTCTTTTTTACTATTATTATTATTACGCAGCAACATACCGCCGGGCGTTGCAATGTTCTTTGAACATTCAACCAATTGCAATTATAATGTAATAATATATAAAACTGATCATATCAAAACCTGAACAAATACAAATTTTAACTAAATACACAGAATAAAGAAAATTGACACACTCAATTACATTATAAATCAACACTTTCCGATACATAATAAAGCATAATATACGATATTTACATTAATTTTCCATAGGTAAAATACACAATTTTGAAATTGGTCGCTTATATGTGCCTGAAGCCGTTTTCACAGCAACCACTCTAATCTTGTTATCCTGTTTGCCAGGATATGTTTCCGTAATTCGACCTATAGACCATTTACATGGAGGTAAATTATCCTCTTTAACAATGACCATGTCACCTATTTTTACGTTTTCCTTTTCGAAGAACCACTTATTCCGTTGCTGTAATGTACTCAAATATTCTCGATGCCACCTTTTCCAAATGACTTGTACGAATTTCGTTGTTTGTTGCCATCGGTTAAGCCGATTTTCTGGCACCGAAGTCAACTCTGGTTCTGGAAGTGAAGTGATCGGTCTTCCAATAAGAAAATGACCAGGTGTTAGGGCCTCCAAGTCATTTGGGTCTTCTGACATGGCAGATATTGGTCTAGAATTTAGGACTCCTTCTATTTGAGTCAAAACAGTAAGAAATTCTTCGTAAGTGAGCCTTGTCTGGCCGATGGTTCGTTTTAAGTGGTATTTGCAAGATTTCACTCCTGCTTCCCAGAGACCACCGAAGTTTGGTGTTCGGGGAGGAATGAATTTCCAATCTATGCTATCCGAGGATAAATAGCCAACAAGGTCCTCATCTGGTTGAGCTACAAGGTTGTATAAGTTTTTGAGCTCAACATTTGCTCCCACAAAATTTTTTGCATTATCTGAATACAACTTAACACACTTTCCTCTTCGAGAAGTGAACCTTTTAAGAGTTGCAATAAATGCAGCAGTGGTAAGATCAGTAACAATATCCAGATGGATCGCTTTCGTCACTAAACATACAAAAATACACACATATATTTTATTCAAGGTACCCTTTCTTTGATTTTTGTACCTTATAGAAAAGGGTCCACAAAAATCAACACCAGAAATGTTGAATGCAAAATCTCTCGTTACACGATCCTTAGGTAAAACACCCATGATTTGTTGAGCCGTTATAGGTTTAGCTTTAAAGCACACAATACAATCATGAACAATTTTTCTACATACACTTTTACCATTTATAACCCAAAACTTTTGTCTGAGTTGATTCAATAATGCTTGTGGCCCTAAATGCAGATACTTATTATGATAATGTACAACAATCAACTTGGTTAATCGGTGTTTTGTGGGCAATAGAATAGGAAACTTCTGATTATAGCCCAGTGTACTATTACTTAATCGGCCACCAACTCTCAATATTCCTTTTTCGTCCACAAAAGGATTCAAACTTTTTATCGGACTGTCGAAAGGGACCTTACCTTTTTCTTTCAGACCTTTGAGTTCTGGTTTGAACTCCTCACCTTGAATCAATTTCACGAGATGCAGCTCAGCATTATTGATTTCTTCAGCATCTAAAGGACTATATTTTTTCTTGTTTTTACAATTATTAAGAAACCTAAAAATGAAACTCAAAATACGAACAATCTTAATATACACATTACTAAGATTCAAACAATCACTGATAAATGATCGAACTGAAACGCTAAAAGTTTGTATATCACACATGTTGTCACTCATACTGCAAATTTTGAATTCACGTTGAAAGTCATCTTGTATGACCGCTGACGGGATCGTTCTGTTTGGGTATTCACTGTCCGTAAGAAACTTTGGACCGTTCCACCATAAAACACTTTGTTCCAGTCTCTCTGGAGCTAGACCTCTGGAAATGAGATCTGCAGGATTTTCTTCGGATGAAACATGTCTCCATTGTTGCACAGTTGTTAGTTCCTGTATTGTAGCTACACGATTTGCCAAGAACGTTTTCAGAAGATGTGGTTCTTTCTAGATCCAAGACAGCACAATCATAGAATCACTCCACAAATACACTGCTGAAACGTCGAGCTTCAGTGAAGCTTTTATACTCTTGATCAACTTAGCTAGTAACACTGCCGCGCACAGTTCCAACCGCGGAATAGTTGTACGTTTAATTGGAGCTACTCTTGATTTGCTCGAAACCATTTTTACTCTCACGCGTCCGGTAGATGAAGTAGACTTGCAATAGATAACAGCCCCGTATGCAGATTCAGAGGCATCTGCAAACCCATGAATCTCGATCGTAGTTGGCTCAGATATCAAAATACATCTATCTATTTTTAGGTTATTTATAGACAGAAGAGATTCGATGAACTCGTGCCACTCTTGTGCCTCCTGTGCTGGAAGTGGATCATTCCAGTCAATTTTCAGAAGCCACAGTTTCTGCATGAAAATTTTTGCTTTTGATACCACAGGTCCTATCAATCCCAGTGGATCAAAAAGTCTTGCGATGGTAGATAGAACATTCCGTTTGGTGACTACTGTATTGCTGTCAGCTTTCACACTGAAAGAAAAGCAATCTTCACTTGGCTTCCAGGAAATTCCCAGAGCCTTTATTTCACTTGGGTCGGAAAAGGTATAATCACCATCTGAAAATAATTTTGGAATGAGCGCTGGATTATTTCCGCACCACTTATGCAGCTTCATGCCTGCAGTATTGAGGATGCCTATCAGTTGCTGTTGAAGCTCTTTCGCTTCCAGCAAGGTTGGTGCCCCGGATAGGACGTCATCCATATAAAAATCACTGGTTAGGACAGGAGCCGCTAGAGGAAAATTGTTTCCTTCATCCTGTGCGAGTTGTTTCAAGGTCCTCATGGCGAGAAAGGGTGCGCTCACTGTCCCGTAAGTTACAGTTGACAACTCATAAATTTTTATGGGCTCGTTCTTGCCTTCCTTCCACAAAATTCTTTGAAGGCTTTTTTGACTCGGATGAATTTTTATCATTCGGTACATCTTTTCGATGTCCGCAATGAAAGCAAACTCGTGTTTCCTAAATCGAATCATTATTGAAAAAAGATCCTCTTGGATCACTCCTCCGTTATACTGAAGAGAATTCAAAGAATTGTCCCTTGTGGTAATCGTGGAAGCATTAAAAACAGTTCGTAGTTTTGTTGTCGTTTTATCAGGACGGTATACACCGTGATGGGGCATGTAATATGTGACCTTTGGTTCTGTGGTCTCATTCACCTCACTCATATGCCCAAGTTCTAGATATTGTTTGAGAAAATCTTTGTATAATGCCTGATAATTTTTGTCTCTCTCTAATCGATTCCACAGTGAGTTTAGTTGTTTTAACGCCATACTCTTGGACTCTCCAAGGCACACGGGATCTTCCTTGAGAGGCATGGTGACTATATACTGCCCCTTATTGTCTCTCATATGAGTCTCCTCGTAATGGGTTTCACAAATTTCGTTGTCCTTTGATACCACTGGCTTTTCTCCAACACTTTCAATTTCCCAAAATTTTTGCATTGTTTTATTCAAGTTCTCTTGTTGAACTAGTCCACAATGTATTGTTTGTTTCTCTTTAGTGGATAATGCGCCACTTACAACGTACCCGAATATTGTATTTTGTAGAATTAAATCGGTGCCACTAGGAGAAATTTGTCCTGTCAATAATAGTTCATAAAATATTTCAGCTCCCAACAATATATCTATCTGTCCTGGTTTGTTAAATTCTGGATCAGCTAAATTTACGTCCCTCACCCCCTCAATAGACACTTCTAACTTTTGGGAGGGAGTGCTATTTGTTATTTTCTCCACTATCAAGAAATCCAATTCCCTTTCATAGTCCTTTCTTCTATTAGCGAGAGAGGCTCTCACGCATCCCTTGATTGGCATTGACGCCCCGTTTAAGCAAGATACAACAAGATTTATTTTTTCTTTCTTCAACTCAAGTTTCTCTGCAAACTTTCTGGTTACAAAGTTCGACATAGAGCCCCCATCTAGCAGCGCTCTACCATTGTGGTATTGACCATCCTTATCTTTTACAAGGCATCTCGCTGTACTAAGTAAAACTGTCTTTTTTTGTTTGTTTCCCATGCAGCTGGTGGCTGTTATGGGGTTGGCATTGTGCTGTTTCGGCGTCGTTATATTGCTCGGGGGAGAATGTGTCATCTCCGTTCTTCCTGCAGGAGCAGCAACAACAGTTTCTTCTTCGCGGGGGAAATGCAGGGTCACGTGGTGTCTTTTATTGCACTTCGGGCAAGAGAACCTTGACCTGCATTTTTTCACCCCATGGGAAGATGACAGACAATTGAAGCACAAATTATTACTTTTTACAATTTTAATTCTCTCGTCTACTGATTTGCTTCTGTAATCAGAACACTTGTACAATGCGTGAGTTTCAATTCCGCATTGTACGCATAATGGGTCTTTTGAATCTGAGAGAAACACCTTTGACACATTTTTATTATTTTTTAAGAGGAAATTTCCTCGCTGTTTTTGAAACCCACTATTGCTCTCAGTGAGAGATCTACCTCGTGAAGCAAAATATATGTCGCTCTCTTTAGCTAATTCAAGCGGCCGAAACCATTTTTCTCCTTGCCTCACACTAATATGAGAAGCAGTTTCTCTATCTAATGTCTCAAACAACTTATCTGCAACAATGAGGTCTTTTAATGTGTCAAAATCTGACACTCTTCTGAGCTTCAGATAGTAATCGAAACTCGTTTTTAACCTCGACGCAAATTGCACATGTGTTTCATTATTACGATGAGCCCTTCGAAAATTCTCTAGACAAACCTGCGGTGTAGGCTCATACTCTCGTAAAATAATTTCTTTTACCTTCTCATAATTTGACAATTCATTATCGCTTATGTGAGACAAAACGTTGGTTGCCTTTTCACCCAACAAATTCAATAAAATTTCTGACTTAAATTTCTCTGGCACTTTTTTTGTGTTAAATGCTCTTTCAAGTGATGTGAAGAAATACCCCCAACCTTCCGGCTGATTGGGTACTCTAACAGTTAGAGTTCTCACACTTTTAATAAGAGATTCAATCGTGTCTTCCTTTACTTCTGTTTTATTATGTTCGGTGCCGTCACAATTTAATTCTACACGTACTCTAACTAACTCTAATTCTGTTTTGACGCGCTCTAATTTCATGCGTTCTAATTCAACCTCTCTTAGTTCCTCTGACTTTCTATCTGCTATTATTGTGGCTAGATAGTCTTTTACAAAGTCGGGATCTTTTACACAAGCTTGATTTTGCAAAATAAGTTCTTTTAACTCACTCACCTTCGCATTCTCGATGACTATTTCTCCAAGGTCCTGAGCAACTTGGATTAAGTCCTGCTTTTTTGCTCCAGCGAACATTTTGACGATGAAAGTTACGTATTCCGAATTATGTTAGCACCACTCACAATTCTTTCGTGGTCACACAAGAACTCAACGGAAACAAACTCGCTCCACAGACGTCTTCTCCGATTTGAACGACATTTTTCACAGTTCTTTTTCTCCGTATGAGACGGACCAGATGGACGATAACTCACTCGAAAGAAGTGGACTGTAAACACTTTTTAATAATTTTACGATAATTTTAATTCACAAATATAACAAATGAACTCGCACGAAATCCCGATCGAGGGAATCGTTGTACAATTGACCAGCTCGAGGTCTCAACTCATACTCACACAGTCACACACTCATAAAAACGCTTTTTTTTTTCTCTCTCTCTCCCTGGGGACGGGAGGGGAGCTCTCGTCACCTTTTT
The DNA here is from genome assembly GCF_987345545.1 of Pholcus phalangioides. Lineage (NCBI taxonomy): Eukaryota > Metazoa > Arthropoda > Arachnida > Araneae > Pholcidae > Pholcus > Pholcus phalangioides. The sequence goes on along the minus strand of NW_028301608.1, from coordinate 40,191,146 downwards.
GACCTCTGCTCTCTCCTTACTTTTCTTCTTCTTCTTTTTTACTATTATTATTATTACGCAGCAACAACCCTTATTTTTCCTCCATTATGGAATCACTGATATCTCCCCAACGTTATGGAATCACCGATAACTCCCCGGCATTATGGAATCACCTATATCTCCCCTCCATTATGGAATCACCGATATCTCTGCTCCGTTTTGGAATCACCAATATCTCCCCTCTATTATGGAATCACCGATATCTCTTCTCAGTTATGAAATCACCGATATATCTTCATCATTATGGAATTACCATTATTTTTCATCCATTATGGAATCACCATTATTTTTCCTCCATTATGGAATCACTGATATCTCCCCTCCGTTATGGAATCACCGATAACTCCCCGGCATTATGGAATCACCTATATCTCCCCTGCATTATGGAATCACCGATATCTCTCATCCGTTTTGGAATCACCGGTAACTCCGCTCCATTATGGAATCACCAATATCTCTCCTCCGTTTTGGAATCACCAATATCTCCCCTCTATTATGGAATCATCGATATCTCCCCTCCGTTATGGAATCACCGATAACTCCGCTTCATAATTGAGTGACCAATATTTCTCCTCCATTATGGGATCACTTATATCTCTCCTCCATTATGGAATCAACGATATCTCTCCTCCGTTTTGGAATCACCGGTACCTCCGCTCCATTATAGAATCACCTATATCTCCCCTCCATTATGGAATCACCGATATCTCTCCTCCGTTTTGGAATCACCAATATCTCCCCTCTATTATGGAATCATCGATATCTCCCCTCCGATATGGAATCACCGATATCTCTTCTTCATTATGGAATTACCATTATTTCTCCTCCGTTTTGGAATCACCGGTACCTCCGCCCAATTATGGAATCACCGATACCTCCGCTCCATTATGGAATCACCGATATCTCTCTTCCGTTTTGGAATCACCATTATTTCTCCTCCATTATGGAATCACCATTATTTCTCCTTCATTATGGAATCACCATTATTTGTCGTCCATTATGGAATTACCGATATCTCTCCTCCGTTTTGGAATCACCGGTATCTCCGCTCCATTATGGAATCACCGATATCTCTCTTCCGTTTTGGAATCACCATTATTTCTCCTCCATTATGGAATCACCAATATCTCTGCTCCGTTTTGGAATCACCGATATCTCTTCTCCATTATGGAATCAGCATTATTTCTCGTCCATTATGGAATCACCGATAACACCGCTTCATTATAGAGTGACCAATATTTCTCCTCCATTATGGAATCACCAATAACTCTGCTCCATTATGGAGTGACCGATATCTCTCTTCCGTTTTGGAATCACCATTATTTCTCCTCCATTTTGGAATCACCATTATTTCTCGTCCATTATGGAATTACCGATATCTCTCCTCCGTTTTGGAATCACCGGTACCTTCGCCCCATTATGGAATCACCGATACCTCCGCTCCATTATGGAATCATCGATATCTCTCTTCCGTTTTGGAATCACCATTATTTCTTCTCCATTATGGAATCACCATTATTCCTCCTCCATTATGGAATCACCATTATTTCTCCTTCATTATGGAATAACTATTATTTCTCGTCCATTATGGAATTACCGATATCTGTCCTCCGTTTTGGAATCACCGGTACCTCCGCCCTATTATGGAATCACCGTACCTCCACTCCATTATGGAATCACCGATATCTCTCTTCCGTTTTGGAATCACCATTATTTCTCCTCCATTATGGAATCACCACTATTTCTCGTCCATTATGGAATTACCGATATCTCTTCTCCATTATGGAATCACCGATATCCCTCCTCCATTATGGAATCAATAATATCTCCCCTGAGTTATGGAATCACCGATATCTCCGCTCCATTATGGAATCACCATTATTTCTCCTCCATTATGGAATCACCATTATTTCTCCTTCATTATGGAATCACCATTATTTGTCGTCCATTATGGAATTACCGATATCTCTCCTCCGTTTTGGAATCACCGGTATCTCCGCTCCATTATGGAATCACCGATATCTCTCTTCCGTTTTGGAATCACCATTATTTCTCCTCCATTATGGAATCACCAATATCTCTGCTCCGTTTTGGAATCACCGATATATCCCCTCCATTATGGAATTATCTATATCTCCTCTCCGTTATGGAATCAGCATTATTTCTCGTCCATTATGGAATTACCGATAACTCGCCTCCATTATGGAATCACCGATACCTGCCCACCATTATGGAATCACTGATATCTTCCCTCCGTTATGGAATCACCGATATCTTCCCTCCATTATGGAATCACCGATAACACCGCTTCATTATAGAGTGACCAATATTTCTCCTCCATTATGGAATCACCAATAACTCTGCTCCATTATGGAGTGACCGATATCTCTCTTCCGTTTTGGAATCACCATTATTTCTCCTCCATTTTGGAATCACCATTATTTCTCGTCCATTATGGAATTACCGATATCTCTCCTCCGTTTTGGAATCACCGGTACCTTCGCCCCATTATGGAATCACCGACACCTCCGCTCCATTATGGAATCATCGATATCTCTCTTTCGTTTTGGAATCACCATTATTTCTCCCCCATTATGGAATCACCATTATTTCTCCTTCATTATGGAATCACCATTATTTCTCGTCCATTATGGAATTACCGATATCTCTCCTCCGTTTTGGAATCACCATTATTTCTCCTCCATTATGGAATCACCGATATAACCCCTGCATTATGGAATCATCGATATCTCTCCTCCGTTATGGAATCACCGATATCCCTTCTTCATTATGGAATTACCATTACTTCTCCTCCATTATGGAATCATCATTATTTCTCCTGAATTATGGAATCACCGATATCTCGTCTTCATTACGAAATCACCGTTATCTTCCCTCCGTTATGGAATCACAGATATCTCCCCTGCATTATGGAATCACCATTATTTCTCGTCCATTATGGAATTACCGAAATCTCTCCTCCATTTTGGAATCACCGATATCTCTCTGGCATTATGGAATCGCCATTATTTCTCCTTCATTATGGAATCACCATTATTTCTCCTCCATTATGGAATCACCATGATTTCTCCTTCATTACGGAATCACCATTATTTCTCCTCCATTATGGAATCAATGATATCTCCCCTCAATTATGGAATCACCGATACCTCCGCTCCATTATGGAATCACAAATATTTCTCCTCAATTATGGAATCACCAATATCTCTGCTACGTTTTGGAATCACCGATATATCCCCTCCATTATGGAATTATCGATATCTCCTCTCCGTTATGGAATCACCGATATCTCTTCTCCATTATGGAATCACCATTATTTCTCGTCCATTATGAAATTACAGATATCTCTCCTCCATTATGGAATCACCGACACCTGCTCACCATTATGGAATCACCGATATCTCTTCTCCATTAAGGAATCACCATACTTCTCCTCCATTATGGAATCACCGATATTTCTCCTCCATTATAGAATCACCGATATCCCTCCTCCATTATGGAATCACCGATATCTCTCCTCCGTCTTGGAATCACCGGTAACTCCGCTCCATTATGGAATCACCGATATCTCTCCTCCGTTTTGGAATCACCAATATCTCCCTTCTATTATGGAATCATCGATATCTCCCCTCCATTATGGAATCATCGATATCTCTCCTCCGTTATGGAATCACCGATATCTCTTCTTCATTATGGAATTACCATTACTTCTCCTCCATTATGGAATCATCATTATTTCTCCTGAATTATGGAATCACCGATATCTCGCCTTCATTACGAAATCACCGTTATCTTCCCTCCGTTATGGAATCACCGATATCTCCCCTGCATTATGGAATCACCGATAACTCCGCTTCATTATAGAGTGACCAATATTTCTCCTCCATTATGGGATCACCAATAACTCTGCTCCATTATGGAGTGACCGATATCTCTCTTCCGTTTTGGAATCACCATTATTTCTCCTCCATTTTGGAATCACCATTATTTCTCGTCCATTATGGAATTACCGATATCTCTCCTCCGTTTTGGAATCACGGGTACCTCCGCCCCATTATGGAATCACCGATACCTCCGCTCCATTATGGAATCATCGATATCTCTCTTCCGTTTTTGAATCACCATTATTTCTTCTCCATTATGGAATCACCATTATTCCTCCTCCATTATGGAATCACCATTATTTCTCCTTCATTATGGAATCACCTTTATTTCTCCTCCATTATGGAATCACCGATATCCCTCCTCCATTATGGAATCACCGATATCCCTCCTCCATTATGGAATCAATGATATCTCCCCTCAATTATGGAATCACCGATACCTCCGCTCCATTATGGAATCACAAATATTTCTCCTCCATTATGGAATCACCAATATCTCTGCTAGGTTTTGGAATCACCGATATATCCCCTCCATTATGGAATCATCGATATCTCTCCTCCGTTATGGAATCACCGATATCCCTTCTTCATTATGGAATTACCATTACTTCTCCTCCATTATGGAATCATCATTATTTCTCCTGAATTATGGAATCACCGATATCTCGTCTTCATTACGAAATCACCGTTATCTTCCCTCCGTTATGGAATCACAGATATCTCCCCTGCATTATGGAATCACCATTATTTCTCGTCCATTATGGAATTACCGAAATCTCTCCTCCATTTTGGAATCACCGATATCTCTCTGGCATTATGGAATCGCCATTATTTCTCCTTCATTATGGAATCACCATTATTTCTCCTCCATTATGGAATCACCATGATTTCTCCTTCATTACGGAATCACCATTATTTCTCCTCCATTATGGAATCAATGATATCTCCCCTCAATTATGGAATCACCGATACCTCCGCTCCATTATGGAATCACAAATATTTCTCCTCAATTATGGAATCACCAATATCTCTGCTACGTTTTGGAATCACCGATATATCCCCTCCATTATGGAATTATCGATATCTCCTCTCCGTTATGGAATCACCGATATCTCTTCTCCATTATGGAATCACCATTATTTCTCGTCCATTATGAAATTACAGATATCTCTCCTCCATTATGGAATCACCGACACCTGCTCACCATTATGGAATCACCGATATCTCTTCTCCATTAAGGAATCACCATACTTCTCCTCCATTATGGAATCACCGATATTTCTCCTCCATTATAGAATCACCGATATCCCTCCTCCATTATGGAATCACCGATATCTCTCCTCCGTCTTGGAATCACCGGTAACTCCGCTCCATTATGGAATCACCGATATCTCTCCTCCGTTTTGGAATCACCAATATCTCCCTTCTATTATGGAATCATCGATATCTCCCCTCCATTATGGAATCATCGATATCTCTCCTCCGTTATGGAATCACCGATATCTCTTCTTCATTATGGAATTACCATTACTTCTCCTCCATTATGGAATCATCATTATTTCTCCTGAATTATGGAATCACCGATATCTCGCCTTCATTACGAAATCACCGTTATCTTCCCTCCGTTATGGAATCACCGATATCTCCCCTGCATTATGGAATCACCGATAACTCCGCTTCATTATAGAGTGACCAATATTTCTCCTCCATTATGGGATCACCAATAACTCTGCTCCATTATGGAGTGACCGATATCTCTCTTCCGTTTTGGAATCACCATTATTTCTCCTCCATTTTGGAATCACCATTATTTCTCGTCCATTATGGAATTACCGATATCTCTCCTCCGTTTTGGAATCACGGGTACCTCCGCCCCATTATGGAATCACCGATACCTCCGCTCCATTATGGAATCATCGATATCTCTCTTCCGTTTTTGAATCACCATTATTTCTTCTCCATTATGGAATCACCATTATTCCTCCTCCATTATGGAATCACCATTATTTCTCCTTCATTATGGAATCACCTTTATTTCTCCTCCATTATGGAATCACCGATATCCCTCCTCCATTATGGAATCACCGATATCCCTCCTCCATTATGGAATCAATGATATCTCCCCTCAATTATGGAATCACCGATACCTCCGCTCCATTATGGAATCACAAATATTTCTCCTCCATTATGGAATCACCAATATCTCTGCTAGGTTTTGGAATCACCGATATATCCCCTCCATTATGGAATTATCGATATCTCTTCTCCATTATGGAATCACCATTATTTCTCGTCCATTATGGAATTACAGATATCTCTCCTCCATTATGGAATCACCGATACCTGCCCTCCATTATGGAATCACCGATATGTCTTCTCCATTATGGAATCACCATACTTCTCCTCCGTTATGGAATCACCGATATTTCTCCTCCATTATGGAATCACCGATATCCCTCCTCCATTATGGAATCACCGATATCTCTCCTCCGTCTTGGAATCACCGATATCTCTCCTCCGTCTTGGAATCACCGGTACCTCCGCTCCATTATGGAATCACCTATATCTCCCCTCCATTATGGAATCACCGATATCTCTCCTCCATTTTGGAATCACCGGTAACTCCGCTCCATTATGGAATCACCGATATCTCTCCTCCGTTTTGGAATCACCAATATCTCACTTCTATTATGGAATCATCGATATCTTCCCTCCATTATGGAATCATCGATATCTCTCCTCCGTTATGGAATCACCGATATCTCTTCTTCATTATGGAATTACCATTACTTCTCCTCCATTATGGAATCATCATTATTTCTCCTGAATTATGGAATCACCGATATCTCTGCTCCATCTTAGAATCACCGGTACCTCCGCTCCATTATGGAATCACCTATATCTCCCCTCCATTATGGAATCACCGATATCTCTCCTCCGTTTTGGAATCACCGGTAACTCCGCTCCATTATGGAATCACCGATATCTCTCCTCCGTTTTGAAATCACCAATATCTCCCTTCTATTATGGAATCATCGATATATCCCCTCTGTTATGGAATCATCCATATCTCTCCTCCGTTATGGAATCACCGATATCTCTTCTTCATTATGGAATTACCATTACTTCTCCTCCATTAAGGAATCATCATTATTTCTCCTGAATTATGGAATCACCGATATCTCGCCTCCAGTATGGAATCACTGATATCTCTCCGGCATTATGGAATCACCGATATCTCCCCTCCATTACGAAATCACCGTTATTTTCCCTCCGTTATGGAATCACCGATATCTCCCCTGCATTATGGAATCACCGATAACTCCGCTTCATTATAGAGTGACCAATATTTCTCCTCCATTATGGAATCACCAATAACTCTGCTCCATTATGGAGTGACCGATATCTCTCTTCCGTTTTGGAATCACCATTATTTCTCCTCCATTTTGGAATCACCATTATTTCTCGTCCATTATGGAATTACCGATATCTCTCCTCCGTTTTTGAATCACCGGTACCTCCGCCCCATTATGGAATCACCGACACCTCCGCCCCATTATGGAATCATCGATATCTCTCTTCCGTTTTGGAATCACCATTATTTCCTCCATTATGGAATCACCATTATTTCTCCTCCACTATGGAATCACCATGATTTCTCCTTCATTATGGAATCACCATTATTTCTCGTCCATTATGGAATTACCGATATCTCTCCTCCGTTTTGGAATCACCGGTACCTCCGCCCAATTATGGAATCACCGTACCTCCGCTCCATTATGGAATCACCGATATCTCTTCTCCATTATGGAATCACCATTATTTCTCCTCCATTATGGAATCACCGATATCCCCCCTCCATTATGGAATCAATGATATCTCCCCTGAATTATGGAATCACCGATATCTCCGCTCCATTATGGAATCACAAATATTTCTCCTCCATTATGGAATCACCGATATATCCCCTGCATTATGGATCTATCGAAATCTCCTCTCCGTTATGGAATCACCGATATCTCTTCTCCATTATGGAATCACCATTATTTCTCGTCCATTATGGAATTACCGATATCTCCCCTGCATTATGGAATCACCGATAACTACGATTCATTATAGAGTGACAAATATTTCTCCTCCATTATGGAATCACCAATAACTCTGCTCCATTATGGAGTGACCGATATCTCTCCTCCGTTTTGGAATCACCGGTACCTCCGCCCCATTATGGAATCACCGATACCTCCGCTCCATTATGGAATCATCGATATCTCTCTTCCGTTTTGGAATCACCATTATTTCTTCTCCATTATGGAATCACCATTATTCCTCCTCCATTATGGAATCACCATTATTTCTCCTTCATTATGGAATCACCATTATTTCTCGTCCATTATGGAATTACCGATATCTCTCCTCCGTTTTGGAATCACCGGTACCTCCGCCCTATTATGGAATCACCGTACCTCCGCTCCATTATGGAATCACCGATATCTCTCTTCCGTTTTGGAATCACCATTATTTCTCCTCCATTATGGAATCACCATTATTTCTCGTCCATTATGGAATTATCGATATCTCTTCTCGATTATGGAATCACGAATATTTCTCTGGCATTATGGAATCACCAATATCTCTCTGGCATTATGGAATCACCATTATTTCTCCTCCATTATGGAATCACCGATATCCCTCCTCCATTATGGAATCAATGATATCTCCCCGGAATTATGGAATCACCGATATCTCCGCTCCATTATGGAATCACAAATATTTCTCCTCCATTATGGAATCACCAATATCTCTGCTCCGTTTTGGAAACACCGATATATCCCCTGCATTATGGAATTACCGATATCTCCTCTCCGTTATGGAATCACCGATATCTCTTCTCCATTATGGAATCACCGATATCTCTCTGGCATTATGGAATCGCCATTATTTTTCCTTCATAATGGAATCACCATTATTTCTCCTCCATTATGGAATCACCGATATCCCTCCTCCATTATGCAATCAATGATATCTCCCCTCTGTTATGGAATCACCGATATCTCTTCTTCATTATGGAATTACCATTACTTCTCCTCCATTATGGAATCATCATTATTTCTCCTCTCTTATGGAATCACCCTTATTTTTCCTCCATTATGGAATCACTGATACCTCCCCTACGTTATGGAATCACCGATAACTCCCCGGCATTATGGAATCACCTATATCTCCCCTCCATTATGGAATCACCGATATCTCTGCTCCGTTTTGGAATCACCAATATCTCCCCTCTATTATGGAATCACCGATATCTCTTCTCCGTTATGAAATCACCGATATATCTTCATCATTATGGAATTACCATTATTTTTCATCCATTATGGAATCACCATTATTTTTCCTCCATTATGGAATCACTGATATCTCCCCTCCGTTATGGAATCACCGATAACTCCCCGGCATTATGGAATCACCTATATCTCCCCTGCATTATGGAATCACCGATATCTCTCATCCGTTTTGGAATCACCGGTAACTCCGCGCCATTATGGAATCACCAATATCTCTCCTCCGTTTTGGAATCACCAATATCTCTCCTCCGTTTTGGAATCACCAATATCTCCCTTCTATTATGGAATCATCGATATCTACCCTCCGTTATGGAATCACCGATAACTCCGCTTCATAATTGAGTGACCAATATTTCTCCTCCATTATGGGATCACTTATATCTCTCCTCCATTATGGAATCAACGATATCTCTCCTCCGTTTTGGAATCACCGGTACCTCCGCTCCATTATAGAATCACCTATATCTCCCCTCCATTATGGAATCACCGATATCTCTCCTCCGTTTTGGAATCACCGGTAACTCCGCTCCATTATGGAATCACCAGTATCTCTCCTCCGTTTTGGAATCACCAATATCTCCCCTCTATTATGGAATCATCGATATCTCCCCTCCGATATGGAATCACCGATATCTCTTCTTCATTATGGAATTACCATTATTTCTCCTCCGTTTTGGAATCACCGGTACCTCCGCCCAATTATGGAATCACCGATACCTCCGCTCCATTATGGAATCACCGATATCTCTCTTCCGTTTTGGAATCACCATTATTTCTCCTCCATTATGGAATCACCATTATTTCTCGTCCATTATGGAATTTCCGATATCCCTCCTCCATTATGGAATCTATGATATCTCCCCTCAATTATGGAATCACCGATACCTCCGCTCCATTATGGAATCACAAATATTTCTCCTCCATTATGGAATCACCAATATCTCTGCTCCGTTTTGGAATCACCGATATATTCCCTCCATTATGGAATTATCGATATCTCCTCTCCGTTATGGAATCACCGATATCTCTTCTCCATTATGGAATCAGCATTATTTCTCGTCCATTATGGAATTACCGATAACTCGCCTCCATTATGGAATCACCGATACCTGCCCACCATTATGGAATCACTGATATCTTCCCTCCGTTATGGAATCACCGATATCTTCCCTCCATTATGGAATCACCGATAACACCGCTTCATTATAGAGTGACCAATATTTCTCCTCCATTATGGAATCACCAATAACTCTGCTCCATTATGGAGTGACCGATATCTCTCTTCCGTTTTGGAATCACCATTATTTCTCCTCCATTTTGGAATCACCATTATTTCTCGTCCATTATGGAATTACCGATATCTCTCCTCCGTTTTGGAATCACCGGTACCTTCGCCCCATTATGGAATCACCGACACCTCCGCTCCATTATGGAATCATCGATATCTCTCTTCCGTTTTGGAATCACCATTATTTCTCCTCCATTATGGAATCACCATTATTTCTCCTCCATTATGGAATCACCATTATTTCTCCTTCATTATGGAATCACCATTATTTCTCGTCCATTATGGAATTACCGATATCTCTCCTCCGTTTTGGAATCACCGGTATCTCCGCTCCATTATGGAATCACCGATATCTCTTTTCCGTTTTGGAATCACCATTATTTCTCCTCCATTATGGAATCACCATTATTTCTCGTCCATTATGGAATTACCGATATCTCTTCTCCATTATGGAATCACCATTATTTCTCCTCCATTATGGAATCACCGATATAACCCCTGCATTATGGATCTATCGAAATCTCCTCTCCGTTATGGAATCACCATTATTTCTCGTCCATTATGGAATTACCGATATCTCTTCTCCATTATGGAATCACCATTATTTCTCGTCCATTATGGAATTACCGATATCTCTCCTCCGTTTTGGAATCACCGGTATCTCCGCTCCATTATGGAATCACCGATATCTCTTTTCCGTTTTGGAATCACCATTATTTCTCCTCCATTATGGAATCACCATTATTTCTCGTCCATTATGGAATTACCGATATCTCTTCTCCATTATGGAATCACCATTATTTCTCCTCCATTATGGAATCACCGATATAACCCCTGCATTATGGATCTATCGAAATCTCCTCTCCGTTATGGAATCACCATTATTTCTCGTCCATTATGGAATTACCGATATCTCTTCTCCATTATGGAATCACCATTATTTCTCGTCCATTATGGAATTACCGATATCTCTCCTCCATTTTGGAATCACCGATATCTCTCTGGCATTATGGAATCACCATTATTTCTCCTCCATTATGGAATAACCATGATTTCTCCTTCATTATGGAATCACCATTATTTCTCCTCCATTTTGGAATCAATGATATCTCCCCTCAATTATGGAATCACCGATACCTCCGCTCCATTATGGAATCACAAATATTTCTCCTCCATTATGGAATCACCAATATCTCTGCTACGTTTTGGAATCACCGATATATCCCCTCCATTATGGAATTATCGATATCTCCTCTCCGTTATGGAATCACCGATATCTCTTCTCCATTATGGAATCACCGTTATTTCTCGTCCATTATGAAATTACAGATATCTCTCCTCCATTATGGAATCACCGACACCTGCTCACCATTATGGAATCACCGATATCTCTTCACCATTAAGGAATCACCATACTTCTCCTCCATTATGGAATCACCGATATTTCTCCTCCATTATAGAATCACCGATATCCCTCCTCCATTATGGAATCACCGATATCTCTCCTCCGTTTTGGAATCACCGGTAACTCCGCTCCATTATGGAATCACCGATATCTCTCCTCCGTTTTGGAATCACCAATATCTCCCTTCTATTATGGAATCATCGATATCTCCCCTCCATTATGGAATCATCGATATCTCTCCTCCGTTATGGAATCACCGATATCTCTTCTTCATTATGGAATTACCATTACTTCTCCTCCATTATGGAATCATCATTATTTCTCCTGAATTATGGAATCACCGATATCTCGCCTTCATTACGAAATCACCGTTATCTTCCCTCCGTTATGGAATCACCGATATCTCCCCTGCATTATGGAATCACCGATAACTCCGCTTCATTATAGAGTGACCAATATTTCTCCTCCATTATGGGATCACCAATAACTCTGCTCCATTATGGAGTGACCGATATCTCTCTTCCGTTTTGGAATCACCATTATTTCTCCTCCATTTTGGAATCACCATTATTTCTCGTTCATTATGGAATTACCGATATCTCTCCTCCGTTTTGGAATCACGGGTACCTCCGCCCCATTATGGAATCACCGATACCTCCGCTCCATTATGGAATCATCGATATCTCTCTTCCGTTTTTGAATCACCATTATTTCTTCTCCATTATGGAATCACCATTATTCCTCCTCCATTATGGAATCACCATTATTTCTCCTTCATTATGGAATCACCTTTATTTCTCCTCCATTATGGAATCACCGATATCCCTCCTCCATTAAGGAATCAATGATATCTCCCCTCAATTATGGAATCACCGATACCTCCGCTCCATTATGGAATCACAAATATTTCTTCTCCATTATGGAATCACCAATATCTCTGCTAGGTTTTGGAATAACCGATATATCCCCTCCATTATGGAATTATCGATATCTCTTCTCCATTATGGAATCACCATTATTTCTCGTCCATTATGGAATTACAGATATCTCTCCTCCATTATGGAATCACCGATACCTGCCCTCCATTATGGAATCACCGATATGTCTTCTCCATTATGGAATCACCATACTTCTCCTCCGATATGGGATCACCGATATTTCTCCTCCATTATGGAATCACCGATATCCCTCCTCCATTATGGAATCACCGATATCTCTCCTCCGTCTTGGAATCACCGATATCTCTCCTCCGTCTTGGAATCACCGGTACCTCCGCTCCATTATGGAATCACCGATATCTCTCCTCCATTTTGGAATCACCGGTAACTCCGCTCCATTATGGAATCACCGATATCTCTCCTCCGTTTTGGAATCACCAATATCTCACTTCTATTATGGAATCATCGATATCTTCCCTCCATTATGGAATCATCGATATCTCTCCTCCGTTATGGAATCACCGATATCTCTTCTTCATTATGGAATTACCATTACTTCTCCTCCATTATGGAATCATCATTATTTCTCCTGAATTATGGAATCACCGATATCTCTGCTCCATCTTAGAATCACCGGTACCTCCGCTCCATTATGGAATCACCTATATCTCCCCTCCATTATGGAATCACCGATATCTCTCCTCCGTTTTGGAATCACCGGTAACTTCGCTCCATTATGGAATCACCGATATCTCTCCTCCGTTTTGAAATCACCAATATCTCCCTTCTATTCTGGAATCATCGATATATCCCCTCTGTTATGGAATCATCTATATCTCTCCTCCGTTATGGAATCACCGATATCTCTTCTTCATTATGGAATTACCATTACTTCTCCTCCATTAAGGAATCATCATTATTTCTCCTGAATTATGGAATCACCGATATCTCGCCTCCAGCATGGAATCACTGATATCTCTCCGGCATTATGGAATCACCGATATCTCCCCTCCATTACGAAATCACCGTTATTTTCCCTCCGTTATGGAATCACCGATATCTCCCCTGCATTATGGAATCACCGATAACTCCGCTTCATTATAGAGTGACCAATATTTCTCCTCCATTATGGAATCACCAATAACTCTGCTCCATTATGGAGTGACCGATATCTCTCTTCCGTTTTGGAATCACCATTATTTCTCCTCCATTTTGGAATCACCATTATTTCTCGTCCATTATGGAATTACCGATATCTCTCCTCCGTTTTGGAATCACCGTACCTCCGCTCCATTATGGAATCACCGATATCTCTCTTCCGTTTTGGAATCACCATTATTTCTCCTCCGTTATGGAATCACCATTATTTCTCGTCCATTATGGAATTACCGATATCTCTTCTCCATTATGGAATCACCATTATTTCTCCTCCATTATGGAATCACCGATATCCCCCCTCCATTATGGAATCAATGATATCTCCCCTGAATTATGGAATCACCGATATCTCCGCTCCATTATGGAATCACAAATATTTCTCCTCCATTATGGAATCACCGATATATCCCCTGCATTATGGATCTATCGAAATCTCCTCTCCGTTATGGAATCACCGATATCTCTTCTCCATTATGGAATCACCATTATTTCTCGTCCATTAAGGAATTACCGATATCTCTCCTCCATTTTGGAATCACCGATATCTCTCTGGCATTATGGAATCGCCATTATTTCTCCTTCATTATGGAATCACCATTATTTCTCCTCCATTATGGAATCACCATGATTTCTCCTTCATTATGGAATCACCATTATTTCTCCTCCATTATGGAATCAATGATATCTCCCCTCAATTATGGAATCACCGATACCTCCGCTCCATTATGGAATCACAAATATTTCTCCTCCATTGTGGAATCACCAATATCTCTGCTACGTTTTGGAATCACCGATATATCCCCTCCATTATGGAATTATCGATATCTCCTCTCCGTTATGGAATCACCGATATCTCTTCTCCATTATGGAATCACCATTATTTCTCCTCCATTATGGAATTACAGATATCTCTCCTCCATTATGGAATCACCGATACCTGCCCTCCATTATGGAATCACCGTAAATGCCCTCCATCATGGAATCACCGTACCTCCGCTCCATTATGGAATCACCGATATCTCTCTTCCGTTTTGGAATCACCATTATTTCTCCTCCATTATGGAATCACCATTATCTCTCGTCCATTATGGAATTACCGATATCTCTTCTCCATTATGGAATCACCATTATTTCTCCTCCATTATGGAATCACCGATATCCCCCCTCCATTATGGAATCAATGATATCTCCCCTGAATTATGGAATCACCGATATCTCCGCTCCATTATGGAATCACAAATATTTCTCCTCCATTATGGAATCACCGATATATCCCCTGCATTATGGATCTATCGAAATCTCCTCTCCGTTATGGAATCACCGATATCTCTTCTCCATTATGGAATCACCATTATTTCTCGTCCATTATGGAATTACCGATATCTCTCCTCCATTTTGGAATCACCGATATCTCTCTGGCATTATGGAATCGCCATTATTTCTCCTTCATTATGGAATCACCATTATTTCTCCTCCATTATGGAATCACCATGATTTCTCCTTCATTATGGAATCACCATTATTTCTCCTCCATGATGGAATCAATGATATCTCCCCTCAATTATGGAATCACCGATACCTCCGCTCCATTATGGAATCACAAATATTTCTCCTCCATTATGGAATCACCAATATCTCTGCTACGTTTTGGAATCACCGATATATCCCCTCCATTATGGAATTATCGATATCTCCTCTCCGTTATGGAATCACCGATATCTCTTCTCCATTATGGAATCACCATTATTTCTCCTCCATTATGGAATTACAGATATCTCTCCTCCATTATGAAATCACCGATACCTGCCCTCCATTATGGAATCACCGTACCTGCCCTCCATTATGGAATCACCGTACCTCCGCTCCATTATGGAATCACCGATATCTCTCTTCCGTTTTGGAATCACCATTATTTCTCCTCCATTACGGAATCACCATTATTTCTCCTCGATTATGGAATCACCATTATTTCTCCTTCATTATGATATCACCATTATTTCTCGTCCATTATGGAATTACCGATATCTCTCCTCCGTTTTGGAATCACCGGTATCTCCGCTCCATTATGGAATCACCGATATCTCTTTTCCGTTTTGGAATCACCATTATTTCTCCTCCATTATGGAATCACCATTATTTCTCGTCCATTATGGAATTACCGATATCTCTTCTCCATTATGGAATCACCATTATTTCTCCTCCATTATGGAATCACCGATATAACCCCTGCATTATGGATCTATCGAAATCTCCTCTCCGTTATGGAATCACCATTATTTCTCGTCCATTATGGAATTACCGATATCTCTTCTCCATTATGGAATCACCATTATTTCTCGTCCATTATGGAATTACCGATATCTCTCCTCCATTTTGGAATCACCGATATCTCTCTGGCATTATGGAATCGCCATTATTTCTCCTTCATTATGGAATCACCATTATTTCTCCTCCATTATGGAATCACCATGATTTCTCCTTCATTATGGAATCACCATTATTTCTCCTCCATTATGGAATCAATGATATCTCCCCTCAATTATGGAATCACCGATACCTCCGCTCCATTATGGAATCACAAATATTTCTCCTCCATTATGGAATCACCAATATCTCTGCTACGTTTTGGAATCACCGATATATCCCCTCCATTATGGAATTATCGATATCTCCTCTCCGTTATGGAATCACCGATATCTCTTCTCCATTATGGAATCACCATTATTTCTCGTCCATTATGAAATTACAGATATCTCTCCTCCATTATGGAATCACCGACACCTGCTCACCATTATGGAATCACCGATATCTCTTCTCCATTAAGGAATCACCATACTTCTCCTCCATTATGGAATCACCGATATTTCTCCTCCATTATAGAATCACCGATATCCCTCCTCCATTATGGAATCACCGATATCTCTCCTCCGTTTTGGAATCACCGGTAACTCCGCTCCATTATGGAATCACCGATATCTCTCCTCCGTTTTGGAATCACCAATATCTCCCTTCTATTATGGAATCATCGATATCTCCCCTCCATTATGGAATCATCGATATCTCTCCTCCGTTATGGAATCACCGATATCTCTTCTTCATTATGGAATTACCATTACTTCTCCTCCATTATGGAATCATCATTATTTCTCCTGAATTATGGAATCACAGATATCTCGCCTTCATTACGAAATCACCGTTATCTTCCCTCCGTTATGGAATCACCGATATCTCCCCTGCATTATGGAATCACCGATAACTCCGCTTCATTATAGAGTGACCAATATTTCTCCTCCATTATGGGATCACCAATAACTCTGCTCCATTATGGAGTGACCGATATCTCTCTTCCGTTTTGGAATCACCATTATTTCTCCTCCATTTTGGAATCACCATTATTTCTCGTTCATTATGGAATTACCGATATCTCTCCTCCGTTTTGGAATCACGGGTACCTCCGCCCCATTATGGAATCACCGATACCTCCGCTCCATTATGGAATCATCGATATCTCTCTTCCGTTTTTGAATCACCATTATTTCTTCTCCATTATGGAATCACCATTATTCCTCCTCCATTATGGAATCACCATTATTTCTCCTTCATTATGGAATCACCTTTATTTCTCCTCCATTATGGAATCACCGATATCCCTCCTCCATTATGGAATCAATGATATCTCCCCTCAATTATGGAATCACCGATACCTCCGCTCCATTATGGAATCACAAATATTTCTTCTCCATTATGGAATCACCAATATCTCTGCTAGGTTTTGGAATAACCGATATATCCCCTCCATTATGGAATTATCGATATCTCTTCTCCATTATGGAATCACCATTATTTCTCGTCCATTATGGAATTACAGATATCTCTCCTCCATTATGGAATCACCGATACCTGCCCTCCATTATGGAATCACCGATATGTCTTCTCCATTATGGAATCACCATACTTCTCCTCCGTTATGGGATCACCGATATTTCTCCTCCATTATGGAATCACCGATATCCCTCCTCCATTATGGAATCACCGATATCTCTCCTCCGTCTTGGAATCACCGATATCTCTCCTCCGTCTTGGAATCACCGGTACCTCCGCTCCATTATGGAATCACCGATATCTCTCCTCCATTTTGGAATCACCGGTAACTCCGCTCCATTATGGAATCACCGATATCTCTCCTCCGTTTTGGAATCACCAATATCTCACTTCTATTATGGAATCATCGATATCTTCCCTCCATTATGGAATCATCGATATCTCTCCTCCGTTATGGAATCACCGATATCTCTTCTTCATTATGGAATTACCATTACTTCTCCTCCATTATGGAATCATCATTATTTCTCCTGAATTATGGAATCACCGATATCTCTGCTCCATCTTAGAATCACCGGTACCTCCGCTCCATTATGGAATCACCTATATCTCCTCTCCATTATGGAATCACCGATATCTCTCCTCCGTTTTGGAATCACCGGTAACTCCGCTCCATTATGGAATCACCGATATCTCTCCTCCGTTTTGAAATCACCAATATCTCCCTTCTATTATGGAATCATCGATATATCCCCTCTGTTATGGAATCATCTATATCTCTCCTCCGTTATGGAATCACCGATATCTCTTCTTCATTATGGAATTACCATTACTTCTCCTCCATTAAGGAATCATCATTATTTCTCCTGAATTATGGAATCACCGATATCTCGCCTCCAGTATGGAATCACTGATATCTCTCCGGCATTATGGAATCACCGATATCTCCCCTCCATTACGAAATCACCGTTATTTTCCCTCCGTTATGGAATCACCGATATCTCCCCTGCATTATGGAATCACCGATAACTCCGCTTCATTATAGAGTGACCAATATTTCTCCTCCATTATGGAATCACCAATAACTCTGCTCCATTATGGAGTGACCGATATCTCTCTTCCGTTTTGGAATCACCATTATTTCTCCTCCATTTTGGAATCACCATTATTTCTCGTCCATTATGGAATTACCGATATCTCTCCTCCGTTTTGGAATCACCGGTACCTCCGCCCAATTTTGGAATCACCGTACCTCCGCTCCATTATGGAATCACCGATATCTCTCTTCCGTTTTGGAATCACCATTATTTCTCCTCCGTTATGGAATCACCATTATTTCTCGTCCATTATGGAATTACCGATATCTCTTCTCCATTATGGAATCACCATTATTTCTCCTCCATTATGGAATCACCGATATCCCCCCTCCATTATGGAATCAATGATATCTCCCCTGAATTATGGAATCACCGATATCTCCGCTCCATTATGGAATCACAAATATTTCTCCTCCATTATGGAATCACCGATATATCCCCTGCATTATGGATCTATCGAAATCTCCTCTCCGTTATGGAATCACCGATATCTCTTCTCCATTATGGAATCACCATTATTTCTCGTCCATTAAGGAATTACCGATATCTCTCCTCCATTTTGGAATCACCGATATCTCTCTGGCATTATGGAATCGCCATTATTTCTCCTTCATTATGGAATCACCATTACTTCTCCTCCATTATGGAATCACCATGATTTCTCCTTCATTATGGAATCACCATTATTTCTCCTCCATTATGGAATCAATGATATCTCCCCTCAATTATGGAATCACCGATACCTCCGCTCCATTATGGAATCACAAATATTTCTCCTCCATTATGGAATCACCAATATCTCTGCTACGTTTTGGAATCACCGATATATCCCCTCCATTATGGAATTATCGATATCTCCTCTCCGTTATGGAATCACCGATATCTCTTCTCCATTATGGAATCACCATTATTTCTCCTCCATTATGGAATTACAGATATCTCTCCTCCATTATGGAATCACCGATACCTGCCCTCCATTATGGAATCACCATACCTGCCCTCCATTATGGAATCACCGTACCTCCGCTCCATTATGGAATCACCGATATCTCTCTTCCGTTTTGGAATCACCATTATTTCTCCTCCATTATGGAATCACCATTATCTCTCGTCCATTATGGAATTACCGATATCTCTTCTCCATTATGGAATCACCATTATTTCTCCTCCATTATGGAATCACCGATATCCCCCCTCCATTATGGAATCAATGATATCTCCCCTGAATTATGGAATCACCGATATCTCCGCTCCATTATGGAATCACAAATATTTCTCCTCCATTATGGAATCACCGATATATCCCCTGCATTATGGATCTATCGAAATCTCCTCTCCGTTATGGAATCACCGATATCTCTTCTCCATTATGGAATCACCATTATTTCTCGTCCATTATGGAATTACCGATATCTCTCCTCCATTTTGGAATCACCGATATCTCTCTGGCATTATGGAATCGCCATTATTTCTCCTTCATTATGGAATCACCATTATTTCTCCTCCATTATGGAATCACCATGATTTCTCCTTCATTATGGAATCACCATTATTTCTCCTCCATGATGGAATCAATGATATCTCCCCTCAATTATGGAATCACCGATACCTCCGCTCCATTATGGAATCACAAATATTTCTCCTCCATTATGGAATCACCAATATCTCTGCTACGTTTTGGAATCACCGATATATCCCCTCCATTATGGAATTATCGATATCTCCTCTCCGTTATGGAATCACCGATATCTCTTCTCCATTATGGAATCACCATTATTTCTCCTCCATTATGGAATTACAGATATCTCTCCTCCATTATGAAATCACCGATACCTGCCCTCCATTATGGAATCACCGTACCTGCCCTCCATTATGGAATCACCGTACCTCCGCTCCATTATGGAATCACCGATATCTCTCTTCCGTTTTGGAATTACCATTATTTCTCCTCCATTATGGAATCACCATTATTTCTCGTCCATTACGGAATTATCGATATCTCTTCTCCATTATGGAATCACGAATATCTCTCTGGCATTATGGAATCACCAATATCTCTCTGGCATTATGGAATCACCAATATCTCTGCTACGTTTTGGAATCACCGATATATCCCCTCCATTATGGAATTATCGATATCTCCGCTCCATTATGGAATCACCTATATCTCCCCTCCATTATGGAATCACCGATATCTCTCCTCCGTTTTGGAATCACCGGTAACCCCGCTCCATTATGGAATCACCGATATCCCTCCTCCATTATGGAATCACCGATATCTCTCCTCCGTCTTGGAATCACCGGTACCTCCGCTCCATTATGGAATCACCGATATCTCTCCTCCATTTTGGAATCACCGGTAACTCCGCTCCATTATGGAATCACCGATATCTCTCCTCCGTTTTGGAATCACCAATATCTCACTTCTATTATGGAATCATCGATATCTTCCCTCCATTATGGAATCATCGATATCTCTCCTCCGTTATGGAATCACCGATATCTCTTCTTCATTATGGAATTACCATTACTTCTCCTCCATTATGGAATCATCATTATTTCTCCTGAATTATGGAATCACCGATATCTCTGCTCCATCTTAGAATCACCGGTACCTCCGCTCCATTATGGAATCACCTATATCTCCCCTCCATTATGGAATCACCGATATCTCTCCTCCGTTTTGGAATCACCGGTAACTCCGCTCCATTATGGAATCACCGATATCTCTCCTCCGTTTTGAAATCACCAATATCTCCCTTCTATTATGGAATCATCGATATATCCCCTCTGTTATGGAATCATCTATATCTCTCCCCCGTTATGGAATCACCGATATCTCTTCTTCATTATGGAATTACCATTACTTCTCCTCCATTAAGGAATCATCATTATTTCTCCTGAATTATGGAATCACCGATATCTCGCCTCCAGTATGGAATCACTGATATCTCTCCGGCATTATGGAATCACCGATATCTCCCCTCCATTACGAAATCACCGTTATTTTCCCTCCGTTATGGAATCACCGATATCTCCCCTGCATTATGGAATCACCGATAACTCCGCTTCATTATAGAGTGACCAATATTTCTCCTCCATTATGGAATCACCAATAACTCTGCTCCATTATGGAGTGACCGATATCTCTCTTCCGTTTTGGAATCACCATTATTTCTCCTCCATTTTGGAATCACCATTATTTCTCGTCCATTATGGAATTACCGATATCTCTCCTCCGTTTTGGAATCACCGGTACCTCCGCCCAATTTTGGAATCACCGTACCTCCGCTCCATTATGGAATCACCGATATCTCTCTTCCGTTTTGGAATCACCATTATTTCTCCTCCGTTATGGAATCACCATTATTTCTCGTCCATTATGGAATTACCGATATCTCTTCTCCATTATGGAATCACCATTATTTCTCCTCCATTATGGAATCACCGATATCCCCCCTCCATTATGGAATCAATGATATCTCCCCTGAATTATGGAATCACCGATATCTCTTCTCCATTATGGAATCACCATTATTTCTCGTCCATTAAGGAATTACCGATATCTCTCCTCCATTTTGGAATCACCGATATCTCTCTGGCATTATGGAATCGCCATTATTTCTCCTTCATTATGGAATCACCATTATTTCTCCTCCATTATGGAATCACCATGATTTCTCCTTCATTATGGAATCACCATTATTTCTCCTCCATTATGGAATCAATGATATCTCCCCTCAATTATGGAATCACCGATACCTCCGCTCCATTATGGAATCACAAATATTTCTCCTCCATTATGGAATCACCAATATCTCTGCTACGTTTTGGAATCACCGATATATCCCCTCCATTATGGAATTATCGATATCTCCTCTCCGTTATGGAATCACCGATATCTCTTCTCCATTATGGAATCACCATTATTTCTCCTCCATTATGGAATTACAGATATCTCTCCTCCATTATGGAATCACCGATACCTGCCCTCCATTATGGAATCACCGTACCTGCCCTCCATTATGGAATCACCGTACCTCCGCTCCATTATGGAATCACCGATATCTCTCTTCCGTTTTGGAATCACCATTATTTCTCCTCCATTATGGAATCACCATTATCTCTCGTCCATTATGGAATTACCGATATCTCTTCTCCATTATGGAATCACCATTATTTCTCCTCCATTATGGAATCACCGATATCCCCCCTCCATTATGGAATCAATGATATCTCCCCTGAATTATGGAATCACCGATATCTCCGCTCCATTATGGAATCACAAATATTTCTCCTCCATTATGGAATCACCGATATATCCCCTGCATTATGGATCTATCGAAATCTCCTCTCCGTTATGGAATCACCGATATCTCTTCTCCATTATGGAATCACCATTATTTCTCGTCCATTATGGAATTACCGATATCTCTCCTCCATTTTGGAATCACCGATATCTCTCTGGCATTATGGAATCGCCATTATTTCTCCTTCATTATGGAATCACCATTATTTCTCCTCCATTATGGAATCACCATGATTTCTCCTTCATTATGGAATCACCATTATTTCTCCTCCATGATGGAATCAATGATATCTCCCCTCAATTATGGAATCACCGATACCTCCGCTCCATTATGGAATCACAAATATTTCTCCTCCATTATGGAATCACCAATATCTCTGCTACGTTTTGGAATCACCGATATATCCCCTCCATTATGGAATTATCGATATCTCCTCTCCGTTATGGAATCACCGATATCTCTTCTCCATTATGGAATCACCATTATTTCTCCTCCATTATGGAATTACAGATATCTCTCCTCCATTATGAAATCACCGATACCTGCCCTCCATTATGGAATCACCGTACCTGCCCTCCATTATGGAATCACCGTACCTCCGCTCCATTATGGAATCACCGATATCTCTCTTCCGTTTTGGAATCACCATTATTTCTCCTCCATTATGGAATCACCATTATTTCTCGTCCATTACGGAATTATCGATATCTCTTCTCCATTATGGAATCACGAATATCTCTCTGGCATTATGGAATCACCAATATCTCTCTGGCATTATGGAATCACCAATATCTCTGCTACGTTTTGGAATCACCGATATATCCCCTCCATTATGGAATTATCGATATCTCCGCTCCATTATGGAATCACCTATATCTCCCCTCCATTATGGAATCACCGATATCTCTCCTCCGTTTTGGAATCACCGGTAACCCCGCTCCATTATGGAATCACCGATATCTCTCCTCCGTTTTGGAATCACCAATATCTCCCTTCTATTATGGAATCATCGATATCTCCCCTCCATTATGGAATCATCGATATCTCTCCTCCGTTATGGAATCACCGATATCTCTTCTTCATTATGGAATTACCATTACTTCTCGTCCATTATGGAATCATCATTATTTCTCCTGAATTATGGAATCACCGATATCTCGTCTTCATTACGAAATCACCGTTATCTTCCCTCCGTTATGGAATCACCGATATCTCCCCTGCATTATGGAATCACCGATAACTCCGCTTCATTATAGAGTGACCAATATTTCTCCTCCATTATGGAATCACCAATAACTCTGCTCCATTATGGAGTGACCGATATCTCTCCTCCGTTTTGGAATCACCGGTACCTCCGCCCCATTATGGAATCACCGATACCTCCGCTCCATTATGGAATTATCGATATCTCTCTTCCGTTTTGGAATCACCATTATTTCTTCTCCATTATGGAATCACCATCATTCCTCCTCCATTATGGAATCACCATTATTTCTCCTTCATTATGGAATCACCATTATTTCTCGTCCATTATGGAATTACCGATATCTCCCCTCCGTTTTGGAATCACCGGTACCTCCGCCCTATTATGGAATCACCGTACCTCCGCTCCATTATGGAATCACCGATATCTCTCTTCCGTTTTGGAATCACCATTATTTCTCCTCCATTATGGAATCACCATTATTTCTCGTCCATTATGGAATTACCGATATCTCTTCTCGATTATGGAATCACGAATATCTCTCTGGCATTATGGAATCACCAATATCTCTCTGGCATTATGGAATCACCATTATTTCTCCTCCATTATGGAATCACCGATATCCCTCCTCCATTATGGAATCAATGATATCTCTCCGGAATTATGGAATCACCGATATCTCCGCTCCATTATGGAATCACAAATATTTCTCCTCCATTATGGAATCACCAATATCTCTGCTCCGTTTTGGAATCACCGATATATCCCCTGCAATATGGAATTATCGATATCTCCTCTCCGTTATGGAATCACCGATATCTCTTCTCCGTTATGGAATCACCGATATCTCTCTGGCATTATGGAATCGCCATTATTTTTCTGTCATAATGGAATCGCCATTATTTTTCTGTCATAATGGAATCACCATTATTTCTCCTCCATTATGGGATCACCATTATTTCTCCTTCATTATGGAATCACCATTATTTCTCCTCCATTATGGAATCACCATTATTTCTCCTCCATTATGGAATCACCGATATCCCTCCTCCATTATGCAATCAATGATATCTCCCCTCTGTTATGGAATCACCGATATCTCTTCTTCATTATGGAATTACCATTACTTCTCCTCCATTATGGAATCATCATTATTTCTCCTCTATTATGGAATCACCCTTATTTTTCCTCCATTATGGAATCCCTGATATCTCCCCTACGTTATGGAATCACCAATATCTCCCCTCTATTATGGAATCACCGATATCTCTTCTCCGTTATGAAATCACCGATATATCTTCATCATTATGGAATTACCATTATTTTTCATCCATTATGGAATCACCATTATTTCTCCTCCATTATGGAATCACCGATATCCCTCCTCCATTATGCAATCAATGATATCTCCCCTCTGTTATGGAATCACCGATATCTCCCCTGCATTATGGAATCACCGATATCTCTCATCCGTTTTGGAATCACCGGTAACTCCGCTCCATTATGGAATCACCAATATCTCTCCTCCGTTTTGGAATCACCAATATCTCCCCTCCATTATGGAATCATCGATATCTCCCCTCCGTTATGGAATCACCGATAACTCCGCTTCATAATTGAGTGACCAATATTTCTCCTCCATTATGGGATCACTTATATCTCTCCTCCATTATGGAATCAACGATATCTCTCCTCCGTTTTGGAATCACCGGTACCTCCGCTCCATTATAGAATCACCTATATCTCCCCTCCATTATGGAATCACCGATATCTCTCCTCCGTTTTGGAATCACCGGTAACTCTGCTCCATTATGGAATCACCAGTATCTCTCCTCCGTTTTGGAATCACCAATATCTCCCCTCTATTATGGAATCATCGATATCTCCCCTCCGATATGGAATCACCGATATCTCTTCTTCATTATGGAATTACCATTATTTCTCCTCCGTTTTGGAATCACCGGTACCTCCGCCCAATTATGGAATCACCGATACCTCCGCTCCATTATGGAATCACCGATATCTCTCTTCCGTTTTGGAATCACCATTATTTCTCCTCCATTATGGAATCACCATTATTTCTCCTCCATTATGGAATCACCAATATCTCTGCTTCGTTTTGGAATCACCGATATATCCCCTCCATTATGGAATTATCGATATCTCCTCTCCGTTATGGAATCACCGATATCTCTTCTCCATTATGGAATCAGCATTATTTCTCGTCCATTATGGAATTACCGATATCTCGCCTCCATTATGGAATCACAGATACCTGCCCACCATTATGGAATCACTGATATCTTCCCTCCGTTATGGAATCACCGATATCTTCCCTCCATTATGGAATCACCGATAACACCGCTTCATTATAGAGTGACCAATATTTCTCCTCCATTATGGAATCACCAATAACTCTGCTCCATTATGGAGTGACCGATATCTCCCTTCCGTTTTGGAATCACCATTATTTCTCCTCCATTTTGGAATCACCATTATTTCTCGTCCATTATGGAATTACCGATATCTCTCCTCCGTTTTGGAATCACCGGTACCTTCGCCCCATTATGGAATCACCGACACCTCCGCTCCATTATGGAATCATCGATATCTCTCTTCCGTTTTGGAATGACCATTATTTCTCCTCCATTATGGAATCACCATTATTTCTCCTCCAATATGGAATCACCATTATTTCTCCTTCATTATGGAATCACCATTATTTCTCGTCCATTATGGAATTACCGATATCTCTCCTCCGTTTTGGAATCACCGGTATCTCCGCTCCATTA
Organism: Pholcus phalangioides; assembly: GCF_987345545.1. Lineage (NCBI taxonomy): Eukaryota > Metazoa > Arthropoda > Arachnida > Araneae > Pholcidae > Pholcus > Pholcus phalangioides. The sequence goes on along the minus strand of NW_028301608.1, from coordinate 40,163,843 downwards.
TGGAATCACCGATATCTCTCTTCCGTTTTGGAATCACCATTATTTCTCCTCCATTATGGAATCACCATTATTTCTCGTCCATTATGGAATTACCGATATCTCTTCTCCATTATGGAATCACCATTATTTCTCCTCCATTATGGAATCACCGATATCCCTCCTCCATTATGGAATCAATGATATCTCCCCTGAATTATGGAATCACCGATATCTCCGCTCCATTATGGAATCACAAATATTTCTCCTCCATTATGGAATCACCGATATAACCCCTGCATTATGGATCTATCGAAATCTCCTCTCCGTTATGGAATCACCGATATCTCTTCTCCATTATGGAATCACCATTATTTCTCGTCCATTATGGAATTACCGATATCTCTCCTCCATTTTGGAATCACCGATATCTCTCTGGCATTATGGAATCGCCATTATTTCTCCTTCATTATGGAATCACCATTATTTATCCTCCATTATGGAATCACCATGATTTCTCCTTCATTATGGAATCACCATTATTTCTCCTCCATTATGGAATCAATGATATCTCCCCTCAATTATGGAATCACCGATACCTCCGCTCCATTATGGAATCACAAATATTTCTCCTCCATTATGGAATCACAAATATTTCTCCTCCATTATGGAATCACCAATATCTCTGCTACGTTTTGGAATCACCGATATATCCCCTCCATTATGGAATTATCGATATCTCCTCTCCGTTATGGAATCACCGATATCTCTTCTCCATTATGGAATCACCATTATTTCTCGTCCATTATGGAATTACAGATATCTCTCCTCCATTATGGAATCACCGATACCTGCCCACCATTATGGAATCACCGATATCTCTTCTCCATTATGGAATCACCATACTTCTCCTCCATAATGGAATCACCGATATTTCTCCTCCATTATAGAATCACCGATATCCCTCCTCCATTATGGAATCACCGATATCTCTCCTCCGTCTTGGAATCACCGGTACCTCCGCTCCATTATGGAATCACCGATATCTCTCCTCCGTTTTGGAATCACCGGTAACTCCGCTCCATTATGGAATCATCGATATCTCCCCTCCATTATGGAATCATCGATATCTCTCCTCCGTTATGGAATCACCGATATCTCTTCTTCATTATGGAATTACCATTACTTCTTCTCCATTATGAAATCACCGATATCTCGCCTCCATTACGAAATCAACGTTATCTTCCCTCCGTTATGGAATCACCGATATCTCCCCTGCATTATGGAATAACCAATAACTCTGCTCCATTATGGAGTGATGGATATCTCTCTTCCGTTTTGGAATCACCATTATTTCTCTTCCATTTTGGAATCACCATTATTTCTCGTCCATTATGGAATTACCGATATCTCTCCTCCGTTTTGGAATCATCGGTACCTCCGCCCCATTATGGAATCACCGATACCTCCGCTCCATTATGGAATCATCGATATCTCTCTTCCGTTTTGGAATCACCATTATTTCTTCTCCATTATGGAATCACCATTATTTCTTCTCCATTATGGAATCACCATTATTTCTCCTCCATTATGGAATCACCACTATTTCTCGTCCATTATGGAATTACCGATATCTCTTCTCCATTATGGAATCACCAATATCTCTCTGGCATTATGGAATCACCATTATTTCTCCTCCATTATGGAATCACCGATATCCCTCCTCCATTATGGAATCAATAATATCTCCCCTGAGTTATGGAATCACCGATATCTCCGCTCCATTATGGAATCACCATTATTTCTCCTCCATTATGGAATCACCATTATTTCTCCTTCATTATGGAATCACCATTATTTGTCGTCCATTATGGAATTACCGATATCTCTCCTCCGTTTTGGAATCACCGGTATCTCCGCTCCATTATGGAATCACCGATATCTCTCTTCCGTTTTGGAATCACCATTATTTCTCCTCCATTATCGAATCACCATTATTTCTCGTCCATTATGGAATTACCGATATCTCTTCTCCATTATGGAATCACCATTATTTCTCCTCCTTTATGGAATCACCGATATCCCTCCTCCATTATGGAATCAATATCTCCCCTGAATTATGGAATCACCGATATCTCCGCTCCATTATGGAATCACAAATATTTCTCCTCCATTATGGAATCACCGATATATCCCCTTCATTATGGATCTATCGAAATCTCCTCTCCGTTGTGGAATCACCGATATCTCTTCTCCATTATGGAATCACCATTATTTCACAAGCACCTCCACACTTGTCCGACTCTTTTCTAGTGTCGGATTTGATTGGATAGTTAGTATCACGTGATCAATGACGTCTGATTAAGGATTTCCTCTCTAGTTTTGGCTGTTCTTCGTAGTTATGACGATTTTATTTATATTTTTGACATTATCAGCCAATCAGAATAAGGCTACTGTGACGTTATAGAAACATCACCGTATGTGTAAAGTGTACCTCCTGCAGTTACGTTTGGCAACTTATCGCCAAACACCAGCGTCTATTAACGATTTCGCTTTTATTTTGTCATTACGTCTCGTTTGCTCACACGATAATAAATTACAATGATATAATTTAACTATAATACTATAACGATCATAATAATAATGATATATATTATATAATAATAATTATATTGACATGCAATAGATACAGTGGCTTGCCGAAACACAATTTCTATGTTTGGTTTTCTAATGAATCTATCAGCATTATGAATCAATAAATGATAGCAGGGCCCAGCTTCGCTGGGCGCTCGCTTCGCGAGCCGTTACTATTGTCAACTTGATGCAACTGAACCACATTTTGATTAAATCAGAAAAAAAACAAAATTTTTTAGTGATTCAATAAACGATAACTTATTATACGGGGGTGCCCCCCCCCATTCCCGTGCATCTGACAATTGGTGGTGAATTATAATATAATAAATCATGTTTATCCCGTGCAACGGTTAAAAGAAAAAAATTAAATGTGATAAGAAATTAAACTTTTCAAACGAAGATGCTAGAAAAAAAAAAAAAAAAATCGGATTTTTACGAAGGGACTCGAACTCATAACCTTCGTTTTAAGCGTCCCGTGAACTTCCCACTGCATTAATCCTGGTTGCCGAACTAAAGTTAAATTTAGAATATCCATTATTAAATGTCGCTAGGAAATATGGTGGCGCCAAATGGATCAAAAGTTACGGTAGCCTCGCGGTCTACTGTGACGTTTCTATGACGTCACAGTTGTTTGAAAAAAAAAATAGCGCCAAAGCCACATGCAAAAGGTTACAAGGAAGAAAATCCTGATTTTACGTCTATGATCACGCACGTCCAATCAAATTCGACACTAGAACAGAGTCGGACAAGGATTGAGGCGCTTTTATTATTTCTCGTCCATTATGGAATTACCGATATCTCTCCTCCATTTTGGAATCACCGATATCTCTCTGGCATTATGGAATCGCCATTATTTCTCCTTCATTATGGAATCACCATTATTTCTCCTCCATTATGGAATCACCATGATTTCTCCTTCATTATGGAATCACCATTATTTCTCCTCCATTATGGAATCACCGATATCCCTCCTCCATTATGGAATCAATGATATCTCCCCTCAATTATGGAATCACCGGTATCTCCGCTCCATTATGGAATCACCGATATCTCTTTTCCGTTTTGGAATCACCATTATTTCTCCTCCATTATGGAATCACCATTATTTCTCGTCCATTATGGAATTACCGATATCTCTTCTCCATTATGGAATCACCATTATTTCTCCTCCATTATGGAATCACCGATATAACCCCTGCATTATGGATCTATCGAAATCTCCTCTCCGTTATGGAATCACCATTATTTCTCGTCCATTATGGAATTACCGATATCTCTTCTCCATTATGGAATCACCATTATTTCTCGTCCATTATGGAATTACCGATATCTCTCCTCCATTTTGGAATCACCGATATCTCTCTGGCATTATGGAATCGCCATTATTTCTCCTTCATTATGGAATCACCATTATTTCTCCTCCATTATGGAATCACCATGATTTCTCCTTCATTATGGAATCACCATTATTTCTCCTCCATTATGGAATCAATGATATCTCCCCTCAATTATGGAATCACCGATACCTCCGCTCCATTATGGAATCACAAATATTTCTCCTCCATTATGGAATCACCAATATCTCTGCTACGTTTTGGAATCACCGATATATCCCCTCCATTATGGAATTATCGATATCTCCTCTCCGTTATGGAATCACCGATATCTCTTCTCCATTATGGAATCACCATTATTTCTCGTCCATTATGGAATTACAGATATCTCTCCTCCATTATGGAATCACCGATACCTGCTCACCATTATGGAATCACCGATATCTCTTCTCCATTATGGAATCACCATACTTCTCCTCCATTATGGAATCACCGATATTTCTCCTCCATTATAGAATCACCGATATCCCTCCTCCATTATGGAATCACCGATATCTCTCCTCCGTCTTGGAATCACCGGTAACTCCGCTCCATTATGGAATCACCGATATCTCTCCTCCGTTTTGGAATCACCAATATCTCCCTTCTATTATGGAATCATCGATATCTCCCCTCCATTATGGAATCATCGATATCTCTCCTCCGTTATGGAATCACCGATATCTCTTCTTCATTATGGAATTACCATTACTTCTCCTCCATTATGGAATCACCGATATCTCGCCTCCATTACGAAATCAACGTTATCTTCCCTCCGTTATGGAATCACCGATATCTCCCCTGCATTATGGAATAACCAATAACTCTGCTCCATTATGGAGTGATGGATATCTCTCTTCCGTTTTGGAATCACCATTATTTCTCTTCCATTTTGGAATCACCATTATTTCTCGTCCATTATGGAATTACCGATATCTCTCCTCCGTTTTGGAATCACCGGTACCTCCGCCCCATTATGGAATCACCGATACCTCCGCTCCATTATGGAATCATCGATATCTCTCTTCCGTTTTGGAATCACCATTATTTCTTCTCCATTATGGAATCACCATTATTCCTCCTCCATTATGGAATCACCATTATTTCTCCTTCATTATGTAATAACTATTATTTCTCGTCCATTATGGAATTACCGATATCTGTCCTCCGTTTTGGAATCACCGGTACCTCCGCCCTATTATGGAATCACCGTACCTCCGCTCCATTATGGAATCACCGATATCTCTCTTCCGTTTTGGAATCACCATTATTTCTCCTCCATTATGGAATCACCACTATTTCTCGTCCATTATGGAATTACCGATATCTCTTCTCCATTATGGAATCACCAATATCTCTCTGGCATTATGGAATCACCATTATTTCTCCTCCATTATGGAATCACCGATATCCCTCCTCCATTATGGAATCAATAATATCTCCCCTGAGTTATGGAATCACCGATATCTCCGCTCCATTATGGAATCACCATTATTTCTCCTCCATTATGGAATCACCATTATTTCTCCTTCATTATGGAATCACCATTATTTGTCGTCCATTATGGAATTACCGATATCTCTCCTCCGTTTTGGAATCACCGGTATCTCCGCTCCATTATGGAATCACCGATATCTCTCTTCCGTTTTGGAATCACCATTATTTCTCCTCCATTATGGAATCACCAATATCTCTGCTCCGTTTTGGAATCACCGATATATCCCCTCCATTATGGAATTATCGATATCTCCTCTCCGTTATGGAATCACCGATATCTCTTCTCCATTATGGAATCAGCATTATTTCTCGTCCATTATGGAATTACCGATAACTCGCCTCCATTATGGAATCACCGATACCTGCCCACCATTATGGAATCACTGATATCTTCCCTCCGTTATGGAATCACCGATATCTTCCCTCCATTATGGAATCACCGATAACACCGCTTCATTATAGAGTGACCAATATTTCTCCTCCATTATGGAATCACCAATAACTCTGCTCCATTATGGAGTGACCGATACCTCTCTTCCGTTTTGGAATCACCATTATTTCTCCTCCATTTTGGAATCACCATTATTTCTCGTCCATTATGGAATTACCGATATCTCTCCTCCGTTTTGGAATCACCGGTACCTTCGCCCCATTATGGAATCACCGACAATTCCGCTCCATTATGGAATCATCGATATCTCTCTTCCGTTTTGGAATCACCATTATTTCTCCTCCATTATGGAATCACCATTATTTCTCCTCCATTATGGAATCACCATTATTTCTCCTTCATTATGAAATCACCATTATTTCTCGTCCATTATGGAATTACCGATATCTCTCCTCCGTTTTGGAATCACCGGTATCTCCGCTCCATTATGGAATCACCGATATCTCTTTTCCGTTTTGGAATCACCATTATTTCTCCTCCATTATGGAATCACCATTATTTCTCGTCCATTATGGAATTACCGATATCTCTTCTCCATTATGGAATCACCATTATTTCTCCTCCATTATGGAATCACCGATATAACCCCTGCATTATGGATCTATCGAAATCTCCTCTCCGTTATGGAATCACCATTATTTCTCCTCCATTATGGAATCACCGATATAACCCCTGCATTATGGATCTATCGAAATCTCCTCTCCGTTATGGAATCACCATTATTTCTCGTCCATTATGGAATTACCGATATCTCTTCTCCATTATGGAATCACCATTATTTCTCGTCCATTATGGAATTACCGATATCTCTCCTCCATTTTGGAATCACCGATATCTCTCTGGCATTATGGAATCGCCATTATTTCTCCTTCATTATGGAATCACCATTATTTCTCCTCCATTATGGAATCACCATGATTTCTCCTTCATTATGGAATCACCATTATTTCTCCTCCATTATGGAATAAAGGATATCTCCCCTCAATTATGGAATCACCGATACCTCCGCTCCTTTATGGAATCACAAATATTTCTCCTCCATTATGGAATCACCAATATCTCTGCTACGTTTTGGAATCACCGATATATCCCCTCCATTATGGAATTATCGATATCTCCTCTCCGTTATGGAATCACCGATATCTCTTCTCCATTATGGAATCACCATTATTTCTCGTCCATTATGAAATTACAGATATCTCTCCTCCATTATGGAATCACCGACACCTGCTCACCATTATGGAATCACCGATATCTCTTCTCCATTAAGGAATCACCATACTTCTCCTCCATTATGGAATCACCGATATTTCTCCTCCATTATAGAATCACCGATATCCCTCCTCCATTATGGAATCACCGATATCTCTCCTCCGTTTTGGAATCACCGGTAACTCCGCTCCATTATGGAATCACCGATATCTCTCCTCCGTTATGGAATCACCAATATCTCCCTTCTATTATGGAATCATCGATATCTCCCCTCCATTATGGAATCATCGATATCTCTCCTCCGTTATGGAATCACCGATATCTCTTCTTCATTATGGAATTACCATTACTTCTCCTCCATTATGGAATCATCATTATTTCTCCTGAATTAGGAATCACCGATATCTCGCCTTCATTACGAAATCACCGTTATCTTCCCTCCGTTATGGAATCACCGATAACTCCGCTTCATTATAGAGTGACCAATATTTCTCCTCCATTATGGGATCACCAATAACTCTGCTCCATTATGGAGTGACCGATATCTCTCTTCCGTTTTGGAATCACCATTATTTCTCCTCCATTTTGGAATCACCATTATTTCTCGTTCATTATGGAATTACCGATATCTCTCCTCCGTTTTGGAATCACGGGTACCTCCGCCCCATTATGGAATCACCGATACCTCCGCTCCATTATGGAATCATCGATATCTCTCTTCCGTTTTTGAATCACCATTATTTCTTCTCCATTATGGAATCACCATTATTCCTCCTCCATTATGGAATCACCATTATTTCTCCTTCATTATGGAATCACCTTTATTTCTCCTCCATTATGGAATCACCGATATCCCTCCTCCATTATGGAATCAATGATATCTCCCCTCAATTATGGAATCACCGATACCTCCGCTCCATTATGGAATCACAAATATTTCTTCTCCATTATGGAATCACCAATATCTCTGCTAGGTTTTGGAATAACCGATATATCCCCTCCATTATGGAATTATCGATATCTCTTCTCCATTATGGAATCACCATTATTTCTCGTCCATTATGGAATTACAGATATCTCTTCTCCATTATGGAATCACCATACTTCTCCTCCATTATGGAATCACCGATATTTCTCCTCCATTATAGAATCACCGATATCCCTCCTCCATTATGGAATCACCGATATCTCTCCTCCGTCTTGGAATCACCGGTAACTCCGCTCCATTATGGAATCACCGATATCTCTCCTCCGTTTTGGAATCACCAATATCTCCCTTCTATTATGGAATCATCGATATCTCCCCTCCATTATGGAATCATCGATATCTCTCCTCCGTTATGGAATCACCGATATCTCTTCTTCATTATGGAATTACCATTACTTCTCCTCCATTATGGAATCACCGATATCTCGCCTCCATTACGAAATCAACGTTATCTTCCCTCCGTTATGGAATCACCGATATCTCCCCTGCATTATGGAATAACCAATAACTCTGCTCCATTATGGAGTGATGGATATCTCTCTTCCGTTTTGGAATCACCATTATTTCTCTTCCATTTTGGAATCACCATTATTTCTCGTCCATTATGGAATTACCGATATCTCTCCTCCGTTTTGGAATCACCGGTACCTCCGCCCCATTATGGAATCACCGATACCTCCGCTCCATTATGGAATCATCGATATCTCTCTTCCGTTTTGGAATCACCATTATTTCTTCTCCATTATGGAATCACCATTATTCCTCCTCCATTATGGAATCACCATTATTTCTCCTTCATTATGTAATAACTATTATTTCTCGTCCATTATGGAATTACCGATATCTGTCCTCCGTTTTGGAATCACCGGTACCTCCGCCCTATTATGGAATCACCGTACCTCCGCTCCATTATGGAATCACCGATATCTCTCTTCCGTTTTGGAATCACCATTATTTCTCCTCCATTATGGAATCACCACTATTTCTCGTCCATTATGGAATTACCGATATCTCTTCTCCATTATGGAATCACCAATATCTCTCTGGCATTATGGAATCACCATTATTTCTCCTCCATTATGGAATCACCGATATCCCTCCCCCATTATGGAATCAATAATATCTCCCCTGAGTTATGGAATCACCGATATCTCCGCTCCATTATGGAATCACCATTATTTCTCCTCCATTATGGAATCACCATTATTTCTCCTTCATTGTGGAATCACCATTATTTGTCGTCCATTATGGAATTACCGATATCTCTCCTCCGTTTTGGAATCACCGGTATCTCCGCTCCATTATGGAATCACCGATATCTCTCTTCCGTTTTGGAATCACCATTATTTCTCCTCCATTATGGAATCACCAATATCTCTGCTCCGTTTTGGAATCACCGATATATCCCCTCCATTATGGAATTATCGATATCTCCTCTCCGTTATGGAATCACCGATATCTCTTCTCCATTATGGAATCAGCATTATTTCTCGTCCATTATGGAATTACCGATAACTCGCCTCCATTATGGAATCACCGATACCTGCCCACCATTATGGAATCACTGATATCTTCCCTCCGTTATGGAATCACCGATATCTTCCCTCCATTATGGAATCACCGATAACACCGCTTCATTATAGAGTGACCAATATTTCTCCTCCATTATGGAATCACCAATAACTCTGCTCCATTATGGAGTGACCGATACCTCTCTTCCGTTTTGGAATCACCATTATTTCTCCTCCATTTTGGAATCACCATTATTTCTCGTCCATTATGGAATTACCGATATCTCTCCTCCGTTTTGGAATCACCGGTACCTTCGCCCCATTATGGAATCACCGACAATTCCGCTCCATTATGGAATCATCGATATCTCTCTTCCGTTTTGGAATCACCATTATTTCTCCTCCATTATGGAATCACCATTATTTCTCCTCCATTATGGAATCACCATTATTTCTCCTTCATTATGAAATCACCATTATTTCTCGTCCATTATGGAATTACCGATATCTCTCCTCCGTTTTGGAATCACCGGTATCTCCGCTCCATTATGGAATCACCGATATCTCTTTTCCGTTTTGGAATCACCATTATTTCTCCTCCATTATGGAATCACCATTATTTCTCGTCCATTATGGAATTACCGATATCTCTTCTCCATTATGGAATCACCATTATTTCTCCTCCATTATGGAATCACCGATATAACCCCTGCATTATGGATCTATCGAAATCTCCTCTCCGTTATGGAATCACCATTATTTCTCGTCCATTATGGAATTACCGATATCTCTTCTCCATTATGGAATCACCATTATTTCTCGTCCATTATGGAATTACCGATATCTCTCCTCCATTTTGGAATCACCGATATCTCTCTGGCATTATGGAATCGCCATTATTTCTCCTTCATTATGGAATCACCATTATTTCTCCTCCATTATGAAATCACCATGATTTCTCCTTCATTATGGAATCACCATTATTTCTCCTCCATTATGGAATAAAGGATATCTCCCCTCAATTATGGAATCACCGATACCTCCGCTCCATTATGGAATCACAAATATTTCTCCTCCATTATGGAATCACCAATATCTCTGCTACGTTTTGGAATCACCGATATATCCCCTCCATTATGGAATTATCGATATCTCCTCTCCGTTATGGAATCACCGATATCTCTTCTCCATTATGGAATCACCATTATTTCTCGTCCATTATGAAATTACAGATATCTCTCCTCCATTATGGAATCACCTACACCTGCTCACCATTATGGAATCACCGATATCTCTTCTCCATTAAGGAATCACCATACTTCTCCTCCATTATGGAATCACCGATATTTCTCCTCCATTATAGAATCACCGATATCCCTCCTCCATTATGGAATCACCGATATCTCTCCTCCGTTTTGGAATCACCGGTAACTCCGCTCCATTATGGAATCACCGATATCTCTCCTCCGTTATGGAATCACCAATATCTCCCTTCTATTATGGAATCATCGATATCTCCCCTCCATTATGGAATCATCGATATCTCTCCTCCGTTATGGAATCACCGATATCTCTTCTTCATTATGGAATTACCATTACTTCTCCTCCATTATGGAATCATCATTATTTCTCCTGAATTATGGAATCACCGATATCTCGCCTTCATTACGAAATCACCGTTATCTTCCCTCCGTTATGGAATCACCGATATCTCCCCTGCATTATGGAATCACCGATAACTCCGCTTCATTATAGAGTGACCAATATTTCTCCTCCATTATGGGATCACCAATAACTCTGCTCCATTATGGAGTGACCGATATCTCTCTTCCGTTTTGGAATCACCATTATTTCTCCTCCATTTTGGAATCACCATTATTTCTCGTTCATTATGGAATTACCGATATCTCTCCTCCGTTTTGGAATCACGGGTACCTCCGCCCCATTATGGAATCACCGATACCTCCGCTCCATTATGGAATCATCGATATCTCTCTTCCGTTTTTGAATCACCATTATTTCTTCTCCATTATGGAATCACCATTATTCCTCCTCCATTATGGAATCACCATTATTTCTCCTTCATTATGGAATCACCTTTATTTCTCCTCCATTATGGAATCACCGATATCCCTCCTCCATTATGGAATCAATGATATCTCCCCTCAATTATGGAATCACCGATACCTCCGCTCCATTATGGAATCACAAATATTTCTTCTCCATTATGGAATCACCAATATCTCTGCTAGGTTTTGGAATAACCGATATATCCCCTCCATTATGGAATTATCGATATCTCTTCTCCATTATGGAATCACCATTATTTCTCGTCCATTATGGAATTACAGATATCTCTCCTCCATTATGGAATCACCGATACCTGCCCTCCATTATGGAATCACCGATATGTCTTCTCCATTATGGAATCACCATACTTCTCCTCCGTTATGGGATCACCGATATTTCTCCTCCATTATGGAATCACCGATATCCCTCCTCCATTATGGAATCACCGATATCTCTCCTCCGTCTTGGAATCACCGATATCTCTCCTCCGTCTTGGAATCACCGGTACCTCCGCTCCATTATGGAATCACCGATATCTCTCCTCCATTTTGGAATCACCGGTAACTCCGCTCCATTATGGAATCACCGATATCTCTCCTCCGTTTTGGAATCACCAATATCTCACTTCTATTATGGAATCATCGATATCTTCCCTCCATTATGGAATCATCGATATCTCTCCTCCGTTATGGAATCACCGATATCTCTTCTTCATTATGGAATTACCATTACTTCTCCTCCATTATGGAATCATCATTATTTCTCCTGAATTATGGAATCACCGATATCTCTGCTCCATCTTAGAATCACCGGTACCTCCGCTCCATTATGGAATCACCTATATCTCCCCTCCATTATGGAATCACCGATATCTCTCCTCCGTTTTGGAATCACCGGTAACTCCGCTCCATTATGGAATCACCGATATCTCTCCTCCGTTTTGAAATCACCAATATCTCCCTTCTATTATGGAATCATCGATATATCCCCTCTGTTATGGAATCATCTATATCTCTCCTCCGTTATGGAATCACCGATATCTCTTCTTCATTATGGAATTACCATTACTTCTCCTCCATTAAGGAATCATCATTATTTCTCCTGAATTATGGAATCACCGATATCTCGCCTCCAGTATGGAATCACTGATATCTCTCCGGCATTATGGAATCACCGATATCTCCCCTCCATTACGAAATCACCGTTATTTTCCCTCCGTTATGGAATCACCGATATCTCCCCTGCATTAGGAATCACCGATAACTCCGCTTCATTATAGAGTGACCAATATTTCTCCTCCATTATGGAATCACCAATAACTCTGCTCCATTATGGAGTGACCGATATCTCTCTTCCGTTTTGGAATCACCATTATTTCTCCTCCATTTTGGAATCACCATTATTTCTCGTCCATTATGGAATTACCGATATCTCTCCTCCGTTTTGGAATCACCGGTACCTCCGCCCAATTTTGGAATCACCGTACCTCCGCTCCATTATGGAATCACCGATATCTCTCTTCCGTTTTGGAATCACCATTATTTCTCCTCCGTTATGGAATCACCATTATTTCTCGTCCATTATGGAATTACCGATATCTCTTCTCCATTATGGAATCACCATTATTTCTCCTCCATTATGGAATCACCGATATCCCCCCTCCATTATGGAATCAATGATATCTCCCCTGAATTATGGAATCACCGATATCTCCGCTCCATTATGGAATCACAAATATTTCTCCTCCATTATGGAATCACCGATATATCCCCTGCATTATGGATCTATCGAAATCTCCTCTCCGTTATGGAATCACCGATATCTCTTCTCCATTATGGAATCACCATTATTTCTCGTCCATTAAGGAATTACCGATATCTCTCCTCCATTTTGGAATCACCGATATCTCTCTGGCATTATGGAATCGCCATTATTTCTCCTTCATTATGGAATCACCATTATTTCTCCTGCATTATGGAATCACCATGATTTCTCCTTCATTATGGAATCACCATTATTTCTCCTCCATTATGGAATCAATGATATCTCCCCTCAATTATGGAATCACCGATACCTCCGCTCCATTATGGAATCACAAATATTTCTCCTCCATTATGGAATCACCAATATCTCTGCTACGTTTTGGAATCACCGATATATCCCCTCCATTATGGAATTATCGATATCTCCTCTCCGTTATGGAATCACCGATATCTCTTCTCCATTATGGAATCACCATTATTTCTCGTCCATTATGAAATTACAGATATCTCTCCTCCATTATGGAATCACCGATACCTGCCCTCCATTATGGAATCACCGTACCTGCCCTCCATTATGGAATCACCGTACCTCCGCTCCGTTATGGAATCACCGATATCTCTCTTCCGTTTTGGAATCACCATTATTTCTCCTCCATTATGGAATCACCATTATCTCTCGTCCATTATGGAATTACCGATATCTCTTCTCCATTATGGAATCACCATTATTTCTCCTCCATTATGGAATCACCGATATCCCCCCTCCATTATGGAATCAATGATATCTCCCCTGAATTATGGAATCACCGATATCTCCGCTCCATTATGGAATCACAAATATTTCTCCTCCATTATGGAATCACCGATATATCCCCTGCATTATGGATCTATCGAAATCTCCTCTCCGTTATGGAATCACCGATATCTCTTCTCCATTATGGAATCACCATTATTTCTCGTCCATTATGGAATTACCGATATCTCTCCTCCATTTTGGAATCACCGATATCTCTCTGGCATTATGGAATCGCCATTATTTCTCCTTCAATATGGAATCACCATTATTTCTCCTCCATTATGGAATCACCATGATTTCTCCTTCATTATGGAATCACCATTATTTCTCCTCCATGATGGAATCAATGATATCTCCCCTCAATTATGGAATCACCGATACCTCCGCTCCATTATGGAATCACAAATATTTCTCCTCCATTATGGAATCACCAATATCTCTGCTACGTTTTGGAATCACCGATATATCCCCTCCATTATGGAATTATCGATATCTCCTCTCCGTTATGGAATCACCGATATCTCTTCTCCATTATGGAATCACCATTATTTCTCCTCCATTATGGAATTACAGATATCTCTCCTCCATTATGAAATCACCGATACCTGCCCTCCATTATGGAATCACCGTACCTGCCCTCCATTATGGAATCACCGTACCTCCGCTCCATTATGGAATCACCGATATCTCTCTTCCGTTTTGGAATCACCATTATTTCTCCTCCATTATGGAATCACCATTATTTCTCGTCCATTACGGAATTATCGATATCTCTTCTCCATTATGGAATCACGAATATCTCTCTGGCATTATGGAATCACCAATATCTCTCTGGCATTATGGAATCACCAATATCTCTGCTACGTTTTGGAATCACCGATATATCCCCTCCATTATGGAATTATCGATATCGCCGCTCCATTATGGAATCACCTATATCTCCCCTCCATTATGGAATCACCTATATCTCTCCTCCGTTTTGGAATCACCGGTAACCCCGCTCCATTATGGAATCACCGATATCTCTCCTCCGTTTTGGAATCACCAATATCTCCCTTCTATTATGGAATCATCAATATCTCCCCTCCATTATGGAATCATCGATATCTCTCCTCCGTTATGGAATCACCGATATCTCTTCTTCATTATGGAATTACCATTACTTCTCCTCCATTATGGAATCATCATTATTTCTCCTGAATTATGGAATCACCGATATCTCGTCTTCATTACGAAATCACCGTTATCTTCCCTCCGTTATGGAATCACCGATATCTCCCCTGCATTATGGAATCACCGATAACTCCGCTTCATTATAGAGTGACCGATATTTCTCCTCCATTATGGAATCACCAATAACTCTGCTCCATTATGGAGTGACCGATATCTCTCCTCCGTTTTGGAATCACCGGTACCTCCGCCCCATTATGGAATCACCGATACCGCCGCTCCATTATGGAATCATCGATATCTCTCTTCCGTTTTGGAATCACCATTATTTCTTCTCCATTATGGAATCACCATCATTCCTCCTCCATTATGGAATCACCATTATTTCTCCTTCATTATGGAATCACCATTATTTCTCGTCCATTATGGAATTACCGATATCTCCCCTCCGTTTTGGAATCACCGGTACCTCCGCCCTATTATGGAATCACCGTACCTCCGCTCCATTATGGAATCACCGATATCTCTCTTCCGTTTTGGAATCACCATTATTTCTCCTCCATTATGGAATCACCATTATTTCTCGTCCATTATGGAATTATCGATATCTCTTCTCGATTATGGAATCACGAATATCTCTCTGGCATTATGGAATCACCAATATCTCTCTGGCATTATGGAATCACCATTATTTCTCCTCCATTATGGAATCACCGATATCCCTCCTCCATTATGGAATCAATGATATCTCCCCGGAATTATGGAATCACCGATATCTCCGCTCCATTATGGAATCACAAATATTTCTCCTCCATTATGGAATCACCAATATCTCTGCTCCGTTTTGGAATCACCGATATATCCCCTGCAATATGGAATTATCGATATCTCCTCTCCGTTATGGAATCACCGATATCTCTTCTCCATTATGGAATCACCGATATCTCTCTGGCATTATGGAATCGCCATTATTTTTCTGTCATAATGGAATCGCCATTATTTTTCTGTCATAATGGAATCACCATTATTTCTCCTCCATTATGGGATCACCATTATTTCTCCTTCATTATGGAATCACCATTATTTCTCCTCCATTATGGAATCACCATTATTTCTCCTCCATTATGGAATCACCGATATCCCTCCTCCATTATGCAATCAATGATATCTCCCCTCTGTTATGGAATCACCGATATCTCTTCTTCATTATGGAATTACCATTACTTCTCCTCCATTATGGAATCATCATTATTTCTCCTCTATTATGGAATCACCCTTATTTTTCCTCCATTATGGAATCACTGATATCTCCCCTACGTTATGGAATCACCGATAACTCCCCGGCATTATGGAATCACCTATATCTCCCCTCCATTATGGAATCACCGATATCTCTTCTCCGTTATGAAATCACCGATATATCTTCATCATTATGGAATTACCATTATTTTTCATCCATTATGGAATCACCATTATTTCTCCTCCATTATGGAATCACCGATATCCCTCCTCCATTATGCAATCAATGATATCTCCCCTCTGTTATGGAATCACCGATATCTCCCCTGCATTATGGAATCACCGATATCTCTCATCCGTTTTGGAATCACCGGTAACTCCGCTCCATTATGGAATCACCAATATCTCTCCTCCGTTTTGGAATCACCAATATCTCCCCTCCATTATGGAATCATCGATATCTCCCCTCCGTTATGGAATCACCGATAACTCCGCTTCATAATTGAGTGACCAATATTTCTCCTCCATTATGGGATCACTTATATCTCTCCTCCATTATGGAATCAACGATATCTCTCCTCCGTTTCGGAATCACCGGTACCTACGCTCCATTATAGAATCACCTATATCTCCCCTCCATTATGGAATCACCGATATCTCTCCTCCGTTTTGGAATCACCGGTAACTCTGCTCCATTATGGAATCACCAGTATCTCTCCTCCGTTTTGGAATCACCAATATCTCCCCTCTATTATGGAATCATCGATATCTCCCCTCCGATATGGAATCACCGATATCTCTTCTTCATTATGGAATTACCATTATTTCTCCTCCGTTTTGGAATCACCGGTACCTCCGCCCAATTATGGAATCACCGATACCTCCGCTCCATTATGGAATCACCGATATCTCTCTTCCGCTTTGGAATCACCATTATTTCTCCTCCATTATGGAATCACCATTATTTCTCCTCCATTATGGAATCACCAATATCTCTGCTTCGTTTTGGAATCACCGATATATCCCCTCCATTATGGAATTATCGATATCTCCTCTCCGTTATGGAATCACCGATATCTCTTCTCCATTATGGAATCAGCATTATTTCTCGTCCATTATGGAATTACCGATATCTCGCCTCCATTATGGAATCACAGATACCTGCCCACCATTATGGAATCACTGATATCTTCCCTCCGTTATGGAATCACCGATATCTTCCCTCCATTATGGAATCACCGATAACACCGCTTCATTATAGAGTGACCAATATTTCTCCTCCATTATGGAATCACCAATAACTCTGCTCCATTATGGAGTGACCGATATCTCTCTTCCGTTTTGGAATCACCATTATTTCTCCTCCATTTTGGAATCACCATTATTTCTCGTCCATTATGGAATTACCGATATCTCTCCTCCGTTTTGGAATCACCGGTACCTTCGCCCCATTATGGAATCACCGACACCTCCGCTCCATTATGGAATCATCGATATCTCTCTTCCGTTTTGGAATCACCATTATTTCTCCTCCATTATGGAATCACCATTATTTCTCCTCCAATATGGAATCACCATTATTTCTCCTTCATTATGGAATCACCATTATTTCTCGTCCATTATGGAATTACCGATATCTCTCCTCCGTTTTGGAATCACCGGTATCTCCGCTCCATTATGGAATCACCGATATCTCTCTTCCGTTTTGGAATCACCATTATTTCTCCTCCATTATGGAATCACCATTATTTCTCGTCCATTATGGAATTACCGATATCTCTTCTCCATTATGGAATCACCATTATTTCTCCTCCATTATGGAATCACCGATATCCCTCCTCCATTATGGAATCAATGATATCTCCCCTGAATTATGGAATCACCGATATCTCCGCTCCATTATGGAATCACAAATATTTCTCCTCCATTATGGAATCACCGATATAACCCCTGCATTATGGATCTATCGAAATCTCCTCTCCGTTATGGAATCACCGATATCTCTTCTCCATTATGGAATCACCATTATTTCTCGTCCATTATGGAATTACCGATATCTCTCCTCCATTTTGGAATCACCGATATCTCTCTGGCATTATGGAATCGCCATTATTTCTCCTTCATTATGGAATCACCATTATTTATCCTCCATTATGGAATCACCATGATTTCTCCTTCATTATGGAATCACCATTATTTCTCCTCCATTATGGAATCAATGATATCTCCCCTCAATTATGGAATCACCGATACCTCCGCTCCATTATGGAATCACAAATATTTCTCCTCCATTATGGAATCACAAATATTTCTCCTCCATTATGGAATCACCAATATCTCTGCTACGTTTTGGAATCACCGATATATCCCCTCCATTATGGAATTATCGATATCTCCTCTCCGTTATGGAATCACCGATATCTCTTCTCCATTATGGAATCACCATTATTTCTCGTCCATTATGGAATTACAGATATCTCTCCTCCATTATGGAATCACCGATACCTGCCCACCATTATGGAATCACCGATATCTCTTCTCCATTATGGAATCACCATACTTCTCCTCCATTATGGAATCACCGATATTTCTCCTCCATTATAGAATCACCGATATCCCTCCTCCATTATGGAATCACCGATATCTCTCCTCCGTCTTGGAATCACCGGTACCTCCGCTCCATTATGGAATCACCTATATCTCCCCTCCATTATGGAATCACCGATATCTCTCCTCCGTTTTGGAATCACCGGTAACTCCGCTCCATTATGGAATCATCGATATCTCCCCTCCATTATGGAATCATCGATATCTCTCCTCCGTTATGGAATCACCGATATCTCTTCTTCATTATGGAATTACCATTACTTCTTCTCCATTATGAAATCACCGATATCTCGCCTCCATTACGAAATCAACGTTATCTTCCCTCCGTTATGGAATCACCGATATCTCCCCTGCATTATGGAATAACCAATAACTCTGCTCCATTATGGAGTGATGGATATCTCTCTTCCGTTTTGGAATCACCATTATTTCTCTTCCATTTTGGAATCACCATTATTTCTCGTCCATTATGGAATTACCGATATCTCTCCTCCGTTTTGGAATCACCGGTACCTCCGCCCCATTATGGAATCACCGATACCTCCGCTCCATTATGGAATCATCGATATCTCTCTTCCGTTTTGGAATCACCATTATTTCTTCTCCATTATGGAATCACCATTATTTCTTCTCCATTATGGAATCACCATTATTTCTCCTCCATTATGGAATCACCACTATTTCTCGTCCATTATGGAATTACCGATATCTCTTCTCCATTATGGAATCACCATTATTTCTCGTCCATTATGGAATTACCGATATCTCTCCTCCATTTTGGAATCACCGATATCTCTCTGGCATTATGGAATCGCCATTATTTCTCCTTCATTATGGAATCACCATTATTTCTCCTCCATTATGGAATCACCATGATTTCTCCTTCATTATGGAATCACCATTATTTCTCCTCCATTATGGAATCAATGATATCTCCCCTCAATTATGGAATCACCGATACCTCCGCTCCATTATGGAATCACAAATATTTCTCCTCCATTATGGAATCACCAATATCTCTGCTACGTTTTGGAATCACCGATATATCCCCTCCATTATGGAATTATCGATATCTCCTCTCCGTTATGGAATCACCGATATCTCTTCTCCATTATGGAATCACCATTATTTCTCGTCCATTATGGAATTACAGATATCTCTCCTCCATTATGGAATCACCGATACCTGCTCACCATTATGGAATCACCGATATCTCTTCTCCATTATGGAATCACCATACTTCTCCTCCATTATGGAATCACCGATATTTCTCCTCCATTATAGAATCACCGATATCCCTCCTCCATTATGGAATCACCGATATCTCTCCTCCGTCTTGGAATCACCGGTAACTCCGCTCCATTATGGAATCACCGATATCTCTCCTCCGTTTTGGAATCACCAATATCTCCCTTCTATTATGGAATCATCGATATCTCCCCTCCATTATGGAATCATCGATATCTCTCCTCCGTTATGGAATCACCGATATCTCTTCTTCATTATGGAATTACCATTACTTCTCCTCCATTATGGAATCACCGATATCTCGCCTCCATTACGAAATCAACGTTATCTTCCCTCCGTTATGGAATCACCGATATCTCCCCTGCATTATGGAATAACCAATAACTCTGCTCCATTATGGAGTGATGGATATCTCTCTTCCGTTTTGGAATCACCATTATTTCTCTTCCATTTTGGAATCACCATTATTTCTCGTCCATTATGGAATTACCGATATCTCTCCTCCGTTTTGGAATCACCGGTACCTCCGCCCCATTATGGAATCACCGATACCTCCGCTCCATTATGGAATCATCGATATCTCTCTTCCGTTTTGGAATCACCATTATTTCTTCTCCATTATGGAATCACCATTATTCCTCCTCCATTATGGAATCACCATTATTTCTCCTTCATTATGTAATAACTATTATTTCTCGTCCATTATGGAATTACCGATATCTGTCCTCCGTTTTGGAATCACCGGTACCTCCGCCCTATTATGGAATCACCGTACCTCCGCTCCATTATGGAATCACCGATATCTCTCTTCCGTTTTGGAATCACCATTATTTCTCCTCCATTATGGAATCACCACTATTTCTCGTCCATTATGGAATTACCGATATCTCTTCTCCATTATGGAATCACCAATATCTCTCTGGCATTATGGAATCACCATTATTTCTCCTCCATTATGGAATCACCGATATCCCTCCTCCATTATGGAATCAATAATATCTCCCCTGAGTTATGGAATCACCGATATCTCCGCTCCATTATGGAATCACCATTATTTCTCCTCCATTATGGAATCACCATTATTTCTCCTTCATTATGGAATCACCATTATTTGTCGTCCATTATGGAATTACCGATATCTCTCCTCCGTTTTGGAATCACCGGTATCTCCGCTCCATTATGGAATCACCGATATCTCTCTTCCGTTTTGGAATCACCATTATTTCTCCTCCATTATGGAATCACCAATATCTCTGCTCCGTTTTGGAATCACCGATATATCCCCTCCATTATGGAATTATCGATATCTCCTCTCCGTTATGGAATCACCGATATCTCTTCTCCATTATGGAATCAGCATTATTTCTCGTCCATTATGGAATTACCGATAACTCGCCTCCATTATGGAATCACCGATACCTGCCCACCATTATGGAATCACTGATATCTTCCCTCCGTTATGGAATCACCGATATCTTCCCTCCATTATGGAATCACCGATAACACCGCTTCATTATAGAGTGACCAATATTTCTCCTCCATTATGGAATCACCAATAACTCTGCTCCATTATGGAGTGACCGATACCTCTCTTCCGTTTTGGAATCACCATTATTTCTCCTCCATTTTGGAATCACCATTATTTCTCGTCCATTATGGAATTACCGATATCTCTCCTCCGTTTTGGAATCACCGGTACCTTCGCCCCATTATGGAATCACCGACAATTCCGCTCCATTATGGAATCATCGATATCTCTCTTCCGTTTTGGAATCACCATTATTTCTCCTCCATTATGGAATCACCATTATTTCTCCTCCATTATGGAATCACCATTATTTCTCCTTCATTATGAAATCACCATTATTTCTCGTCCATTATGGAATTACCGATATCTCTCCTCCGTTTTGGAATCACCGGTATCTCCGCTCCATTATGGAATCACCGATATCTCTTTTCCGTTTTGGAATCACCATTATTTCTCCTCCATTATGGAATCACCATTATTTCTCGTCCATTATGGAATTACCGATATCTCTTCTCCATTATGGAATCACCATTATTTCTCCTCCATTATGGAATCACCGATATAACCCCTGCATTATGGATCTATCGAAATCTCCTCTCCGTTATGGAATCACCATTATTTCTCCTCCATTATGGAATCACCGATATAACCCCTGCATTATGGATCTATCGAAATCTCCTCTCCGTTATGGAATCACCATTATTTCTCGTCCATTATGGAATTACCGATATCTCTTCTCCATTATGGAATCACCATTATTTCTCGTCCATTATGGAATTACCGATATCTCTCCTCCATTTTGGAATCACCGATATCTCTCTGGCATTATGGAATCGCCATTATTTCTCCTTCATTATGGAATCACCATTATTTCTCCTCCATTATGGAATCACCATGATTTCTCCTTCATTATGGAATCACCATTATTTCTCCTCCATTATGGAATAAAGGATATCTCCCCTCAATTATGGAATCACCGATACCTCCGCTCCTTTATGGAATCACAAATATTTCTCCTCCATTATGGAATCACCAATATCTCTGCTACGTTTTGGAATCACCGATATATCCCCTCCATTATGGAATTATCGATATCTCCTCTCCGTTATGGAATCACCGATATCTCTTCTCCATTATGGAATCACCATTATTTCTCGTCCATTATGAAATTACAGATATCTCTCCTCCATTATGGAATCACCGACACCTGCTCACCATTATGGAATCACCGATATCTCTTCTCCATTAAGGAATCACCATACTTCTCCTCCATTATGGAATCACCGATATTTCTCCTCCATTATAGAATCACCGATATCCCTCCTCCATTATGGAATCACCGATATCTCTCCTCCGTTTTGGAATCACCGGTAACTCCGCTCCATTATGGAATCACCGATATCTCTCCTCCGTTATGGAATCACCAATATCTCCCTTCTATTATGGAATCATCGATATCTCCCCTCCATTATGGAATCATCGATATCTCTCCTCCGTTATGGAATCACCGATATCTCTTCTTCATTATGGAATTACCATTACTTCTCCTCCATTATGGAATCATCATTATTTCTCCTGAATTAGGAATCACCGATATCTCGCCTTCATTACGAAATCACCGTTATCTTCCCTCCGTTATGGAATCACCGATAACTCCGCTTCATTATAGAGTGACCAATATTTCTCCTCCATTATGGGATCACCAATAACTCTGCTCCATTATGGAGTGACCGATATCTCTCTTCCGTTTTGGAATCACCATTATTTCTCCTCCATTTTGGAATCACCATTATTTCTCGTTCATTATGGAATTACCGATATCTCTCCTCCGTTTTGGAATCACGGGTACCTCCGCCCCATTATGGAATCACCGATACCTCCGCTCCATTATGGAATCATCGATATCTCTCTTCCGTTTTTGAATCACCATTATTTCTTCTCCATTATGGAATCACCATTATTCCTCCTCCATTATGGAATCACCATTATTTCTCCTTCATTATGGAATCACCTTTATTTCTCCTCCATTATGGAATCACCGATATCCCTCCTCCATTATGGAATCAATGATATCTCCCCTCAATTATGGAATCACCGATACCTCCGCTCCATTATGGAATCACAAATATTTCTTCTCCATTATGGAATCACCAATATCTCTGCTAGGTTTTGGAATAACCGATATATCCCCTCCATTATGGAATTATCGATATCTCTTCTCCATTATGGAATCACCATTATTTCTCGTCCATTATGGAATTACAGATATCTCTTCTCCATTATGGAATCACCATACTTCTCCTCCATTATGGAATCACCGATATTTCTCCTCCATTATAGAATCACCGATATCCCTCCTCCATTATGGAATCACCGATATCTCTCCTCCGTCTTGGAATCACCGGTAACTCCGCTCCATTATGGAATCACCGATATCTCTCCTCCGTTTTGGAATCACCAATATCTCCCTTCTATTATGGAATCATCGATATCTCCCCTCCATTATGGAATCATCGATATCTCTCCTCCGTTATGGAATCACCGATATCTCTTCTTCATTATGGAATTACCATTACTTCTCCTCCATTATGGAATCACCGATATCTCGCCTCCATTACGAAATCAACGTTATCTTCCCTCCGTTATGGAATCACCGATATCTCCCCTGCATTATGGAATAACCAATAACTCTGCTCCATTATGGAGTGATGGATATCTCTCTTCCGTTTTGGAATCACCATTATTTCTCTTCCATTTTGGAATCACCATTATTTCTCGTCCATTATGGAATTACCGATATCTCTCCTCCGTTTTGGAATCACCGGTACCTCCGCCCCATTATGGAATCACCGATACCTCCGCTCCATTATGGAATCATCGATATCTCTCTTCCGTTTTGGAATCACCATTATTTCTTCTCCATTATGGAATCACCATTATTCCTCCTCCATTATGGAATCACCATTATTTCTCCTTCATTATGTAATAACTATTATTTCTCGTCCATTATGGAATTACCGATATCTGTCCTCCGTTTTGGAATCACCGGTACCTCCGCCCTATTATGGAATCACCGTACCTCCGCTCCATTATGGAATCACCGATATCTCTCTTCCGTTTTGGAATCACCATTATTTCTCCTCCATTATGGAATCACCACTATTTCTCGTCCATTATGGAATTACCGATATCTCTTCTCCATTATGGAATCACCAATATCTCTCTGGCATTATGGAATCACCATTATTTCTCCTCCATTATGGAATCACCGATATCCCTCCCCCATTATGGAATCAATAATATCTCCCCTGAGTTATGGAATCACCGATATCTCCGCTCCATTATGGAATCACCATTATTTCTCCTCCATTATGGAATCACCATTATTTCTCCTTCATTGTGGAATCACCATTATTTGTCGTCCATTATGGAATTACCGATATCTCTCCTCCGTTTTGGAATCACCGGTATCTCCGCTCCATTATGGAATCACCGATATCTCTCTTCCGTTTTGGAATCACCATTATTTCTCCTCCATTATGGAATCACCAATATCTCTGCTCCGTTTTGGAATCACCGATATATCCCCTCCATTATGGAATTATCGATATCTCCTCTCCGTTATGGAATCACCGATATCTCTTCTCCATTATGGAATCAGCATTATTTCTCGTCCATTATGGAATTACCGATAACTCGCCTCCATTATGGAATCACCGATACCTGCCCACCATTATGGAATCACTGATATCTTCCCTCCGTTATGGAATCACCGATATCTTCCCTCCATTATGGAATCACCGATAACACCGCTTCATTATAGAGTGACCAATATTTCTCCTCCATTATGGAATCACCAATAACTCTGCTCCATTATGGAGTGACCGATACCTCTCTTCCGTTTTGGAATCACCATTATTTCTCCTCCATTTTGGAATCACCATTATTTCTCGTCCATTATGGAATTACCGATATCTCTCCTCCGTTTTGGAATCACCGGTACCTTCGCCCCATTATGGAATCACCGACAATTCCGCTCCATTATGGAATCATCGATATCTCTCTTCCGTTTTGGAATCACCATTATTTCTCCTCCATTATGGAATCACCATTATTTCTCCTCCATTATGGAATCACCATTATTTCTCCTTCATTATGAAATCACCATTATTTCTCGTCCATTATGGAATTACCGATATCTCTCCTCCGTTTTGGAATCACCGGTATCTCCGCTCCATTATGGAATCACCGATATCTCTTTTCCGTTTTGGAATCACCATTATTTCTCCTCCATTATGGAATCACCATTATTTCTCGTCCATTATGGAATTACCGATATCTCTTCTCCATTATGGAATCACCATTATTTCTCCTCCATTATGGAATCACCGATATAACCCCTGCATTATGGATCTATCGAAATCTCCTCTCCGTTATGGAATCACCATTATTTCTCGTCCATTATGGAATTACCGATATCTCTTCTCCATTATGGAATCACCATTATTTCTCGTCCATTATGGAATTACCGATATCTCTCCTCCATTTTGGAATCACCGATATCTCTCTGGCATTATGGAATCGCCATTATTTCTCCTTCATTATGGAATCACCATTATTTCTCCTCCATTATGAAATCACCATGATTTCTCCTTCATTATGGAATCACCATTATTTCTCCTCCATTATGGAATAAAGGATATCTCCCCTCAATTATGGAATCACCGATACCTCCGCTCCATTATGGAATCACAAATATTTCTCCTCCATTATGGAATCACCAATATCTCTGCTACGTTTTGGAATCACCGATATATCCCCTCCATTATGGAATTATCGATATCTCCTCTCCGTTATGGAATCACCGATATCTCTTCTCCATTATGGAATCACCATTATTTCTCGTCCATTATGAAATTACAGATATCTCTCCTCCATTATGGAATCACCGACACCTGCTCACCATTATGGAATCACCGATATCTCTTCTCCATTAAGGAATCACCATACTTCTCCTCCATTATGGAATCACCGATATTTCTCCTCCATTATAGAATCACCGATATCCCTCCTCCATTATGGAATCACCGATATCTCTCCTCCGTTTTGGAATCACCGGTAACTCCGCTCCATTATGGAATCACCGATATCTCTCCTCCGTTATGGAATCACCAATATCTCCCTTCTATTATGGAATCATCGATATCTCCCCTCCATTATGGAATCATCGATATCTCTCCTCCGTTATGGAATCACCGATATCTCTTCTTCATTATGGAATTACCATTACTTCTCCTCCATTATGGAATCATCATTATTTCTCCTGAATTATGGAATCACCGATATCTCGCCTTCATTACGAAATCACCGTTATCTTCCCTCCGTTATGGAATCACCGATATCTCCCCTGCATTATGGAATCACCGATAACTCCGCTTCATTATAGAGTGACCAATATTTCTCCTCCATTATGGGATCACCAATAACTCTGCTCCATTATGGAGTGACCGATATCTCTCTTCCGTTTTGGAATCACCATTATTTCTCCTCCATTTTGGAATCACCATTATTTCTCGTTCATTATGGAATTACCGATATCTCTCCTCCGTTTTGGAATCACGGGTACCTCCGCCCCATTATGGAATCACCGATACCTCCGCTCCATTATGGAATCATCGATATCTCTCTTCCGTTTTTGAATCACCATTATTTCTTCTCCATTATGGAATCACCATTATTCCTCCTCCATTATGGAATCACCATTATTTCTCCTTCATTATGGAATCACCTTTATTTCTCCTCCATTATGGAATCACCGATATCCCTCCTCCATTATGGAATCAATGATATCTCCCCTCAATTATGGAATCACCGATACCTCCGCTCCATTATGGAATCACAAATATTTCTTCTCCATTATGGAATCACCAATATCTCTGCTAGGTTTTGGAATAACCGATATATCCCCTCCATTATGGAATTATCGATATCTCTTCTCCATTATGGAATCACCATTATTTCTCGTCCATTATGGAATTACAGATATCTCTCCTCCATTATGGAATCACCGATACCTGCCCTCCATTATGGAATCACCGATATGTCTTCTCCATTATGGAATCACCATACTTCTCCTCCGTTATGGGATCACCGATATTTCTCCTCCATTATGGAATCACCGATATCCCTCCTCCATTATGGAATCACCGATATCTCTCCTCCGTCTTGGAATCACCGATATCTCTCCTCCGTCTTGGAATCACCGGTACCTCCGCTCCATTATGGAATCACCGATATCTCTCCTCCATTTTGGAATCACCGGTAACTCCGCTCCATTATGGAATCACCGATATCTCTCCTCCGTTTTGGAATCACCAATATCTCACTTCTATTATGGAATCATCGATATCTTCCCTCCATTATGGAATCATCGATATCTCTCCTCCGTTATGGAATCACCGATATCTCTTCTTCATTATGGAATTACCATTACTTCTCCTCCATTATGGAATCATCATTATTTCTCCCGAATTATGGAATCACCGATATCTCTGCTCCATCTTAGAATCACCGGTACCTCCGCTCCATTATGGAATCACCTATATCTCCCCTCCATTATGGAATCACCGATATCTCTCCTCCGTTTTGGAATCACCGGTAACTCCGCTCCATTATGGAATCACCGATATCTCTCCTCCGTTTTGAAATCACCAATATCTCCCTTCTATTATGGAATCATCGATATATCCCCTCTGTTATGGAATCATCTATATCTCTCCTCCGTTATGGAATCACCGATATCTCTTCTTCATTATGGAATTACCATTACTTCTCCTCCATTAAGGAATCATCATTATTTCTCCTGAATTATGGAATCACCGATATCTCGCCTCCAGTATGGAATCACTGATATCTCTCCGGCATTATGGAATCACCGATATCTCCCCTCCATTACGAAATCACCGTTATTTTCCCTCCGTTATGGAATCACCGATATCTCCCCTGCATTAGGAATCACCGATAACTCCGCTTCATTATAGAGTGACCAATATTTCTCCTCCATTATGGAATCACCAATAACTCTGCTCCATTATGGAGTGACCGATATCTCTCTTCCGTTTTGGAATCACCATTATTTCTCCTCCATTTTGGAATCACCATTATTTCTCGTCCATTATGGAATTACCGATATCTCTCCTCCGTTTTGGAATCACCGGTACCTCCGCCCAATTTTGGAATCACCGTACCTCCGCTCCATTATGGAATCACCGATATCTCTCTTCCGTTTTGGAATCACCATTATTTCTCCTCCGTTATGGAATCACCATTATTTCTCGTCCATTATGGAATTACCGATATCTCTTCTCCATTATGGAATCACCATTATTTCTCCTCCATTATGGAATCACCGATATCCCCCCTCCATTATGGAATCAATGATATCTCCCCTGAATTATGGAATCACCGATATCTCCGCTCCATTATGGAATCACAAATATTTCTCCTCCATTATGGAATCACCGATATATCCCCTGCATTATGGATCTATCGAAATCTCCTCTCCGTTATGGAATCACCGATATCTCTTCTCCATTATGGAATCACCATTATTTCTCGTCCATTAAGGAATTACCGATATCTCTCCTCCATTTTGGAATCACCGATATCTCTCTGGCATTATGGAATCGCCATTATTTCTCCTTCATTATGGAATCACCATTATTTCTCCTGCATTATGGAATCACCATGATTTCTCCTTCATTATGGAATCACCATTATTTCTCCTCCATTATGGAATCAATGATATCTCCCCTCAATTATGGAATCACCGATACCTCCGCTCCATTATGGAATCACAAATATTTCTCCTCCATTATGGAATCACCAATATCTCTGCTACGTTTTGGAATCACCGATATATCCCCTCCATTATGGAATTATCGATATCTCCTCTCCGTTATGGAATCACCGATATCTCTTCTCCATTATGGAATCACCATTATTTCTCGTCCATTATGAAATTACAGATATCTCTCCTCCATTATGGAATCACCGATACCTGCCCTCCATTATGGAATCACCGTACCTGCCCTCCATTATGGAATCACCGTACCTCCGCTCCGTTATGGAATCACCGATATCTCTCTTCCGTTTTGGAATCACCATTATTTCTCCTCCATTATGGAATCACCATTATCTCTCGTCCATTATGGAATTACCGATATCTCTTCTCCATTATGGAATCACCATTATTTCTCCTCCATTATGGAATCACCGATATCCCCCCTCCATTATGGAATCAATGATATCTCCCCTGAATTATGGAATCACCGATATCTCCGCTCCATTATGGAATCACAAATATTTCTCCTCCATTATGGAATCACCGATATATCCCCTGCATTATGGATCTATCGAAATCTCCTCTCCGTTATGGAATCACCGATATCTCTTCTCCATTATGAAATCACCATTATTTCTCGTCCATTATGGAATTACCGATATCTCTCCTCCATTTTGGAATCACCGATATCTCTCTGGCATTATGGAATCGCCATTATTTCTCCTTCAATATGGAATCACCATTATTTCTCCTCCATTATGGAATCACCATGATTTCTCCTTCATTATGGAATCACCATTATTTCTCCTCCATGATGGAATCAATGATATCTCCCCTCAATTATGGAATCACCGATACCTCCGCTCCATTATGGAATCACAAATATTTCTCCTCCATTATGGAATCACCAATATCTCTGCTACGTTTTGGAATCACCGATATATCCCCTCCATTATGGAATTATCGATATCTCCTCTCCGTTATGGAATCACCGATATCTCTTCTCCATTATGGAATCACCATTATTTCTCCTCCATTATGGAATTACAGATATCTCTCCTCCATTATGAAATCACCGATACCTGCCCTCCATTATGGAATCACCGTACCTGCCCTCCATTATGGAATCACCGTACCTCCGCTCCATTATGGAATCACCGATATCTCTCTTCCGTTTTGGAATCACCATTATTTCTCCTCCATTATGGAATCACCATTATTTCTCGTCCATTACGGAATTATCGATATCTCTTCTCCATTATGGAATCACGAATATCTCTCTGGCATTATGGAATCACCAATATCTCTCTGGCATTATGGAATCACCAATATCTCTGCTACGTTTTGGAATCACCGATATATCCCCTCCATTATGGAATTATCGATATCGCCGCTCCATTATGGAATCACCTATATCTCCCCTCCATTATGGAATCACCTATATCTCTCCTCCGTTTTGGAATCACCGGTAACCCCGCTCCATTATGGAATCACCGATATCTCTCCTCCGTTTTGGAATCACCAATATCTCCCTTCTATTATGGAATCATCAATATCTCCCCTCCATTATGGAATCATCGATATCTCTCCTCCGTTATGGAATCACCGATATCTCTTCTTCATTATGGAATTACCATTACTTCTCCTCCATTATGGAATCATCATTATTTCTCCTGAATTATGGAATCACCGATATCTCGTCTTCATTACGAAATCACCGTTATCTTCCCTCCGTTATGGAATCACCGATATCTCCCCTGCATTATGGAATCACCGATAACTCCGCTTCATTATAGAGTGACCAATATTTCTCCTCCATTATGGAATCACCAATAACTCTGCTCCATTATGGAGTGACCGATATCTCTCCTCCGTTTTGGAATCACCGGTACCTCCGCCCCATTATGGAATCACCGATACCGCCGCTCCATTATGGAATCATCGATATCTCTCTTCCGTTTTGGAATCACCATTATTTCTTCTCCATTATGGAAACACCATTATTTCTCCTTCATTATGGAATCACCATTATTTCTCGTCCATTATGGAATTACCGATATCTCCCCTCCGTTTTGGAATCACCGGTACCTCCGCCCTATTATGGAATCACCGTACCTCCGCTCCATTATGGAATCACCGATATCTCTCTTCCGTTTTGGAATCACCATTATTTCTCCTCCATTATGGAATCACCATTATTTCTCGTCCATTATGGAATTATCGATATCTCTTCTCGATTATGGAATCACGAATATCTCTCTGGCATTATGGAATCACCAATATCTCTCTGGCATTATGGAATCACCATTATTTCTCCTCCATTATGGAATCACCGATATCCCTCCTCCATTATGGAATCAATGATATCTCCCCGGAATTATGGAATCACCGATATCTCCGCTCCATTATGGAATCACAAATATTTCTCCTCCATTATGGAATCACCAATATCTCTGCTCCGTTTTGGAATCACCGATATATCCCCTGCAATATGGAATTATCGATATCTCCTCTCCGTTATGGAATCACCGATATCTCTTCTCCATTATGGAATCACCGATATCTCTCTGGCATTATGGAATCGCCATTATTTTTCTGTCATAATGGAATCGCCATTATTTTTCTGTCATAATGGAATCACCATTATTTCTCCTCCATTATGGGATCACCATTATTTCTCCTTCATTATGGAATCACCATTATTTCTCCTCCATTATGGAATCACCATTATTTCTCCTCCATTATGGAATCACCGATATCCCTCCTCCATTATGCAATCAATGATATCTCCCCTCTGTTATGGAATCACCGATATCTCTTCTTCATTATGGAATTACCATTACTTCTCCTCCATTATGGAATCATCATTATTTCTCCTCTATTATGGAATCACCCTTATTTTTCCTCCATTATGGAATCACTGATATCTCCCCTACGTTATGGAATCACCGATAACTCCCCGGCATTATGGAATCACCTATATCTCCCCTCCATTATGGAATCACCGATATCTCTTCTCCGTTATGAAATCACCGATATATCTTCATCATTATGGAATTACCATTATTTTTCATCCATTATGGAATCACCATTATTTCTCCTCCATTATGGAATCACCGATATCCCTCCTCCATTATGCAATCAATGATATCTCCCCTCTGTTATGGAATCACCGATATCTCCCCTGCATTATGGAATCACCGATATCTCTCATCCGTTTTGGAATCACCGGTAACTCCGCTCCATTATGGAATCACCAATATCTCTCCTCCGTTTTGGAATCACCAATATCTCCCCTCCATTATGGAATCATCGATATCTCCCCTCCGTTATGGAATCACCGATAACTCCGCTTCATAATTGAGTGACCAATATTTCTCCTCCATTATGGGATCACTTATATCTCTCCTCCATTATGGAATCAACGATATCTCTCCTCCGTTTCGGAATCACCGGTACCTACGCTCCATTATAGAATCACCTATATCTCCCCTCCATTATGGAATCACCGATATCTCTCCTCCGTTTTGGAATCACCGGTAACTCTGCTCCATTATGGAATCACCAGTATCTCTCCTCCGTTTTGGAATCACCAATATCTCCCCTCTATTATGGAATCATCGATATCTCCCCTCCGATATGGAATCACCGATATCTCTTCTTCATTATGGAATTACCATTATTTCTCCTCCGTTTTGGAATCACCGGTACCTCCGCCCAATTATGGAATCACCGATACCTCCGCTCCATTATGGAATCACCGATATCTCTCTTCCGCTTTGGAATCACCATTATTTCTCCTCCATTATGGAATCACCATTATTTCTCCTCCATTATGGAATCACCAATATCTCTGCTTCGTTTTGGAATCACCGATATATCCCCTCCATTATGGAATTATCGATATCTCCTCTCCGTTATGGAATCACCGATATCTCTTCTCCATTATGGAATCAGCATTATTTCTCGTCCATTATGGAATTACCGATATCTCGCCTCCATTATGGAATCACAGATACCTGCCCACCATTATGGAATCACTGATATCTTCCCTCCGTTATGGAATCACCGATATCTTCCCTCCATTATGGAATCACCGATAACACCGCTTCATTATAGAGTGACCAATATTTCTCCTCCATTATGGAATCACCAATAACTCTGCTCCATTATGGAGTGACCGATATCTCTCTTCCGTTTTGGAATCACCATTATTTCTCCTCCATTTTGGAATCACCATTATTTCTCGTCCATTATGGAATTACCGATATCTCTCCTCCGTTTTGGAATCACCGGTACCTTCGCCCCATTATGGAATCACCGACACCTCCGCTCCATTATGGAATCATCGATATCTCTCTTCCGTTTTGGAATCACCATTATTTCTCCTCCATTATGGAATCACCATTATTTCTCCTCCAATATGGAATCACCATTATTTCTCCTTCATTATGGAATCACCATTATTTCTCGTCCATTATGGAATTACCGATATCTCTCCTCCGTTTTGGAATCACCGGTATCTCCGCTCCATTATGGAATCACCGATATCTCTCTTCCGTTTTGGAATCACCATTATTTCTCCTCCATTATGGAATCACCATTATTTCTCGTCCATTATGGAATTACCGATATCTCTTCTCCATTATGGAATCACCATTATTTCTCCTCCATTATGGAATCACCGATATCCCTCCTCCATTATGGAATCAATGATATCTCCCCTGAATTATGGAATCACCGATATCTCCGCTCCATTATGGAATCACAAATATTTCTCCTCCATTATGGAATCACCGATATAACCCCTGCATTATGGATCTATCGAAATCTCCTCTCCGTTATGGAATCACCGATATCTCTTCTCCATTATGGAATCACCATTATTTCTCGTCCATTATGGAATTACCGATATCTCTCCTCCATTTTGGAATCACCGATATCTCTCTGGCATTATGGAATCGCCATTATTTCTCCTTCATTATGGAATCACCATTATTTATCCTCCATTATGGAATCACCATGATTTCTCCTTCATTATGGAATCACCATTATTTCTCCTCCATTATGGAATCAATGATATCTCCCCTCAATTATGGAATCACCGATACCTCCGCTCCATTATGGAATCACAAATATTTCTCCTCCATTATGGAATCACAAATATTTCTCCTCCATTATGGAATCACCAATATCTCTGCTACGTTTTGGAATCACCGATATATCCCCTCCATTATGGAATTATCGATATCTCCTCTCCGTTATGGAATCACCGATATCTCTTCTCCATTATGGAATCACCATTATTTCTCGTCCATTATGGAATTACAGATATCTCTCCTCCATTATGGAATCACCGATACCTGCCCACCATTATGGAATCACCGATATCTCTTCTCCATTATGGAATCACCATACTTCTCCTCCATTATGGAATCACCGATATTTCTCCTCCATTATAGAATCACCGATATCCCTCCTCCATTATGGAATCACCGATATCTCTCCTCCGTCTTGGAATCACCGGTACCTCCGCTCCATTATGGAATCACCTATATCTCCCCTCCATTATGGAATCACCGATATCTCTCCTCCGTTTTGGAATCACCGGTAACTCCGCTCCATTATGGAATCATCGATATCTCCCCTCCATTATGGAATCATCGATATCTCTCCTCCGTTATGGAATCACCGATATCTCTTCTTCATTATGGAATTACCATTACTTCTTCTCCATTATGAAATCACCGATATCTCGCCTCCATTACGAAATCAACGTTATCTTCCCTCCGTTATGGAATCACCGATATCTCCCCTGCATTATGGAATAACCAATAACTCTGCTCCATTATGGAGTGATGGATATCTCTCTTCCGTTTTGGAATCACCATTATTTCTCTTCCATTTTGGAATCACCATTATTTCTCGTCCATTATGGAATTACCGATATCTCTCCTCCGTTTTGGAATCACCGGTACCTCCGCCCCATTATGGAATCACCGATACCTTCGCTCCATTATGGAATCATCGATATCTCTCTTCCGTTTTGGAATCACCATTATTTCTTCTCCATTATGGAATCACCATTATTTCTTCTCCATTATGGAATCACCATTATTTCTCCTCCATTATGGAATCACCACTATTTCTCGTCCATTATGGAATTACCGATATCTCTTCTCCATTATGGAATCACCAATATCTCTCTGGCATTATGGAATCA
This sequence comes from Pholcus phalangioides, assembly GCF_987345545.1. Taxonomy (NCBI): domain Eukaryota; kingdom Metazoa; phylum Arthropoda; class Arachnida; order Araneae; family Pholcidae; genus Pholcus; species Pholcus phalangioides. The sequence goes on along the minus strand of NW_028301608.1, from coordinate 40,127,714 downwards.
CCATTATTTCTCCTCCATTATGGAATCACCGATATCCCTCCTCCATTATGGAATCAATAATATCTCCTCTGAGTTATGGAATCACCGATATCTCCGCTCCATTATGGAATCACCATTATTTCTCCTCCATTATGGAATCACCATTATTTCTCCTTCATTATGGAATCACCATTATTTGTCGTCCATTATGGAATTACCGATATCTCTCCTCCGTTTTGGAATCACCGGTATCTCCGCTCCATTATGGAATCACCGATATCTCTCTTCCGTTTTGGAATCACCATTATTTCTCCTCCATTATCGAATCACCATTATTTCTCGTCCATTATGGAATTACCGATATCTCTTCTCCATTATGGAATCACCATTATTTCTCCTCCTTTATGGAATCACCGATATCCCTCCTCCATTATGGAATCAATATCTCCCCTGAATTATGGAATCACCGATATCTCCGCTCCATTATGGAATCACAAATATTTCTCCTCCATTATGGAATCACCGATATATCCCCTTCATTATGGATCTATCGAAATCTCCTCTCCGTTGTGGAATCACCGATATCTCTTCTCCATTATGGAATCACCATTATTTCACAAGCACCTCCACACTTGTCCGCTAGTGTCGGATTTGATTGGATAGTTAGTATCACGTGATCAATGACGTCTGATTAAGGATTTCCTCTCTAGTTTTGGCTGTTCTTCGTAGTTATGACGATTTTATTTATATTTTTGACATTATCAGCCAATCAGAATAAGGCTACTGTGACGTTATAGAAACATCACCGTATGTGTAAAGTGTACCTCCTGCAGTTACGTTTGGCAACTTATCGCCAAACACCAGCGTCTATTAACGATTTCGCTTTTATTTTGTCATTACGTCTCGTTTGCTCACACGATAATAAATTACAATGATATAATTTAACTATAATACTATAACGATCATAATAATAATGATATATATTATATAATAATAATTATATTGACATGCAATAGATACAGTGGCTTGCCGAAACACAATTTCTATGTTTGGTTTTCTAATGAATCTATCAGCATTATGAATCAATAAATGATAGCAGGGCCCAGCTTCGCTGGGCGCTCGCTTCGCGAGCCGTTACTATTGTCAACTTGATGCAACTGAACCACATTTTGATTAAATCAGAAAAAAAACAAAATTTTTTAGTGATTCAATAAACGATAACTTATTATACGGGGGTGCCCCCCCCCCATTCCCGTGCATCTGACAATTGGTGGTGAATTATAATATAATAAATCATGTTTATCCCGTGCAACGGTTAAAAGAAAAAAATTAAATGTGATAAGAAATTAAACTTTTCAAACGAAGATGCTAGAAAAAAAAAAAAAAAAAAATCGGATTTTTACGAAGGGACTCGAACTCATAACCTTCGTTTTAAGCGTCCCGTGAACTTCCCACTGCATTAATCCTGGTTGCCGAACTAAAGTTAAATTTAGAATATCCATTATTAAATGTCGCTAGGAAATATGGTGGCGCCAAATGGATCAAAAGTTACGGTAGCCTCGCGGTCTACTGTGACGTTTCTATGACGTCACAGTTGTTTGAAAAAAAAAATAGCGCCAAAGCCACATGCAAAAGGTTACAAGGAAGAAAATCCTGATTTTACGTCTATGATCACGCACGTCCAATCAAATTCGACACTAGAACAGAGTCGGACAAGGATTGAGGCGTTTTTATTATTTCTCGTCCATTATGGAATTACCGATATCTCTCCTCCATTTTGGAATCACCGATATCTCTCTGGCATTATGGAATCGCCATTATTTCTCCTTCATTATGGAATCACCATTATTTATCCTCCATTATGGAATCACCATGATTTCTCCTTCATTATGGAATCACCATTATTTCTCCTCCATTATGGAATCAATGATATCTCCCCTCAATTATGGAATCACCGATACCTCCGCTCCATTATGGAATCACAAATATTTCTCCTCCATTATGGAATCACAAATATTTCTCCTCCATTATGGAATCACCAATATCTCTGCTACGTTTTGGAATCACCGATATATCCCCTCCATTATGGAATTATCGATATCTCCTCTCCGTTATGGAATCACCGATATCTCTTCTCCATTATGGAATCACCATTATTTCTCGTCCATTATGGAATTACAGATATCTCTCCTCCATTATGGAATCACCGATACCTGCCCACCATTATGGAATCACCGATATCTCTTCTCCATTATGGAATCACCATACTTCTCCTCCATTATGGAATCACCGATATTTCTCCTCCATTATAGAATCACCGATATCCCTCCTCCATTATGGAATCACCGATATCTCTCCTCCGTCTTGGAATCACCGGTACCTCCGCTCCATTATGGAATCACCTATATCTCCCCTCCATTATGGAATCACCGATATCTCTCCTCCGTTTTGGAATCACCGGTAACTCCGCTCCATTATGGAATCATCGATATCTCCCCTCCATTATGGAATCATCGATATCTCTCCTCCGTTATGGAATCACCGATATCTCTTCTTCATTATGGAATTACCATTACTTCTTCTCCATTATGAAATCACCGATATCTCGCCTCCATTACGAAATCAACGTTATCTTCCCTCCGTTATGGAATCACCGATATCTCCCCTGCATTATGGAATAACCAATAACTCTGCTCCATTATGGAGTGATGGATATCTCTCTTCCGTTTTGGAATCACCATTATTTCTCTTCCATTTTGGAATCACCATTATTTCTCGTCCATTATGGAATTACCGATATCTCTCCTCCGTTTTGGAATCACCGGTACCTCCGCCCCATTATGGAATCACCGATACCTCCGCTCCATTATGGAATCATCGATATCTCTCTTCCGTTTTGGAATCACCATTATTTCTTCTCCATTATGGAATCACCATTATTTCTTCTCCATTATGGAATCACCATTATTTCTCCTCCATTATGGAATCACCACTATTTCTCGTCCATTATGGAATTACCGATATCTCTTCTCCATTATGGAATCACCAATATCTCTCTGGCATTATGGAATCACCATTATTTCTCCTCCATTATGGAATCACCGATATCCCTCCTCCATTATGGAATCAATAATATCTCCCCTGAGTTATGGAATCACCGATATCTCCGCTCCATTATGGAATCACCATTATTTCTCCTCCATTATGGAATCACCATTATTTCTCCTTCATTATGGAATCACCATTATTTGTCGTCCATTATGGAATTACCGATATCTCTCCTCCGTTTTGGAATCACCGGTATCTCCGCTCCATTATGGAATCACCGATATCTCTCTTCCGTTTTGGAATCACCATTATTTCTCCTCCATTATCGAATCACCATTATTTCTCGTCCATTATGGAATTACCGATATCTCTTCTCCATTATGGAATCACCATTATTTCTCCTCCTTTATGGAATCACCGATATCCCTCCTCCATTATGGAATCAATATCTCCCCTGAATTATGGAATCACCGATATCTCCGCTCCATTATGGAATCACAAATATTTCTCCTCCATTATAGAATCACCGATATATCCCCTTCATTATGGATCTATCGAAATCTCCTCTCCGTTGTGGAATCACCGATATCTCTTCTCCATTATGGAATCACCATTATTTCACAAGCACCTCCACACTTGTCCGCTAGTGTCGGATTTGATTGGATAGTTAGTATCACGTGATCAATGACGTCTGATTAAGGATTTCCTCTCTAGTTTTGGCTGTTCTTCGTAGTTATGACGATTTTATTTATATTTTTGACATTATCAGCCAATCAGAATAAGGCTACTGTGACGTTATAGAAACATCACCGTATGTGTAAAGTGTACCTCCTGCAGTTACGTTTGGCAACTTATCGCCAAACACCAGCGTCTATTAACGATTTCGCTTTTATTTTGTCATTACGTCTCGTTTGCTCACACGATAATAAATTACAATGATATAATTTAACTATAATACTATAACGATCATAATAATAATGATATATATTATATAATAATAATTATATTGACATGCAATAGATACAGTGGCTTGCCGAAACACAATTTCTATGTTTGGTTTTCTAATGAATCTATCAGCATTATGAATCAATAAATGATAGCAGGGCCCAGCTTCGCTGGGCGCTCGCTTCGCGAGCCGTTACTATTGTCAACTTGATGCAACTGAACCACATTTTGATTAAATCAGAAAAAAAACAAAATTTTTTAGTGATTCAATAAACGATAACTTATTATACGGGGGTGCCCCCCCCCCCATTCCCGTGCATCTGACAATTGGTGGTGAATTATAATATAATAAATCATGTTTATCCCGTGCAACGGTTAAAAGAAAAAAATTAAATGTGATAAGAAATTAAACTTTTCAAACGAAGATGCTAGAAAAAAAAAAAAAAAAAATCGGATTTTTACGAAGGGACTCGAACTCATAACCTTCGTTTTAAGCGTCCCGTGAACTTCCCACTGCATTAATCCTGGTTGCCGAACTAAAGTTAAATTTAGAATATCCATTATTAAATGTCGCTAGGAAATATGGTGGCGCCAAATGGATCAAAAGTTACGGTAGCCTCGCGGTCTACTGTGACGTTTCTATGACGTCACAGTTGTTTGAAAAAAAAAATAGCGCCAAAGCCACATGCAAAAGGTTACAAGGAAGAAAATCCTGATTTTACGTCTATGATCACGCACGTCCAATCAAATTCGACACTAGAACAGAGTCGGACAAGGATTGAGGCGTTTTTATTATTTCTCGTCCATTATGGAATTACCGATATCTCTCCTCCATTTTGGAATCACCGATATCTCTCTGGCATTATGGAATCACCGATATCCCTCCTCCATTATGGAATCAATGATATCTCCCCTCAATTATGGAATCACCGGTATCTCCGCTCCATTATGGAATCACCGATATCTCTTTTCCGTTTTGGAATCACCATTATTTCTCCTCCATTATGGAATCACCATTATTTCTCGTCCATTATGGAATTACCGATATCTCTTCTCCATTATGGAATCACCATTATTTCTCCTCCATTATGGAATCACCGATATAACCCCTGCATTATGGATCTATCGAAATCTCCTCTCCGTTATGGAATCACCATTATTTCTCGTCCATTATGGAATTACCGATATCTCTTCTCCATTATGGAATCACCATTATTTCTCGTCCATTATGGAATTACCGATATCTCTCCTCCATTTTGGAATCACCGATATCTCTCTGGCATTATGGAATCGCCATTATTTCTCCTTCATTATGGAATCACCATTATTTCTCCTCCATTATGGAATCACCATGATTTCTCCTTCATTATGGAATCACCATTACTTCTCCTCCATTATGGAATCAATGATATCTCCCCTCAATTATGGAATCACCGATACCTCCGCTCCATTATGGAATCACAAATATTTCTCCTCCATTATGGAATCACCAATATCTCTGCTACGTTTTGGAATCACCGATATATCCCCTCCATTATGGAATTATCGATATCTCCTCTCCGTTATGGAATCACCGATATCTCTCCTCCATTATGGAATGACCGATACCTGCTCACCATTATGGAATCACCGATATCTCTTCTCCATTATGGAATCACCATACTTCTCCTCCATTATGGAATCACCGATATTTCTCCTCCATTATAGAATCACCGATATCCCTCCTCCATTATGGAATCACCGATATCTCTCCTCCGTCTTGGAATCACCGGTAACTCCGCTCCATTATGGAATCACCGATATCTCTCCTCCGTTTTGGAATCACCAATATCTCCCTTCTATTATGGAATCATCGATATCTCCCCTCCATTATGGAATCATCGATATCTCTCCTCCGTTATGGAATCACCGATATCTCTTCTTCATTATGGAATTACCATTACTTCTCCTCCATTATGGAATCACCGATATCTCGCCTCCATTACGAAATCAACGTTATCTTCCCTCCGTTATGGAATCACCGATATCTCCCCTGCATTATGGAATAACCAATAACTCTGCTCCATTATGGAGTGATGGATATCTCTCTTCCGTTTTGGAATCACCATTATTTCTCTTCCATTTTGGAATCACCATTATTTCTCGTCCATTATGGAATTACCGATATCTCTCCTCCGTTTTGGAATCACCGGTACCTCCGCCCCATTATGGAATCACCGATACCTCCGCTCCATTATGGAATCATCGATATCTCTCTTCCGTTTTGGAATCACCATTATTTCTTCTCCATTATGGAATCACCATTATTCCTCCTCCATTATGGAATCACCATTATTTCTCCTTCATTATGTAATAACTATTATTTCTCGTCCATTATGGAATTACCGATATCTGTCCTCCGTTTTGGAATCACCGGTACCTCCGCCCTATTATGGAATCACCGTACCTCCGCTCCATTATGGAATCACCGATATCTCTCTTCCGTTTTGGAATCACCATTATTTCTCCTCCATTATGGAATCACCACTATTTCTCGTCCATTATGGAATTACCGATATCTCTTCTCCATTATGGAATCACCAATATCTCTCTGGCATTATGGAATCACCATTATTTCTCCTCCATTATGGAATCACCGATATCCCTCCTCCATTATGGAATCAATAATATCTCCCCTGAGTTATGGAATCACCGATATCTCCGCTCCATTATGGAATCACCATTATTTCTCCTCCATTATGGAATCACCATTATTTCTCCTTCATTATGGAATCACCATTATTTGTCGTCCATTATGGAATTACCGATATCTCTCCTCCGTTTTGGAATCACCGGTATCTCCGCTCCATTATGGAATCACCGAAATCTCTCTTCCGTTTTGGAATCACCATTATTTCTCCTCCATTATGGAATCACCAATATCTCTGCTCCGTTTTGGAATCACCGATATATCCCCTCCATTATGGAATTATCGATATCTCCTCTCCGTTATGGAATCACCGATATCTCTTCTCCATTATGGAATCAGCAATATTTCTCGTCCATTATGGAATTACCGATAACTCGCCTCCATTATGGAATCACCGATACCTGCCCACCATTATGGAATCACTGATATCTTCCCTCCGTTATGGAATCACCGATATCTTCCCTCCATTATGGAATCACCGATAACACCGCTTCATTATAGAGTGACCAATATTTCTCCTCCATTATGGAATCACCAATAACTCTGCTCCATTATGGAGTGACCGATACCTCTCTTCCGTTTTGGAATCACCATTATTTCTCCTCCATTTTGGAATCACCATTATTTCTCGTCCATTATGGAATTACCGATATCTCTCCTCCGTTTTGGAATCACCGGTACCTTCGCCCCATTATGGAATCACCGACAATTCCGCTCCATTATGGAATCATCGATATCTCTCTTCCGTTTTGGAATCACCATTATTTCTCCTCCATTATGGAATCACCATTATTTCTCCTCCATTATGGAATCACCATTATTTCTCCTTCATTATGAAATCACCATTATTTCTCGTCCATTATGGAATTACCGATATCTCTCCTCCGTTTTGGAATCACCGGTATCTCCGCTCCATTATGGAATCACCGATATCTCTTTTCCGTTTTGCAATCACCATTATTTCTCCTCCATTATGGAATCACCATTATTTCTCGTCCATTATGGAATTACCGATATCTCTTCTCCATTATGGAATCACCATTATTTCTCCTCCATTATGGAATCACCGATATAACCCCTGCATTATGGATCTATCGAAATCTCCTCTCCGTTATGGAATCACCATTATTTCTCGTCCATTATGGAATTACCGATATCTCTTCTCCATTATGGAATCACCATTATTTCTCGTCCATTATGGAATTACCGATATCTCTCCTCCATTTTGGAATCACCGATATCTCTCTGGCATTATGGAATCGCCATTATTTCTCCTTCATTATGGAATCACCATTATTTCTCCTCCATTATGGAATCACCATGATTTCTCCTTCATTATATAATCACCATTATTTCTCCTCCATTATGGAATAAAGGATATCTCCCCTCAATTATGGAATCACCGATACCTCCGCTCCATTATGGAATCACAAATATTTCTCCTCCATTATGGAATCACCAATATCTCTGCTACGTTTTGGAATCACCGATATATCCCCTCCATTATGGAATTATCGATATCTCCTCTCCGTTATGGAATCACCGATATCTCTTCTCCATTATGGAATCACCATTATTTCTCGTCCATTATGAAATTACAGATATCTCTCCTCCATTATGGAATCACCGACACCTGCTCACTATTATGGAATCACCGATATCTCTTCTCCATTAAGGAATCACCATACTTCTCCTCCATTATGGAATCACCGATATTTCTCCTCCATTATAGAATCACCGATATCCCTCCTCCATTATGGAATCACCGATATCTCTCCTCCGTTTTGGAATCACCGGTAACTCCGCTCCATTATGGAATCACCGATATCTCACCTCCGTTATGGAATCACCAATATCTCCCTTCTATTATGGAATCATCGATATCTCCCCTCCATTATGGAATCATCGATATCTCTCCTCCGTTATGGAATCACCGATATCTCTTCTTCATTATGGAATTACCATTACTTCTCCTCCATTATGGAATCATCATTATTTCTCCTGAATTATGGAATCACCGATATCTCGCCTTCATTACGAAATCACCGTTATCTTCCCTCCGTTATGGAATCACCGATATCTCCCCTGCATTATGGAATCACCGATAACTCCGCTTCATTATAGAGTGACCAATATTTCTCCTCCATTATGGGATCACCAATAACTCTGCTCCATTATGGAGTGACCGATATCTCTCTTCCGTTTTGGAATCACCATTATTTCTCCTCCATTTTGGAATCACCATTATTTCTCGTTCATTATGGAATTACCGATATCTCTCCTCCGTTTTGGAATCACGGGTACCTCCGCCCCATTATGGAATCACCGATACCTCCGCTCCATTATGGAATCATCGATATCTCTCTTCCGTTTTTGAATCACCATTATTTCTTCTCCATTATGGAATCACCATTATTCCTCCTCCATTATGGAATCACCATTATTTCTCCTTCATTATGGAATCACCTTTATTTCTCCTCCATTATGGAATCACCGATATCCCTCCTCCATTATGGAATCAATGATATCTCCCCTCAATTATGGAATCACCGTTACCTCCGCTCCATTATGGAATCACAAATATTTCTTCTCCATTATGGAATCACCAATATCTCTGCTAGGTTTTGGAATAACCGATATATCCCCTCCATTATGGAATTATCGATATCTCTTCTCCATTATGGAATCACCATTATTTCTCGTCCATTATGGAATTACAGATATCTCTCCTCCATTATGGAATCACCGATACCTGCCCTCCATTATGGAATCACCGATATGTCTTCTCCATTATGGAATCACCATACTTCTCCTCCGTTATGGGATCACCGATATTTCTCCTCCATTATGGAATCACCGATATCCCTCCTCCATTATGGAATCACCGATATCTCTCCTCCGTCTTGGAATCACCGATATCTCTCCTCCGTCTTGGAATCACCGGTACCTCCGCTCCATTATGGAATCACCGATATCTCTCCTCCATTTTGGAATCACCGGTAACTCCGCTCCATTATGGAATCACCGATATCTCTCCTCCGTTTTGGAATCACCAATATCTCACTTCTATTATGGAATCATCGATATCTTCCCTCCATTATGGAATCATCGATATCTCTCCTCCGTTATGGAATCACCGATATCTCTTCTTCATTATGGAATTACCATTACTTCTCCTCCATTATGGAATCATCATTATTTCTCCTGAATTATGGAATCACCGATATCTCTGCTCCATCTTAGAATCACCGGTACCTCCGCTCCATTATGGAATCACCTATATCTCCCCTCCATTATGGAATCACCGATATCTCTCCTCCGTTTTGGAATCACCGGTAACTCCGCTCCATTATGGAATCACCGATATCTCTCCTCCGTTTTGAAATCACCAATATCTCCCTTCTATTATGGAATCATCGATATATCCCCTCTGTTATGGAATCATCTATATCTCTCCTCCGTTATGGAATCACCGATATCTCTTCTTCATTATGGAATTACCATTACTTCTCCTCCATTAAGGAATCATCATTATTTCTCCTGAATTATGGAATCACCGATATCTCGCCTCCAGTATGGAACACTGATATCTCTCCGGCATTATGGAATCACCGACATCTCCCCTCCATTACGAAATCACCGTTATTTTCCCTCCGTTATGGAATCACCGATATCTCCCCTGCATTATGGAATCACCGATAACTCCGCTTCATTATAGAGTGACCAATATTTCTCCTCCATTATGGAATCACCAATAACTCTGCTCCATTATGGAGTGACCGATATCTCTCTTCCGTTTTGGAATCACCATTATTTCTTCTCCATTTTGGAATCACCATTATTTCTCGTCCATTATGGAATTACCGATATCTCTCCTCCGTTTTGGAATCACCGGTACCTCCGCCCAATTTTGGAATCACCGTACCTCCGCTCCATTATGGAATCACCGATATCTCTCTTCCGTTTTGGAATCACCATTATTTCTCCTCCGTTATGGAATCACCATTATTTCTCGTCCATTATGGAATTACCGATATCTCTTCTCCATTATGGAATCACCATTATTTCTCCTCCATTATGGAATCACCGATATCCCCCCTCCATTATGGAATCAATGATATCTCCCCTGAATTATGGAATCACCGATATCTCCGCTCCATTATGGAATCACAAATATTTCTCCTCCATTATGGAATCACCGATATATACCCTGCATTATGGATCTATCGAAATCTCCTCTCCGTTATGGAATCACCGATATCTCTTCTCCATTATGGAATCACCATTATTTCTCGTCCATTAAGGAATTACCGATATCTCTCCTCCATTTTGGAATCACCGATATCTCTCTGGCATTATGGAATCGCCATTATTTCTCCTTCATTATGGAATCACCATTATTTCTCCTCCATTATGGAATCACCATGATTTCTCCTTCATTATGGAATCACCATTATTTCTCCTCCATTATGGAATCAATGATATCTCCCCTCAATTATGGAATCACCGATACCTCCGCTCCATTATGGAATCACAAATATTTCTCCTCCATTATGGAATCACCAATATCTCTGCTACGTTTTGGAATCACCGATATATCCCCTCCATTATGGAATTATCGATATCTCCTCTCCGTTATGGAATCACCGATATCTCTTCTCCATTATGGAATCACCATTATTTCTCCTCCATTATGGAATTACAGATATCTCTCCTCCATTATGGAATTACAGATATCTCTCCTCCATTATGGAATCACCGTACCTGCCCTCCATTATGGAATCACCGTACCTCCGCTCCATTATGGAATCACCGATATCTCTCTTCCGTTTTGGAATCACCATTATTTCTCCTCCATTATGGAATCACCATTATCTCTCGTCCATTATGGAATTACCGATATCTCTTCTCCATTATGGAATCACCATTATTTCTCCTCCATTATGGAATCACCGATATCCCCCCTCCATTATGGAATCAATGATATCTCCCCTGAATTATGGAATCACCGATATCTCCGCTCCATTATGGAATCACAAATATTTCTCCTCCATTATGGAATCACCGATATATCCCCTGCATTATGGATCTATCGAAATCTCCTCTCCGTTATGGAATCACCGATATCTCTTCTCCATTATGGAATCACCATTATTTCTCGTCCATTATGGAATTACCGATATCTCTCCTCCATTTTGGAATCACCGATATCTCTCTGGCATTATGGAATCGCCATTATTTCTCCTTCATTATGGAATCACCATTATTTCTCCTCCATTATGGAATCACCATGATTTCTCCTTCATTATGGAATCACCATTATTTCTCCTCCATGATGGAATCAATGATATCTCCCCTCAATTATGGAATCACCGATACCTCCGGTCCATTATGGAATCACAAATATTTCTCCTCCATTATGGAATCACCAATATCTCTGCTACGTTTTGGAATCACCGATATATCTCCTCCATTATGGAATTATCGATATCTCCTCTCCGTTATGGAATCACCGATATCTCTTCTCCATTATGGAATCACCATTATTTCTCCTCCATTATGGAATTACAGATATCTCTCCTCCATTATGAAATCACCGATACCTGCCCTCCATTATGGAATCACCGTACCTGCCCTCCATTATGGAATCACCGTACCTCCGCTCCATTATGGAATCACCGATATCTCTCTTCCGTTTTGGAATCACCATTATTTCTCCTCCATTATGGAATCACCATTATTTCTCGTCCATTACGGAATTATCGATATCTCTTCTCCATTATGGAATCACGAATATCTCTCTGGCATTATGGAATCACCAATATCTCTCTGGCATTATGGAATCACCAATATCTCTGCTACGTTTTGGAATCACCGATATATCCCCTCCATTATGGAATTATCGATATCTCCGCTCCATTATGGAATCACCTATATCTCCCCTCCATTATGGAATCACCGATATCTCTCCTCCGTTTTGGAATCACCGGTAACCCCGCTCCATTATGGAATCACCGATATCTCTCCTCCGTTTTGGAATCACCAATATCTCCCTTCTATTATGGAATCATCGATATCTCCCCTCCATTATGGAATCATCGATATCTCTCCTCCGTTATGGAATCACCGATATCTCTTCTTCATTATGGAATTACCATTACTTCTCCTCCATTATGGAATCATCATTATTTCTCCTGAATTATGGAATCACCGATATCTCGTCTTCATTACGAAATCACCGTTATCTTCCCTCCGTTATGGAATCACCGATATCTCCCCTGCATTATGGAATCACCGATAACTCCGCTTCATTATAGAGTGACCAATATTTCTCCTCCATTATGGAATCACCAATAACTCTGCTCCATTATGGAGTGACCGATATCTCTCCTCCGTTTTGGAATCACCGGTACCTCCGCCCCATTATGGAATCACCGATACCGCCGCTCCATTATGGAATCATCGATATCTCTCTTCCGTTTTGGAATCACCATTATTTCTTCTCCATTATGGAATCACCATCATTCCTCCTCCATTATGGAATCACCATTATTTCTCCTTCATTATGGAATCACCATTATTTCTCGTCCATTATGGAATTACCGATATCTCCCCTCCGTTTTGGAATCACCGGTACCTCCGCCCTATTATGGAATCACCGTACCTCCGCTCCATTATGGAATCACCGATATCTCTCTTCCGTTTTGGAATCACCATTATTTCTCCTCCATTATGGAATCACCATTATTTCTCGTCCATTATGGAATTATCGATATCTCTTCTCGATTATGGAATCACGAATATCTCTCTGGCATTATGGAATCACCAATATCTCTCTGGCATTATGGAATCACCATTATTTCTCCTCCATTATGGAATCACCGATATCCCTCCTCCATTATGGAATCAATGATATCTCCCCGGAATTATGGAATCACCGATATCTCCGCTCCATTATGGAATCACAAATATTTCTCCTCCATTATGGAATCACCAATATCTCTGCTCCGTTTTGGAATCACCGATATATCCCCTGCAATATGGAATTATCGATATCTCCTCTCCGTTATGGAATCACCGATATCTCTTCTCCATTATGGAATCACCGATATCTCTCTGGCATTATGGAATCGCCATTATTTTTCTGTCATAATGGAATCGCCATTATTTTTCTGTCATAATGGAATCACCATTATTTCTCCTCCATTATGGGATCACCATTATTTCTCCTTCATTATGGAATCACCATTATTTCTCCTCCATTATGGAATCACCATTATTTCTCCTCCATTATGGAATCACCGATATCCCTCCTCCATTATGCAATCAATGATATCTCCCCTCTGTTATGGAATCATCGATATCTCTGCTCCGTTTTGGAATCACCAATATCTCCCCTCTATTATGGAATCACCGATATCTCTTCTCCGTTATGAAATCACCGATATATCTTCATCATTATGGAATTACCATTATTTTTCATCCATTATGGAATCACCATTATTTCTCCTCCATTATGGAATCACCGATATCCCTCCTCCATTATGCAATCAATGATATCTCCCCTCTGTTATGGAATCACCGATATCTCCCCTGCATTATGGAATCACCGATATCTCTCATCCGTTTTGGAATCACCGGTAACTCCGCTCCATTATGGAATCACCAATATCTCTCCTCCGTTTTGGAATCACCAATATCTCCCCTCCATTATGGAATCATCGATATCTCCCCTCCGTTATGGAATCACCGATAACTCCGCTTCATAATTGAGTGACCAATATTTCTCCTCCATTATGGGATCACTTATATCTCTCCTCCATTATGGAATCAACGATATCTCTCCTCCGTTTTGGAATCACCGGTACCTCCGCTCCATTATAGAATCACCTATATCTCCCCTCCATTATGGAATCACCGATATCTCTCCTCCGTTTTGGAATCACCGGTAACTCTGCTCAATTATGGAATCACCAGTATCTCTCCTCCGTTTTGGAATCACCAATATCTCCCCTCTATTATGGAATCATCGATATCTCCCCTCCGATATGGAATCACCGATATCTCTTCTTCATTATGGAATTACCATTATTTCTCCTCCGTTTTGGAATCACCGGTACCTCCGCCCAATTATGGAATCACCGATACCTCCGCTCCATTATGGAATCACCGATATCTCTCTTCCGCTTTGGAATCACCATTATTTCTCCTCCATTATGGAATCACCATTATTTCTCCTCCATTATGGAATCACCAATATCTCTGCTTCGTTTTGGAATCACCGATATATCCCCTCCATTATGGAATTATCGATATCTCCTCTCCGTTATGGAATCACCGATATCTCTTCTCCATTATGGAATCAGCATTATTTCTCGTCCATTATGGAATTACCGATATCTCGCCTCCATTATGGAATCACAGATACCTGCCCACCATTATGGAATCACTGATATCTTCCCTCCGTTATGGAATCACCGATATCTTCCCTCCATTATGGAATCACCGATAACACCGCTTCATTATAGAGTGACCAATATTTCTCCTCCATTATGGAATCACCAATAACTCTGCTCCATTATGGAGTGACCGATATCTCTCTTCCGTTTTGGAATCACCATTATTTCTCCTCCATTTTGGAATCACCATTATTTCTCGTCCATTATGGAATTACCGATATCTCTCCTCCGTTTTGGAATCACCGGTACCTTCGCCCCATTATGGAATCACCGACACCTCCGCTCCATTATGGAATCATCGATATCTCTCTTCCGTTTTGGAATCACCATTATTTCTCCTCCATTATGGAATCACCATTATTTCTCCTCCAATATGGAATCACCATTATTTCTCCTTCATTATGGAATCACCATTATTTCTCGTCCATTATGGAATTACCGATATCTCTCCTCCGTTTTGGAATCACCGGTATCTCCGCTCCATTATGGAATCACCGATATCTCTCTTCCGTTTTGGAATCACCATTATTTCTCCTCCATTATGGAATCACCATTATTTCTCGTCCATTATGGAATTACCGATATCTCTTCTCCATTATGGAATCACCATTATTTCTCCTCCATTATGGAATCACCGATATCCCTCCTCCATTATGGAATCAATGATATCTCCCCTGAATTATGGAATCACCGATATCTCCGCTCCATTATGGAATCACAAATATTTCTCCTCCATTATGGAATCACCGATATAACCCCTGCATTATGGATCTATCGAAATCTCCTCTCCGTTATGGAATCACCGATATCTCTTCTCCATTATGGAATCACCATTATTTCTCGTCCATTATGGAATTACCGATATCTCTCCTCCATTTTGGAATCACCGATATCTCTCTGGCATTATGGAATCGCCATTATTTCTCCTTCATTATGGAATCACCATTATTTCTCCTCCATTATGGAATCACCATGATTTCTCCTTCATTATGGAATCACCATTATTTCTCCTCCATTATGGAATCAATGATATCTCCCCTCAATTATGGAATCACCGATACCTCCGCTCCATTATGGAATCACAAATATTTCTCCTCCATTATGGAATCACAAATATTTCTCCTCCATTATGGAATCACAAATATTTCTCCTCCATTATGGAATCACCAATATCTCTGCTACGTTTTGGAATCACCGATATATCCCCTCCATTATGGAATTATCGATATCTCCTCTCCGTTATGGAATCACCGATATCTCTTCTCCATTATGGAATCACCATTATTTCTCGTCCATTATGGAATTACAGATATCTCTCCTCCATTATGGAATCACCGATACCTGCCCACCATTATGGAATCACCGATATCTCTTCTCCATTATGGAATCACCATACTTCTCCTCCATTATGGAATCACCGATATTTCTCCTCCATTATAGAATCACCGATATCCCTCCTCCATTATGGAATCACCGATATCTCTCCTCCGTCTTGGAATCACCGGTACCTCCGCTCCATTATGGAATCACCTATATCTCCCCTCCATTATGGAATCACCGATATCTCTCCTCCGTTTTGGAATCACCGGTAACTCCGCTCCATTATGGAATCATCGATATCTCCCCTCCATTATGGAATCATCGATATCTCTCCTCCGTTATGGAATCACCGATATCTCTTCTTCATTATGGAATTACCATTACTTCTTCTCCATTATGAAATCACCGATATCTCGCCTCCATTACGAAATCAACGTTATCTTCCCTCCGTTATGGAATCACCGATATCTCCCCTGCATTATGGAATAACCAATAACTCTGCTCCATTATGGAGTGATGGATATCTCTCTTCCGTTTTGGAATCACCATTATTTCTCTTCCATTTTGGAATCACCATTATTTCTCGTCCATTATGGAATTACCGATATCTCTCCTCCGTTTTGGAATCACCGGTACCTCCGCCCCATTATGGAATCACCGATACCTCCGCTCCATTATGGAATCATCGATATCTCTCTTCCGTTTTGGAATCACCATTATTTCTTCTCCATTATGGAATCACCATTATTTCTTCTCCATTATGGAATCACCTTTATTTCTCCTCCATTATGGAATCACCGATATCCCTCCTCCATTATGGAATCAATGATATCTCCCCTCAATTATGGAATCACCGATTCCTCCGCTCCATTATGGAATCACAAATATTTCTTCTCCATTATGGAATCACCAATATCTCTGCTAGGTTTTGGAATAACCGATATATCCCCTCCATTATGGAATTATCGATATCTCTTCTCCATTATGGAATCACCATTATTTCTCGTCCATTATGGAATTACAGATATCTCTCCTCCATTATGGAATCACCGATACCCGCCCTCCATTATGGAATCACCGATATGTCTTCTCCATTATGGAATCACCATACTTCTCCTCCGTTATGGGATCACCGATATTTCTCCTCCATTATGGAATCACCGATATCCCTCCTCCATTATGGAATCACCGATATCTCTCCTCCGTCTTGGAATCACCGATATCTCTCCTCCGTCTTGGAATCACCGGTACCTCCGCTCCATTATGGAATCACCGATATCTCTCCTCCATTTTGGAATCACCGGTAACTCCGCTCCATTATGGAATCACCGATATCTCTCCTCCGTTTTGGAATCACCAATATCTCACTTCTATTATGGAATCATCGATATCTTCCCTCCATTATGGAATCATCGATATCTCTCCTCCGTTATGGAATCACCGATATCTCTTCTTCATTATGGAATTACCATTACTTCTCCTCCATTATGGAATCATCATTATTTCTCCTGAATTATGGAATCACCGATATCTCTGCTCCATCTTAGAATCACCGGTACCTCCGCTCCATTATGGAATCACCTATATCTCCCCTCCATTATGGAATCACCGATATCTCTCCTCCGTTTTGGAATCACCGGTAACTCCGCTCCATTATGGAATCACCGATATCTCTCCTCCGTTTTGAAATCACCAATATCTCCCTTCTATTATGGAATCATCGATATATCCCCTCTGTTATGGAATCATCTATATCTCTCCTCCGTTATGGAATCACCGATATCTCTTCTTCATTATGGAATTACCATTACTTCTCCTCCATTAAGGAATCATCATTATTTCTCCTGAATTATGGAATCACCGATATCTCGCCTCCAGTATGGAATCACTGATATCTCTCCGGCATTATGGAATCACCGATATTTCCCCTCTATTACGAAATCACCGTTATTTTCCCTCCGTTATGGAATCACCGATATCTCCCCTGCATTATGGAATCACCGATAACTCCGCTTCATTATAGAGTGACCAATATTTCTCCTCCATTATGGAATCACCAATAACTCTGCTCCATTATGGAGTGACCGATATCTCTCTTCCGTTTTGGAATCACCATTATTTCTCCTCCATTTTGGAATCACCATTATTTCTCGTCCATTATGGAATTACCGATATCTCTCCTCCGTTTTGGAATCACCGGTACCTCCGCCCAATTTTGGAATCACCGTACCTCCGCTCCATTATGGAATCACCGATATCTCTCTTCCGTTTTGGAATCACCATTATTTCTCCTCCGTTATGGAATCACCATTATTTCTCGTCCATTATGGAATTACCGATATCTCTTCTCCATTATGGAATCACCATTATTTCTCCTCCATTATGGAATCACCGATATCCCCCCTCCATTATGGAATCAATGATATCTCCCCTGAATTATGGAATCACCGATATCTCCGCTCCATTATGGAATCACAAATATTTCTCCTCCATTATGGAATCACCGATATATCCCCTGCATTATGGATCTATCGAAATCTCCTCTCCGTTATGGAATCACCGATATCTCTTCTCCATTATGGAATCACCATTATTTCTCGTCCATTAAGGAATTACCGATATCTCTCCTCCATTTTGGAATCACCGATATCTCTCTGGCATTATGGAATCGCCATTATTTCTCCTTCATTATGGAATCACCATTATTTCTCCTCCATTATGGAATCACCATGATTTCTCCTTCATTATGGAATCACCATTATTTCTCCTCCATTATGGAATCAATGATATCTCCCCTCAATTATGGAATCACCGATACCTCCGCTCCATTATGGAATCACAAATATTTCTTCTCCATTATGGAATCACCAATATCTCTGCTAGGTTTTGGAATAACCGATATATCCCCTCCATTATGGAATTATCGATATCTCTTCTCCATTATGGAATCACCATTATTTCTCGTCCATTATGGAATTACAGATATCTCTCCTCCATTATGGAATCACCGATACCTGCCCTCCATTATGGAATCACCGATATGTCTTCTCCATTATGGAATCACCATACTTCTCCTCCGTTATGGGATCACCGATATTTCTCCTCCATTATGGAATCACCGATATCCCTCCTCCATTATGGAATCACCGATATCTCTCCTCCGTCTTGGAATCACCGATATCTCTCCTCCGTCTTGGAATCACCGGTACCTCCGCTCCATTATGGAATCACCGATATCTCTCCTCCATTTTGGAATCACCGGTAACTCCGCTCCATTATGGAATCACCGATATCTCTCCTCCGTTTTGGAATCACCAATATCTCACTTCTATTATGGAATCATCGATATCTTCCCTCCATTATGGAATCATCGATATCTCTCCTCCGTTATGGAATCACCGATATCTCTTCTTCATTATGGAATTACCATTACTTCTCCTCCATTATGGAATCATCATTATTTCTCCTGAATTATGGAATCACCGATATCTCTGCTCCATCTTAGAATCACCGGTACCTCCGCTCCATTATGGAATCACCTATATCTCCCCTCCATTATGGAATCACCGATATCTCTCCTCCGTTTTGGAATCACCGGTAACTCCGCTCCATTATGGAATCACCGATATCTCTCCTCCGTTTTGAAATCACCAATATCTCCCTTCTATTATGGAATCATCGATATATCCCCTCTGTTATGGAATCATCTATATCTCTCCTCCGTTATGGAATCACCGATATCTCTTCTTCATTATGGAATTACCATTACTTCTCCTCCATTAAGGAATCATCATTATTTCTCCTGAATTATGGAATCACCGATATCTCGCCTCCAGTATGGAATCACTGATATCTCTCCGGCATTATGGAATCACCGATATCTCCCCTCTATTACGAAATCACCGTTATTTTCCCTCCGTTATGGAATCACCGATATCTCCCCTGCATTATGGAATCACCGATAACTCCGCTTCATTATAGAGTGACCAATATTTCTCCTCCATTATGGAATCAACAATAACTCTGCTCCATTATGGAGTGACCGATATCTCTCTTCCGTTTTGGAATCACCATTATTTCTCCTCCATTTTGGAATCACCATTATTTCTCGTCCATTATGGAATTACCGATATCTCTCCTCCGTTTTGGAATCACCGGTACCTCCGCCCAATTTTGGAATCACCGTACCTCCGCTCCATTATGGAATCACCGATATCTCTCTTCCGTTTTGGAATCACCATTATTTCTCCTCCGTTATGGAATCACCATTATTTCTCGTCCATTATGGAATTACCGATATCTCTTCTCCATTATGGAATCACCATTATTTCTCCTCCATTATGGAATCACCGATATCCCCCCTCCATTATGGAATCAATGATATCTCCCCTGAATTATGGAATCACCGATATCTCCGCTCCATTATGGAATCACAAATATTTCTCCTCCATTATGGAATCACCGATATATCCCCTGCATTATGGATCTATCGAAATCTCCTCTCCGTTATGGAATCACCGATATCTCTTCTCCATTATGGAATCACCATTATTTCTCGTCCATTAAGGAATTACCGATATCTCTCCTCCATTTTGGAATCACCGATATCTCTCTGGCATTATGGAATCGCCATTATTTCTCCTTCATTATGGAATCACCATTATTTCTCCTCCATTATGGAATCACCATGATTTCTCCTTCATTATGGAATCACCATTATTTCTCCTCCATTATGGAATCAATGATATCTCCCCTCAATTATGGAATCACCGATACCTCCGCTCCATTATGGAATCACAAATATTTCTCCTCCATTATGGAATCACCAATATCTCTGCTACGTTTTGGAATCACCAATATCTCTGCTACGTTTTGGAATCACCGATATATCCCCTCCATTATGGAATTATCGATATCTCCTCTCCGTTATGGAATCACCGATATCTCTTCTCCATTATGGAATCACCATTATTTCTCCTCCATTATGGAATTACAGATATCTCTCCTCCATTATGGAATCACCGATACCTGCCCTCCATTATGGAATCACCGTACCTGCCCTCCATTATGGAATCACCGTACCTCCGCTCCATTATGGAATCACCGATATCTCTCTTCCGTTTTGGAATCACCATTATTTCTCCTCCATTATGGAATCACCATTATCTCTCGTCCATTATGGAATTACCGATATCTCTTCTCCATTATGGAATCACCATTATTTCTCCTCCATTATGGAATCACCGATATCCCCCCTCCATTATGGAATCAATGATATCTCCCCTGAATTATGGATCTATCGAAATCTCCTCTCCGTTATGGAATCACCGATATCTCTTCTCCATTATGGAATCACCATTATTTCTCGTCCATTATGGAATTACCGATATCTCTCCTCCATTTTGGAATCACCGATATCTCTCTGGCATTATGGAATCGCCATTATTTCTCCTTCATTATGGAATCACCATTATTTCTCCTCCATTATGGAATCACCATGATTTCTCCTTCATTATGGAATCACCATTATTTCTCCTCCATGATGGAATCAATGATATCTCCCCTCAATTATGGAATCACCGATACCTCCGCTCCATTATGGAATCACAAATATTTCTCCTCCATTATGGAATCACCAATATCTCTGCTACGTTTTGGAATCACCGATATATCCCCTCCATTATGGAATTATCGATATCTCCTCTCCGTTATGGAATCACCGATATCTCTTCTCCATTATGGAATCACCATTATTTCTCCTCCATTATGGAATTACAGATATCTCTCCTCCATTATGAAATCACCGATACCTGCCCTCCATTATGGAATCACCGTACCTGCCCTCCATTATGGAATCACCGTACCTCCGCTCCATTATGGAATCACCGATATCTCTCTTCCGTTTTGGAATCACCATTATTTCTCCTCCATTATGGAATCACCATTATTTCTCGTCCATTACGGAATTATCGATATCTCTTCTCCATTATGGAATCACGAATATCTCTCTGGCATTATGGAATCACCAATATCTCTCTGGCATTATGGAATCACCAATATCTCTGCTACGTTTTGGAATCACCGATATATCCCCTCCATTATGGAATTATCGATATCTCCGCTCCATTATGGAATCACCTATATCTCCCCTCCATTATGGAATCACCGATATCTCTCCTCCGTTTTGGAATCACCGGTAACCCCGCTCCATTATGGAATCACCGATATCTCTCCTCCGTTTTGGAATCACCAATATCTCCCTTCTATTATGGAATCATCGATATCTCCCCTCCATTATGGAATCATCGATATCTCTCCTCCGTTATGGAATCACCGATATCTCTTCTTCATTATGGAATTACCATTACTTCTCCTCCATTATGGAATCATCATTATTTCTCCTGAATTATGGAATCACCGATATCTCGTCTTCATTACGAAATCACCGTTATCTTCCCTCCGTTATGGAATCACCGATATCTCCCCTGCATTATGGAATCACCGATAACTCCGCTTCATTATAGAGTGACCAATATTTCTCCTCCATTATGGAATCACCAATAACTCTGCTCCATTATGGAGTGACCGATATCTCTCCTCCGTTTTGGAATCACCGGTACCTCCGCCCCGTTATGGAATCACCGATACCTCCGCTCCATTATGGAATCATCGATATCTCTCTTCCGTTTTGGAATCACCATTATTTCTTCTCCATTATGGAATCACCATCATTCCTCCTCCATTATGGAATCACCATTATTTCTCCTTCATTATGGAATCACCATTATTTCTCGTCCATTATGGAATTACGGATATCTCCCCTCCGTTTTGGAATCACCGGTACCTCCGCCCTATTATGGAATCACCGTACCTCCGCTCCATTATGGAATCACCGATATCTCTCTTCCGTTTTGGAATCACCATTATTTCTCCTCCATTATGGAATCACCATTATTTCTCGTCCATTATGGAATTATCGATATCTCTTCTCGATTATGGAATCACGAATATCTCTCTGGCATTATGGAATCACCAATATCTCTCTGGCATTATGGAATCACCATTATTTCTCCTCCATTATGGAATCACCGATATCCCTCCTCCATTATGGAATCAATGATATCTCCCCGGAATTATGGAATCACCGATATCTCCGCTCCATTATGGAATCACAAATATTTCTCCTCCATTATGGAATCACCAATATCTCTGCTCCGTTTTGGAATCACCGATATATCCCCTGCAATATGGAATTATCGATATCTCCTCTCCGTTATGGAATCACCGATATCTCTTCTCCATTATGGAATCACCGATATCTCTCTGGCATTATGGAATCGCCATTATTTTTCTGTCATAATGGAATCGCCATTATTTTTCTGTCATAATGGAATCACCATTATTTCTCCTCCATTATGGGATCACCATTATTTCTCCTTCATTATGGAATCACCATTATTTCTCCTCCATTATGGAATCACCATTATTTCTCCTCCATTATGGAATCACCGATATCCCTCCTCCATTATGCAATCAATGATATCTCCCCTCTGTTATGGAATCACCGATATCTCTTCTTCATTATGGAATTACCATTACTTCTCCTCCATTATGGAATCATCATTATTTCTCCTCTATTATGGAATCACCCTTATTTTTCCTCCATTATGGAATCACTGATATCTCCCCTACGTTATGGAATCACCGATAACTCCCCGGCATTATGGAATCACCTATATCTCCCCTGCATTATGGAATCACCGATATCTCTGCTCCGTTTTGGAATCACCAATATCTCCCCTCTATTATGGAATCACCGATATCTCTTCTCCGTTATGAAATCACCGATATATCTTCATCATTATGGAATTACCATTATTTTTCATCCATTATGGAATCACCATTATTTCTCCTCCATTATGGAATCACCGATATCCCTCCTCCATTATGCAATCAATGATATCTCCCCTCTGTTATGGAATCACCGATATCTCCCCTGCATTATGGAATCACCGATATCTCTCATCCGTTTTGGAATCACCGGTAACTCCGCTCCATTATGGAATCACCAATATCTCTCCTCCGTTTTGGAATCACCAATATCTCCCCTCCATTATGGAATCATCGATATCTCCCCTCCGTTATGGAATCACCGATAACTCCGCTTCATAATTGAGTGACCAATATTTCTCCTCCATTATGGGATCACTTATATCTCTCCTCCATTATGGAATCAACGATATCTCTCCTCCGTTTTGGAATCACCGGTACCTCCGCTCCATTATAGAATCACCTATATCTCCCCTCCATTATGGAATCACCGATATCTCTCCTCCGTTTTGGAATCACCGGTAACTCTGCTCCATTATGGAATCACCAGTATCTCTCCTCCGTTTTGGAATCACCAATATCTCCCCTCTATTATGGAATCATCGATATCTCCCCTCCGATATGGAATCACCGATATCTCTTCTTCATTATGGAATTACCATTATTTCTCCTCCGTTTTGGAATCACCGGTACCTCCGCCCAATTATGGAATCACCGATACCTCCGCTCCATTATGGAATCATTGGATATCTCTCTTCCGTTTTGGAATCACCATTATTTCTCCTCCATTATGGAATCACCATTATTTCTCCTCCATTATGGAATCACCAATATCTCTGCTTCGTTTTGGAATCACCGATATATCCCCTCCATTATGGAATTATCGATATCTCCTCTCCGTTATGGAATCACCGATATCTCTTCTCCATTATGGAATCAGCATTATTTCTCGTCCATTATGGAATTACCGATATCTCGCCTCCATTATGGAATCACAGATACCTGCCCACCATTATGGAATCACTGATATCTTCCCTCCGTTATGGAATCACCGATATCTTCCCTCCATTATGGAATCACCGATAACACCGCTTCATTATAGAGTGACCAATATTTCTCCTCCATTATGGAATCACCAATAACTCTGCTCCATTATGGAGTGACCGATATCTCTCTTCCGTTTTGGAATCACCATTATTTCTCCTCCATTTTGGAATCACCATTATTTCTCGTCCATTATGGAATTACCGATATCTCTCCTCCGTTATGGAATCACCGGTACCTTCGCCCTATTATGGAATCACCGACACCTCCGCTCCATTATGGAATCATCGATATCTCTCTTCCGTTTTGGAATCACCATTATTTCTCCTCCATTATGGAATCACCATTATTTCTCCTCCAATATGGAATCACCATTATTTCTCCTTCATTATGGAATCACCATTATTTCTCGTCCATTATGGAATTACCGATATCTCTCCTCCGTTTTGGAATCACCGGTATCTCCGCTCCATTATGGAATCACCGATATCTCTCTTCCGTTTTGGAATCACCATTATTTCTCCTCCATTATGGAATCACCATTATTTCTCGTCCATTATGGAATTACCGATATCTCTTCTCCATTATGGAATCACCATTATTTCTCCTCCATTATGGAATCACCGATATCCCTCCTCCATTATGGAATCAATGATATCTCCCCTGAATTATGGAATCACCGATATCTCCGCTCCATTATGGAATCACAAATATTTCTCCTCCATTATGGAATCACCGATATAACCCCTGCATTATGGATCTATCGAAATCTCCTCTCCGTTATGGAATCACCGATATCTCTTCTCCATTATGGAATCACCATTATTTCTCGTCCATTATGGAATTACCGATATCTCTCCTCCATTTTGGAATCACCGATATCTCTCTGGCATTATGGAATCGCCATTATTTCTCCTTCATTATGGAATCACCATTATTTCTCCTCCATTATGGAATCACCATGATTTCTCCTTCATTATGGAATCACCATTATTTCTCCTCCATTATGGAATCAATGATATCTCCCCTCAATTATGGAATCACCGATACCTCCGCTCCATTATGGAATCACAAATATTTCTCCTCCATTATGGAATCACAAATATTTGTCCTCCATTATGGAATCACCAATATCTCTGCTACGTTTTGGAATCACCGATATATCCCCTCCATTATGGAATTATCGATATCTCCTCTCCGTTATGGAATCACCGATATCTCTTCTCCATTATGGAATCACCATTATTTCTCGTCCATTATGGAATTACAGATATCTCTTCTCCATTATGGAATCACCATACTTCTCCTCCATTATGGAATCACCGATATTTCTCCTCCATTATAGAATCACCGATATCCCTCCTCCATTATGGAATCACCGATATCTCTCCTCCGTCTTGGAATCACCGGTACCTCCGCTCCATTATGGAATCACCTATATCTCCCCTCCATTATGGAATCACCGATATCTCTCCTCCGTTTTGGAATCACCGGTAACTCCGCTCCATTATGGAATCATCGATATCTCCCCTCCATTATGGAATCATCGATATCTCTCCTCCGTTATGGAATCACCGATATCTCTTCTTCATTATGGAATTACCATTACTTCTTCTCCATTATGAAATCACCGATATCTCGCCTCCATTACGAAATCAACGTTATCTTCCCTCCGTTATGGAATCACCGATATCTCCCCTGCATTATGGAATAACCAATAACTCTGCTCCATTATGGAGTGATGGATATCTCTCTTCCGTTTTGGAATCACCATTATTTCTCTTCCATTTTGGAATCACCATTATTTCTCGTCCATTATGGAATTACCGATATCTCTCCTCCGTTTTGGAATCACCGGTACCTCCGCCCCATTATGGAATCACCGATACCTCCGCTCCATTATGGAATCATCGATATCTCTCTTCCGTTTTGGAATCACCATTATTTCTTCTCCATTATGGAATCACCATTATTTCTTCTCCATTATGGAATCACCATTATTTCTCCTCCATTATGGAATCACCACTATTTCTCGTCCATTATGGAATTACCGATATCTCTTCTCCATTATGGAATCACCAATATCTCTCTGGCATTATGGAATCACCATTATTTCTCCTCCATTATGGAATCACCGATATCCCTCCTCCATTATGGAATCAATAATATCTCCCCTGAGTTATGGAATCACCGATATCTCCGCTCCATTATGGAATCACCATTATTTCTCCTCCATTATGGAATCACCATTATTTCTCCTTCATTATGGAATCACCATTATTTGTCGTCCATTATGGAATTACCGATATCTCTCCTCCGTTTTGGAATCACCGGTATCTCCGCTCCATTATGGAATCACCGATATCTCTCTTCCGTTTTAGAATCACCATTATTTCTCCTCCATTATGGAATCACCATTATTTCTCGTCCATTATGGAATTACCGATATCTCTTCTCCATTATCGAATCACCATTATTTCTCCTCCTTTATGGAATCACCGATATCCCTCCTCCATTATGGAATCAATATCTCCCCTGAATTATGGAATCACCGATATCTCCGCTCCATTATGGAATCACAAATATTTCTCCTCCATTATGGAATCACCGATATATCCCCTTCATTATGGATCTATCGAAATCTCCTCTCCGTTGTGGAATCACCGATATCTCTTCTCCATTATGGAATCACCATTATTTCACAAGCACCTCCACACTTGTCCGACTCTTTTCTAGTGTCGGATTTGATTGGATAGTTAGTATCACGTGATCAATGACGTCTGATTAAGGATTTCCTCTCTAGTTTTGGCTGTTCTTCGTAGTTATGACGATTTTATTTATATTTTTGACATTATCAGCCAATCAGAATAAGGCTACTGTGACGTTATAGAAACATCACCGTATGTGTAAAGTGTACCTCCTGCAGTTACGTTTGGCAACTTATCGCCAAACACCAGCGTCTATTAACGATTTCGCTTTTATTTTGTCATTACGTCTCGTTTGCTCACACGATAATAAATTACAATGATATAATTTAACTATAATACTATAACGATCATAATAATAATGATATATATTATATAATAATAATTATATTGACATGCAATAGATACAGTGGCTTGCCGAAACACAATTTCTATGTTTGGTTTTCTAATGAATCTATCAGCATTATGAATCAATAAATGATAGCAGGGCCCAGCTTCGCTGGGCGCTCGCTTCGCGAGCCGTTACTATTGTCAACTTGATGCAACTGAACCACATTTTGATTAAATCAGAAAAAAAACAAAATTTTTTAGTGATTCAATAAACGATAACTTATTATACGGGGGTGCCCCCCCCCCATTCCCGTGCATCTGACAATTGGTGGTGAATTATAATATAATAAATCATGTTTATCCCGTGCAACGGTTAAAAGAAAAAAATTAAATGTGATAAGAAATTAAACTTTTCAAACGAAGATGCTAGAAAAAAAAAAAAAAAAATCGGATTTTTACGAAGGGACTCGAACTCATAACCTTCGTTTAAAGCGTCCCGTGAACTTCCCACTGCATTAATCCTGGTTGCCGAACTAAAGTTAAATTTAGAATATCCATTATTAAATGTCGCTAGGAAATATGGTGGCGCCAAATGGATCAAAAGTTACGGTAGCCTCGCGGTCTACTGTGACGTTTCTATGACGTCACAGTTGTTTGAAAAAAAAAATAGCGCCAAAGCCACATGCAAAAGGTTACAAGGAAGAAAATCCTGATTTTACGTCTATGATCACGCACGTCCAATCAAATTCGACACTAGAACAGAGTCGGACAAGGATTGAGGCGCTTTTATTATTTCTCGTCCATTATGGAATTACCGATATCTCTCCTCCATTTTGGAATCACCGATATCTCTCTGGCATTATGGAATCGCCATTATTTCTCCTTCATTATGGAATCACCATTATTTCTCCTCCATTATGGAATCACCATGATTTCTCCTTCATTATGGAATCACCATTATTTCTCCTCCATTATGGAATCACCGATATCCCTCCTCCATTATGGAATCAATGATATCTCCCCTCAATTATGGAATCACCGATACCTCCGCTCCATTATGGAATCACAAATATTTCTCCTCCATTATGGAATCACCAATATCTCTGCTACGTTTTGGAATTACCGATATATCCCCTCCATTATGGAATTATCGATATCTCCTCTCCGTTATGGAATCACCGATATCTCTTCTCCATTATGGAATCACCATTATTTCTCGTCCATTATGGAATTACAGATATCTCTCCTCCATTATGGAATCACCGATACCTGCCCTCCATTATGGAATCACCGATATCTCTTCTCCATTATGGAATCACCATACTTCTCCTCCATTATGGAATCACCGATATTTCTCCTCCATTATAAAATCTCCGATATCCCTCCTCCATTATAGAATCACCGATATCTCTCCTCCGTCTTGGAATCACCGGTACCTCCGCTCCATTATGGAATCACCTATATCTCCCCTCCATTATGGAATCACCGATATCTCTCCTCCGTTTTGGAATCACCAATATCTCCCTTCTATTATGGAATCATCGATATCTCCCCTCCATTATGGAATCATCGATATCTCTCCTCCGTTATGGAATCACCGATATCTCTTCTTCATTATGGAATTACCATTACTTCTCCCCCATTATGGAATCACTGATATCTCGCCTCCATTACGAAATCACCGTTGCCTTCCCTCCGTTATGGAATCACCGATATCTCCCCTGCATTATGGAATCACCGATAACTCCGCTTCATGGTGGTGATTCATCATAATGGTGATTCCATAATGAAGGAGAAATAATGGTGATTCCATAATGAAGGAGAAATAATGGTGATTCCATTATGAAGGAGAAATAATGGTGATTCCATAATGAAGGAGAAATAATGGTGATTCCATAATGAAGGAGAAATAATGGTGATTCCATAATGAAGGAGAAATAATGGTGATTCCATAATGCCAGAGAGATATTGGTGATTCCATAATGCCAGAGAGATATTGGTGATTCCATAATGGAGGAGAGATATCGGTAATTCCATAATGGACGAGAAATAATGGTGATTCCATAATGGAGGAGAAATAATGGTGATTCCAAAACGGAAAAGAGATATCGGTGATTCCATAATGGAGCGCAGTTACCGGTGATTCCAAAACGGAGGAGAGATATCGGTGATTCCATAATGGAGGAGAGATATAGGTGATTCCATAATGGAGCGGAGGTACCGGTGATTCCAAGACGGAGGAGAAAGATCGGTGATTCCATAATGGAGGAGAGATATCGGTGATTCTATAATGGAGGAGAAATATCGGTGATTCAATAATGGAGGAGAAGTATGGAGATTCCATATTGG
This sequence comes from Pholcus phalangioides, assembly GCF_987345545.1. Classification (NCBI taxonomy): domain Eukaryota; kingdom Metazoa; phylum Arthropoda; class Arachnida; order Araneae; family Pholcidae; genus Pholcus; species Pholcus phalangioides. Next base: position 40,097,016 of record NW_028301608.1, on the reverse strand, counting down.
AGAACAGATATCGGTGATTCCATAATGGAGGGCAGGTATCGGTGATTCCATAATGGAGGAGAGATATCGGTAATTCCATAATGGACGAGAAATAATGGTGATTCCATAATGGAGAAGAGATATCGGTGATTCCATAACGGAGAGGAGATATCGATAATTTCATAATGGAGGGGATATATCGGTGATTCCAAAACGTAGCAGAGATATTGGTGATTCCATAATGGAGGAAAAATATTTGTGTTTCCATAATGGAGCGGAGGTATCGGTGATTCCATAATTGAGGGGAGATATCATTGATTCCATAATGGAGGAGAGATATCGGTGATTCCATAATGGAGGAGAAATAATGGTGATTCCATAATAGAGGAGAAATAATGATGATTCCTTAATGGAGGAGAAATAATGGTAATTCCATAATGAAGAAGAGATATCGGTGATTCCATATCGGAGGGGAGATATCGATGATTCCATAATAGAGGGCAGATATTTGTGATTCTAAAACGGAGGAGAGATATTGGTGATTCCATAATGGAGCGGAGTTACCGGTGATTCTAAAACGGAGGAGAGATATCGGTGATTCCAAAATGGAGGGGAGATATAGGTGATTCCATAATGGAGCGGAGGTACCGGTGATTCCAAAACGGAGGAGAGATATCGGTGGTTCCAAAATGGAGGGGAGCCATAGGTGATTCCATAATGGAGGGGAGATATCGGTGATTCCATAATGGAGGGCAGGTATCGGTGATTCCATAATGGAGGAGAGATATCAGTAATTCCATAATGGACGAGAAATAATGGTGATTCCATAATGGAGGAGAAATAATGGTAATTCCATAATGGACGAGAAATAATGGTGATTCCATAATGGAGAAGAGATATCGGTGATTCCATAACGGAGAGGAGATATCGATAATTCCATAATGGAGGGGATATATCGGTTTTTCCAAAACGGAACAGAGATATTGGTGATTCCATAATGGAGGAGAAATATTTGTGATTCCAAAATGGAGCGGAGGTATCGGTGATTCCATAATTAAGGGAGATATCATTGATTCCATAATGGAGGAGGGATATTGGTGATTCCATAATGGAGGAGAAATAATGGTGATTCCATAATGAAGGAGAAATAATTGTGATTCCATAATGGAGGAGAAATAATGGTGATTCCATAATGCCAGAGAGATATCGGTGATTCCATAATGGAGAAGAGATATCGGTAATTCCATAATGGACGAGAAATAATGATGATTCCTTAATGGAGGAGAAATAATGTTGATTCCAAAACGGCGGAGAGATATCGGTAATTCCATAATGGACGAGAAATAATGGTGATTCCATAATGAAGGAGAAATAATGGTGATTCCATAATGCCAGAGAGATATTGGTGATTCCAAAACGGAAAAGAGATATCGGTGATTCCATAATGGAGCGGAGGTACGGTGATTCCATAATGGGGCGGAGGTACAGGTGATTCCAAAACGGAGGAGAGATATCGGTAATTCCATAATGGACGAGAAATAATGGTGATTCCATAATGAAGAAGAAATAATGGTGATTCCGTAATGGAGGAGAAATAATGGTGATTCCATAATGAAGGAGAAATAATGGTAATTAAAAAACGGAAGAGAGATATCGGTCACTCCATAATGGAGCAGAGTTATTGGTGATTCCATAATGGAGGAGAAATATTGGTCACTCTATAATGAAGCGGAGTTATCGGTGATTCCATAACGGAGGGAAGATAACGGTGCTTTCGCAATGGAGGGGAGATATCGGTGATTCCATAATGCCGCAGAGATATCAGTGATTCCATAATGGAGGCGAGATATCGGTGATTCCATAATTCAGGAGAAATAATGATGATTCCATAATGGAGGAGAAGTAATGGTAATTCCATAATGAAGAAGAGATATCGGTGATTCCATAACGGAAGAGAGATATCGGTAATTCCATAATGGAGCGGAGTTACCGGTGATTCCAAAACGGAGGAGAGATATCGATGATTCCATAATGGAGGAGAGATATAGGTAATTCCATAATGGAGCGGAGGTACCGGTGATTCCAAGACGGAGGAGAAATATCGGTGATTCCATAATGGAGGAGAGATATCGGTGATTCCATTAAGGAGGGCAGGTATCGGTGATTCAATAATGGAGGAGAAGTATGGTGATTCCATAATGGAGAAGAGATATCGGTGATTCCATTAAGGAGGGCAGGTATCGGTGATTCCATAATGGAGGAGAGATATCGGTAATTCCAAAATGGACGAGAAATGATGGTGATTCCATAATGGAGAAGAGATATCGGTGATTCCATGACGGAGAGGAGATATCGATAATTCCATAATGAAGGGGATATATCGGTGATTCCAAAACGTAGCAGAGATATTGGTGATTCCATAATGGAGGAAAAATATTTGTGTTTCCATAATGGAGCGGAGGTATCGGTGAATCCATAATTGAGGGGAGATATCATTGATTCCATAATGGAGGAGTGATATCGGTGATTCCATAATGGAGGAGAAATAATGGTGATTCCATAATGGAGGAGAAATATTGGTAATTCCATAATGAAGAAGAGATATCGGTGATTCCATATCAGAAGGGAGATATCGATGATTCCATAATGGAGGGGAGATATTTGTGATTCCAAAACGGAGGAGAGATATTGGTGATTCCATAGTGGAGCGGAGTTACCGGTGATTCTAAAACGGAGGAGAGATATCGGTGATTCCAAAATGGAGGGGAGATATAGGTGATTCCATAATGGAGCGGAGGTACCGGTGATTCCAAAACGGAGGAGAGATATCAGTGATTCCAAAATGGAGGGGAGATATAGGTGATTCCATAATGGAGGAGAAATATTGGTCACTCTATAATGAAGCGGAGTAATCGGTGATTCCATACTGGAGGGAAGATATCGGAGATTCCATAACGGAGGGGAGATATAGGTGATTCCATAATGGAGGGCAGGTATCGGTGATTCCATAATGGAGGAGAGATATCAGTAATTCCATAATGGACGAGAAATAATGGTGATTCCATAATTGAGGAGAAATAATGGTGATTCCATAATGGAGAAGAGATATTGGTGATTCCATAACGGAGAGGAGATATCGATAATTCCATAATGGAGGGGATATATCGGTTTTTCCAAAACGGAGCAGAGATATTGGTGATTCCATAATGGAGGAGAAATATTTGTGATTCCAAAATGGAGTGGAGGTATCGGTGATTCCATAATTAAGGGAGATATCATTGATTCCATAATGGAGGAGGGATATTGGTGATTCCATAATGGAGGAGAAATAATGGTGATTCCATAATGAAGGAGATATAATGGTGATTCCATAATGAAAGAGAAATAATGGTGATTCCATAATGCCAGAGAGATATCGGTGATTCCATAATGCCAGAGAGATATCGGTGATTCCATAATGGAGAAGAGATATCGGTAATTCCATAATGGACGAGAAATAATGATGATTCCTAAATGGAAGAGAAATAATGTTGATTCCAAAACGGAAGAGAGATATCGGTGATTCCATAATGGACGAGAAATAATGGTGATTCCATAATGAAGGAGAAATAATGGTGATTCCATAATGCCAGAGAGATATTGGTGATTCCAAAACGGAAAAGAGATATCGGTGATTCCATAATGGAGCGGAGGTACGGTGATTCCATAATGGGGCGGAGGTACAGGTGATTCCAAAACGGAGGAGAGATATCGGTAATTCCATAATGGACGAGAAATAATGGTGATTCCATAATGAAGAAGAAATAATGGTGATTCCGTAATGGAGGAGAAATAATGGTGATTCCATAATGAAGGAGAAATAATGGTAATTCCTAAACGGAAGAGAGATATCGGTCACTCCATAATGGAGCAGAGTTATTGGTGATTCCATAATGGAGGAGAAATATTGGTCACTCTATAATGAAGTGGAGTTATCGGTGATTCCATAACGGAGGGAAGATAACGGTGCTTTCGCAATGGAGGGGAGATATCGGTGATTCCATAATGCCGCAGAGATATCAGTGATTCCATAATGGAGGCGAGATATCGGTGATTCCATAATTCAGGAGAAATAATGATGATTCCATAATGGAGGAGAAGTAATGGTAATTCCATAATGAAGAAGAGATATCGGTGATTCCATAACGGAAGAGAGATATCGGTAATTCCATAATGGAGCGGAGTTACCGGTGATTCCAAAACGGAGGAGAGATATCGATGATTCCATAATGGAGGAGAGATATAGGTAATTCCATAATGGAGCGGAGGTACTGGTGATTCCAAGACGGAGGAGAAATATCGGTGATTCCATAATGGAGGAGAGATATCGGTGATTTTATAATGGAGGAGAAATATCGGTGATTCAATAATGGAGGAGAAGTATGGTGATTCCATAATGGAGAAGAGATATCGGTGATTCCATTAAGGAGGGCAGGTATCGGTGATTCCATAATGGAGGAGAGATATCGGTAATTCCAAAATGGACGAGAAATGATGGTGATTCCATAATGGAGAGGAGATATCGATAATTCCATAATGAAGGGGATATATCGGTGATTCCAAAACGTAGCAGAGATATTGGTGATTCCATAATGGAGGAAAAATATTTGTGTTTCCATAATGGAGCGGAGGTATCGGTGAATCCATAATTGAGGGGAGATATCATTGATTCCATAATGGAGGAGTGATATCGGTGATTCCATAATGGAGGAGAAATAATGGTGATTCCATAATAGAGGAGAAATAATGATGATTCCTTAATGGAGGAGAAATATTGGTAATTCCATAATGAAGAAGAGATATCGGTGATTCCATATCAGAGGGGAGATATCGATGATTCCATAATGGAGGGGAGATATTTGTGATTCCAAAACGGAGGAGAGATATTGGTGATTCCATAGTGGAGCGGAGTTACCGGTGATTCTAAAACGGAGGAGAGATATCAGTGATTCCAAAATGGAGGGGAGATATAGGTGATTCCATAATGGAGGAGAAATATTGGTCACTCTATAATGAAGCGGAGTAATCGGTGATTCCATACTAGAGGGAAGATATCGGAGATTCCATAACGGAGGGGAGATATAGGTGATTCCATAATGGAGGGCAGGTATCGGTGATTCCATAATGGAGGAGAGATATCAGTAATTCCATAATGGACGAGAAATAATGGTGATTCCATAATTGAGGAGAAATAATGGTAATTCCATAATGGACGAGAAATAATGGTGATTCCATAATGGAGAAGAGATATTGGTGATTCCATAACGGAGAGGAGATATCGATAATTCCATAATGGAGGGGATATATCGGTTTTTCCAAAACGGAGCAGAGATATTGGTGATTCCATAATGGAGGAGAAATATTTGTGATTCCAAAATGGAGTGGAGGTATCGGTGATTCCATAATTAAGGGAGATATCATTGATTCCATAATGGAGGAGGGATATTGGTGATTCCATAATGGAGGAGAAATAATGGTGATTCCATAATGAAGGAGATATAATGGTGATTCCATAATGAAAGAGAAATAATGGTGATTCCATAATGCCAGAGAGATATCGGTGATTCCATAATGGAGAAGAGATATCGGTAATTCCATAATGGACGAGAAATAATGATGATTCCTAAATGGAGGAGAAATAATGTTGATTCCAAAACGGAAGAGAGATATCGGTGATTCCATAATGGGGCGGAGGTACCGGTGATTCCAAAACGGAGGAGAGATATCGTTAATTCCATAATGGACGAGAAATAATGGTGATTCCAAAATGGAGGAAAGATAATGGTGATTCCAAAACGGAAGAGAGATATCGGTCACTCCATAAAGGAGCAGAGTTATTGGTGATCCCATAATGGAGGAGAAATATTGGTCACTCTATAATGAAGCGGAGTAATCGGCGATTCCATAATGGAGGGGAGATATCGGTGATTCCATAACGGAGGAGAGATAACGGTGATTCCGTAATGGAGGGGAGATATCGGTGATTCCATAATGCCGGGGAGATATCAGTGATTCCATAATGGAGGCGAGATATCGGTGATTCCATAAATGAGGAGAAATAATGATGATTCCATAATGGAGGAGAAGTAATGGTAATTCCTTAATGAAGAAGAGATATCGGTGATTCCATAACGGAGGGGAGATATCGATGATTCCATAACGGAGGGGAGATAACGGTGATTCCGTAATGGAGGGGAGATATCGGTGATTCCATAATGCCGTTGAGATTTCAGTGATTCCATAATGCCGGGGAGATATCAGTGATTCCATAATGGAGGCGAGATATCGGTGATTCCATAATTGAGGAGAAATAATGATGATTCCATAATGGAGGAGAAGTAATGGTAATTCCTTAATGAAGAAGAGATATCAGTGATTCCATAACGGAGGGGAGATATCGATGATTCCATAACGGAGGGGAGATATCGATGATTCCATAATAGAGGGGAGATATTGGTGATTCCATATGGGAGCGGAGTTACCGGTGATTCCAAAACGGAGGAGAGATACCGGGTATTCCTTAATACCGGGGAGATATCGGTGATTCCTTAACGGAGGGGTGATATCAGTGATTCCATAATGGAGGCGAGATATCGGTGATTCCATAATGGAGGAAAAATAATGGTTATTCCATAATAAAGGAGAAATAATGATGATTCCTCAATGGAGGTGAAGTAATGGTAATTCCATAATCAATAAGAGATATCGGTGATTCCATAACGGAGGGGAGATATCGATGATTCCATAATAGAGGGGAGATATTGGTGATTCCAAAACGGAGGAGAGATATTGGTGATTCCATAATGGAGTGGAGTTACCGGTGATTCCAAAACGGAGGAGAGATATCGGTGATCCCATAATGGAGGGGAGATATAGGTGATTCCATAATATAGCGGAGGTACCGGTGATTCCAAAACGGAGGAGAGATATTGGTGATTCCATAACGGAGGGAAGATATCGGTGATTCCATAATGGAGGGCAGGAATCGGTGATTCCATAATGCAGGAGAGATATCGGTAATTCCATAATGGACGAGAAATAATGGTGATTCCATAATAGAGAAGAGATATCGGTGATTCCGAAACGGAGAGGAGATATCGATAATTCCATAATGCAGGGGAGATATCCTTGATTCCATAATGGAGGAGGGATATCGGTGATTCCATAATGCAGGAGAAATAATGGTGATTCCATATTGAAGGAGAAATAATGGTGATTCCGTAATGAAGGAGAAATAATGTTGATTCCATAATGAAGGAGAAATAATGGTAATTCCATAATGCCAGAGAGATATCGGTGATTCCATAATGGAGGAGAGATATCGGTAATTCCACAATGGACGAGAAATAATGGTGATTCCAAAATGGAGGAGAAATAATGGTGATTCCAAAACGGAAGAGAGATATCGGTCACTCCATAATGGAGCAGAGTTATTGGTGATTCCATAATGGAGGAGAAATATTGGTCACTCTATAGTGAAGCGGAGTTATCGGTGATTCCATAATAGAAAAAGATATCGGTGATTCCATAACGGAGGAGAGATATCGATGATTCCATAACGGAGGGGAGATATCGATGATTCCATAATAGAAGGGAGATATTGGTGATTCCAAAACGGAGGAGAGATATCGGTGATTCCATAATGGAGCGGAGGTACCGGTGATTCCAAGACGGAGGAGAAATATCGGTGATTCCATAATGGAGGAGAGATATCGGTGATTCTATAATGGAGGAGAAATATCGGTGATTCCATAATGGAGGAGAAGTATGGTGATTCCATAATGGAGAAGAGATATCGGTGATTCCATAATGGAGGGCAGGTATCGGTGATTCCATAATGGAGGACAGATATCGGTAATTCCATAATGGACGAGAAATAATGGTGATTCCATAATGGAGAAGAGATATCGGTGATTCCATAACGGAGAGGAGATGTCGATAATTCCATAATGGAGCAGAGGTATCGGTGATTCCATAATTGAGGGGAGATATAATTGATTCCATAATGGAGGAGGGATATCGGTGATTCCATAATGGAGGAGAAATAATGGTGATTCCATAATGAAGGAGAAAACATGGTGATTCCATGATGGAGGAGAAATAATGGTGATTCCATAATGAAGGAGATATAATGGTGATTCCATAATGCCAGATAGATATCGGTGATTCCATAATGGAGGAGAGATATCGGTAATTCCATAATGGAAGAGAAATAATGGTGATTCCTTAATGGAGGAGAAATAATGGTGATTCCATAATGGAGGAATCTCACCGGAATTATGGAATAACCTTTATTTTTATATCTCCGATATCTCCCCTCCGTTATGGGATTAACGATTCCTCCGCTCCATTATGGAATCACAAATATTTCTCCTCCATTAAGGAATCACAAATATTTCTCCTCCATTGTGGAATCACTGATATCTCTGCTCCGTTTTGGAATCACAGGTACCTCCGCTCCATTATGGAATCACCTATATCTCCCCTCCATTATGGAATCACCGATATCACCCCTCCGTTTTGGAATCACCAATGTCTCCCCTCTATTATGGAATCATCGATATCTCTCCTCCGTTATGGAATCACTGATATTTCTTCTTCATTATGGAATCACCATTACTTCTCCTCCATTATGGAATCACCATTATTTCTCCTCCATTATGGAATCACCATTATTTTCCCTCCATTATGGAATCACCGATATCTCGCCTCCATTACGGAATCACCGATATCTCTCCTCCATTATGGAATCACCGATACCTGCCCTCCATTATGGAATCACAAATATTTTTCCTCCATTATGGAATCACCGATATCTCCCCTCCGTTATGGGATTACCGATTCCTCCGCTCCATTATGGAATCACAAATATTTCTCCTCCATTATGGAATCACAAATATTTCTCCTCCATTATGGAATCACTGATATCTCTGCTCCGTTTTGGAATCACAGGTACCTCCGCTCCATTATGGAATCACCGATATCTCTCCTCCATTATGGAATCACCGATATCTCGCCTCCGTTATGAAATCATCGATATCTCCCCTCCGTTATGGAATCAAAGATATCTCTTCTCCATTATTGAATCACCATTATTTCTCGTCCATTATCGAATTAATGATATCTCTCCTTCATTATGGAATCACCGATATCTCCCCTCAGTTATGGAATCACAGATATCTCCCCTGGATTATGGAATCACCGATAACTCCGCTTCATTATAGAGTGACCAATATTTCTTCTCCATTATGGAATCACCTGTATCTCCCCTCCATTATGAAATCACCTATATCTCCCCTCCATTATGGAATCACCGATATCTCTCCTCCGTTTTGGAATCACCGGTAACTCCGCTCCATTATGGAATCACCGATACCTGCCCTCCATTATAGAATCACCGATATCTCCCCGGCATTGTGGAATCACCATTCTTTTTAATCCATTATGGAATCACCGATATCTCCCCTCCGTTATGGAATTACCGATACCTCCGCTCCATTACGGAATCACAAATATTTCTCTTCCATTATTGGATCACCGATATCTCTCCTCCGTTTCGGAATCACCGATATCTCCCCTCTATTATGGAATCATCGATATCCCCCCTCCGTTATGGAATCACCGATATCTCTTCTTCATTATGGTATTACCATTACTTCTCCTCCATTATGGAATCATCATTATTTCTCCTCCATTAGGAATCACCATTATTTTTCCTCCATTATGGAATCACCATTATTTTTCCTCCATTATGGAATCACCGATATCTCGCCTCCATTACGGAATCACCGTTATCTTCTCCTCCATTATGGAATCACTATTATTTTTCGTCCATTATGGAATTACCCATATCTCTCCTTCATTATGGAATCACCGATACCTGCCCTCTATTATGGAATCACCGATGTCTCCCCGGCATTATGAAATCACCATTATTTTTCCTCCATTGTGGAATCACCGATATGTCCCCTCCGCTATGGAATTACCGATACCTCCGCTCCATTATGGAATCACAAACATTTCTCTTCCATTATGGAATCACCGATATCTCTTCTCCGTTTTGGAATCACCGATATCTCCCCTCCGTTATGGAACCACCGATATCTCTTCTCCATTATAGAATCACCATTACTTCTCTCCATTATGGCACCACCATTGTTTCTCATCCTATATGGAATTACCGATATCTCTCCTCCATTATGGAATCACCGATACCTGCCCTCCATTACGGAATCACCTATATCTCCCCGGCATTATGGAATCACCTTTATATTTCCTCCATTATAGAATCACCGATATCTCCCCTCCGTTATGGAATTACCGATACCTGGGGAGGTATCGTTCACTCCATAGTGGAGGAAAGATATCGGTGATTCCATGATGGAGGCGCAATAATGGTGATTCCATAATGGAGGAAAAATATTGGTGATTCCACAATGGAGCAGAGGTATCGGCTATTCCATAATGGAGGAGAGATGTCGGTGATTCCATAATGGAGGAGAGATAACGGTGATTCCATAATGGAGGGGATATATCGTATTTCCTTAATGGAGGGGAGATATCGGTGACTCCATAATGGAGGTGAAATAATGGTGATTCCAAAATGGAGGAGAAATAAGGGTGATCCCATAGTGGAGGGGAGACATCTGTGGTTCCATAATGCCGGGGAGATATAGGTGATTCCATAATGCCGGGGAGATATGGGTGATTCCATAATGGAGGGGAGATATCGGTGACTCCATAATGGAGGTGAAATAATGGTGATTCGATAATGGAGGAGAAATAATGGCGATTCCATAATGGAGGGCAGGTATCGGTGATTCCATAATGGAGGGGAGATATCGGTGATTCCATAATGGAGGGGAGATATCGGTGATTCCATAATGGAGGGATGATATCGGTGATTCCATAATGGAGGAGAAACATTGCTCACTCCACAATGGAGCGGAGTTATCGGTGATTCCGTAATGGAGGAGAAATATTGGTCACTCTATAATTAAGTGGAGTTATCGGTGATTCCATAATGGAGGGGAGATATCGGTGATTCCATAATGGAGGGCAGGTATCGGTGATTCCATAATGGAGGAGAAATAATGGTGATTCCATAATGAAGGAGAAATATTGGTCACTCTATAATGAAGCGTAGTTATCGGTGATTCCACAATGGAGGGAAGATATCAGTGATTCCGTAACGGAGGTGAGATATCGGTGATTCCATAATGCCGGGGAGATATGGGTGATTCCATAATGGAGGAGAGATATCGGTTACTCCATAATGGAGGGAGACATCGGTGATTCCATAATGCCGAGGAGGTATCGCTGACTCCATAATGGAGGAGAGATATCGGTGATTCCACAATGGAGCGGAGGTATCGGTGATTCCTTAATGGAGGAAAGATATCGGTGATTCCATAATGGAGGAGAGATATCGGTGATTCCATAATGCAGGAGAAATATTGGTGATTCCATAATGGAGGAGAAATAATGGTAATTCCATAGTGGAGGGGAGACATCGGTGGTTCCATAATGGAGAGGAGATATCGCTGATTCCATAATACCGGGGAGGTATCGTTGACTCCGTAATGGAGGAGAGATATCGGTCATTCCATAATGGAGGAGAAATATTGGTGATTCCATAATGGAGGAGAAATAATGGTGATTCCATAATGAAGGAGAGATAATGGCGATTCCATAATGAAAGAGAAATAGTGGTGATTCACCGATAGAAGGAGGTTATGAATCCATATGAATGATATATATGAATGAATATGAATCCATCCTCCATTATGAATCAATGATATTGGTGATTCCATACCGGAGGGAAGATATCGGTGATTCCATAATGGAGGGCAGGAATCGGTGATTCCATAATGGAGGAGAGATATCGGTAATTCCATAATGGACGAGAAATAATGGTGATTCCATAATGGAGAAGAGATATCGGTGATTCCGAAACGGAGAGGAGATATCGATAATTCCATAATGCAGGGGAGATATCCTTGATTCCATAATGGAGGAGGGATATCGGTGATTCCATAATGCAGGAGAAATAATGGTGATTCCATATTGAAGGAGAAATAATGGTGATTCCGTAATGGAGGAGAAATAGTGTTGATTCTATAATGAAGGAGAAATAATGGTAATTCCATAATGCCAGAGAGATATCGGTGATTCCATAATGGAGGAGAGATATCGGTAATTCCACAATGGACGAGAAATAATGGTGATTCCAAAATGGAGGAGAAATAATGGTGATTCCAAAACGGAAGAGAGATATCGGTCACTCCATAATGGAGCAGAGTTATTGGTGATTCCATAATGGAGGAGAAATATTGGTCACTCTATAATGAAGCGGAGTTATCGGTGATTCCATAATAGAGGGGAGATATCGGTGATTCCATAACGGAGGAGAGATATCGATGATTCCATAACGGAGGGGAGATATCGGTGATTCCATAATAGAAGGGAGATATTGGTGATTCCAAAACGGAGGAGAGATATCGGTGATTCTATAATGGAGCGGAGTTACCGGTGATTCCAAAACGGAGGAGAGATATCGGTGATTCCATAATCGAGGGGAGATATAGGTGATTCCATAATGGAGCGGAGGTACCGGTGATTCCAAGACGGAGGAGAAATATCGGTGATTCCATAATGGAGGAGAGATATCGGTGATTCTATAATGGAGGAGAAATATCGGTGATTCCATAATGGAGGAGAAGTATGGTGATTCCATAATGGAGAAGAGATATCGGTGATTCCATAATGGAGGGCAGGTATCGGTGATTCCATAATGGAGGAGAGATATCGGTAATTCCATAATGGACGAGAAGTAATGGTGATTCCATAATGGAGAAGAGATATCGGTGATTCCATAACGGAGAGGAGATGTCGATAATTCCATAATGGAGGGGATATATCGGTGATTCCAAAACGTAGCAGAGATATTGGTGATTCCATAATGGAGCAGAGGTATCGGTGATTCCAAAACGTAGCAGAGATATTGGTGATTCCATAATGGAGCAGAGGTATCGGTGATTCCATAATTGAGGGGAGATATAATTGATTCCATAATGGAGGAGGGATATCGGTGATTCCATAATGGAGGAGAAATAATGTTGATTCCATAATGAAGGAGAAAACATGGTGATTCCATAATGAAGGAGAAAACATGGTGATTCCATAATGGAGGAGAAATAATGGTGATTCCATAATGAAGGAGATATAATGGTGATTCCATAATGCCAGATAGATATCGGTGATTCCATAATGGAGGAGAGATATCGGTAATTCCATAATGGACGAGAAATAATGGTGATTCCTTAATGGAGGAGAAATAATGGTGATTCCATAATGGAGGAATCTCACCGGAATTATGGAATAACCTTTATTTTTCCTCCATTATGGAATCACCGATATCTCCCCTCCGTTATGGGATTAACGATTCCTCCGCTCCATTATGGAATGACAAATATTTCTCCTCCATTAAGGAATCACAAATATTTCTCCTCCATTGTGGAATCACTGATATCTCTGCTCCGTTTTGGAATCACAGGTACCTCCGCTCCATTATGGAATCACCTATATCTCCCCTCCATTATGGAATTACCGATATCACCCCTCCGTTTTGGAATCACCAATGTCTCCCCTCTATTATGGAATCATCGATATCTCTCCTCCGTTATGGAATCACCGATATTTCTTCTTCATTATGGAATCACCATTACTTCTCCTCCATTATGGAATCACCAACATTTCCCCTCCATTATGGAATCACCATTATTTTCCCTCCATTATGGAATCACCGATATCTCGCCTCCATTATGGAATCACCGATATCTCCCCTCCGTTATGGAATCACCGATATCTCTCCTCCATTATGGAATCAACGATACCTCCGCTCCATTATGGAGTCACCGATATCTCTCCTCCGTTTTGGAATCACCATTATTTCTCCTTCATTATGGAATCACCATTATTTCTCCTCCATTATCGAATCACCGATATCCCTCCTCCATTAAGGAATCAATGACATCTCACCTCAATTATGGAATCACCGATACCTCCGCTCCATTATGGAATGACAAATATTTCTCCTCTATTAAGGAATCACCGATATCTCTGCTCCGTTTTCGAATCACCGATATATCACCTCCATTATGGAATCATCGATATATCCCCTCCATTATGGAATCACCATTATTTCTCGTCCATTATGGAATTACCGATATCTCTCCTCCATTATGGAATCACCGATACCTGCCCTCCATTATGGAATCACAAATATATTTCCTCCATTATGGAATCACCGATATCTCCCCTCCGTTATGGGATTACCGATTCCTCCGCTCCATTATGGAATCACAAATATTTCTCCTCCATTATGGAATCACAAATATTTCTCCTCCATTATGGAATCACAAATATTTCTCCTCCATTATGGAATCACAAATATTTCTCCTCCATTATGGAATCACTGATATCTCTGCTCCGTTTTGGAATCACAGGTACCTCCGCTCCATTATGGAATCACCGATATCTCTCCTCCATTATGGAATCACCGATATCTCGCCTCCGTTATGAAATCATCGATATCTCCCCTCCGTTATGGAATCAAAGATATCTCTTCTCCATTATTGAATCACCATTATTTTTCGTCCATTATCGAATTAATGATATCTCTCCTTCATTATGGAATCACCGATATCTCCCCTCCATTATGAAATCACCTATATCTCCCCTCCATTATGGAATCACCGATATGTCCCCTCCGTTATGGAATTACCGATACCTCCGCTCCATTATGGAATCACAAATATTTCTCTTCCATTATTGGATCACCGATATCTTCTCTCCGTTTTGGAATCACCGATATCTCCCCTCTATTATGGAATCATCGATATCCCCCCCTCCGTTATGGAATCACCGATATCTCTTCTTCATTATGGAATTACTATTACTTCTCCTCCATTATGGAATCACCATTATTTTTCCTCCATTATGGAATCACCGATATCTCGCCTCCATTATGGAATCACCGATATCTCCCCGGCATTAAGAAATCACCGACATCTCCCCTCCATTACGGAATCACCGTTATCTTCTCCTCCATTATGGAATCACTATAATTTTTCGTCCATTATGGAATTACCCATATCTCTCCTCCATTATGGAATCACCGATACCTGCCCTCCATTATGGAATCACCGATGTCACCGATGAAATCACCGATGAAATCACCATTATTTTTCCTCCATTGTGGAATCACCGATATGTCCCCTCCGCTATGGAATTACCGATACCTCCGCTCCATTATGGAATCACAAACATTTCTCTTCCATTATGGAATCACCGATATCTCTTCTCCGTTTTGGAATCACCGATATCTCCCCTCCGTTATGGAACCACCGATATCTCTTCTCCATTATAGAATCACCATTACTTCTCTCCATTATGGCACCACTATTGTTTCTCCTCCATTATGGAATCACCATTATTTCTCGTCCCATATGGAATTACCGATATCTCTCCTCGATTATGGAATCACCATTGTTTCTCATCCTATATGGAATTACCGATATCTCTCCTCCATTATGGAATCACCGATACCTGCCCTCCATTACGGAATCACCTATATCTCCCCGGCATTATGGAATCACCTTTATTTTTCCTCCATTATGGAATCACCGATATCTCCCCTCCGTTATGGAATTACCGATACCTGGGGAGGTATCGTTGACTCCATAGTGGAGGAAAGATATCGGTGATTCCATGATGGAGGCGCAATAATGGTGATTCCATAATGGAGGAGAAATATTGGTGATTCCACAATGGAGCAGAGGTATCGGCTATTCCATAATGGAGGAGAGATGTCGGTGATTCCATAATGGAGGAGAGATATCGGTGATTCCTTAATGGAGGAAAAATAATGGTGATTCCTTAGTGCCGGGGAGATAACGGTGATTCCATAATGGAGGGGATATATCGTATTTCCTTAATGGAGGGGAGATATCGGTGACTCCATAATGGAGGTGAAATAATGGTGATTCCATAATGGAGGAGAAATAAGGGTGATCCCATAGTGGAGGGGAGACATCTGTGGTTCTATAATGCCGGGGAGATATAGGTGATTCCATAATGCCGGGGAGATATGGGTGATTCCATAATGGAGGGGAGATATCCGTGACTCCATAATGGAGGTGAAATAATGGTGATTCGGTAATGGAGGAGAAATAATGGCGATTCCATAATAGAGGGCAGGTATCGGTTATTCCATAATGAAGGGGAGATATCGGTGATTCCATAATGGAGGGGAGATATCGGTGATTCCATAATGGAGGGGAGATATCGGTGATTCCATAATGGAGGAGAAACATTGCTCACTCCACAATGGAGCGGAGTTATCGGTGATTCCGTAATGGAGGAGAAATATTGGTCACTCTATAATGAAGTGGAGTTATCGGTGATTCCATAATGGACGGGAGATATCGTTGATTCCATAATGGAGGGCAGGTATCGGTGATTCCATAATGGAGGAGAAATAATGGTGATTCCATAATGAAGGAGAAATATTGGTCACTCTATAATGAAGCGTAGTTATCGGTGACTCCACAATGGAGGGAAGATATCAGTGATTCCGTAACGGAGGTGAGATATCGGTGATTCCATAATGCCGGGGAGATATGGGTGATTCGATAATGGAGGAGAGATATCGGTTACTCCATAATGGAGGGGAGACATCGGTGATTCCATAATGCCGGGGAGGTATCGCTGACTCCATAATGGAGGAGAGATATCGGTGATTCCACAATGGAGCGGAGGTATCGGTGATTCCTTAATGGAGGAGAGATATCGGTCTTTCCATAATGGAGGAGAGATATCGGTGATTCCACAATGGAGGAGAAATATTGGTGATTCCATAATGGAGGAGAAATAATGGTAATTCCATAGTGGAGGGGAGACATCGGTGGTTCCATAATGGAGGGGAGACATCGGTGATTCCATAATGGAGGGGGGATATCCATGATTCCATAATGGAGGAGAAATAATGGTGATTCCATAATGAAGGAGAAATATTGGTCACTCTATAATGAAGCGTAGTTATCGGTGATTCCATAATGGAGGGAAGATATCAGTGATTCCGTAACGGAGGTGAGATATCGGTGATTCCATAATGCTGGGGAGATATGGGTGATTCCATAATGGAGGAGAGATATCGGTGTCTCCATAATGGAGGGGAGACATCGGTGATTCCGTAATGGAGGGGGGATATCCATGATTCCATAACGGAGGAAAGATATCATTGATTCCATAATGGAGAGGAGATATCTGTGATTCCATAATGCCGGGGAGGTATCGTTGACTCCATAATGGAGGAGAGATATCGGTGATTCCACAATGGATCGGAGGTATCGGTGATTCCTTAATGGAGGAGAGATATCGGTGATTCCATAATGGGGGAGAGATATCGGTGATTCCATAATGGAGGAGAAATAATGGTGATTCCATAGTGGAGGGGAGACATCGGTGGTTCCATAATGGAGGGGGGATATCCATGATTCCATAACGGCGGAAAGATATCATTGATTCCATAATGGAGAGGAGATATCGCTGATTCCATAATGCCGGGGAGGTATCGTTGACTCCGTAATGGAGGAGAGATATCGGTGATTCCATAATGGAGGAGAAATATTGGTGATTCCATAATGGAGGAGAAATAATGGTGATTCCATAGTGGAGGTGAGACATCGGTGGTTCCATAATGGAGGAGAGATATCGGTGACTCCATAATGGAGGTGAAATAATGGTGATTCCGTAATGGAGGAGAAATAATGGCGATTCCATAATGGAGGGGAGACATCGGTGATTCCATAATGGAGGGGGGATATCCATGATTCCATAACAGAGGAAAGATATCATCGATTCTATAATGGAATAGAAATAATGGTTATCCCATAATGGAGTGGAGATAGCGGTGATTCCATAACGGAGGAGTGAAATCAGTGATTTCATAATGCAGGGAAGATATCAGTGATTCCATGATGGAGGAGAAATAATGGTGATTCCATAACGGAGGGGAGATATCGGTGATTCCATAATGGAATAGAAATAATTGTTATCCCATAATGGAGTGGAGATAGTGGTGATTCCATTACGGAGGAGAGAAATCAGTGATTTCATAATGCAGGGGAGATATCAGTGATTCCATGATGGAGGAGAAATAATGGTGATAACTGATAAGATAATTCCATTTACTTTCAATACATATTGTATAGACTTATGGATAAATCAGTGAATAGAAAGATTCAGTATGTACTTGTAGGGGGTGTTTTTTACAATGTGTTCAATGGTTTCTGTGAAACGGTTTGTCTACTACAGAGGTACACACCTATCTGACATTTTCTTTTTTTCTCTCTGCATACACGGGTAGTCACGTACAAATACGGCTGTACAAAACCTTCCCCAATTTCAAAGGATTCTAGTTATTCGGATTATTCTTGGAACCCGCAATTTTCTTTCAGCACTGTACATAAAACGTAGAGTGTTGTGTAATATTAATTAATTGCATCTCAATATTCCTCATTCTCATATCATTTTGCTAAAATTATTGTTACTGTAAATAGAAAAGTAAATTTTTTGTATCATTTTTTACTTCAAAGGCAAATTTTCGGTCTTTCGGGGCATATTAATTTTTTATAGAGCGTTTTCTATCAGTTTTTAGGTCATGAAAACCTTGGCCCTACTTATAAGTATACTTGCCAACTACTATGGAATTTACGTAGTTTCTATGGATTTACACCACAAAATATGAAACTACGGTGGAAATCGTGAAAAATTACGGAAATATGGTTTTTTAGAAACTTCTTTTGTTCAAGGATTTCTTTGAACTCCATTACCCTATCGTGTACAAACTTACGTCACACAAAAAGAGACTGCACTACCAAAGAATAAATATGAAATTAATGACAAATCAAAAAGGTGCGGTTTACACTAAGATAACTTATCGTGCAGGTGGGCAACTAGGCTGGGGCAACCGGGGCCGTCTCTGAACTTCCTTCGTGAGAGAGAATACATTACTATTATTATATTTTTTATAACAAGCTGCAACATCCCCCCCCTACCCCCATATTTACTACCTCATGAAAATATTACACATTATAATGCAATAGTAATTTCTACAATGATACAGTAATATCCCAACTTACGCTACCACGATTTGCGTGATTTTCTATGGAAATTTGCACATTTCTGATATTCAAACATAATCTCGGGATTAATGCTGAGATAGTACAATATATTAAGTAAATATCAAGTAAAAGTTGTTTTATTCGTTCAGAACACCGTATGTAATGAAACTACATCGATTTCTGGAAGGCTACAGTATATAGAGATGAAAAATTTGCAGTGATTTAGAAATTAAATCTCAAGGGTTTTATGATATCAGCCATTTTTCTGGAAAAAGTCATAATTTTTGGAGGGTTGTAAAGGGAGACAATTTTTTAGGTTAAAAAAATTAAAAAGAAAAAAAAAATCCCACAACTTAATGCAAAAAACATTTTGTTTGCTAATTGATCATTATAGTGC
Source organism: Pholcus phalangioides (assembly GCF_987345545.1). Classification (NCBI taxonomy): domain Eukaryota; kingdom Metazoa; phylum Arthropoda; class Arachnida; order Araneae; family Pholcidae; genus Pholcus; species Pholcus phalangioides. Next base: position 40,077,414 of record NW_028301608.1, on the reverse strand, counting down.
AACTCCTGAAAAAATTCTAATTACGGACCTGGGGGGAAGATGAAACAAATACGGTGTGATGGACCAGGTGTGCCAAAATGGATGTTGTCGGACTGGCTGAGTTTATGGCTGCAGCCCTGACTGAATTAACTATTTATTGAATTCTTGAATGATTATCGAACACTCAAGAATCATTTAAAAAATATTATCAAAGAAGTGTGATGGTGTAATATTGTTTTGGTGTATGGTGTTTTGAAACATTTGTAAGAACAGATTAGTATTTTATTTCTCACTTTGCCATGGAGTTTTACACTTGCTGTGACAACATTGCTTCTGTTTTTATTTGTAGTTCCTGATATGATTTTCCTCTTTTGTCATTTTTACTGAATTTTTTCCTCAAGTCCTGGAAATGAAGCAATTTAGTTGTTTTTGTAACACCAGGCTTTGGCTGGTTTTCTTTCATGTACAGGGGTCAGTCCAGCTGAAATTTAGGTCTGTTTACCAGACTCTGGGTTCCTCCTGACATGGAAAAAGTTGTAGCCAAATGAGAGAACTCAAGCCAGTTTCATGCGTCATAAAATGTAAATACCTAAACGACTGTCAAATGGCTGATTCAAGCATTGAGGCAGAATGGCCGCTCTTGATTTGGCGAACTCTATCTTTTATTTATTCGCCAAATGAAATATTTTATCGCGATTTGGCACAATGCCGATCGGCAGCACGAACCCTGACTGGACTCTTCACAAAATACAAATTAATGAAACCATAAATTTTGCAGTTCATTTCTTTTGTGACTAATTAACTAGATTATTTTGCTTCTAATAAAGTTCGAACACAATGTGCTTGAGGGACACATTCAAAAAATATGAACACCTAATTAAGGTCATTTATACAGCTGCCAAGTGGTGAACATCATTAAGTAACAGGGAGTATCAATAGAAGAGAAAAAACATGTGTTTGACATGTGAACGATTTTAATGTGGGAGGTGAAAAAAATAGATGCATTGTGTACCTGTCCGATCGAATGCACTGGACAAAGGAAATTAGCAAGAATCTCAAGAAAATTGTTCCTGTCACCTGCTGATAAATTAGAAATATACGTGCAGAACAAAATATATATGGGGACAGAACAAAGTTTGGGAAAGTAAATCTACTGTGTAAACTACCCAAGATACTAATGGGGGAGAAAAATTTAAATTTTTTGAAGGTGAGATTTTGAAGGTGATTTATAAAATTTGTTGCCGCTGTGGTGGTCGAGTGGTTATAGTACCGGACTCGTGATGCGAGGATCCGGGTTCGAACCCCACAGTGGTGGTCGGCTGAAGTTGGTTTTCTGTGGTTCCCAACTTCAAGGCGCAAATGCGAGCTGATCTCCCCGTTAAAAAGTCTCGCCACAGAGAGCAACAGTCCTACAACGGTAAATCATTCAACCATAACACTTCACTCATAGTTAGTAAAACTGGGGACAGATGGCAGCACTACACATAACAAGCATCACACAGAAACAAACTTCACGTCAGGTTTCACTACACGTACACGCACATTCCCGCATGTACCGATTCGTTGGGGGGTTCCGCGGGGTGGGGGGTGGGGGTGCATGTGTGGTGTAGCAGTAGTAGGTAGGGGCTCGGGGATCCATGATGTTCTTAAGTCAGCCACCTCGTTGGGCAATTTGCCTGTTGTGGCGTTGTATTTGTATTTGTATTTGTATAAGTATTACAATAAATACACTGCTCAAAACAATTAGGGGAGCAAGCAAAAAAGTGAAGAAAACCTTGCGAGACAGCCACGTATTGGCATACAATGGATAGTACACGCGTATCAATGCGCAATACAGAAAAAAGACGTAAAAAATTTGGAATTAAGCTTTAATTCTGTGAAAATATGGAAAAAACATGAAAAGATGATTTAGGGAAACAATTTGGTTACATGTAAACGATAAAAAAAAGTACTGTTTAGACATGATGCATGAGTTTTAATAGGGCGTGTGGTCTCCTCAAACAGCTAAGACTGCTGCACACCTGTTTGCCATGGATGCGATGAGGTTATCGATCAGACTTTGGGCAATACTGTTCCACTCCTCAAGAAGTGCAATCTGCAAGTCTCGGACAGTAACAGGCGGCCTTGGTCGCGCAGCAATGCGTCGTCCGAGCATGTCCCAAACATGCTCGATTGGATTCAGGTCAGGAGAGCACGCTGGCCATTGCATACGCTGTATTGTTTCAGCTTCAAGCATGTTCTCCACCAGACGAGCTCTATGCGGTCGGGCATTATCATCCTGGAAAACAAAGGAATCTCCAATGGCTCCAGCGTAAGGGATGACATGAGGTCACAGTATCTCGTCTGCATACCTTCGGGCCGTCAAAGTGCCATTCCGAATGATATGCAGGTCCGTACGTCCGCCTATGCTGATTCCACCCCATATCATCCAACCAGCTCGTCTGTATTGTGACCTTTCACGAACGAATGCGGGGTTATTTCGAGTGCCCCTGTCCCTCCATACCAGAACACGTTGGGTGTCACACTCCAGACTGAATCGGGACTCGTCTGTAAACAGCACTTGGCTCCAATCATATTGCTCCCAATCCCGATGTTCAGCAGTCCATCTTCTTCGGGCCGCACGGTGGCGTGGGGTCAACGGAATGCAGACCATTGGCCTACGTGCATAGAGCCCTCCCTCATGAAGCCGATTACGTACTGTTTGGCTGGACACCCTTCGTCCTGTTGCCAAGAGCAACCGTCTTTGCAGCTGCATAGCATTCTCTGTTCTGTTTCGACGGGCTGTTAACCGTACATACCGGTCATCAGTTGCTGTAGTGGCGCGTGGCCGACCTTGCCCTGGTCGACGTCTAACATTTCCTGTTTCTTGGAATCGATTCCACAGCCTTGCAACAACACTTTTGGTGACTCCAACAGCGTCCGCGACACTACGTTGTGTTTGCTCGGATTCCAGTCTGCCTATAACACGCCATGTCATGGATTCCGGTAAATCACGTTGTTGAGACATCCTCAAGTCACCTTGTCCCAAAAAAAAAATACTGCGCAATCGAATTTCACAGTTACGGCAGTAAAACAGACGTTTCTGCAACATACCGATTTCTGCCCTTATCTCCTTTTTCTGGTTTTTGACGTCATGAACTTTGATTTGCATATGAAGTTTTCTTCTTCCGTTTCCTGCTAGGCTTTAAATTATGGATGATTCATTTTATGTTACTTATCGGTATACATCTTTGCGTAGTGCTATGGCGTCAATAGCCATCGCTATCAGATGAAGCGGGAGAGGTCCAATTTCCAGCCCAATATAATATAATAATAAGAGAAAAGGGAAAAGGGGACTTAAGCCATTTAAATTGTAAAAAACATGCTCTTTCGCCTCCATCAACACTCCTTAATTTTATGGCCACTTACTTAAAGGGCCCCTTCAAAGTTTGCGTAATAGCCGCTTCGCATTCTTCTTTTCTCTCTCTCTTCCCTATATACTGAAGCCTATTGACCTTTGTAATTGCCACCTGCAGGCGATTGACTTTATTTCATCTATTGTACGCATCCCTTCTTGGGAATATGTGCCTTCTGACTTTCTTGCTTCCTCTCTACTTTTCTTTTCCTTCTTTTTTGTACAGCTTCCCCCCCCCCCCCCACAGAAAACGTCTTCCTCCCATATGCTTCGAAAGATCGTAGGGGGTGAACCTTGACCAATGATGTCAATTTAATACTATTTGTACCTACGTAATCCTCATCACCCAATGGAAGGATCTTTCTTTGAAGCCGGACTACCAATTAGAAATAGGGGGTTGGTACCCCTCAAAACTTTACTTTTTGGAATCTTTGAAAATTTAAAGCAGATTGATTAGTGCAAGCTAAAAATCAAGTTGGAAAAAAAATGTAGAAAGAGGAGAATTTTTTTGTAAACACATTTTTAGCTTGCACTAATCAATCTGCTTTGACCATTGGATTGTGGGCACATCGCCGTTGTTTGCAATTTCGTTACCCCTAGGCGACTACAAAGTGTTTTAAAAAGGTCACTCACAAAATTTGAACCTTTGTCTGATAATAATTTCTCAGGAAATCCAAAAGTGCAAGCAAAGTCAAGGAATTTCTCTGCTGTTGTTTTTGATGTTTGGTCGGGAACTGCGTACAGTTTCACAAATTTTGTGAAATGATCAATGAACGTAAGTATGTAGCAGTTTCCACGTGAGGTATTAGGCAATCTTCCGACAAAATCGCAAGAGACATATTCCATTGGTCGAGATGGAATAAAATGACGTTGCAATGGAACAGGTGGTACTCTACGAGGAGATCGGAAAGATATGCAATGCGTGCAAGATTCTACGTAATGTTTTGTATCTGTGTATAAATTATCCCAGAAATACTTCTCTTTAATGGCGTGGTATGTTTTTAAGTGTCCAAAGTGTGTCAAGTGGTTGGCTGCAAGAATGTGTGGCTTGAACTTGTTAGGTATAACTATTTGTAGTATGATCTTCTGACCCCCTGAGCGAGTGATAATCCCTTTGTGCATAAGAAGACCATTCGATAGGACATACTTAATCCTGAGCTTTGAGTGTTGAGTGTTATCGTCTTCTAATGTAGAGATTATGGTTGACAATTTAGGATCTTCGCGCTGAGCCAACTTTATCTCCTCTATGGAGGGTAAAGTGATCTGTACTGTATTCACATGAAAGTCGCGTGAAAAAATATCGGCGACTTGGTTTTCCGAAGATTTGATTAATTCAAAATCATAATTAAATTCTGAGAGAAATGCAAACCATCGAGTGACTCTGCTTCCTGGTGAATCCCATTTCGATAATTTGGTCAAAGCAGCATTATCACACCTAATAGTGAAATGCCTACCATACAAATAGTACTTGAATGCTTTTACAGATTCCACAATGGCCATTAATTCTTTTTCCATAATAGTGTATCGAATTTGTGTGGGATTTAACTTCTTGGAAAAATATGCAATTGGATGTATGACATTAGAATTGTCTATTCTCTGCCCAATCATTGCACCTAATGCAACGTCACTGCTGTCAGTAGAAAGGATAAATTCCTTGTTGAAATCCGGATGAATCAAAATTGGAGGTTGCGAAAGTTTTTGTTTTAGAATGTCAAAAGCATTCTGGGCCTCTTGAGTCCAATGAAATTTTCTACTCTTTCTAGTGAGGTTAGTAATAGGTGCCGTAATATCTGAAAAATTTTGTATGAAACGCCTGTAATACCCAACCAGCCCAATAAAACGGCGAATTTTCCGTACGGTGTTGGGAACTGGAAAGTCTTGTATCTTTCTAATGTTTGTCTCAATGGGGCGAATGCCTGAACTGTTCAAAGTATGACCTAGGAATTCGATCTGAGGAACAAGAAATGAACATTTAGCTGGATTAAGTGTCAAACCAAAATAGCGGAACCTCTCGAATAGTTTTCTCAATTTGTAGAGCATTTGTGAGACATTGTCGGCACCCAAGCAAAAATCATCAATATAGTTGGCAATTTTCAAATCCGAAAGAGGAGCTAAAAGTTGATCTGAAAGATTGGAAAATGTTTCCGGACTAGCATTCAAGCCTTGAGGCATAGTTTTGTAACGGAACGAGCCAAATGGAGAGCTAAATGTTGTCATGTCACGATCCTCGGGTTTCAAAGGAATCTGCCAAAAAGATGATGATAGATCAAGGGAGCAAAAAAGATTAGATCCCCGTAGCATTTCCAGTAAGTGATGAATGATTGGTAGAGGATATCTTGGATATTTTAAATGAGCGTTCAATTTTCTATAGTCTACTACCAATCGCCATTTCTGTTGCTTCGGGTCTCCTGAAGGATTTTTCTTCTTTATCATGATCAAAGGGAAGCTTATGTGACTGTCTGATTTTTCAATCAAATTTGCTTGCTCTAATTCATTTAACTGACATTTTAATTCGTCTCTCAAAGCGTAGGGAACATTGTAGGGGCGAGTAGATGGTAGTTTTGATGAATCTACTTGTAAAATAGGAGTGATTTTATCTGTACAACCTATGGTGTATAAGCGTTTACTAAATATATCACCAAATTCAAAAAGTAATTTCAATAGCTTCGAACGAGTTGGAAGGTCTAAGTGGCTCAGCTCAAAATCATTTTCCGACAATTCCTGCCTGCGTAACTGTTTGATTTCCTCCATGTCTCTGATTTCTACGTCATTCGTGATTGTACCTACACGAGTGTTTTTGTTTAGAGCCACTTTTCGAGCGGTCAAGTTCGAAAGCATAATGGGGATCGTTTTATCTTTAGAGATGGAGCACACAGCTCTATGTACTTCTATAGCATCGTTTTGTAGTGTAGGTGTCAACATTATATCATCCCCTTCACTAGCCAAAATGTCAGTTTTCAAATACACTACCCTGGATTCGTGTGGAAAAAGTGTGATTTTCGTTGCTAGTCGGGCGTACTCTGTGGATAATGTGTTACAAGTTGGAGAATTGGCGTCTCGTATTTTAATTTTTGTATTACCAGCTTCTAATATGTCATTATCGAGGTTGAGTGTGAATTTGTGGGCCTTCAAAAGGTCATAGCCAATTATTGCTTGGTATTGTGTAGCCAAATCATTTCTGACTATAAAAAATGAATGAATAATGCATTTATTTCCCAAAGTGAGAGGGATTTTGAATGACCCCAAAATATCTAGTGGCTCTCCTGAAATAGATTTAACTCTGACATCAGTGTTAGCTTTTTTTATCCGTGCGTCATTTCTGATTTTCTGAAAAACAGAATACTGAAGTAATGAGACTGAGGCGCCAGAATCAATCAAACTGGTTGTTTGGCAACCAGCAAATTTGACATCAGCAACAGGAAGGTAGAAGTCATTTTCTTGTGAATCCAGAATCTGTGTGTTTATCGTTTTAACTTGTGTAATACATGTATCTTGTTGCGGCTCTGTAGAAGTTGAAGTGGTATTCATGTTGGGGGAACGGACTCTAGCCGCGGAAGTACCGGAATGAGATGTGTTGTTGTTCTCAAATCTTACTGATCTGCCTCTATTGCTTCTTCGAGGATGTGGTGAATGATTGCGTGTATTAAAATGTCCTCGACTAGAATGAAATGTCTGATGAAAATTTTGAGTGCGTGGTGCGTGTGAACGTTGGTTGAAACGGTGCTCAGGATTATAAGCATAGCATTCTGAAGTTGTATGATTGTTTCGACCACAGTTTTCACAAAAATTCTGAGCATAATGAGGGTATCTATGACCTTCAAAATCATTAAGTGGAAATCTGTGTGAAATTGTTTCGTTGCAGCAAGTGTTTCCACCGCAACCTGCGGTCCACGCCTGTGTGTGAGTATGTGGCTGTGGGGGTCCAGAGAATGCTTGAGTTGTGTAGGGGTTATTTTGAAAATGATGTTGTGTATTGGTTTCGTGCCTGGGCACGGAGTGCAATTGAAGATTTTCCACCTGCTTTTGGATTGCTGCAATTGTTTCATGAGTCTGCTTCGCATGTGACTCTATCAAGTTGACCATTTCCTTATCCGTGCTCCCTACATTGCAAATGGTTTCGTGTTGGGTTGTTGATTCATTAACTTGTAAAGTTTCAATGAAATTCACAGCATCTTGAAACGATTGGGGGTCTTTCACTAAAATAGAACTTTTGTATTTTGGTAGGAGGCCTTCCAAGAATTTGGCTAGTCGTGTTTGTTCGTAAAGTGATTTCACTTCGGGTTTACTGATATCGGCATTGCCGAAAAATTGTTGTGTATTTGTGGAAACACGAGCAGCATAGATTTTGACCCCTTCGTCGGAGGACATGCGACAATTCGAGAAAAGTTGCTGTCGTGTAGCAAGGCTTGTTTTGGTGGAGAAAAAATCCAAAAATTTCTGTTTAAAGTTTTCATAATTCTGCTCATTTTCCAAATCAACATTGTTAATGATCTGTGTCAACGCATCTCCCTGAACTCTGGATTTTAGCAACAATAATTTCTCTGATTCAGTACAATTTGCGGTTTTTGCGACTGCCTCTAACGTATCAACAAAATATCGGGGAGTGACAGCGGACACGTTGTCAAAATGGGGAATTAATGCCTGGCACCCTGCTAACTTATTAAAATTGCTAGGATCTTCAGCCATAGTGCAATATATTCAAAATATTTCACAAAATTATAAAATCAAAATTCAATGAAAGTAAATGTAGAAATTCCCAAAACACAAAAGTTTCTATACAATAATAAATTTCAACACCAACTTAATGTTTCTTTTTTTCCTTTTAAATTAACATTATGACCATATCAATTCGAACATTCTCTCAAGAGTCATCATTTGTTCATGTTTTGACATTTTTATCTGAAGGTGAAAAAGGGTAAATTTATGAATTAAGAACAGTATTACAAAAATAAAATTTGGAATAATACTGTAAGGGAATGGTCACGGTACCATTGTTATATCGAACCACTGGAAGAATATATATATAATTATCTAGATTAACCCAGGCTCCTAGTGGTCCAATATACATTTAGAATAAAACGATGACTCATGAAAGAAAGAATCAGTTAAATTTCATTAGCATTAATATTTAATCAAATGATCGTATGAAAAGAACGAGTTATATTTACACAAAATAAAAGTCAATTAGAAAAATCCATTTCCACGATATCAAATTCTGCATAATACATAAACAAAATACTGTATGTTCAATTATAATAATTTTAACTTGATGTTGGAATAACTCTCTTTTAATCACTCTTTATGCCTAATTTCGCCATCTGCCCCCTGTTAATTCCTCCCAATTTATTTTTTAACTAAACGTCTATAATTTACTAGAATTGTGGTAAGAATTTCTTTCCTACCTTTTCCTCCATCCCTTTCATCACGGATGATCGCCGCTCCTGATGCTACAGTTGAAAAATGTGTTTACAAAAAAATTCTCCTCTTTCTACATTTTTTTTCCAACTTGATTTTTAGCTTGCACTAATCAATCTGCTTTAAATTTTCAAAGATTCCAAAAAGTAAAGTTTTGAGGGGTACCAACCCCCTATTTCTAATTGGTAGTCCGGCTTCAAAGAAAGATCCTTCCATTGGGTGATGAGGATTACGTAGGTACAAATAGTATTAAATTGACATCATTGGTCAAGGTTCACCCCCTACGATCTTTCGAAGCATATGGGAGGAAGACGTTTTCTGTGGGGGGGGGGGGGAAGCTGTACAAAAAAGAAGGAAAAGAAAAGTAGAGAGGAAGCAAGAAAGTCAGAAGGCACATATTCCCAAGAAGGGATGCGTACAATAGATGAAATAAAGTCAATCGCCTGCAGGTGGCAATTACAAAGGTCAATAGGCTTCAGTATATAGGGAAGAGAGAGAGAAAAGAAGAATGCGAAGCGGCTATTACGCAAACTTTGAAGGGGCCCTTTAAGTAAGTGGCCATAAAATTAAGGAGTGTTGATGGAGGCGAAAGAGCATGTTTTTTACAATTTAAATGGCTTAAGTCCCCTTTTCCCTTTTCTCTTATTATTATATTATATTGGGCTGGAAATTGGACCTCTCCCGCTTCATCTGATAGCGATGGCTATTGACGCCATAGCAATGCACATCCATCTTGCGGAAAAAGAAAAAAAACGAAAAAAAAAGAAAAAGAAAATATAAGTCGGGAGATTACAATACTGGCAATAAAATAATTTTTGCTCTTCAAAACATGGATGAAAACCTGGTATGTACAAATGTACATCACTTGACACAATGGTAAGCAATGTAGGAATGCATTGAAAAGAATACTCGTACCTAGATATACTTATACATATGCGAAAAGAAAAGAAAAATATATATGTAATATAAAAATTAGAAGTGAATATACATTATGTGTTGTAGATATATACATGTGCTTCGGTAATGTCGTAAGTGAATTGTAGAAAGATAATATAAGCAGAAATAAAAAAATATACAAAAGAGCTTTGCAAAAATCACTGAGCATGAAATACACAGAAGCTTTTAAAAATTTCATGAATTCATAACGTAGATTACCTATCATCTCTTTCGATGATTTATCGGAAGTATTTTTTTTTTTTCGGAATGGTGAAGATACGTATAATTTCTTCGTATAACGTCACAAAAATATATCAATAATACGTTTAGACACAGCAACAAGAAAATCACTGTTGCATTTATCACTGAAATAAATGTAACATTAAGTGTCGCAGAACATGTTTCCCTGAAAATGCTGCGCATTGATACTAGATAAGTTACAGCACATTCATTACTCTGAACTTCAACGTACTTGTTCAGTGCCTCGAGAGTTATTAGTTCGAAAGTGTAAATTTTCAAAATCCAGCTGTACAGGAAACAAATTGGCTTGTTGTGGCTCAATCCGCACTAGACCCAATGTCAGGAATCAGTCCTCATGATGTTCCGCGCGGGTTGCACTTTGCAGCGAATGTGTATCGTAGAGAGCGTCGAATGTGTTTGTTCTTTTCACATGTCAGTCACTGAATAGAGGACGACGCTGGAGTACTGTCGAAGCGAAAATTATTAAACGAAATATTCGACCGTTCGTTCGTGTTCAGACGTGCAGTCAGTCCCGAACACTATTTGTTACACAGACGACTGAGGACAACCAAAGTGCGACACCGACGAAGCATCTCGTTCCGTAGGCGTATCCAAGAGAAATTGCACGTAAACAATTTCAGTTTATGGTGTCTGGAAATGGCAGTTCACTGTGAAGTTTGGAACACATTAGTGAAGTTAGCAAATTTCTTTGCTTGAAGATATCACTGCCACATTACTCGGTGAACCATCGCATCAACGAGTCTGAGTGATCGATGTCGTTGTCTGCTGAAAAGGAATTTGCATCGTTCGAAGGGAAAGTTTGAAACAGTTGATAACTGTCTCCTCTAAGCAGAGTTAATTGAAATTTGTGAGCGGTGTCCTGAGAGTACGGGCACATTTCACTTATGAATTATGAACGTTGAAGGGATATAGAAACATAGTATATAAACCATTTGGCAGAGAAAGAAAAAATCTTACCACAGTGTGATCATTTGGATTGAAATGTTGATTGAAATGTTTGGATTGAAAAAATGTGTTTACAAAAAAATTCTCCTCTTTCTACATTTTTTTTCCAACTTGATTTTTAGCTTGCACTAATCAATCTGCTTTAAATTTTCAAAGATTCCAAAAAGTAAAGTTTTGAGGGGTACCAACCCCCTATTTCTAATTGGTAGTCCGGCTTCAAAGAAAGATCCTTCCATTGGGTGATGAGGATTACGTAGGTACAAATAGTATTAAATTGACATCATTGGTCAAGGTTCACCCCCTACGATCTTTCGAAGCATATGGGAGGAAGACGTTTTCTGTGGGGGGGGGGGGGAAGCTGTACAAAAAAGAAGGAAAAGAAAAGTAGAGAGGAAGCAAGAAAGTCAGAAGGCACATATTCCCAAGAAGGGATGCGTACAATAGATGAAATAAAGTCAATCGCCTGCAGGTGGCAATTACAAAGGTCAATAGGCTTCAGTATATAGGGAAGAGAGAGAGAAAAGAAGAATGCGAAGCGGCTATTACGCAAACTTTGAAGGGGCCCTTTAAGTAAGTGGCCATAAAATTAAGGAGTGTTGATGGAGGCGAAAGAGCATGTTTTTTACAATTTAAATGGCTTAAGTCCCCTTTTCCCTTTTCTCTTATTATTATATTATATTGGGCTGGAAATTGGACCTCTCCCGCTTCATCTGATAGCGATGGCTATTGACGCCATAGCAGTAGTTTTGTTAAAACCATGTGCTCTCCTAATTGTTTTGAGCAGTGTATTATTATTACAATTACTCAAGAGAGATATGTTAATTTTAGAGAAAGAAATCTTGATATTAATTTCTAAAGAATGTTAATTATAAAAGTTTAAAAAATTGAACATGCCAGAACTTTTACTGTATTTAACAAGAGTACAATCAATTATATTACGATGTTGCTAAGTTCTTTGGAAATATTATAAAAAATGCTCTTCAAGAAATGAGTTTTCTCAAACGCAGAGTTATAAACATATTCCCAAATAACACACACGCACAGAGATTTCGCTATTCAAGATAACTATAGTACATAATAGAGAACAGTGTCTTTATTCACGTGTGCTTGCCGTATTATATGCCAGTGAAGAGCTTCCCACAATGAGATCAGCATTACTGAATGAAGAGGGAGGAGCCCGTCAAACAGCATGGGTGACAAGTCTCAGACAAAGCAGCTAGGGGAAGGCACTGGTCTGACCAGGACGCGTTGACGCGTCCTCACCCGGTTTCGAGAGAATTTTTATGACGCGTCAACGCGTCTTCGACGGTTGAAGGGTTAATATAATTAAGGGAAGAAACGACTTTTCTCTCTTTAGGTAAAGTAGGAATTATAAGAGGTTTACACTTTCCCCAACTTTCTCACTGTGCTGAGGAAAGTGGAAACTAATGCATTTACACTAACCCTATATCCCTCCATTTCACATTTTTGCAAACTTACTATTTACCTTCTCTCGTTTACCCCATAGATGTCGGATAATACAGTATTTATGGGGTAGGAGGGTATTTTTACATTTTTTCTAAATTCCAAAGTTATTTATTAGCATTGCGAGTTTTCTGCATACTAAAGTTGTAAATTAGCTTTTTATACCAAAATAATAAAATGTTCAGGGTTTTTATGGTTTTAAATGAATTTTTTTTCCTTTGTTTAAACTTTATCACCGTTTTTATGAATGACTGATCAGCGTCAGGTTTCACTAAAAAATAAAATTAATCTTGAGACAAAGTTTCGTTGACTACTCCAACGTAGGTGTTAGGTTGAACTTGAACTAATGGAAAAAGCGATCCCACTTACCTCAGATTAACTTATTTCATTATTAGCGCGAAAAATAAGGGAAATCGGGATCATAAATACAAGACATTGGCAATTCCCGATAAAAAATTTGTCGATTCTCACCAAAAATGTTACCTATTGTCGTCGAAATATTGCGTACGAATGACTCTTGGCAGGAAATATAGTGTTATAGCAAGTCTGCAGTGATAAAAAGTAATTAAAATGCATTTCACGGAATGCATAAGCGGAACATTAAAAATATTTTAGATAACTATGCATGTATTTTCAGTAATAGTCTTATAATATAATCTGCAAATTAAACAATAATGCTTCTTCCCTCTATTTAAGTTAAGATTTTGAATTGAAGTAAGATTCATTGGGAAAACGGGACATTTTTCTACAAACGTCGAAGAAAACACGTCCCATATACGGGGTATACGAATAAGCTATTTGGAGCGTCGTTTTGAAGTAAAAATTGAACAAACATATATGAAATGGCAATATTCATATTTCCATGAACGTGCGTTCTACATAAAGATATTAGTACAGTAGACTCTTGATAATCCGGCCCGTCCAGTAATCCAGCATTTTTAAGTGGGTTTTCTTTGAGCATAGAAAAGGAAAGCATGTATGTGCACATAAGTTTATATTATTAAAATGGGATTTTTCAATTTATTTCCAGTAATCCGGCTGTTTCGATAATCCGGCACACCCTGGTCCAATATGTGCGGGATTACCGAGAATCTACTGCACCACGAGGTACCAGAACACTGAAAAAAAGCAAACAAAAACAAGTACTACATCCTTATATGCAAAGAAGACTAGGTAAGAATTTCATGTAATAAGTCAAACATGCTGTTTGTAGCTAACTTAGAAAAAAAAACACTTCAGAGGAAAAAGAAAATAATAACTTCATGAAAAAATTGTTTATTTTTTACGTATAAAAATATATTTCAGTCATAAAAACGGTTCTGGAAGATAGACCAAACCGTGGATGAATGACTAAAAGGAAAAGAAAGAAAAATATCTGTATGACTGCATGCGTGCTAGAAGGAAAAGCCATCAATTTGCATGCACGCCTACTGCCCAGAAATGCAATAAAGCGACCGACGCGATCCAAATATATGAGGCACTGAATTTGAAAGAAATTTTTTCAACTAGAATTATGCCTTAGTAGAGAGAAGCGGAAATAAGGAAAAGTATTATTTCTCTCACTTTTCTCGTTATACATTTTATATACATCCAACGATACTTTACTATTATTATCTTTTTTTTCCTTCCATTGTTTGATGGTCATGGGTGAAATTCAACGAGATATTCCCTGGAGAAATACATTTTTTGTTTACGAATTCTTATCAATTTTATTTGGTTTTTCAGGTTTTAAGCGTATTGTGATTATCTTGCGTGACTGGTGGAGTAATTTTTAATATAAAATAAAATGAAAACTCGTCGATTATAAGAACGAAAAGTTCAATTTTATACAATTTATAATTATTTTAAAAGTTGATTCAATTTATAAATCAATGTATTAATGGCTAAATATTTTGGTAAGGGAGATATACTGGGCGTCCATAATCAAAAGAATCTATTTTAAAGTAGCCTATACAGGAGGAACCATCACAAAATTGTGAGGACTTTTATGAAGTGATGGGAATTTGTTTCGGGGAAAAAAATTAGTTGGTTGCACATGTCGCCACCAGAGGGCATTTCATTAAGAAATGACACATTTAGGCGAACGTTTACAATTTTCACAATTGATAAACACTTTTACAATTGTTACTGCTACAAAACATGTTCCTTATGATGGCCATCATTTTCAGATACCATGTGAAATCGCAAGATGGCATGCTCCACAACTGACCGAAATGTTCAGCACGTGGCGTGAAATGCTGCCTTTAAGGTCAGGTAAAGTTCTTGGATTGGCACGACTTACCAGACGTTTCAAATGCTCCCCAGAGCCAAAAATCGCATGGATTAAGGTCCGGGGAGGCCATAGATTAGGGAAGTGCCGGAAGTTATTGAGGAAACTTTTGCTGTCTTTACAATATTTGGATTCCAAATATTAATTCAATTTCATTTATACTGGTGAAATTCCGTAATACTGGAAACACCATAATTTCTGTTAGAAGTGCTGTGGTGTTTACATGTTTGAAAACTCCGAAAAATCTGTTTTGTGGAGTATGGTTCTTCTTCCAATGCGGCATTTGTGAGTTTTTATTTTATTATTTTATTCTTCAAAATGTTTAGTAATAAGAGATAAAAACTTTTAAGAAAATAAATTTGTGAATATATTATTGCAGAATATCCCCATACACACACAGCTGTACATGTGCAACTTTTGGGTGAAAGGGAAAAGACAAGGGCATTCACACTACCTAAAAATAATAAAAAATTCCCGGTTTCCGAGTTGGATGGACAGATACAACAATCAGCTAATTGCTCGAAAATGACGTCGGGACACCAGATGGCGACATATACAGTGAAAGATATTCTATACTTGTTAATACAAGACAGAAATCTAGTTGAAGATGCTGATTTTGTGGGTAGAAAAATTCACCTCTGTCTGCTCGATGCCATTCATCATATACGCACTTCAAGGAAGAAATATATTCTATCATCTTTCATAGCTTAGTGGTAAAACACTCGTTCGGCACCCGAAACACCGGGGCTCGTGTACTCGTGGAGGTAGAGGTAAATTTTGCTTTACACAAAGTCAGCTTCTTTATACATACAGCCAGTTTTCTGTAATATTTTGTATTAACAAGTGGAGAGTATATATCTATAGTTTTGTCATATGGTGGCCCCGATACCATTTTCGAGCAATTAGCTGATTGTTATCACTGTCCATCCACGATGTCGTTCAGCACTTTTTTGTACGCTAGTAGAAAGAAATATCCTATCCGTCTTCATAGCTTAGTGGTAGAGCACTCATCCGCCATACGAGAGACCGGGATTCGTGTCAGCGTGGAGGCGAAGTTGAATATTTTTTCCTAAGAAATCAACATCTCTACAGGTAGCTAAGCCAGTTTTCTGGTATATATCTTGTATTAACCATTTAACATCTTTCTCTCTACATAACTGATGTTTCCATATGATTTCTTCAGTATTTATGAAAACTTCTTTGACTAAACTTCTTTTTTTTGGGAATTATGGAAAACTTTGCGCATTCATATGCACGCCGGTAAAAGTGATAAACGCAGTGAAATTTATTAGACTTACTGAGACGATTGGTGATTATGCATAATAAGCGGCCGATTTTTTCATAATTACCAATATTTATCTTTATTATTCACAGTAGCATATGCAGAGTGTTCTGCAAACCACTGTGTTTTACACATATATGTGTAATTTGCAGTTTGAAAGTGTTTATTATTTTTGTGCTTAGTGTTCATATAAGGGTGGGTTTTATAGAATATTACGACATCAAATCGGAAAGTCTAATGTGTACTTACCTAAGGACTTATTTTTTTAATAGCACACGCACCCACACACACGCGAACCTTAGTTACACGTAGTTTGGCACATGTGCGATCTGTAATTGTGTACGGCATATTTTATTCATGATAACAATAGAGCGTTTACATAAATACATAATTTTAAACCATGAAATATGGTAATACTGCTTAGTTATAGCAGTCTTTTTTTTTTTTAAATGCATAATGCACACTTTTATAAAATCCATTTACATTTATGGCTCAAAACGAGTATAAATATTTCTGTTAGAGTATATTTATATTCGAGTATAAATATTTCAGTTCATGTATTGCATGTATCAGCTTTATCGTAGTTGGATATGAATTTATAGCAGCACTTTAACACCTTTTGTTTTTTTTAACTTCAAAGAAAAGTTATCATCTAGAAAACCCGTAATGAAGGTTTTCATACGAAACACATTAAGTAGTTGAATAAAATGGCATATGCAGTCTGACATCTAAAAACATATGGTCGATACACTATAAGCTTGTAATAAATCTTCCTTAAGTTTCACATAAATCTTAGCATTGATTTACAATAGAAAACATTAAAAAGACTTTGATCTTTGGAAAACATCGTCATTAGTATTGGAAAACGCGAAAATACCCTGCATTATACATCACTGTTTCATTGTAATCTTAAATTTTGTGCTTCACTTTGAACTTTTCAACGAAAATCTTTCAAGTCCTTCTCCTTTTGGCATAAAATATGACATTCCAGAAAATCACACGTAGGACTAAGTTATTAAGCATTTTTAACTTTTCATTTTCTTTCGGAATAAAACACAAACTCATGCACATTTTCCTTTTTGCTGGAAAGGAAACTATTTGGAATGAAACAGTGGAAAAAAATGTTTCGAGTAAGCATTATCATATTCGAAATGAAAAAAATTCGTGATATTTCCCAGAAATTTTTTTTTTCATTTCATATTTTTTGGATTTCTATTCACAAATGACTTCTTTTCCACTTTTATAAGCACTTTTTCTCATTCCTTTTTCTTTCATCTTAAGTAATCGATGTAGAGTTCTTTCCTTTTCAAAATGGATGCACTTTTCTTGCTTCATTTTTTTTTTCAATAAAGTTTTCCACTCGTTATTAATCTTCTGTACCGTTATTTCTTCTGAATATTAATCTCTTCATGTCATTCTTTAGGACACGATGAAAAATATCTTTCATTTTATATAAAAAATGAAACTATTCAGTGAATGAAATATCATCAAAATTTTTTTTTTCTCCAAATACTGAACATTTAAATGGATTTTTTCGAATATTTTGAGTTTCTTCTGACCGAAAAAAAAATTGTGTCTGCACCAGCTATTTGATGAAAAACGCAGCGTAGACCATGATGGATTTATTAATAAAATACGAATGCAAAAATGGTGAATGAGAAATTCTTATCGTTATTATATTTTCAATGATATCATTTGGGTGAATAAAATTGTATGGGGTTTTCAAAGAATTTTTTTAGGCGTGATTTAACTTGTGCAATTAATTAAATCCCTTACAGTGTTCAATGTTTTTATGGTCGTGGAATATTTATTCAGCTATGATTTCATTTATTTTATATGTTAGACGAAATTAATACTGAAAAAATCAATCAAGTGCGCACAACCTAGAAAAATTATTTTGGCATTAAAGTGTTGGAAGAGAAGTATTCTCTGGGCCTTTTATTTGAATTTTGTAAAATGCCTAAATATTGTTATACCTAATAGCAAAAATGTAAAATATTGTAATTTAGTCAAAATTTATGAAAGTTTCTAACATAAGATTCAAATGACGGTGAAAAAAATGTTTCTCAGTCAATAACATGCAAATACCATGCGCAACACGTCATATCAAAAACTAATTAATAAATTCATAAGTTATGAAAGTTTTTATTAAATTTTATGGTCATGGAATATAGATTCTGCTATTATTTGATTCATTTTTTTAATGCTAGACGATATTAACATAAAAAATATCAATAACACGCATTTCAACGAGAAGAATAATGTTCATGGACTATATAGAATTTTTAAATATTTAAATATCTTCATACCAGGGGAGAAAATGCAAAATACTGATACATTGGTAAAATTTATGAAAGTTTTCTAAACATAAGATAAAATCAAAGTAGCAAAATGTTATTCACAGAGAAACACACATATACTATACGCGACATACCATATTAAATGTATAATTAAACCGATTGAGGGTATGGTAGATTATTAATTCCATGAAATTATACAAAAAAAAATACATTGCTAAACATTACATTTTGCTTTCTAAACATTAGATTGAATAACACAGTATATATACATACAGGGTGATTATAAAAAAACTATCCCGACATATGGGCCCCTAACTATCATACCATTCACAGAAACTGAATGAAATTTTGGCATAAGGTATTTTGATGTATGCGCTCAAGAATGATATGGAAAACAGCAGTGTCACTCTAACAGTTACGGTTACAGTGAGAAAATTTCGAAAATATCAAATGGCAACACCAAGTTTTTTGTATTGGAATGCGATTTCCATACTGAAAAACACTAAATAGCGTTGGAATGGCACCTGTAGCACGAAAATCTCCGGAGCTAGGCAAGGAAAAATTAAAAAGGACTTTGCCGTGCACCAGAGCATTAATGTTCGTTTCATTCGTCACACCGTTTCTTCGGCTGAGATCCCAGCCTGATTAGTCCTCCACAAGGTCATGTGGAAAATTTGTGAAACACAATAAAATGCTTTATTTTATGCTGCTTCTTGTGAATGGTATGATAGTTAGGGGCCCATATGTCGGGATAGTTTTTTTTATAATCACCCCGTATATATAAAATGGTTATTTAGTCAGTAATACTCTTGTATCACACATGACACATCATATTATAAATTAATCAATAAACTGATACAGTAGAGAATTAATTGCAAGAAATTCGAAACAAAAAAACAATATATCACTAAAATAAGAACCATGTTAATGAGTAATGAGAGTTTTTATTAAATTTTCACCGTCATTTCGAGAAAACAAAAACATGTTTTGAAAAATCTTCAGTATAACCTCAGGTAAGATGAATTAATTTTTTTAAAAGTCTCGTAATCAGTCAGAAAACATAAATTATCTTCGGAAAATTGAGAGCTACTTCACACGCAAGAATTTTTCCAAAAGTTTCAACTCTCAGTTAAAAACACCAAAATAAAAAAAAAGGTGTCCACTGATATTTATAAAATTTTCTTCCTCATTATTTTCCGTCGTGATAATTAAGAAAATTTCTTGAAATAACAGCCAGCCATTAAAAATCTCATTTTTTTTACTTCAAGGAAAAAGAAGGAAATTAAAATATACAGTAAATTCTTATCGAAACTATAAAAAAAGTTATTTTAATAACGATGTCAGCATTCAAGTCTTATAATAGTTTAGAAGTCTCCTTATACCTCCTCTTATACTCGCGGAGAAAACAAAATGTCTTCATAATAAAAACGCGGTTTTATACACTTTTTTTTCTAGGAAAAACCGAGGAGGAATTTTTCTGGAAATTTCTCTTGAAGTAAGCAAGCCGCTTCGTATTGAGGATTAAGGTAAAAGGAAAGAAATGTAAAACAAAACAAAGGAGGCAAAATTTGCATAGTCCAAATATCATTGAGACAAGACCCTGCATAGTAAATATATTGGGTGAAAACCATAAAACAAAAGGTTCTGGTCTTTAGGCCAACAGGTGCGTCACCCACCCCCTTTCAGGGGCACGGCATCTCGTGCATACTACAGTCAGACCTGAATATAACGCCATCCCTATAGATTGAATAAAAACTTTATAAGAGGAGTGACTTGACCTTTTGATTGGCGAACATTGAAATATCCAGAGGAGAACATTTTTGAGGGGTTATAGTAAGCAAATGAAGTACCCTGAATAATATTACATGACAAAAAAAAGATTGTCAATATTTAAAAAAAAATATGGGATGTTGCACTTCACACACACACACACACACAGACACGCACGCACGCACGCACACTTTGTCATCGAAATAAGTGCAAGCAGATGTAATTTTTTTGAAATGCTGTCAAATTTATTTACTATAATGCTCAATTCATCTCGATACCCTTCCTTTCTTGCACTTCCAACAAGAGCCACTGTCTTTAGGTCTCTACAGATAGGCCGGACATGGACAGTTAGACTATATCTGTTCCAGTTCTTCCGTTGCGGAGAGGTCCGAAATCGCATAAGTGATGAAAATTTGGGTGCATCTAGTTCTTCAGGTTCAGGTATTTACAGAATCTGGTTTCTAATAAAAGGCTCCTTTTTTGTAAAGAATCTTTTCCCTCTTTTTTTAGCAACATTTTTCCAGTTTACTCTGCTTTCGGCCGAATCCCTCAGCAAGTTTGGATTCCTTGTTCATCTTCCGACCCATTCCCCCCTTCGGTCAACACCATACTAGAGATTGGCCTATCACTACTGTGGTGCTATTTTGGCATAGGATTGTTTCGACAGCTCGTTTTTGTATACCAGTGGTTCTCAAAGTGCTCGTCGTTGCTCCTAGGGTAATCGCCAACTAAGGAGCGTCGCGGTGACCTCCCGATATTCATGATGTGCCTGTTCGTTGCTTTGGAGTGCTTCTTTGTAAGACTGTTCTGGGGAACCGTGCATCAACGTTGATTTGGGGCAAGGAAGCCACAGGGTGAGGAAAGTTTGAGAACTACTTCAGTCTATTATCGGAATCGTGTGTGTGTGTGCGCGCGTGCGCGTGCGTGAGTCACACTGACTGTTCTTCTTGCAAACAAGGTTCCATGAAACGTTAGCTTTATGTCATTTTTCTGCAGCGGTCTTCACGATACTGCAAAAATAACATTATATTTTGCTTGTTTTGACTTCGCTCAGGGCCGCGACTGGTTGGTCAGCCAGGGCAAGCACGCATTTCGACGACCCCTTGTAATGTTAAAGGAGAGGTTAAAGCATGAAATTCGCACATATTGCTAAGTTAAGACTTGGGAAAAACTTTCATGTCGAGAAAGTAATTACTGGTCTCGAAAAGTATTTAAGTTGTCTTCAGTACCTACATTTAATTATTTAATTTTTATTCTCTGTTAGGACTATAGAAAGTGCTATTTTTCGAATCAAAAGTAAAGTAAAATTCGTTGGCATTATGATAGTTTTAATTCAAAACAAATTTCATGCCATTTTACTGTCTGATTCATTCCACAAGCTTCATTAAAATGATCCTTCGTCAGTTTTCAATATACAAACTATACCAACGATGTTAAATTCGTATTCGTAAACAGCAATTGAATTGTTCCCCGTATAATCGAATACCCTGCTTAATCGGATATTATGTGCCGGAATTTTTGTTGATTTCTGTTTAAGCGAGGCCGATTATATACATATATAGTAAACTGTTATAGAAACTACAGTCGAATCCCGTTTTAACAAACACTTTTATAGCGAAAAAATCTCGTTTTAACGAAAACTTTTCTAATCCCCCAGGTACGTTTACATAGGGACAATGTTTACATCTGGAATTCCTTTAAACGAAATTTCATTATAATATAGTGATTTCTCTATTCTCTTGGAGTTCGTTATAACGGGGTTCGACTGTATAAAAACGTTATTTTAATAACGATGTTCAAGCATTCAAGACTTACGATAGTTTAGGGCATTACGATTTTTATGGGCATCTTTTTTCTCAGCCACCTCGTTGGGCATTTTGCCTGTTGTGGCGTTGTATTTGTATTTGTATTTAGAAGTAAGTCTCCTTATACCTCCTCTTATACTCGCAGAGAAAACAAAATGTCTTCATAATAAAGGCGCGAGTTTTATACGTTTTTTTTCCTAGGGAAAACAAGGGAGAAAAACCCCAGAAGGAATTTTTCCAGGTATTTCCGTGAAGTGAGCAAGCAGTTTCATATTAAGGATAAAGATAAAAGGAAAGAAATGGAAAATAAAATAAAGGACTTGTGAATGTCACATTCGCCATTATTCCTTTGGTTTTTTTTTTTTTTTCTTTTTGGCCTTTAGTACATAGTTTCAGCATTTCTTAAGACGATTTTCCTTTCTTTCTTATTTATTTCCTATGTACACCTCCGTAAACGAAGAGATAAGCCGAAGGTATTAACATCTATCTCTATATATGTCTCTTAAGATTTTTTGGTTTGTTTTGGTCTTCCATTTTTGTTTCCCACGACTGATGTCGAATGACGAGAGAATCCCAAGCTTTTCTATACTTGTGTGAACTTTAGTTTTTCTTATATAAGAACTTTTTTCTTTTCTTTCTTCTGTAGATAAGAAATCATATTTATTTATTATTATTTTTTTTTTTTATCAAGATCTTCTAAAGGGAAAGAATTTCTATTTGTCAGATGAATGGGTTCGAAAGAAAGCTGTATGTAGCCTATATCTATATTTATCTACACTTGTAAAGATGAGACTCCTTGAAAGGGTTCACCGAGTGTGAAAAATTCATGTATTTGTACATTTTTTTCCAATTCAATTTTCTTGCTCTCACAGTACGAAAGAATCGTTTTGTGAAACCATCTATTGGAGTGTTAGAGATTTAATGATATTATCTGGAAGAAAAAAAAATTCTGTCTAAGAATTGGATGGAAAAAATGTTGAGGAAGAATGCTTCTAAAATCGGATTGAAAAAATGATCGCGGAATTTTCTAAAACTTGAATTTGATACAGTATTGGAGCAATTCAGGATATGTGTTCAATGATTTAACTTAGACAGAAAGAATAACTAGTAAACCATCGCTTTTTTTCAAGTTTGATATATATACACTTAGAACGTTCCAGAAATTAACGAACGCAGTTCATGAAATGCTAAAGTAAGAGAGCCGAAATTTATATACAGTATAGCCGTAATTTGCAGTACAGTATTAGTAGTAGTTAGTTACAGT
Source organism: Pholcus phalangioides (assembly GCF_987345545.1). Classification (NCBI taxonomy): domain Eukaryota; kingdom Metazoa; phylum Arthropoda; class Arachnida; order Araneae; family Pholcidae; genus Pholcus; species Pholcus phalangioides. The sequence continues at coordinate 40,054,330 of NW_028301608.1, read as the reverse complement.
ATAGCCGTGCCGCTGTGGTGGTCGAGTGGTTATAGTGCCGGACTCGTGATGCGAGGATCCGGGTTCGAACCCCACAGTGGTGGTCGGCTGAAGTTGGTTTTCTGTGGTTCCCAACTTCAAGGCGCAAATGCGAGCCGATCTCCCCGTTAAAAAGTCTCGCCACAGAGAGCAACAGTCCTACAACGGTAAATCATTCAATCATAACACTTCACTCATAGTTAGAAAAACCGGGGGCAGATGACAGCACTACACATAACAAACATTACACAGAAACAAACTTTACGTCAGGTTGCACTACACGTACACGCACATTCCCGCATGTACCGATTCGTTAGGGGTTCGTTGGGGGGTTTCGCGGGGGGGGGGTGTGCATGTGTGGTGTAGCAGTGGTAGGTAGGGCCTCCAAAAAATGGCTCGGGGATCCATGATGTTCTTAAGCAGCCACCTCGTTGGGCAATTTGCCTGTTGTGGCGTTGTATTTGTATTGTATTGTATTGTATTGTATTTTTATTTCCATTTTCTAAGATGGTGATGGGAAAACTATGGCCAGCGGGCCAGATGCGGCCCACCTAGGGGTTCAATTCGGCCTGCCAAAGGTGTTCCTTTAGAAAAATATCAACACACAGAGCACAATAAATACCTAGGCTGACGATATTTCTTTTATAAAAATACGGGAAATAGGAAATCTCGATCCATACTGGATATCACAAATTTTAGCCATAAATTGTCAAATGCAAGTTGCTAATTGTAGCCACAAAAAATTTCAAACGAAAGTAAAGTTGCAATTATAGCCAAAAATATTGTTCAAAGGCATTTTAATTCAAGGCAAATTTAATTCAAAGGCAAGTAAAGTGTTATGTATATGATATATAGTAAAGTGCCAACTATCACTAAAATTTCTTAAAAATCGCGAATGGTGGGAAGTAAGGAGCTTCCACACACACACACATTGGGTGAAAATTTATAATTCACCAAAGACAACGTATACGTTTGACGAACAGGTGGGATGAATATGTTTGTATAATATTATAATTGAAAAATGATATAAATTATATTATGATAATTATATACATATATATGACTAAGTCTTCGAAGGTTCAAGTGAGAATCATTAAAAATAAGAGAGAAAATGGAAAATTGAATAAAAAAAAAAGTTGGGACGTCCAAAATTACGGGAACGTCCCGTAAAGAAGTCGGGAATGTCCCATTTCAGACAAATTTACATCAGCTCGATCGAGTAAGTGTTGTATGTCTTTCCTTGTTATGTGTATATAAAACTAAAATACACTGCTGGCCACCGTAAATGCAACACCCTGAAGGAAGCATGCAAATAATATGAAATTTACAACATGCATTAGCGGAGGTGAGATATGCAAATGATTAGAATTTCAGCACAGACGCACATCACGCGCGCCTGTGGCGCCACTTCAAAGCGCTATTTAAGGCTTGGAGATTTCGACGATTTGAAGTACGGCAATTGTGTTTTTCTTGTGGTTTTTTTCAAAAAAAGATCAATTTTGCCTCGTAGAAAACAGCGATCATCTTTTGATCAAGTATCCGAGTTCGACAGAGGAAGGATAGTGGCCTACCGAGATTGTGGATTATCTTTCGGGGAAATCGGTAGTCGTGTTGGACGAAACCAAACAACTGTAATGCGGATATGGGATCGTTGGATGCAGGAGGGTACGACGGACCGACGTGTTCGATCGCATCCACCTCAGTGCACCACTTCACGTGATGACAGGCGTATTGTGCGTATGGCAGTGACGGATCGCTCAGCCACATCACGAACCATAGCACAGCACATTCAGTCTGTACCGCATCATCCAGTGTCTGCGCGTACCATTCGACGCCGTTTACAGCAGAGTGGTCTGTCCGCAAGACGTCCATTGCTTCGTCTACCCTTGACGCAGAACCACAGACGTCTCCGCCGCCAATGGTGCGATGAAAGAAGGATGTGGACGGCACAATGGAATGAAATTGTCTTTACTGACGAGTCACGCTTCTGTCTGCAGCACCACGATGGTCGGATTCGAGTCTGGAGACACCGTGGAGAGAGGATGCTGAACAGCTGCGTTATGCACCGCCACACTGGTCCTGCACCGGGTATTATGGTATGGGGCGGTATTGGATATCACTCTCGCACTCCTCTAGTACGCATTGCCGGTACTTTAAAAAGCCAGCGCTACATCTCCGAGGTGTTGGAGCCAGTTGTCCTTCCTTACCTTCAGGGCTTGCCCACAGCCATATTTCAACAGGATAAAGCGCGACCACACGTGGCACGCATTGTCCAAAGGTTCTTAGCAAAGCTGTCTTTCAGCAATACGTCTGCCGAATGTATCTCAGGCGTATTATATGGGATTTAGATCTGACGAATATGTTGGTCATGGCATGTATTTCACTTTCTTGATCGTCATTCACTCCATCCGTCCTATGCGGACGGGCATATTGCCATCCATGAACAGAAAGTCCGGACGCACTGCAACGCTGAAAAGACGGAAATTATACAGAAGAATTTCGGTGCAATAACGCTGGGATTTTACGGTAACTTCATCAAAGGTATGAAGCGGAGTTCTGGCATTGTGTATGATATGATACCCACCCATACCATTACTCCATAATTCGGCTATAGTGATCAATTTCCTGGACATACTGCTAATGTTAACGAGTTACCTGCTCTCTTCACAGTAGCTGGTGTCCAAAATCACTGTGGATGTAGAAGCGCGATTCATCAGAGAACATTACTGAACCACTGTTGCTGATCCCTACAAATTATGCTCATTACAGCAACGTAATCTTCTCGACGACGATGTACTCGCAGCGGAATGAATTTTATAGGCTTACATTTATATGGCAACATTATTCAATCGTCGAAAAATGATTCTCGCATATACGTGATTGCAGTAGCGTTAGCAAGATCTTCAGCTACCTAGCCAGTAGTGAAATTTCTGTTTCTTTTTACCACTAGACTGGCATATGTATTCTGTTGAGGTGCGGTGACCCTCCCACGGTCTTAAGCACGCAGCAGACGTGTTGCTCAAAGACATAACCCTCCTCGAACCATAGAGGAACTCAAAATCACTTTGAAGGTCTAATGATGGGACAAAATCCCTCAAGCTCTCTTCAATAATTTATTGGATAGAATGCACAACGTCAAGCAGTGTGGTATTACAAATTTTTGAATTGTACCGAAATATCGAAAGAAATTCGTAAATAATAGTTAATTTAATCTGTAAAATTCAAATAATATACAAAGAAATTTGTAAATAATAACATTAAAACAAATTGGTAAATAATGGCACAAGAAATATTTAAATAATATCGAAAAATTTGAGAATAACAATGAAACAATTTTTTAAGAAATGTTAAAAATAATTGTAAATAATATAACCGTAACCGTGTGTAATAATATATTAAATAATATAAAGCAAGTTTGTGAACAATAATATTCACAAAATATAGAAAAAAAAATTTTCAGACAAATATGTAAATAATATTCACACAAAAATTGCTTAAAGTCAAATTCTAAGAATCGGAATTAGTTCTTAGCACTAGATAAAAATTTCCATTTGTATTCGTTTGTAGAATAATAACTATAATTTGCGAAAATCAGCAATTGCATTATAGTTAAGCTTTTTCCTTTAATGGTACGGTTTCTTTGCCAAAATAATACAACGCTGCTTTCATCACAGGATATATGTGGAACTACAGTAAAGAGAAACATCAATTTCAGCATTATTTTTTTCTTATTGAAAATTGGAAGAAAATTTGAAAAGTTATGAAGACTTTTTTTTTTAAATTTAATATAATTTTTTTCCATTTTTTTAACACAGATTATGATGCCATTCATATTGGAAGAATTTCATCTTTGAACATGAGTCTCAAAATAAATAAATAATTGTAAATCTCTCACTAATATCACTTTTCGTAACATAAGAAAATTTATAAATTATCCGTATATTTTACTAATAGCAGTATTTATATTTTCATTCCTTCCGGCTGACAGATATTCATAATTTGATAGAAAAACTAAAAAAAAATTACATAGAAAAAAACCAAAACTTTGTTTTATCAAAATGTAATTATAAACACGCAAATCCTAAGAAAATATAAATTTAAGAAACATCGTTATTAAATTTCAACTCCCGAACTGCAGTATGATATCCGAAACATCGTATTATCATTAGAAGACTTTGCATTAAATTTTAACCTTTCTCATATTATTTTTCTTTTCTTGCAATGATAATATAATTATGCAATTTTGTTCATCCATTCAGCACATGACACAAATCGGATAAACAAAGACTTATTTTATTTGCATAAATAAAAACAAAACTAATCCAAAAAATTCAACCATTCAACGCCTTCAAGCTATTTATCTTAGAACATAAATAAATGGGATTTCAGCTCAAATGTAATGTTCCGAAAACTAAGTTTTCTTTTAAAATTCTCTAATCTGTTATTTTTCTTCTATGTGACGTGAATACGTATTTTATATCATCTGATGATACTGGGCGCATTCGCAAAAAGTTGCGTGACGAAATTATTTAAACGCTCATATCTCAGGAAAAACCCAACGCAAGTTAAAAGTAATGGTATCGCCAGATGCACATTGCAAAGACAAATCCAATGATATCACATGTCACTCTGATTTTTAATACCTTTTTTCGTCTGAGCACCAGGTTCGTTGTCCTGATTCGAAACAAATTGTTTTTCGCTATATCTCGAGCAATCGACATTGAAGCAATCGTTTGTTAGCTATTCTAAAGCCGGTAAATCCATTAAAATTTTTCTTTCAAATGAGAAAAACGCAGATTTAAGTAGAGTCTTTTGGTATTTTTCTTTTTCATATGTATATATTTGCTTTTCTATGTAAGAAATAGTGTCCGCTTCTTTCTGGCTTTGAATAGCTGTTGTGTGACCGTAAGTCCTTCTTCATAGGACAGTTTTCTTTCTAAAAGGTAACGATTGACGTTACAAGAGAGGAAACAGAATATAATAATAAGCATATAAATCTAACGAAAATATAAATTTAAGAAACATCGTTATTAAATTTCAACTCCCGAATTACAGTACGATATCCGAAAAGAAACATTGTATTATCATTAGAAGACTTCACATTCAATTTTCACCCTTTTCATTATTTTTCTGCCTTATGATAATATAATTTGCAATTTTGTTTATCAATTTAGTACATGACATGAATCAGATAAACAAGGAATTATTTGGTTTACATGAAGAAAAACAAAATCCATCCAAAAGATTCAACCATTCATGCCTTCAAGCTATTTATCTTGGAACATAAATAAATGTGATTCCAGCTAATGTAATGTTCCGAAAACTAAGTTTTCCTTTAATATTCCCTTATCTATTATTCTTGTCCTTTTTTAGCTTGAAATGTTGCTCAAAGTCTCGTCTAGCTTTTTTTATAAACATTATTATTATTATTTTTTATATAAGTCTGTACATCTATTAAAAGTTTTCTTTGAAAGAAGGAAAACAGGCACATTTAAGAAGAATCTTTTGGTATTTCCTATTTCATTTTTTTCCCCTATATACTAGCTTTTCTATATAAGAGGTAGTATTTGACATAAAGAAAAGAATTCTTTTCGGCTTCGATTAGCGGTTGTGACTGTAAGTCCTTTTTCCAGGAATAAGTTTCTGTCTGAAAGGTAATGTCTGACGTTAGCAAAGAGAAGACAGAATAGAAATATCTCAAATGAACTAAGAAATAGAAAGTCTTATATACAACAGCGAATAAAAGTAAATAAATGAGTAAAACTCTGAACAACTTTATTTACTCACTTTATACACTTCAGTTATTATTATTATTTTATAAATTTTTCGAAGATTGTATTGGAAAAATTTATTTTAGATAGTTTCATAGGAAAAAAGCATATAACGATGAATGTACTTTCTACCCAAGGCGAAATAGCCTTGTTTATTTGATATATACCTGTCTCAATCCTTATAGCCGGAATATTTTTGAGACCAAAGGATTTTTACTGACTTGGCTATATTAAATGTCAGATGTGTTTCGATTTTACTTGATAGACTTGCGAAAGCTGTAAGAGAAAATATTATTAATCTTGAGAATATACGAGTCATGAATCATAAATGCGTGTGCATAATTAAATTTTTCTACGCTAATCAGGGAAAATTATGATTTTTCTCTCAAAATTCTTGTAAAACATAATGTTGCAAAAATGGCTGTTAGTACATTTGGCGTCTCGCTCCCCTAGTATTTTTATGACTTGTAAGATCGAAATCATTAAGAAACAAAGATTTTGTGTTAAAATGTTTATGTTATTCTCTGAAGAGAAAATTCCGGGAAATTCCTATAGAATGAAAAAACTATGAACAGTAAGGACCAGAGCAATGTTAAAAGGTAACCCAGTATGCCTCGTATGTTATATATATACATACATATAGAAAAATGTACAAAATGAACATCATGAAAATTTAAAATTTGAAAATTTGAAAAAGGGGATCGAGCATCCTTTTGGGCTATAAATGCCAGGATATGCTCTCAGAAACGTTCTGTGTTAAACCAATGTCAGGGTGTTCCCCCCGATGAGTGCCCTAGACATTGGTTTTAACTTTCTCATTTTTTGAATTCTTTTTTGAATTCTATATTTTCATTGCTCATTTCTTGGCTTTCTAGTTCACATAATTAATTAAATAATAATTAATTTTTTTTGTCATATATATATATAAATATATATAAAAGTAATTTATATATATATATATATATATATATATATATATATATATATATATATATATGACAAGAAAAATTAATTATTATTTAATTAATTATGTGAACTAGAAAGCCAAGAAATGAGCAATGAAAATATAGAATAATATAGAAATAGAATATATATAGAATATAGAAATATAGAAAAATATCATTATATATATATAAATATATATAATGATATTTTTCAATATGTATATATATATACACACACACATACATATATAATTCAGTTATTATTATAATAAAAAATATTTGTTTTAAAGTTATTCTTGGAAAAATGTATTTTAGTCAGTTTCATAGTGTGTGTGTATATATATATATAATGAAACTATCTAAAATAAGTTTTTCCAAGAATATCTTTAAAAAGAAAATATATACTGTATATATATATATAAGCATATATCGATGAATGTACTTTTCCCAAGGCCAAATAGTCTTGTTTGTGGACATATTGCTGTCTCAATCCATTTAGACTGAATATTTTTGAGATCCATGGATTCTTACTGATTTGATTATTATTAGAGCCCGGATAATGTGCGATAAAAATGGGGCAAAATATGCACTAAAATCGATGAAAAATGCGCTAAAATAACTAAAATACGCACTAAAAATAAGATGAATCTGCATTCTAAAATGCCGAGATATGTCATAAAATCAAAAATATGTGTGAAAAATGAAAACAAATTAATACAAATTTCGAAAACATGCATCTAAAAGAATTGAAACAAGCATTGAAAAATGCTGAATTTTCTTTAAAGAGGAAAAATATGTGCAAAGAATGGCAAAAGAAACTGTGCATTTAAAAATACAGAAATATCTAAAAGTGTAAAATATTTACAAAGAAGAAAAATATGTACGAAGGTTAAAAACAATTATGCACAAAAATGAAATAAAATTCACAAAAAATGAAAAAAAACATAATATAAGCACTAAAGTATGCCTTAAGAGAAAAGAAAAATAAGCAGAGTAAAACTGAAAAATATTCGCGAAAAATGAAGAAAACACGCATTTAGAAGTGCAAAAATTTGCATTGTAAAATTGCTAAAAATATGCCCTAAAATGAACAATATTCAATTGTGAAAGGGAAATATTTTCCTGAAAAAATGAAAGAAATTCGATTTAATTTAAAGAATAAAGAGATAAAAATAATCTTGTGAAAACACATTAGTACAACGCTATTAATAGAAAAAAATGTTGAAAATACTAAAAATAGGCCCATATTCAAAAATTTCGGTGTGTTTATGCAATTTATGTACAATAACTATGAAAGGTGCTGTAATATGTAATTGCATATGCACTTATGCATTTGCATATTACCCGGACAGTGATATCTGTGTCTATAAATGTCATATGTTTTTCGACGTTATTTCGTATTTGATACAATTCTGAAAGCTCTAAGGGGAGAAATGGTTAGCTGAGAGCACGAATAATGTTAAGTACGCATGTATAGAATATATTATAAAAGATTTCCACACTGATACGAAAAAAATTGATTTTCCTCTCAAAATTCTAGTATAATATGATGTTGCGAATCCCTGGCTGTTAGTACATTAGCCGTGTAGCTTCCGAATATGTATGACTTGTAAGTTTGAAATCATTAAGACACGTGTCCAAACGTTCGTATGTCGCTCTGAAGAGATCATTCCGAAAAATTGCTGCCGAATGAAAAATAACGATGTAAGGACCAGGACTGCTGTGTGTTAATAGATAACCCAATAAGTCCTTTTTCCTGGAATAGTTTCCTGTCTGAAAGGTAGTGTGTGACGCTAGCAGAGAGAAAACAGAAAATAAATATCTGAAATAAAAAAAGGAAAATGGAAACTCTTTCTCTCTGATATGCAGCAGCGAATAAAAATAAATAAAACTCGAACAACTTTATTTATTTACTTTATATACTTTAGTTATTATTATTATTTTTCGAAGATATTCTTGGGAAAATTTATTTTAGATAGTTTTATATGGTAAGTATATATATAACGATGGATGTATTAACGATGGATCACCAGCGGCAAAATAGTCTTGTTTATCGACACACGTGTGTCTCATTCCATTTAGCCGAAATATTTCTGAGACCTAAGGATTTTTACCGACTTGGACATTATAAATGTCATATGTCTTTCGATTTTATTTGATATTTGATAGACTTCTGATAGCTCTAAGAGGAAAAAAAATTATTAATCTTTGAGCGTATATAAGTCATGTTATACACGTCTGCGTAAAATATATTCTAAAACCTTTTTATGCTGATAGGGAAATATTTATGGTTTTCTCTCAAAATTATTGTAAAATATGATGTTAGGAATTGCTGACTGTTTGCGCATTAGCCGTCTAACTTCCCAATATTTATGACTTGTAAGTTTTAAACCATCAAGACACGTGTCCAAATGTTGATATATTTTCCTGAGATGTATAGAGAATATTCCTTAGTCGAATGAACGGTGAGAAACAGAACGGTGTAAAAAGGTAACCCACAGCTTTTGGTAAAGGCAATGACGCCCACTTATTTGTTCTACTGCCCTGCTTTTTCAGAAATTGTTTTTTCTCAGTACCTATCATCCTATGCTAACCTAAAAACTTCCATAGTACATTCATGGCTGTTTTATTACATACACAACTATAGTCTGTTCCAGCATCTCTAAGAGAGTGATATTACCCACTTTGAGGAAACACTGATTTTGTCTATTGTGAACATTTATTTTTTTTTTTGTCTGGCGAAAAAAAGAGATGCAACAGTAGCACAGCCGTAAAATGATTTCATTTTGATTTCAAAATATAGAAGACAGATGGCAATATCACTAGAACACGAAGCATGCATAACTCCGACAATATAAATACGTTAGGACCACACATGCTTTCGGAACGCACATTCTAGCACGGGAGTTCCAGTGTATGCAAGTGTCGTTAAGTAGCAGCTGTGTAATGAAGAGAATCGTGGGTTTTTTGTAACTAGATCCAAAAAGCGCTGCCAATTTTTTTCCCATAGTTTCTCCATACATGATTGATTTATTATGTTCACCAAATTCTATACTGGTCGGTCACTTGGCTAAATAATGAGACATTTTAAAGAATAAGTAGTGGATTACTATGTACTTACCTACAAATGACCAGCACTTTATTTTCCCTTACATCCATAATATACTCGAACAAATTATGGAACTAATACAATTTATAGAATTTATTTTTTCATCTACAAATATTTACCTTGAATGAGTCTTTGATCTCATTCAGGTATAATAGAATAATTTATTAGCATAATGTGCAACCTTCCATGCAACACTATTCCTTAATTCAATGCAATTTTATCGCTAACTCATTCAGTAGAATTTTGGATCTAGGGTTTACTATCTATTCCACATTTTTCTGTGTCGGTCAATACGGACAATAAGGAGGAATTTCCACTTATAAAAGAACACTATTATCCAGCTTTATTGATGTCTTTAGAAAATCTTTCTCTTAATCGTCATCCTACCACAAGAGTTAAGGATTTTAATTATGATTTTGGAGAAAGCTGACTTTCATTCTTTGTATAATATTTTTTGGCACTTTGATTGGAATTTTTTACAAATGTATGCTAATGTCAATGAGGCTGTTAAAGTGTACTCTCTATATTGATGTATAAATTAAAAAAACAATTTCTGTGATAATACTTGTAATTTATTTGCTTTCTACCTAAACAACAGACTAATTTTTGTATCTTATGGCTCATTTCTTAGTGGCGGCTTTTGTGCAACATCAGGCATTCCTCAGGGGTCTGTCCTTGGGCTTTGTTGTTCCTCATATTTATCTATGAACTTGCAGCTGCATTTCATAATTGCTTCTTATTTGCTGATGATTTAAATATATATATTATTCAAGATAAATTAACCTATATTTATCACTGGTGCATCGCGAATCATCTACGCTTACTTGAATGCTCACAAATGCTTCGTTATGTCTTTCATTCGCATGAAACATCCTACCACATACTCTTATTATATTGGCACTGAGAATTTACAGAGGATATATTTTGCCACTGACCTGAATGTAATTTATACTTCTGATTTTATCTTTCGTGATCATATTGATGACATTTGTACAAATTCATATAGCAAACTTGGTTGGGTTAAAAGACTAACTAAAGATTTCAATAATTTAGATACAATGATTGTTCTTTTCGATTCTATAATACGATCAAAACTGGAATATGCATCGGTTGTTTGGAATCCTCATTACAATAATGATATTAAAGATATTGAAATTAAACAAAATGTATTTATGCGATATTTGCATTTGAAGAAATTTTCCACACATGATATTACAATTTCAGCAACTTCCCCCCCCCCCCGACAAACTTTTTAACCACCAGTTACGAAAAGAGAAGAAATTTCATTCTTTTGGAAATTTTTGTGGCGGTTAATTTCTGGTAATATCGATTGTTCTTTTCTGTTGTCCAAAATAGGATTCTTGTTAAACGATTCAACACCAGATCAAATAAATTATTTCCAATAGCTCACTTTAGGTAACTCAATTGGTCTTTTGCGATAAATCGATTTTGTATGTTATATAATAATATATCATGACATATTTACAACACCTATTGGTAAATTACTTCGCCCCGATTGATGAGCGATTTTTTCTTCTTTAAATGATTTGCTGTATGTGATTGTTAAAATATTTCATTCCGTTTATTTATTTTCATTTTATTTTTAATCATCATGTGCTTTTATTTATTCCTTTACATTTAATCGATCCGGTGGTTTTGTACAGCCTTCATTTTACTTATTTTATATAGACTTGCGTTTTTTTTGTTTTTTTTTGTATTACACACCTGTGTCACTTTATCTGGTTTAATTTCATTGTATTACATCTCTGCATGTTACTTTGCTGTAAATGGGTTGTTTTCTGCAGCTTGGTGTATTTAAATAAATAAAAAGTGAAATAAATAATTAATATTAATATTATAATATACAATATTCGTAGAATATAAAATATTCAATAACGTTCAAGATTAGGAGTTTTCTTACCTGAACAAATAAAAATTTATACTGATGTGAAATTTCACTGAAGTCCCACCGCTATTAAAGGGCATTTTCCCTATTGGCCCATTTTTCTGAAAAAACATTATTTGTTTAAAATAACCATCGTAGAAACAAAGACGATGAACATCGCAGAAACAGAAACAAAATATTCAGAAGATTTTCATTAGTCAGTGTGAATAACAGATCTCCGAAAGCTGCGCGTGTAGAATTCCAGAGAATGAAGAATGAATTGAATGCGACCTACGCATTTTTTGAGAAATTTATGTTTGGTTCTATCAGAACAACAGTTTTTTTTTATAACTCTCTTGAGTTTCAGCGCGAATTCGACGAAATATTTTTCTCTCGTTTGTATCAAAACAAAACAACGCATCATTAAACGCAGAGGAAAAAATTGTTTCGTTAGCTTTCGGGAAAAAGAACATTATTCATTGATTAGATTGTTCATCTGTATAGAAAGTTTTGTAATTTTGAAGCAAAATGAAACATATTCTTCAAATTTTTCTGCGTTGAGATATTTGATATTTTATTGAGGTTTTTGTCTCATAGAATCATAATTTTAATTACGTAGAATGTTTGGTAAATCTCTATGAGATAGCACACGATCATTCTCAAATTATTACAACTGTGGCGCTTCACAATATGCACCTGATTTCTTTGGGGCTTTGCTTCGCGGTCGCTTTTTTGGAATTATGAAAAACGACATTTTAGAATTAGATTCATTTTCAAATACAAAATATGCGAGCTATGTACATGTGCAACTTGCCACCACGATGTTTAGAATTAAACTCGCCGTTGCCATCTACGAACAGTAATAATGGGAATAATTGATATAGAAATTAAGAAAACAAAAATAAAATGATCCCCGATCGTCCATTGGACATTTATGACTGCTGTAGACAACAGCACTTGACTTGATTTTGCTTCGGATTGTTTGATTTTGATCGTTGAGATATTTGATATTTCATTGAGGTTTTTGTTTCATGGTATCATAATTGCAATTACGTAGGTCGTTTGATAATTAAGGTAAATCTCTATGAGATAACAGCACGATCATTTTAAAATTATTACGACTGTAAGTATGACTCTTCAAAATCTGTCGCAACAGAGCACAAAGAGCTTTTTTTGGGGGGGGGGGGATATTATGAATTGGGAATATTTGATTTCTGTTATTTTTGTTGAGTACAAAAGTATTTATGCAATTGAAATTAAATTCATTAGCAGTGTATATTCTACGACAATATCTATAGCTTTAATTTCACTATCGTGGTGCATGAAACCAGTCACATGTTTGAACTAAAGTTTTACTGTAGTTATTAACAACTAAGAAATAACTATATTTATTTGAGGCAATGTTTTTGGAATTTTTTGACGTGGAAATGCCTTTGAAATCGATGCCGGATGTGGGGGGGGGGGGCAATCACACCCAAATGAGTGAGTTTCTATGGAAGTAATTTCAAACTTCAATAAGTCCACTAAAAATATGCATAGCGCGTCCATCTTGGTCTCGTTTTAAAGAGAAAAAATTCAAATTTGCAACAATACTGCTACGGCATTTGTGACAGCCAGTAGTAGTGAACAACGCCTGTACAAAGCGAATCCACGATTTTGACTTTCCGGATTTGACAAGTATCCATAAATAAGGTCATATCTCAGAGACCAATTATTCGATTCGAATGAACCAAGTATCCTTTATTTTTTTTTTTGAGGAAGAGTATATATGTTACAACTAATTTAAATTAGAAGCCTATACCTTAAAAACTCGAGAAGATACTAAGATGTAAATTAGAAAAAGTTTAAAATTTCCCGATTTTCTTAAAATGCCGCGATTTATTTAAATCTTATTATGTCTTTCACGAATGCGTAGAACACAAAACTTCAAACAATTTATATGGTAAATTAATGTATCCCAATTAAAAAGTTGTTGCCCGTTTCTTCTGAGATTTTATTTTTTCTGTGAGCAAATTTTCGACCGCGCTCAGTTTTCTTTTTCACCTCTTCGGAATTTAAAAGAGGTTTTTGGACTTCCGGATGCAGCCTTTCCCCGGGAAACGCTTCGAAATCTCCTCCCGGGGATGCGAAGCGCTGTGTTACCTGTCCATCAATGTCAATGTCTCTTCTGACGCCAACAAAGAAAATTCCATATTTCCAAGTGCAATATTCGCTGAGATATTTGAATTCAAAATTACTGAAAACGAAGAACCGCTAAACTAACGGGCAAAATAATATTTCTCTTCTTTTTAACGATTTTTAAATTCAAATATTTCAACAAATAATACAGATAAACACATGGAATTTTTTTTTGTTGGATTCAGAAAAGACAGGGCAATGACTTTTTGCTTGGACTTTTTAGGACAGGGTGACCAAATGAAAAGTCTTTTTTTATTTATTTTGATAACTATAAAACCTCTCGCAAACCTATGAATAGCGTATTTGAAATCTACCGGTTATTTTGATAATTTATTAAAGTGCAAGTATTTATCTTTAAGTGGCAGTATGCCTCTAGGATCAATGATCCGCTAGTAATTGGCAGCCGAGGTTCATAAGGCATCATCCTATTAGCAACGTAAAAGCATTTGGACAACTCACAGGCGTCATCTGACGAGCCTGGGTCAGGTATGGATGTGCATTGAATTGTTTTTTTACATTGCTGACGTATCTAAACATAAGCTAAGATTCCAATCACAGCATTTTATAGTACGAAAAATGTAATTTAATTTAAATTTACTATACACGATTGACGTTTTCACAAAATAACCTCTGCTGCCACTGCCTATTCGTTTTTAAAAAAAAATTTGTCCTTAAACGGGAATGCCAAATATTATTAGGAAAAAAAAATCATCAAAATATTCTACGACCTTATCATATCATCACGGTTGGTTATTTCAATTTAAATCTAAAAGTAATCGTTTTACTTGGCATCGCTATCGTGTTTCTTTCTTTTTTTTTAAATACGGAGGAATATTATCAATGATGTTCTAGCTCAACTGATAAAATATTTTAAAATAATAGTAAACTAATGCGATGGGGGAAAAAATTAAATATCTATTTATAAAACAGAATATCCAAGAAAGATTTCATTCCTAATGAAGTTCATGTATTCGAAAGAAGAAAGAAAATATTTTTTTAACAGATTCTGTCTTCAACAGATGTTACCATAGAGAAACTTTTTTATTGTCGTTTTAGAGATTCTTCAGAAATAGCTACACAGGTTAGCATTTTAATGACAGGTTAATTCCAGATTTCATTGCGTATTTTTTCTAAGAATGACTTCTTTCCTGATCAAAGATGCTTTTTTTCTTCAAATTATTTAGTCAGAAAAAGTATGTTATGATGCAAATAATGTCATATCAGAAATAGTTTAAAGCAGCGCTTGTGGAAAGTCAACCCCTCGGTTTACGAACGTCTTGGTTTTCGTATAATTTTGTGAAAGGTTGCGAACGCGGAAAATTAATTCGGTTTACGAACTTATCTTGATTTACGAATTCGGAAAATTGGGCTCTAACATGTTGTACCAGGTTTTGAATAGTGATATGTACTTATACAGTTGTAATAATTTGCAAATTAACGTGCTGTCTAACGACCTACGTAATCACAATAATGATACCATGTGTGCGTAAAACTTCAATAAAATATCAAATATCTCAACGCAGAAGAAAAAACAGGAGAATAAGTTTCATTATAGTACAATTACTGACAAAGAAAGAAAAATTTCCCATGCAGATAAACGATTAATATCAATAATATAATATCAACATATAATATAATAATAACATATAATATCATTATCAATTAATAATGCCTTCTCCCGAAAAATATCGAAACAAACAATTTTTTCCTCCAGCGTTTAATGATGTTTTGTTTTTGATACAAACGAGAGAAAAATATTTCGACAATTTCACGCTGAAACTCATAAGCGTTATAAAAGAGCAAAAAAGTTCCACTCTGATAAATATAAGAAAACAAATTTTCTCAAAAAATGCATAGGTAGAGAGCATTCTGAGGGAGAATAAAATTTTTTGGAATTCAACGCGCGCAGGTTTCGGAGATCTGTTATTCATACTAACTAATGAAGAATTTCTGAATTTTTTATTTGTATTTCTGCGAAGTTCATCATCTTTGTTTCTATAACGGTTATTTTAAACAAATAATTATAGAAAATATTCATAGAGTTTGTCGAACTCAAACTAACGTATTCTGATATTTTTGTCTGAAACTTTAGAAGTAATCAATTACTGTATTAATTTTTCTGTACCGAAGAGAGAGAGCTGCGAAAAAATAACTACTACTACTACTTATATAAATCTATATACAGGGTGGGCGAAAAGTCCGTAGAAAGTTTTAAAACCGGAACAAAAACCGAAATTAAAAATGGTTTACAGGGTTAGCTTCGTTAGGTGACGGGAAAAAATAACTCAAAACACAGCCAATAGATGGCGCTGACGTACACAAGTCGAAAAAAAGATACGCAAATAACGAACAGAATGCCTCCAAATCGTTTATTACAGCAGTATGTGTTCCACATGACCACCACCACCACAGGGGATAACACATTGCAGGCGAGTCACAAATCCAGCTACGGCAGAGTGCAGCAGGTCCACATACACGGTTTACAACGGTGAACTGATTGTGGATTAGGAGCGGAAGTTCTTAAAACCTTCTCATTTGCATATATCCACCGAAGTCACTCGTACCAGCGCCACCTATCGGATGTTTTTGAGTTATTTTCTCCTGACAAAAAAAATTGCAGTGACCTAGAGATGCTAAACCGGCAAACCGTTTTTTATTTCGGTTATTTTTTTGGTTTTTATTCATTTTTAAAATTGCTACGGACTTTTTGCCAACCCTGTATGTAAAATAACATGTCCAGACCGACTGGCTGATTCATCATCGCCGAGCCAAAATCGCTGAAGCTGTAAATATAAAATTTGGCTAGTATTTTGTGTTTTAATGTAGAAACCCACTGAGGAGGGATTCTTCATATTTCACCCGCCTGGGGGATGGGGTTCAAAGGTTATAAGGTTATATGGAACAATCATCATTCAGCCGAAATCGCTGAAGCCATAAATAAAAAATTATACTTCATACTGTAGATACTCACTAAGAAGGGATTTTTGAAAATTCATTCACCTAGGGGGGGTCATAAGGGGGCTCAAATGTTATAGTATCTAATATAGTATGTCTCATTTTATTTATTACAGTAGTTAAATAATTAATTTTGGATTTAGATAGATATTGTAACGATTCCAAATCTGCATCAGTTTCTCCCGTGAAGTGAAAAAAAAATTCGGTGAAACCAATTTTCCGAAAGAACAATAGAAAAATTTAGTAGAATAATAAGTTCACTCCTCCTATATCCAGCTCATCGTTCAGTATGTCTCTTATTTCAAACTTTGAGAAGGTTTACATCGGAGAAATTTTCCACGAAGATGTTTACTAATAATCTCTGACACAAACTACTTTGCCGCAAACAAAATCCGGTTATACATCGCCGTATGGCAATTTCCAACCAGTGGTGTTGGGTGGCACCATCTATCGGTGGTTAACCGGGCATGGTTGGTAAATAACTTGTTTCTGATGTCATTCCCAGGATTCGAACCAGTATACCTTTAGGGTAACTTTCATAGTGGAAGACGAGCATCGTATCAATCAACACCCACTGACTTCCAGAAACATCATTTTAACGTCTTACATTGCTCGTAGAACTTATTGAAAAAGCTTGGCAGCAAATTTCATACAGAACGATGGTTTTGGTTTGGAAGGCATTGTGGCCAGATTGCTTTTCAGGTAGAATTTCGAGAGCTTTGACAATTAGATTAATGACTTTTTGAATACATATCAAGTAGAAAACCCGGGCAGCTTCGGATATTATTGCTAGAATATGCGTTGAAATGGCGTGGTGGTAAGATGCTCGTCTACTACCGTGAAGGTTGCCGTCAGGTCCCAGATTCGAATCGAAGAAGAATACAGATAACAAGAAATTTTCATCAACAGAGCTTGAGGCGACCACAGATAAATGACGCTTTCATTTCCATCCCAACTCATTAATGGCAGTAAATTGTAGTGTAGCAATATGGCTGGAGTTGGTGATGCCTATATTATTGCTAGTCTCGTATAGAATGGCTTGCTGTCCCCCGATAAGTTTTGTGCCAGTACGGCCTTCTCAGAAAAGGTGTGCTCTTTGTACGCCCGTGGTCACAACCAGACTTGAAAGCAAAAAATAAATAAAATCCATTGTACACGGGACAAACGAATCGGATATAAAACTATTCTCTCACAAATAGAATAAACAATACGCTATTCAGTTTCGACATCGCAAAATTCATTTTGTACTACGTATTCAGTTACTCGTGTGTCAACATTTTGAGAGGAATGATAACGAAAATAGACATTTCATGAGAAAAGTTGAAACTCTACATGCTTTGTATGTCGGAGAAACATTTGCAAGACATGGGCCAAAAATGAAACCGCAGTTTGAACGCTCTAAAGTTTCAATGTCTCTCAAAATTTCCATCCAATAACGTTCCCAACGACTGATAAAAACTGCCGTTAACAATTTTGTTTAGACATTCAAACGTTTAACTACTTCAAGAGACTTCCTTTGGGAAAAATATACTCCAAATGTTTTCACTCCAGATCTAAAATATTCAGGCACGATTCCTTTCTCTTTTCGTTATATCCCCCCCCCCCCACCTTAGATTACCTTTTGGTTGTAAAAATAAAGAAAACATTCGTTTTTAGAAATTTACTTCCCGCAATTCTTGGGAAACTAGAAAATGTTTCCTACAATTCTTTCCTAAACTCAATTGAAAAGAAAAGCCTTACAAAAAACTGTAAGAAAAAGGAATACTGAAGCTCCTATTCCTATGCTGAACGTCTATTATTTTATTCACTGTCAGGTAATATACCTACTGGTTTCACCGATACGAGTATAGGAAAAAGAAGTTCAGAATTTGCGATAGATCAATCATCTGCATGATGCATTGTTCCCCCTGTTCTTGATTCAAAGCAAAGATAGACATTTTTGGCATCGAATGTGAAGATATATCGGAGTAATGAGACGTAAATATACAGGGTTGGCCAAAACGATTGTGGGATGGTGCACGATTTTGGCTTCCTATGCTTTCCTATGGAAAAAAATCTTACTTTAAGGAACATTTAAAAAAAATTTCTGTCCTCTTTGAGTACTCTTTTTTTTTTCTCAAATTCTATGGACAGTTTTATGAAATTTAACGAAAACTTTCAAGATTTTAAGTGTTGGTTATTTTTTTTTTTGAATTTTAACAACATACAGGTTTCACAAAAATCCCTGAAATTTACCTCTACTCTGTGCTATATAAAATTTAGTTAATCATTTTTATAATAATTTAATACGAAATCCTCTCTTTAAAGGTATGTAACACCTTAGTGTTGAGACACGCATAAAGTTTTAAGACATTTGAACAAGTGGTGGTGTGTTTTTTATGCGACAAAACATTGATTCGGGAAAAGAGCATTTTAATAGAAAATATTAACAAATACAAATACAAATACAACGCCGCAACAGACAAAATACCCAACGAGGTGGCTGATAAAAAGATGCTCCTAAAAATATGGTTGTCATATATTTCCTAAATACAGCAACCCAATTAAAAATGCAATTAACACAAATTATAAACAATATATACACATGATAAAATATTATACAATGCCCATAAAGAATACTTATGGTTGTCTTATTCTAAGTAAGGATAGAGCTTCTCGATTTACCCTAACATGTTTATCGTATTTCTTTTTAAACGTGTCAATTGTGTTACAATTTACTACCTCCGGGGGTAAGCTATTCCATTTATTAACAACCCTATTAGAGAAAAATTCCCTGCGACACCATAACCTTGCATTGTCCCTCACCAATCGATACTGGTGTCCCCTTGTAAAAGCAGTCGACACACACCGTTGTACAAAAAGTTCATGGTCCATCCTAACCATCCCATTGAAAATTTTGAACACTTCGATCATATCTCCTCGACACCTGCGTTCATCCAATGTAAACATATTCAAAAAATGAAGTCTCTCTTCATAACTCAAGCCCTGTGTGCCAATAAGAACACGCGTAGCTCTTCTCTGCAACCCTTCAATCAAGTCTATGTCCCTCTGTAGGTATGGTCTCCAAAACCTTACAGCCTACTCCAGTCCAGGACGAACTAAGCCTCGAAAAAGCGGAAGAATGACTTTAGGAGAACGCGAAGAGACCTTTTTGAAAATGAGACCAAGCATTCTATTCGATTTTTTGACCACCGCTGAACAATGTTCAGAAAACCTAAGTCGCTCGTGAATGAGAATTCCCAAATCGGTGACCCTAGTTGCATCCGGGATGTGACACCATTCAACTCGTAAGAGAACCGTGGGTTGTTCGAACCAAAATGAGCGACCATGCACTTATCTACGCTAAACGTCATGCTCCATTCATTTGCCCATGCTGGGCAAATGCTTATATCACTTTCATACCCGACTACCCCCATTAGCTTCACATCATCTGCGAATTTACTAGTAATCCCATCGATACCCTGATCGTGTTTGTCGATAAAAAGTGAAAAAAGTATGGGGCCAAGGACACTTCCCTGATGAACTCCACTTGTGACGTCTGTCCAATCAGAGAATTCTCCGTTCACCATAACTCGTTGCGACCTATCTCTTAACCACGATTCTATCCAATTCAGCAAGTTGCCCCCTATTCCAATCTCGTGTAAACGCTTCAAGAGTTTGCCATGTTGGACCCGATCGAATGCGTTCTGGAAATCAAGGTAAACAACGTCGACATTTTTGCTCTTACCCAAAGCCTTAGTCACGTAATCATAGAAGCAAAGGAGGTTAGTTACACATGACTTCCCCTTCCTGAACCCATGCTGATTGATTATCCGACAATACATTATTCTCGTCTATCCACTTCACAAACTGCCTTTTGATGATAATTTCCAATTATTATCATATATAATGCCAAGCAATGCCAATATATAATTCTAAGGACTCAAATTATTTCAATAATTCGAGGTTTCAGGTTCTTGTACTAATTCGAAAATTCAGAGTATTACAATGATTCGAGGATTCAGAGTATAACAATGATTCGATGATTCGGGTATCGCAATTTGATTCGATGATATGGGGTACATCAATGATTCGAGGGTTCAGAGTGTTGCATATAAGCCTTCTCATGGTGTAACCTGGGTTACACAAATTGTACCATGCCCAGCACTCTCAACGGAGTCTCTGTGTGTGAACATTGCATAGTCCGTAAAAGGAAAGGAAAGGAAAACTGCCCATCACTGTGGACGGAGGCTTTGTTTCTTCGTTTCGTGTCATAGGGGAGGCGCTGTGTATATATATTTTGTATACATTGTGTATTAAGACCATTCTCAAATCTCTCCCACTTCAACATGCCAACTTCGTCTTCTTCTTACTTGCCCAAAAGTCTGTTCCACACTTCTTTCGAAATGCCAGGCTGCGGTCTCCGGCCCTTATGTGCCAGTGGCACACGTGCAATTTTTCTCCCAGTCATTGGGTTCAGCTATACAATTTAGTCAAATGGCTTGCACGTTGCATCGAGTTGATGCCTGTTTTCATGGGGACAACTATGCGAGTGATTCGAAACTTGCGAGCACGGGGCAAGGGGAGCCATCACTATAAAACTTTGCTAACTTTTCTGACGAAACTCTGCCTCTTTTGAGGTAACGAAAGTGAGGGGCTTTGCATCAGTCCGGGGTTGTGAGAAGTTCTATATATCTGTCTATCTACCGCAAGTCATTATACCGCTTGATCATTGATTGGCGCAGCATAACCTTGATGGTCCAAACTACAATCCGATCTAATAACTACTAAAATTACACCTTCGGTTAAATGCTTGCAGGCTATTTAAAAAAACGAAAAATTACGATAACTCGATATTACAGGATGATTCTAAATTCATGGGAACCTTTAACAGGTGTTATAAGACACCTAAACAAGCATTTATGACTATACAATGTGCTGAGAATCGCAATAGCAAAAGTGGTAGAGGATGGTTTTTAGAGAAGCAAATCCGTCGGAAAAATATGATATTCGTTTTAGTGAAGTGCGGTTGAGCATTCTCTAAAAACCATCCTCTACCGCTTTTGCTATTGCGATTCTCAGCACATTGTATGGTCATAAATGCTTGTTTAGGTGTCTTATAACACCTGTTAAAGGTTCCCATGAATTTAGAATCATCCTGTAATATCGAGTTATCGTAATTTTTCGTTTTTTTAAATAGCCTGCAAGCATTTAACCGAGGAATTTAAGATCAAATTCTATAAATTATAATAAAATAATGCTCGTATATTAGGGCCAGAAATATTTTACAGAATACAAATGGGAGCAGAAAAGAAAGTAAAGAAATGAATAAAATTCGAGAGTAAAAATTCATGTGTGAAATTTGACGGCAAAAGAAATTATAAGCTGCTTAACAAGAAAAATTGTTCTCTATTATTATGTATTATTTTTTGTTTCGTAGGAAATCCTTTGACGTTATTTTCACATGCGAGGTATGAATAGATGGCTCTTTAGGGTGTCTCTTTGTTTGTTTTTCGAACCTTATTTACTCTTATGCAAATACTTAATAGAAATTTTCTTTTTAACCTTTAGTTATTTAGCTTTGTTCTTGATTCATAATATTTTAAAAAATCTCTGTGTATTGTGAATCTAGTTAATTTTAAGAAGTCACGCTGAGGAACAAACAAGCCGTTCATCATTTTGAGCACGGGAGAATTTTTTATTTATGCTGTTTAAAAAAATATACATGCAGTTTTTTATACATACTGTGTATTCTTTGAGTCATTACAGGCTTTACAAGATACCTTTTCTTTCCTTTCCTTATCCCTCATTACAGTTATGTCCATCACCATTAAGGAAATTTGCTTCAGCTTGAGTTGCGGTTTGAGTTGACAGGGCAATAACTATCTAATTAGGTTTTTAGAACAGATATATTTTTTATTTCATTAACTATATATATATACATCCCCTTGCAACATGAAAGACGTATCTGAGGTTCTCAAGTTATTTGGATACTTTTTCACAATTGGAAGTATCTTTCTATGATCAACGGTTCGTAAGTTATTCCAGTATTAAAGGACTTTCCTATGCACCCTGGGGGTGAACTATCTCTGCAGTCCTTAGTAACTACTAGTCCTAATGAACTACCGGTCGGAGGACTGAAGCTAAGGACCGCTTCAACTACTAGTAGTTGAGAGGTACTATGTACTACCAGTCCTTAAGGTCACGTGACGTGAAACAGTAGTTAGAGGGGGAGAAAATTTTTGGTTTCGAGAGTAACAGATCTCTAACCAATCGGGATGCTGTTTGAAGCCTACAACTACTACTAATTATTTAACAATCGTTTTTCCGCAGTGGGTTGTGGCAGCGATTTCATGTTTACAAACAAACATGTTGTAAACAAACTTTTTCCGAGGGACTCGCCATACATTTTTTGTCACCCGTGTTTTGCAATTTTTTTTGCTCTAATATCGCTGGTTAGTTTAATTATTTTGTAAACGTATGAGGACGTTGCATTTTTCATCTTGCGACTTCTTTTTAGAATAAGATTCAGTATATAATAATAGTCAAAGTATTTTTCTTGTCCAAGCTCATGGACCCCACTTTTAGATGATTGAAGAAGCGAGTATATGGGACCCCAGCTGCATATATGTGGGTCGCATACTGATGAAATCAAAATTTGAAAAAAAAAAAATTCTTACAACAAAACGTAAGATTTTAAATTAAGGTTACCGGCACTAGTTGAGCCTATGGCCGTAATGTGCCTTTTCGGGGCAGACTTTCCCTTTTTTTTGGGGGGGGGGGGCCTTCTTCTTGAAAGGGTTATTATGCAAAATAATTATAGAATTTTTGGGCCCCCTATTCACCTCGGGAGCCCTACTTGAGGACCCAGCTGAATACTATTTTTAATATTGAGTGTCACTTTTTTTTAAAGACCAATTTGTTAAATGATTTTTTATTATCCATTTTTATTCCTTTTAAATTCATTGAAACAACGAATTGCAAATTCTTTCTGGAGCAACTAAAATAATAAATTATTGATAATTTTACAAGATAATTATTTTCAATTTTATAATTAAAAGAATTAACTGCCTTGCTGCGTATTGTCGTTCTGTATTTTAAACTATGGGTTTCTCCTCAGTATTAAAAAATACTATCAGAACATGATTCTCTATGAATGAGCACTTACCTGTTAATGCAAGTGAATAATTCAATATTTAAAAGATATATACTTCTATATTAAAGATCTTTCATCAATTTATCTGTTCTCATATTTAGCTTCCAACAAATAACTTCACCTGATAACTTTCATTTGATCGTATATTTCATTTCAGTTCATTAGAAGATGAATGATTGATTGAAGTTGATTAATAGAAACATGAATTGAATAACAACTTACACACATGATTTGTCATACAAACACATTTTATTTCAAACATATATTCATAGAAGGTTATCATAATCACAATTTATTTGTTGTACTTTTCTTAGAAATCGCACCTTTCAAGAATATAATTTTTTGAGATTCATTAATTTTCATCTGCATCTTCAAATGTTGATTTACCTGAAATTAGAAAGAGGAAGAAAAAAACACTTTTATTATGCTTATCAATCTTTAAATGTACTGTATATTTTATTTCAAATTATAACAATCTTTAGTTGCATAAGTAGAGATAATTCGTGCACAATAGCACTTTGTCGACTCGCCACCATTTTATCACAGTAGGATCCAAAATACATCAACTGTGTTTTACAAGAGAGGCCTGGCATTGCACACAGATGCACTTGTTCATGTCTAGATGTATTTACCTAGGGCTTCACAAATCTTAGGAGCCAACATTGCAAAAAAGAAAATCATACTGACACCTAAAATTTTCTATGCAGATCGCAAAATATTTGGAGTTTATGTCTGCATCTTCCAATATGTGAAGATTATCACTAAGTGCTGAAAAAGTTGAATATAATTTTTTTTTACTTTGGATTATTTCTCCTAAAAATATGCTTGGCTGCGAAGAAATTTGGCCGGCGCCAAAAATGTTTTTCAATTTTTCGAGCCATGTTTCTACCCTAAAATTTTGGTCAGACAGATGAAGTGAAAAAACCCATTGGCACGCAGCTTACTTAATATTTTCACTCCTTTCAGCTTCGCTCTAGAACACATCCTTAGCAACCTCTTGTAGATCGGAGAACCCCTATTTAAATTAACATACAAATTTTGCAGTGTTGTATGGTCTCGCTAGTTAAAAAGTATAATATTATTTGTCGTCAACTATATTAATTGTTTTAATATTTCCATTCACAAAATTTGCTAATCAGTAAATATGATAACATTTTCAAAGAATTGATATTGCTTTTCAGTTAGCAAAGCTTCTAAAGGTTTTTTTTAATGTCCTCTCCTCTCATTTATACGTATAGCCAAGACAAGTTTTTCAACAGTACATGTTTTTACTTGCACTGGTCAAATTTTGAGTGGTACAGGTAGCCATTAAGAAATCTATCTTAATTTGCTCAATTCAATGATGTCAAAAAGAGTTGTTCTTTCAATAGTATCTGAAAAAATTATGATTATAAAGAAAATTACTCATAGCAAGATATTTCTCGAGAAAAACCAATATGGTATTTACTAAAAACAATGCCACCTTCCCCCCCCCCATGCTTATTTTGTTTTTGCACATATAAAATGTGTTGCTGAAATTACAATAATTTCAGAGGGAAGTATGTTTTATATTGAGAAATATTCAAGTGATTTTACAGTTTACAATTTTTATGAATTTTCTCAACTTAAAATTGAATGTGTATAAAATAGGTTATTTTATTCATCATGCAACATAAATGAGACACTGAAATACATTTCTTAATAAACGTGTGAATTTATGTAATACAGCCTCTCCGAAACGCTATTATGTCTGCGATCTGATATAACGCCAAAATTATTTGGGTGGGATGGTGGTATTAAATCGGGGGTTCGGCTGTATTTGTTCCACTAGGGTTGTTGATACAAATGAAATCAGTGAAAATGATGCGACACAATGTTAAAATTTATGTCATTAAATCATGCATGGAAATATTTTATTTTACATGAAAATAATAATGGAAACTGTTGCTCAAAGTCAAATACAAAGAATTAAAATTACCTTTGTTTGCTCTGGTATAATTGTTTGGTAACTTTGAAAACCTTCACATAACTTCGTAGCTACCTACAGCCAAGTTCCTGGGAAACAAAATTTTTCAAGAGTTAGAAAAGTCTCACAAATGTATATACAATATATATATCAGCTGTTTACTAACAACATCGTTAAAAAATAAATGCTTGTTTAAAGTTTAAATGTTAAAAGTTTCAGTTCCATAACATCTCAAAATGTTATATTTTAAAGTTCTTAAGTATTCGACATGGAAATTTTTTTTCTGTCGTTACCCATACACACAAAATCAAAAACAATTTTTGGCAAAAAATTCAATTTGAACACACACAGCAAGGCCATAACCCAAATACTGAAGTAGTAATATGTTTCAA
The DNA here is from genome assembly GCF_987345545.1 of Pholcus phalangioides. NCBI lineage: Eukaryota > Metazoa > Arthropoda > Arachnida > Araneae > Pholcidae > Pholcus > Pholcus phalangioides. Next base: position 40,027,998 of record NW_028301608.1, on the reverse strand, counting down.
ACATGAATCTGCTTCCTTTCATTATAATATATATACCTCAGCACTAAAAACTGTGCCTGAAATTAAAACTTTGTTTTTTAGTCCCATTGTACGAATTTCATTTTTTTATCAACAAAAATATATAATGATTCCTTATTAAATATTCATCTCAGAGCGAGTTACAGAGTGCAATTTTTAAAGTAGTAGCATATGATTTTTTTCTGAAAATTTAACTTTCACTAAGTATTACAATATTGTTCATTTGAACAGTTCAAAATATTAAATCTATATTTTAATCCTTTACACTAAATTTAGTGCATGAGTTTTACAAAATTTAATATTTAACATTACTGCCAATTTTTACCATGCGGTATTTCAATTTCACCATTACTCATCACAAAAAAAGTAATTAAAATTTTTGTCATTTAGGTGCTATAATTTATTATCAATGAATTGTATTTGTAATTATTTATTTACACATGTGCTCAATACATTTAGACATAATTTTTCATTAAAAAAATTAATGTAGCAGAAAACATAGAATGTAAAATTTCAATTTGATATTATCGTAATTGAAGATTCATCTTTCATTCGCCATGTAAATATTTTCAATACAACCCAAAATATACATGGGCTATTTGATATTTTTCAGCATTACCAAGTGACATCCATTGCCCTATTGATTGCGTGACATTATGTCCATTTATATTTTTAAATAACGCATTTACCGAGCAAAAAAATATTAATAATATCTCTAACACTTTTCTTATATAGTTCGATAGCAATAAAATAATTCTTACCTCAGTAATGAACATGCTAGCACTTCGTCGTGGCTTCGATCGCCGATGTCAATATACACGTATACGACAGCAGGTTTTTGAGGATATAACGATGAATCACTTCAACTTTGATGACACCGAAGATATAATCCAAGTTTTATCTGTCATTATTATCGTAAAAAAATTTTTAATTCGAAAAAAAACAGCATATTTCATCGCTAAATATCACAGCGAGAACTCGCGGCCAGAGACGAAATTTCCTCTTTTCCAAGATGGCCGCCGTGAACTACTTTTCTTGCTGCTTTAGGACTGGTGCTAGGCAGTCCTTAGCAGCGGTCCTAAGTAACTACTAAAAAAAGTCCTTAGCTTAGAGATAGTACCGAAAAGTCGAACTACTGGCCATCTAAGGACAAATCGGGGCTTAACTACTTTTTTTCGGCTAAGGACCGCAGAGATAGTTCACCCCCTGAATACGAAACTCCAATCGACAGCACTTAGGGATTTTCTCACTAACATTAGAGCCATTATTGTGTTTATTCCGCAAATATTCACAATCGATTACGCATCATTGGACAGTACATACATGTTTACGCGTGTTTCTGCACTTGCTAGAAATACATTTGACAAAATAGTATTTTCCACCTTAATTTCAAAGAAAGAGTGTAGAGTAGCAGTCGAGTGAAAGGAGGTAGGTAGCACAGTCGAGGTTGGTTAATTCAAAGTCAAGTCACTGGAAAAAATTTCAAACTATGCCATTAATCTATCCTGGATCCCTCTTAGCTGCTACATCATTCCACTTTTCTGGAATCAGCATCATTGCAAAGTTTTCTGACCATGATCGAAGCTTGATTTACGAAAATAGTTCAAGATTATCTGTAACGAAACTAACGTTTAACGCCGGCCATGAAAGCCTCAGACAATATTTGTAACGAAACTGTTTTCCAAATTTTGCTTATCATTTTATGTTATCGAGGAAATATACTTCCATTAACGTATCAAAATCTGAATTTTTTGATAGTTTCCTTACTGTTTAGGCCAACAAAAAGATTCGTATTTTGAATTATTTTGAATGGTACAAAATTGATCTATAGGTCGAAAAATTATAATCGGTTTTAAGTGGTATATATTCTCGATGCACTCCAGCTGAAAAGTGTTGAAATGGGCATTGAAGTATCAAATAAAGAGTAGAGGAAAAACAGAGTTTTCAATCTTTTATTGAAAATTAATTTACTTAAATTTTGATCGAGAAAACAAATTTTTGACTTGTGGAATTTTTCCAAACTAAATTTCTCATACAAAAATCATGATTCTTTTCCTCGAACATCGAATTATCCAAAACATTTGAAAAAAAAGTCAAATTAAACAAGAAATAAAATAACATTAAATTAGATAACTCAAGGGAATATTTCGTAAAATTTCGAATTATCTAAAATTCGAATCAAACAGGTTTGAATTGATAAAAGAATAAAAAAATAAGGAAATTTTTGATCAAGTAGATAAGAAGCATCAAGATCAGGTGGAACGAAAAAGTAAATTTAACGATAGTTTGGAAAATACATACGAGTATATCAGCGAGGCAATTGTAAAAAAAAAATAATAATAATAGTACGAGAATCGGCATCAGCAATGAATGCAAACTGCATTTCAAGAAAGAAATAGAAGAAACTCAAGTTCTATTCCTTACGATTACTTTCGCTCAAAAGTCTTTCCTCTTAACTATTTTCAAAGAACAGGAATGTTTTCTATTTCGACTCTTCGACAGAAATAACGAATTCAGGACAAAATAAAACGAAATTTTCTGTCATATGAACAAAGAAATTGAACAAAGTAGAAGGAAATTGGATTAAATTGAAGAGAAGATATTATTATTGTTATGATTTGTGATTTTAAATTTGCGAAAAACTGTTTTTTTGCTTATTTTCTTCTTTTACATAATTTTTCAGAATAAATTGTTTCTTCTTCCCTACACAAGAAAAATCATTTGAAATTTTTCATTTTCTTCTTCATACTTAGACTCAAATAATTCTAAGAAAAAATTAATTTCGTGAATTTAAATGTCAGTTATTAGTTTTCGAGTATATTTTTATATGGATTCGCTTTGTGCACTGGGTCATGTTATTCAGAAAATAATAGATTAAGAGAATTTCCGATTTTTTGTCCACAGAAATTTATTTTTTGAGGAATATAAATCAATTGAATAAAAATAAAGTAAACAGAAAATTTAATCAAGCGCTTGAATGCGTATTTTATAATTAGTTGCCTTTTTTTGGTATGTTCTTTTATTTATCATTTGTTTGTTCTTTTCGAACTGAATATGATTTAATCATTTTTATTGCGTTGATTCTAGCATTGAAATGATATTTTGCGCTTGCATTGCGCGTACATAGAACCTCGGCTTGCAAAGTTTTCGGCTAACGAACATTTTCTTTGACATGGATGCACACGCTAATATAACAGAAACGTTGTGAGCTGAAGTTTAGCCCCAATCATTACATCAGAATCACTGTCACTCGAGTGGCATTAACTCACGTCCGTCCTTCTTGGGATTTTTCTCCAGGTGTACCTCCATTTCTCTTTCTGAAAGTTTTTGAATAATTTCCTGTAAAATGAAAGATTCAGCTAATAGAAAATTCCAGTGGCGTTGGAGCCGGGGTGCTGTGGGTGCTTGAGCATCCATTGACATGGATATGAGCACCCACTGAATTGAACGAGAAATCGAAATTTCCTACGGGAAGTAGGAAATTTTGATTTCTCGTTCAATGTTTGGGTACTCGGTATTTGTGTGTTGTGTGTGTCTAGTTCAATTTTCGAAATCAGAGAGACGCAACGCAAGCTTCTTAGTTGAATACATCGTCGGTGTGTTCTCCTAAGTTTGACGTTCGTCGTCTAGTGCACATTGCTTGTGATTCGCGTTGAAATATTTTGTGACAGCAGTACACATGGATGGAAAATCTCAGAAAGCCACTCAAGGGAAACGCATAGCGCGGACATGTAGACGTGCCTTCAAAATTGAGATCAGCTAGCACCTGAATGTTGGAAAGTAACAGGAAACTTACTCCATCCGACCACCACTATGTCGGCTCAGAGGTTCGAATCTGGATTCCCACGATGCGAGTCCATGACGATACCCACATGACTTTGTAGCCAGGAAGCACCCAGACCCCATTGCCTTACGGCGATATCGTCTCCTTTGCGGACATGGGTACTTCTGGAACAAATTTTATTCAATAAATATTCAAATATATTTTTATGAAAATCGTCAAAATTACGTATGACGGCGATCGATCAAAATATTAACACGTACATAACGTTTCATTAAAATCACGTAAATTGGTTTGCTCAACTTCCATGGCAGCATATCGTCTTGTCATGCTGATTAAGTTGCTCATTAAAAATGCCGCTAGTTTTTAAAATCTGATCTTTAAATCATCTACTTGAATTGTCAGTGATTATTTGATAGTCAAAATCTGTCAGGAATCATCATCAAGATGCAATTTCCCATAAATCACATTCCCAGACTGGGTCACATCCGGCATTGGTTTTAATTATCAAGATGATCTACATTTCTTTGGCTCCTAGCTTTTCCTATCCACTCAAATTCGTATTCGTATTTTTCTGGAGCTTGATCATGTCCTGTGCGGAGACGCAAGAATCATCTCTCCGATGGCTCGGTATCCGTGGTGGCGAGTAGTCTGGGTTTGCATATGAGCTGGAAGAGTGGCCATTTGTGCATCGGTTTTTCCTGTGAAGCACGTGGGGATTTTTTTCTAGATACCTAATCAGATATTCTAACCTTTTCCCTTTATTTGGCTTCTTAATGTACGTTGTTTCTACGGGGATGATCTGGAAGCCTCTATCTGGGACAAAATGTAGATGTTGTGTCCTTGGGCACTCTTTCGCAGAACGGAGAACTGAACCTTTAGCTCCACAGGGGGACCCCTATCAGTGTTAGATTTATGAAAAGGCCCGTGCTCTGTTAAAATTATGATCTGTGCCAAACCTCGTTACTCCAAACGAACTCTTCTTTGGATCTTGTACGCATCCTTTGCGGTTTTCAAATCCCATCGTGGCTGTCAAATCTTTATCAAATTAGCCTTAATGATTAGCTTCTCAAACCTACGGCAGTAGTAGTTCTAGTCTCTCCGAAAGTGACGCTGCTGTTTTTGCTAATGCGTCGGCATGTTCCTTCCCGCAAATACCGCATGTGCCATCACGCATTTAAGGTATATTTGTACTTGAGTTGGCACACAAGATGTACACATTGATGCGATGTACATATTGATGTGAGGCGAGTAGGTTACCCACATGACTGTACAGCGGCTTCTTGAAACACCGGATATTATCTGATTATGATTGATTGCACTAAACATCTGCAAATGTTGAAGGACTGTCACAAATATGAATACAGTTGATCAAAACATCACGTTACAAGTATGGTTTTTCTTCCGCTTCTACAAATTAAATATTTATCTTTTATTCACGATCGATTCGTAGATGAAAGAAGATAAAGTACAGCAGTATATTTCCTTTCTTTTTTTCCCCTCAATCCACCGCTTTTACTTTATCATTCTTTCTACGCGATCAAGGAACAGCTAGAAGAGTATTATTCTTTTCAATCGGACTAAATGAATGTAGATGGAGAAAATCGACCATTAAGGAAATCCCCGCACATTTTCCCAACAAAAAAGGGATTTTTATATATATACATTCTTTTTTCTTTATTATTTTTCCTCTCATTCTCTTTTGTCTCTTTCCCTAAAACTGATTTCAGTTCGAGATTTGTAAAGGAAAACGACAGAAATAAGAACAAAAAATAAAATAAAACAAAAACATATATAATAATAAGAAAAGAGACTGAATTTTCCTCGAGAAAACTTCAAAAGGAAAGAGATTCTCATATTCTATTGATAGGATAAGTTTCTTTCTTCCTCTTCTCTCTTTTCAAATGATGTTTCTGGTTATGTAACCAATGTGGCTCTTATTTGATTACAAAAGACGGATTTTCACTCATAAAAGAGGAATAAAAGGACAGGAAAAATTGACTTTGGAGCTTTGGATGAACTTTACTCGATATAATTTGTTCTATTCTTCTTCGTTTGAGGGTTGCGTCTCTCGTTTAAGTATTCAATCTTGAATGAAGCGGGATGTCCGCGAAACCTTTGATAGGATTCACTTCGGTAATCTTCAATAAAGTACCAAAATATTCGCGAAAAGAATCCCCCATTTTTTTTTCTATGAAAAGGATACCGTAATATGCGGTGAAGGCTTTTAAAAGGTTTATATGCTCTTTGAAATACAATGTCACCAATAACTAACGGAATGGGATGGTTTTATTTATTTATTTTTTTATTGGGGAAGAATAATCAAGTTAAATCAATCATAAAAACGATAAAAATTGAATCCTCTCCATACGGACGGAGTGGCATATTTTCTAAAATATAGTAGAATATCTCATTTTATTTAATGATGTGACAAAATGATCCTTTTTTGGAACGATGAATTTTCAAAATTAAGTTACGGAGGAATTTTCATTTTAACAACGTTCATAGCACGCAAGGATATATATTTTTTTAATATTTGTTCACCGACATTGAATTACCTAAAAAAACAAAAATTGGTATTGATTTTTGGAAATGTTCTTGAGCCATGAAATTGCCTTTTAGTTATACGTTATTTCCATCATATATCATGCCACATGAGCGACACAGTTCAAGTTTTCGTTTTGATGGACGTCATCTAGTATTGGAATAATTGAGTTCAGTTACATAGGAGCATGACCATCAGTGTTGATAAGTGCATGGTCGCTCATTTTTGTTCGAATAACCTCCGTTTCACTTACGAGTTGAATGGCGTTACTATCCCCGGATGATACTAGTCACAAATTTGGAAAATCTTATTGTCGAGCGGCTTAGGTTTTGTGAAAATTATTCTGCGGTGGTCTAAAAATTGAATAGGATATGCTCGGAAAGGGGGGGGGGGAATTCATTATTAAGAGGATCTCTTCACGTTTTCCTAAAGTCATTCTTCCGCATTTCCGAGGCAGTTCATTCTTGACTAGAATTTGCTGTAATGTTTTGGATACCATACCTACAGAGGAACATAGACGTGGTTGAGGGGGTTCAGAGAAGAGATACGCGTGGACTTATTGGTACATAAGGCTTGAGCTATGAAGAAAGACTTGATTTCTTGAATATGTTTATATTGGAGGAACGCAGGTGTTGGGGGGGGGGGGAATATGATCGAAGTATTTAAAATTTTCAACGGGATGTGGGTAGGATCGGGGCCTTCGTGATTGTTCCCTTCTTTTTCCGTAAGAAGGGAAAAATCACGAAGACCCCGGTAGGATGGATCATGAGTTATTCATACACCGTCAATTAACTGTTTCGACAAGGGGACACCTGTATCGTTTAAAAAGGGACAATTCCAGGTTGTGGTGTCGCTGGGAGTTTTACTCTAATAGGGTTGTCAATAAATGAAATAGCTTACTTCGGGGGTGAGGGTTGTGAATTCTAACACAATGGACAAGTTTAAAAAGAAGTACGGTAAACATAGAGGGATGAATCGAGAAACTATCCATACTTAGATAAGACAACCATAATTTTTTTATGGACAGTGTATTACGCACTATTAATTATCAGTTTTGGCTTTCGTGATACGTATATGCTTTAGTATTAGGTTTCTGTATTTTTGGTCATATTTGAAATCCGTATTTTGTACGGGCATCTTTTTTCAGCCACCTTGTTGGGCAATTTGCCTGTTGTGGACTTGTGTGTGGTATTTGTATGTCTATCCATTTTGTCATTTTTAATAAATTATGTTGTCAAACTCGGTTTTAACGACACAGAAGATATTGCGAAATTTTGTCGTTATAATTGAGGAGTTGTTACAACCTTGGTCGACATTTTTTTTACGAAAAATATGATCAGATCAATAAAAAACTGTGCATGAAGTTGTTATTTCATCGCGATAAGGATGATCTATTAGAGCAAAAAGAAATACAAGTAATCGGAATCATAAATACTGGACATTGTCAATTCTTGCCAAAAATATTGCCAAATGGTCGGCGAAATCGCCAAGTATTGCTTAAAAATAGCACGACGAGAAAGAAAGTAATCTAACAAGGCTGCTAAAATGTATTTCACGGGAAGTGGGGACAATTAAACATGGCAAACATGTGGGATGAATATTTATAGTCATATTCATTTTAATACAAGTTATAAATTATTTAAATTTCCTTCATCCCTGGTTATAATTACTATTATGGAAGTGAACTTCGCTGAAAAAATTGATGAAAACGGAAATATTTTTACAAGTAAAATTTTTACTTACCCCGAGGGCCACATTTGGCTTTTATAAGGCGTACTTTCACAAAAGTAACCCTTTAACCCCTTTACGATCAGGGACGTAATATTGCGTGCAAACGCGAGTGGAATGAACTCAATCCAGCTGATTTTTTTTCGTCTTTTCTGATCAAGAAGGTTTATTGTAACCCTACGAAACAGAGTTGTGTGAGTGAGCGTTTTTCCCCACTCTCTTCTCCCACCACCATCGCGATATCTCAACCAGAAAACGACCAACTGAGATAATAATGGTAGCGGATCTCCTCAGCTTCCCCCACACCAACAGACACGTGTAATGTATATTTCTCAGACTAATCCTTCTATTATATACTGTACATAGAAGTGAGAAAGAGAACAAGTAAAAAAACCTACAAAACAAGTTTGTTCGTTGGGGGAGGAAAGGAAGGCACTTGTACTAAAGGATGGCGTCACTTTCCGCTACCATACGAAGGTTTTTAATAACTGGCTGTTTGGATAGAGAAAATTCAACTGCCATTGCGGCGAATGTAGTCTAGGGCGTGAGTTCGAGAGGAAGTTGGATTTTCTCTTTTTCTAAAAATCTTCGCAGCAGCCAGTTGTAAACCTTCGGACTGTACTAATACTCTCTCATGCACAGTATATCTCTCTACTGTTCCTCCCCATCCTTATTTCTTTCTCTATTTTTTAGCGTGGAACAAGATTTACACATTTATCGCTTATACGTCTAATACAGATCATTCAAATTTATCACCGATCCCTAGTACTCGAAGGGGTTAAGCGTTAAGAGGCGTGTAGAAACGCATTATCATGAGTTTAATAACATAAGAACATCATAGAGAGGAATCACTGTTTTAGAATTTTAGGAAAGTTACCCGGTAAGCGGAGTGACGCGTTAACCGGATGACCCGCTAAAACGAGTGACTGTATACGTATTATCGAAAAAATGGGGAAAAAAGAACCCAATGTTTTTTTTTTTGTGTTTGTTGTTTGTCTTCAAACTGCTATAGTCATACATGCATGTGTGTGTGTAGTGTTTGTGTGAAAATAAAGGACTTAGTTTGTGATAAGAGAAGATAGCATGACGGACACAAGACTTGAGATAATTAATGAAATATTTTAAAGACCTTCTGCCATAGAAGAAATCACAACGCCTTCTATTCATTCCTACGATTTCACATTTTTAAATCGATTTAAACAACACAATGGGAATGACAAAAATTCGGCAAGTTATCTGGCAACGTAATTCGATCTGCTCAATTCCCACTGTAATCACTCGCATCGACGCTTCCCCTTGATGTTCAAAATGTTCTCGTGGCATTTTCATATTTAATTAACGCGGCTATCAAAACCAATGTCTGGATCTGACTGACTAGTCAAAGGAGATGATATGCATTACGGAACCGATCATTTTACTATACGTACCATTAGTGTGTGAATGATAATAACGCCGTGACCCCTCCCGAGATAAGCACGCGTTCAAACTATTCCCGATTATCTATTCATCCGATGCATATCAAGTGTATTAATGCCCGAGCAAATGAAATTTCAACGGCACGAGCCTTTCATTACTCTTAGAGCGTTTCATAACTATCACCCCCTTAACGTTAACGACTGACTGCTACCTTAATGCACGATCGGATGCTGCTCAAAGGATGCTTTATAATGTTCTCAAAATTATTTCTACTCGTTTTCTGACGCAAACATTTGTTTTGGGACGCATAATCTAAAAGTTTCAGTTATTTTTCATCGAGTGGTCCCATTGAATTAAGCTCGCGGATACACAAAGCCTCCTCTTGCAGGAAGCTGTAAACGTTCGTGCTAAAAGGACTCGTGTGACAGAGAGATTTTATTAACAGAATCTCTTCGCATTAACATCGCTATTATAACTTGACAGCGCCATATGTTCTTTGTAATATAACGAGGCTGGGAAAAGAGCTTGTGTAGGACAAAAGTATAATTTCTATGGCTTCTGAACACAAAGATCTCTCTCGAAAGAGCAGTTTGGGAGTAAAGTTGTTTAATTATCTCGCGTTAACAAACGATACTCGGAACAACGTCGTAACATTAACATAAGCGAGTGTGTATTTGTAGCTCTCTATTCAAATCACTCAGGATGGAATTTGAATTTTTACCCAGAAAATACATCACGCCTTTGAAATCGCAAAATATTAAACACGCTTTAATCTTCATACTCGATGTTACTGTCGTTAGAAGGTGATAATTTTCATAAATATTATCGTTCTGAATGATTCAAAATTTATGAACTGTTGTTCACACTGATTTTGAAAAAGGATAAAATAGGAACCACCGAGCAAGGAACGCAAATGATCTGCATCACAAACAATTATATTCCGTAAAAGCGGTTTTGCTCATCGAACCTCCTCTAGTTCACGGATAACGTGCGTAATCTTTATCTTGAAAAAAGGGAAGAGCATTCAAGGAATACAAAAATGAAAGAGAGGACCTGTTATTATTTACTGAAGGAAAGAGGCGTTGAAAAAAGCGATAAGGGGATAGTAAAAAAACAGTTGAATCTAAGTTTGCATATGACATTATCTATGACCTAAAATCATTTTCCAGGTACGTCAATAAAGGGTGTAAGGGTACAATTGGCCCCGATATCGATAGGAGGGTCTAGGGTAGAGAGCAATGTTGTTATGCGTAGTCCTTTGAATGAGTTTTGTCAGTTTTTAATAGTGAAGGTGATATACAAAGGGTGACAAAGTCCTCAACGAAATTCCAGCGGCAGATATATAACTCCTAAAACTTCTAAAAAATGTATGCGCAAGCAATACAGCAGAACCAGGTGCTATCTATCCTAGGGCAATGTGCTAATGAATTGTTGGGGCCAGTTGTACATATTTACAGGAGTAGTGTTGCTAACAGTATCGTCCCAAGGGATTAGCTAAAGCTTGCTAATGAGGTTCCGATGTATGCATAATAACCGGTGATAGAAGATAATCACCGATTTATCACATTTGCCCATAAATACAGTATAAAATTCAAGAAATCGGTAATTCCTTAATACTAACAGCTAAGGCCAGGAATTATTTGTTGACACGAGGAATAAAATAATTTATTTTGCTGTATAGTTTGAAATTTTTTTTAAAATATATTTTTTAGTGTAAGTCAAAGACTGTTGTAATAACTCAGAGGTAATGTCGGTCAGTGGTGGTCCTGGCTGATTCTTTTTGAGAATGAAGTGTATAACCATGTATTTTCTTGCGTATGATCCGCATGGGGAAATTTTATAGGATTTTATAGGATAGGGTAGGAAAATCTTAAGAAATGTAGTGATTAATGATCACGCTTTTTGCAGAGAAAGTTTCTATTTTTTCACTTACATCTTTTCGCTATCCTGTAAGGAAATTTTTTTTCTAAGGTATTGTTTAACTACACACAGTCGACTCATTTTTTCATAATCAAAGATAATGCTATTATTCGGGTATTGTTATCACTTTCGCCAAGAACTGACCGAGCCAATACCTAAGCATGGGAAAAATTATTTTATAGTTATCAGAGGACTTAAGTTTATGTTATATTTTTCATAGAAAAATATTTTTAGGCATTTTGAATTTGACTTCTTTTTGTAGTAAGCAGTATAGATCTCCTTTATCTACAAAAAAAAAAACCCCCTTAAATTCAAACTACTTTTACCTACTTTGTAGGTAGTAAGTGGTAGTCGCTGTGGTGGTCGAGTGGTTATAGTGCCGGACTCGTGATGCGAGGATCCGGGTTCGAACCCCCACAGTGGTGGTCGGCTGAAGTTGGTTTTCTGTGGTTCCCAACTTCAAGGCGCAAATGCGAGCCGATCTCCCCGTTAAAAAGTCTCGCCACAGACAGCAACAGTCCTACAACGGTAAATCATTCAACCATAACACTTCACTCATAGTTTGTATAACTGGGGGCAGATGACAGCACTACACATAACAAGCATTACACAGAAACAAACTTTACGTCAGGTTGCACTACACGTACACGCACATTCCCGCATGTACCGATTCGTTGGGGGGTTCAGCGAGGAGGGGGGGTGCATGTGTGGTGTAGCAGTAGTAGGTAGGGGCTCGGGGGGGACCCATGATGTTCTTAAGTCAGCCACCTCGTTGGGCAATTTGCCTGTTGTGGCGTTGTATTTGTATTTGTAAAGTAGTATAGGTCTCCTTATCTACCTCGTCGGAGTCAGAAGATAACGAACCATCTGCCGCCGGACCAGCGAACCCGAAAGTTGACAATCCACGTGAAGAAAAAAATGGGAAAAGAGGCACGGCGCCCACCAGTTAGCCCAATAAAAGAGTTGACAAGGCCACACGACATTATACAGCAAAAGAGGCCGAGAGCCCATGATCAGCTTATACCACACGGTGAAAAGGGAAAAGAGGCTAAAAGCCCACTAGCTGCACAAGAAAAGAGGCCAAGAACTCACAGTTAGCCCAACATTAATACTTTCTTATTATTTTTTTTATTATTATTTGTGTTTTTATTATTATTTTCTCTCATATTTTTCTATTATGATTTTGCCTCTTGTTTTTTCTTCTTCTTCCCTTCCTGTTTCCTCGCTTACCCGGCAGGGCTGCCAGCTGGAGTTTTTCCGGCACGACCGCACCCTTGGGGATACAGAGCTTATGTCGCTGGTGCAACAGAGTCTGGTCGTGCTTGGTTCGTTTAGTTTAGTATAGGTCTCCTATAAAATGTCTCTCCACAGAGAGCAACAGACCTACAAACGGTAAAACTGTATTCAATCATTATACTTCACTCACTTTACTTCTGAAATATAGATGGCAGACACAAAAATAAAAATCAGACACAACACTAGATACTCACTCAGACTATCAGGTACACAAAATCACACTCCCGGCACAACTCAATAGGTAGTAAATCGCTCATAGATGGCGGTAGACCTGAATTGTGCTATATTTGAAAGAAAGTATAGGTCTCGTTTAACAACCGGTTTATTGAGCTGAATTCAATCACACAATACCACTGAGCGATATTTTTAATGGTTTTAAGGATGTAGAATCTCGTCCAATAGAGCTGACTTTAGACCAAAATGATCTAAGATGAATGAGATATGTGGATTTAGAAAAAAATATTAATCGTTACCCAATAGATCAAGTACATACATTGATTATAATTTATCTGCACTCGTTGATAGAAAATATTAATATCAATTTACGGTTAAGTGGCAGTAGTTACTCCCACGGGCGTACGCAGGATTTACCAGTAGAGGAGGGATAACACTTTATAGACCTGATGACCTTTAGAAAGCATTTCTAATCAACAGAAATTAAGGTTTTTCAGAAAATTATTTACTTTTTTTTCTGTTGGGGGGAGGGCATGGGAGAGCTTGTGTCCCTTGGCCCCATATTCAACCCCTTATTACAATTATAAAAAAATGCCTTGAATCACATTTACTTTAAAAAAAGCATTTGGGGAAATGTATATACAGGGTGTCCTGTAAGTGCTAACGCAGCCTTTGTCTTATCAACCGTCTGTCGTAGAGATATGATTCTAATGAGTTCTATTTTTATTTCATAGGTGGCAGAAGGGGTTTCAGTTTAATCATGTTTCTCAATATAATACATACTATACTGTGTAGTTATTTTTTAGAAGGCATGTTTTGGCTGATAAATTTAATTTTTAGTCTTTTGTTGCTTATGGGCAGAAGTAACTAAGAAAGGCAATATTTTTTCATGGTACTATAATATGTTTATAGAATATGGATATTTAGCCTAAATTCTAAGAATAGCTTATAAACAGTGTAGTCCAAAAAAAAATTATTTTAAAGAGCAATTTCGCTTCTCTTTAAAATTTCCATTGATAAATTGGTGCAAAAGAGTGATTTTTCTTTTATCTGGAAACAGAACAGCAAGTCTGTGCAGGTAGAATTAAAGAGAATGTGCACACTATATCTTGAAAAGGATCCTTGTTACCACCGAAAAAAAACTTTTTATTCAGCTCAGCAGGATTTTCTAAGCAGGCTGGGAATGCATTCCGCGTTTTTTTGCTGCCAGAAAAAGTACCTGTATTGTATAAGGTAGTATGTTATATGTTATTTTGTCATTCCACACAAATATCGAAATTCTGTGTGCAGAGAAACAGGTCAGTTCAAGTGAAATGAAAAACAATGCACGTCCATCTGAAAGAAAACAAAATTAGAGGGAAAATTTCATGTAGGAAATAAAAATTTTCCTTTCCCCGCGAACATCTCGGTACTCGTGATTCCACCCTCCATCCTGGAGCCAGGCCCCCCTAGACTGCGGTTTCTCCTCTAACTATGGTACCGCCTCTGTGTGGTACGTAACTAACTTGTGGTACAAACCAAAATTGTCTCATGCCCTGGCATGAGATTTCTACAGCATAGTTACCACTTTAAAAAAATGTGTACGTGTGTTTTTTTCAAATATGCTCAAAAGCTAATTTATATTTTTGAAGTATTAGACAATTCTTGCGGTACTAATGCTTTGCACGTTAAATAACAGTATTTATGTTTTACGTATTAAATAATGATTATTTCACCAAAGTAGACTAAACTCTGAGCGCAAAAATTCAGCTTGACTGTAGCGAGCCACGAGTTAAATCCAATAAAATTTTGAATAGATATAAAAATGCAGTAAAAACAAAAATTACACTGAAATAATCTCGTTGGTTTACTGAAGGAAAAAATATTAACGTTGCGTTGGACGTTTTTGCATATTTTATAACCCTTGACGTGTTTTCTGTTAGTATAAGCGACGCTTTCATCCAATCAGGAGAGGCTTCTTCTCTTTTTTTCTGCCTTTACTTGTTTCGTGTCCTATCCGAAATCATAAAATCTTGTTAACACTGACTACAGGAAAGCAGATTTTTTATCTCTTCTAAAAACATTTTCTCAAGCAAAAAAACAAACGAGGCATAAAAAAAACATGATGACATTGATGGAGTAAGTTTTGGACAATTTATGTCATGAATGCGAAATTTTTACATTATTTTCTTATTAGTCTTCGACCGAAAGTAGACACACTCTCCAAAAGGTTGTCATCTTAAAAATCAACACATATTTGTACTGCATAATAATGGTGTCATTAATCATTATATCATAACATTATACTCATAGATATTTCATGATATATAGGAAAAAACTATGTGGATACCCTTTCTTCATTTTATTGCAAAACTATGGGTGTGCAGCTATTTCCATACAACATACTTTGTGTCGTGAAATCGGGACACAATTTTCAATTTCAATTTATTTTATTAAATAACAGTTACATTCGCAAAAATAACACTACCCAAGAAGCAAATGGCTGGCAAAAGAAAAAGGGGGGGGGGGAAAGAAATGTGGGTGTGTATATACATGTACATATTGTGGCTGGATTTCAGAGTGCTACTTCAATTAGACATTAAAAGGGATTAATAAGATTTGCAGTTATGGAACTATGTGAAAATAAATTTCAATATCATTTATTGAGTGAAGATATTCTTTAGATTTTTGAAATGAGGCAGATTTGTAATTGTTTGCATTTCATAAGGTATTGAATTGAAGAACCTTGGCGCTATGAAAATGAAGTGTTTTTGCAAAATATCTTTGTGTGCATGTGGAATAGAAAAAATACAATTTGGTCTACGTGGATTTACTGTAGTGTGCATAGGCAAATGGTATTGTTTTTTGTACAGAGTAATTGCAACTTTTAGCAAGTACAGCTGACGAACAGTTAAGACGTCAGCATTACGGAAAAGAATATTAGACTGGGTGTTATAACCATTATATATTAGTCGAATTACTTTTTTTTGTACATTAACTATAGGACGAATATTACTATTGTAATCTCCACCATATATACAAATACCGTAATATATGTGTGACTGAAACCACGAAAAATACAAATTTCTGATGAACACTTTATTAACCTGACTTCTGAGATGAAAAAACTTAAAAATCATGTACCTCAGTTTATTATGTAGAAAGTTTACGTGTGATTTCCATTTTAAATTATTATCGAAATAGAGGCCGAGATATTTAATACTCTTGACAGCTTTAAGACAGTTACATGAACATGAAGTGAGATTACATTGGTTAGTATGGTAAATCAATTGAATAGGGTCAGGAGAATTATCTCGTAGGGAAAATTTCATGTATTTGCTCTTTTCAATATTAATTTATTACAAACATGCGTAAAGGAAAGGAAAATACACATACAAATTGGAAATAAGTATTAGACATTACGTTGTTCCGCAATGTACAAGGTATGCTGTAAGATCATAAAAAAATTTAAGAAATATAAGTACAGCAAAAAATAATTTGTTTCTTTTTCAAAGTATCTTTCCTGAGATGATATGCAATGGTTCCCATCGTTCAATACACTTCTCAAAGCAAGAAGAGAAGACTTTTTTCTGGAAGCTGTCTCGGCGAACCCTGCACAAATGAAATTAACTATTATAATTCTCCCTCGGAGCTTCTCCTTCAACATCGGAAACATGAACGCCAGGTGCT
The DNA here is from genome assembly GCF_987345545.1 of Pholcus phalangioides. Classification (NCBI taxonomy): domain Eukaryota; kingdom Metazoa; phylum Arthropoda; class Arachnida; order Araneae; family Pholcidae; genus Pholcus; species Pholcus phalangioides. The sequence continues at coordinate 40,011,451 of NW_028301608.1, read as the reverse complement.
CTGCCACCGGACTTATCCCGTTGCCGAGATCTCTTCCAGCCCAGCTTCGTGGCAGAGTCTGGAACAAAGTGAGTGCACCTAACAGTCTGAGTGTGTTGTTAGTGTTGTGCTTGATATTTCAGTGCTGCCATGTATTCTTCAAATTGTGAATGAAGTGTAATGATTGAATATTTGTTACGTTGTAGGCCTGTAGCTCTCTGTGGCGAGACTTTTTAACGGGGAGATCGGCTCGCATTCGCGCCTTGAAGTTGGAAACCACAGAAAACCAACTTCAGCCGACCACCACTGTGGCGCCGGTAGGGCTCGAACCCGGATCCTCGCAATGCGAGTTCGTCACTATGACCACTCGACCACCACAGCGGCAACATCGGAAACAGCAAATCGGATGGTGCGAGATCCGGACTGTAAGGGGGGGGGGGAGGGATTGTAGCCTGATTTTAATACAGTCGAATCCCGTTATAACGAAAGCCAAGAGACCGGAGGAATCACTTCGTTAAAACGAAATTTCGTTATAAAGGAATTCCAGGTTACCTAGCATTTTTCATATGTGAGTTTATTTGGGGGATTAGAAAATTTTCGCTATAACGGTATTCGTTAAAACAGGATTCGACTGTATTGCTTTTACTTGTTATGTTCCAGATTTAAAAGTTTTGTGACAACGCACATTGATTGGATTGATGGGACCATTGCATATCATCTAAGGGAAGATAATTTGAAAAATAACAATAAACTATTTTTTGCTGCTGTATATCTATATACAGTCAAACCTCGTTAATGAGTCACTCTTCGGAGCGCAAAAATATGACTTAGCAAGCGGAGTAAGACATAGCTGTGCCAATTCCTGCCTGAGGATAATTGGGACTTCCAAAAAGTGACCCGGTAAGCGGAGTGACGTGTTAACCGGGTGACGCACTAACGAGGTTCGACTGTATATATATATATATTTCCCAATTTTATATGATTTTACTTTAGTATTGTATTTAATTAAAGTTGTATTTAATTCATTTATTGTGCCGAAATCATGTAATTAAACATGAATAGTTTAAATAGAGGAAAAAAATAAAAATAGTTTTCGTACCAAAGCAAAAAATACAAATACAAATACAACGAATACAAATACAAATAAAAGGTTTGCATTTCTAATCATTGATATTAACCCCTATCCTTCCCTGCCCGAGGCCTCTGTGGTGGAATGTACTAATGGCTTCTACATTTAAAAATTAATTTTTAAAACAAAGAAAGATAATACTTTAATTGGAAAATACCGGACTGGTCCTGACACATAGAAAGCACCTCCCCCCCCCCCCCCCCAGAGTGACGTTACCGAGAACCATAATTGAAGATATTTTCTGTTTGGAGATGCCTATTGGCTAAAGGTGATCACATGGTTCTCTTGGACTTAGATTGGGTATCAAAGTGGGACGGTTACTGTAACGGCAATCAAACCCAGGAAAATAAAGCAGTCTCTAGCATTGTGAAACTTTAATAAGCTTAAGGCTTTCGTCAAATAATAAAACGTTAGCCAGGAAATGGATCACCAAATAACTGCAAAGAAATAAGAAGTTTTCACAGTTGTATGATTTATTAAAAGAAAAAAATGTACTGTTAAAGTGCTTCACCACAACGGTGGGGCTGATAGTCTCTATATATATATAGGACGATTTTCACTTTTTTGTATTTTCACAATTCAAGTTTATTACAGAGGAAGCCCCTGTGTGAGCGATCCTGGCTTGCGGGCTCTGTTTATACGAAAAAACTCCCAATGGCGCGTCTCCACACTTTATATTCATTTATTATTTTTACTTTTTGCATAAACAAAAACACCAATACGAAAATTCAATATTTACTTAAGGAGTGATATTTAAATCACGCTCCAACATTTCGCACAGAAAATAAGTTCTATTCAGTTGAGTGGTGTTTTCTAATCCCCTTAATCCTATTAGCGGCAATAATGAGATATCTCGCCTAACTTGAAACCTCTTATTACGACGATGCCGAGCCCAAACATGTTTGTAACTATTCCTCACCACCCCCCCCCCCCCCAAACTGTCATATCATTCGCCAATGGGTGGGGACAGCTTTCGTTTAAAGTTTGATAACAGAAGGAGTGAAATGGTACTTATTCGTACAATATTAAATACTAGGAAAAACAATTTTTTTCATAGTTCTCTATTTTTTTTATAATTCATAATTCTCGGAGTTTAGGGGGAGGGGGTGGAAGCGCAATAAGATGTATAAAAATCAGAAAAAGAAATATTCTGCTCGAAAGTAGATGTAGCATTTCACATTTCACAGAGAGTTTAATGATTTTTAGTATTGCAGTCATAATGCGAATCAGTGGTATATTCAAAACCGCTAATGCAGTGTTTCTCGAAGTGTGTGTCGCGGTTCCTAGGGCCTCACGGTGACGCGGACATACTTATTTGCGTCATTATTCATGCTTTTAAGTGGTTCTTTTATAAGTGAAAATATAAATTATTATGGGGGGGGGGAGCCACAAATAAACCACGAGTTGGATAAGGGAGTCGTAGATGACAAAAGTTTGAAAACCACTGGCTTAAAGGATTAAAATCATACTCACTTCATCAATATTCGCTTATCTATTGGAATCTGAACGATACTACAAAAGATTACAAAAATAAAATTCCGGTGGCTAATAGTGTACAGAAAATTCTGTGCCAACCATTTGGTGGGAAATATGAAAACAAAAAAAAAAGCATGGGTTATGAACTGAAGATCGTGGTCTGATTAGTCCTGGTGTGTATGCATAAAATAATCATGTTATAAAAACGATTGAAAATTACAAAAATTTTTAACTTACAACCCCGGATATGATCGTTTCGTCTCTGCTTGCCCTTACCTGCACCGATGACGTTCATCGCAGTAGCGGACGAAACGTCTGCTGATATAAAGCCTCGAAAGCGGCATGAACAGCTCCGAAAGTTAAGATACTTCATAGCTCATACGGTATCTGAATCTATAAATTTGATTACACAGATCTAAAGATCCAATAACGAGTCATTTTACTATGTATCATTTACCCCTGAAAATAAATTAAATTACAAATGAACGAAGTATAAATTACTAATTAAATTATCTGATGCTATTTTTCCCTGTTCAGAAAACTATAAAAAAAAGTTCAATTAATTTAGAATTTTTTTTTCCGACTAAGAATAAATCAAATTACGAGAAATAATGTATTTCTCAATTCCTGTATCTGCTAATCTTTTGTTTTCGTTCGTAGTTGCATTATAAATAAATAAATTCTTGGAATGCATTGTGAAATATAAAGCGACGAAAAGAATTTGCGTTACAAGAAAAAATTTGTACAGAAAGATATAAATTTTTTAGAGATGTTTTTTTCCCTCCTCTTGAGAGTATAAGTTTGAACAATACTTTTTTTTTTAAAGTGTAAATCTTGCTTCAGGCCATTAAACAAGATCATAAGAAATGTTTTCGTTGGAAAATTTTTTCCCTTCAATTCCTTTTTTGTGAAAATAGGGGAAAAAAAAATATTCCTAGGGATTTCATTCTACTTTTTTTTTTTCAACGGGACAAAAAATACGGACGACAATCCATTGAGCATTTTTTTGCCCTCCTATACGTGTCCGTATAACATATAGCGTAAAATTTGGTAGAAGAAAAAATTTACCAGCAACACACGCACACACATCACTTCGGGCATAAGTTTCATGGGAAAAAAAAGAGAAATATTTTCTTTGATTGTGTTCTTTGAAAAACTGTTGCCTCTTTAATCTGTAGGAGGAGTAACCAGAGGCGTTGCGAGGAGAAAAGGAGAACGTAGCTCTTCTATGCCCCCCCCCCAACAAGACAATAAAAAATTAAAAATGTTTTTGCAAAAACAAAAAACCTTAATCAATTTCTGTGAATATGTTACTGTTAAAGTGAGAAGTTGGCCACTTCACGAAGTGGCCAACCCAGTTGACTCGGTCAATGTCCGAAATTCGGACTTTCGTCGTCGGCCACTATATGTCGATCCCTATATATGTATCACTAAGATGTCGATATCCAGATTCTTTGATCTTTAGTGTTGCCGTAGCTAATCACAACAATTACGGTTAGCTATGACTAATTATTATAAATAGTCATAATTATCACAAAAATATGCCAACGTGGCGATGACGCCGAATCATAGAGATCGATATAGAGATGTATAGAGATCGATGTAGAGATGTATAGAGATCGATGTAGAGATGTATAGAGATCGATGTAGAGATGTATAGAGATCGATATAGAGATGTATAGAGATCGATGTAGAGATGTGTAGAGATCGATATAGAGATCGATATAGAGATGTGTAGAGATCGATATAGAGATGTGTAGAGATCGATATAGAGATGTATAGAGATCGATGTGGAGATGCGTAGAGATCGATATAGAGATGTATAGAGAACGATATAGAGATGTATAGAGAACGATATAGAGATGTATAGAGAACGATATAGAGATGTATAGAGATCGATATAGAGATGCATAGAGATCGATATAAAGATCGATATAGAGATGCATAGAGATCGATATAGAAATGTATAGGGATCGATATAGGGATGTATAGAGATCGATATATAGGGACCGGCTAAAGCTCGACGAAAGCTCGAATTTCGGACATTGGCCGAGTGCGAAGTGGCCAACTTCGGGCCGTAGCAGTAACAAATATAATAGGCTCTCTGAAGGTTATAAAGTCAAAAGAGTACTGTCCCTCCCCCCCCCCCCCTAAAGGTCGACCGCTGACAGACCGCAGAATTTATGGATTGAGTTCATTCGAGTCAGAGCCAGAAATTATCCGAATCCGATGGTTTTTCAATTGTGTTAAAAAATATCCACTGACTATGGGACACAAATACTGTACATTGAGTCCATTCCAAGTATTTTTAAAATCCAAAGATTTTCCAATAAAGAGTTGACCTATTCTACTTTATTATAATGCCCATGACACGACGGATTTGACTGTTTAGTAGTTGTTTAAATTTTTGTTTGTTTGTGTCAAAAGACTTTTGACCTAACATTATTATAGTGATTAAATTTTTTTGTGATTTTACAAAGGTAGATAAGCATTCTTTTTGTTTTTTGGTCATAATAGTTTGTAATGAGCTTCAGTGTTTGTGTTTCATAGAACAGATTCATTGATCACTTGATAATTTTTGTCGCACCACGGTCATTTTCTGCCCACGAGGGCTAAATATACCGGGACCCTACAATTTACTACCGATTTCGAACTGCAACTTTTCTTTTATACACACCAAGATGTTGGTGCGCTAACTCATCGGTGTGGGACTCCCTTAGGTAGCAATATTTTTCTGTGTCGCCGTTTCTGTTGTACCTCTGCGTCAGGAAAGTTTCTGACAAGGACATACCGGGTAGTGAACTTGCGACACCTCTAAATATCCTTTGGTACTCTAGACGAGGGGAACGGAAACTTAAATCTTTAGACAAATTCATTTGTTGTCAAAAAATGTTTGAGCGCTAGTATATTTTGCATGAACGGTAGTGGTGGTGGCTGCATTAAATTACATTTCTACAGCTATGTTGTGCCACTATTTAAAAACCCGGAGAATGGATTCCTGAAATCATAAAAGCACTTTCAAGAAATCACTCGAAGAAAACTTACCATATTTTCCAGAAACCTAGCTGAAACTTGAAGTATATTTCCGAAAAATTCTCTCAATAGCACTTTGAAATGGATTTCTTAAGAATGTGCAATAAGTATATTGTACTTGTTTCGGTATCGTTATCGCTATTCATATTTTATCGTAATTTTACTTCATAGCAAGTAAGTTATAACTTTTTTTCTCGGCAAATTCGATACAGCGTTATTTTCTTGTCCCATAATAACTCACGTTCTTATTTACGTTTGCAAATCTCTACACTTTATCGGATAATGATTTCGTCCATTGTTTCGCTACTTAAATATGCTCATATTTTCTTCGTCTCTATTAGTAATTGTGTTCTGCTATGTATAGAATTTTTACATTTCTTGTTAGCTTTCATTGCAACGAGAACGTAGAATTATGACTTTCTCTAGGGTAAGAGGAATGAACTTGCAATTTTTGTTGCGAAATTCGCGAGAAAATTTGGAAAGAATTTATATTTCTTTTCTGCTCGTATTCGAAGCGTTATTTGTTCGATTTCCGCTGCATATCATTTTTTTTACGAAATAATAAATCATAAATCATGAAATTCAAAGCGATTCAACTGTGAATGTAATGATGCGAAAGAATAAACTAGCAGATCATTAGATGATGGCGGTCGACGATGGGAAATATTTTCCTAACATCATTACGTAGCATTGTGAAAAACAAAATTGTGAAATGGGATTTTTTTTTCCAATTGTGTTCATTACGAATACTTTGAACGCACACACACCATCGAAAAGTAGAAAATTTCTAGTAAGTTTTGGGACAAACGTATAAATAAATTTGCTGTTCAAAAATGTAGCCTTTTAAATTTTTTAACCTCACTGGTCCATATTCGTATTATTATACATATATTTACAGATTTTTGTACTCAATGTGTTGTATCGTATCCATTTCTGAAGAGTGCATTTTATTTAAAAATAATAAATTTTATTCATTGGAGAAACCGGATTACGTAATAAATTTATTTATCAATATTTATTTAACTTGTCTATGTGCGGTTTGTAAGAGTTCGGGAAGGACTACCTAACTTTGAAATGTGTCATAACTTGAAACAATGATATATGGAGAGGTATTTATACAGACGGCGAGGGGGGGGGGGAAGGGAACCAAGTGGGCTATATCATAGAGCGGAATATCGGAGGGGCGAAAAATCTGATCTAGGAAATTAGAGTAGATTGGGAACATAAAAGGGACTAAACTATGAATATGTCTGTGTTTAAATAGCAAGGGACAGCTTGTTGATCGACCTACAGAGTGACTTAAAAACAGGGTCATATTTACGAGAATATGGAGGGTTGGGCTAAGCGGGCTCTAGCCAAGAGCGGTCTGTTCGAGGAATGATTTCTCAAGAAAATTAGACCAGAATGGGTAAAGGGTTACGGAATTTGTATGGTCCTTAGGCGATGGCGGATGAAAAGATCGAACAAGTAGAACGTTTGATGAGCAGGCGTGAAAATTCAAATACACCGGTTTGCAAAATTAATTAAAATTTCAACTTGCCGATGACACCGCAGTAATTTTATTTCATACTTTATTTCTGTGGAGGGCCATTCGAAGATCATTATTTACATAATAATTCTTCGAACGCTGTGATCACCTTCAACAGATTATCTCTGTGTGAGCCATACGCATCCATTTTAACAGAGACGTTGCAGGAAAGTTGTTGTAAACTGCACTCCTTCCTAATGCTATGTTCTTGATCGCAAGGCAACCATTTCGATTCCACCGCAATGAGATTTTACCCATGTTTGCGGAAAACACGGTCACTCTGTGTTTAAGTGACGTCATCTATTAGCTAAAATTTTAACTTATTTCGCAAAACGGTGTAACTGAAATTCAATGCCTGGCGATTATACGAACTACTTGTTTCCTATTTCTATCTATCATTGTTCCCACTATTCATTTATTGATCAGACATGACTGCTAGGAATCCGTCATATAAATTCACAGTATTCGAAATTATATGTATAATTTGCTAGCACAGTATTTGAACATGAATCAACGGACAGTCCCCATATGACACCCATAATAAAATAATGTCTACTAGAGTAGAGGTACTATCAACTGGGGTAACTTTGACTTTTAAAATTGAAATTAAACTTTTTCATTCAACCAGTTGGTTAAAACCCGAAAGTAAAATTTTTAGGTTTGGTTCATGTAGTTTTCATTTTAATGGATCGCCCTTCTTTTTTTATGAAGAAATAAGAACAGAGTCGGCAAAGTTACCCGGCATAATCTGGTGACATTGCAAACCAACTAATTTGTGTACACAATCAGGATGTGAGTAGATTTAGGCCAATGTGACCAACAATAGGTGTCAAGAGAATCGCAATGGCAACAAAAATAACGCAAACGCAATGCAATGAAATTTCATTTTTAAAAAATATGACTTGGACACATCCTTCAAGCGTGCCCACGAAACATTACGATAAATTAAAAACTAGACGTTAAAGTTCGAATTAAGTAAATTAATTAAAAATATTAAAAATTGATTTTTTTATTATTGGGATAAAAGTTTTTTAGAAAAAAATGAATTTCAAATTTTTGAATTTCGAAGAGAATGAAGAAGGAAAAAGAAACATCGACTGAACTCGTGGTTTCACTGCAATATAAGTGAAGACACACAGAAAACAACTTGGGAATGTTGGTACACGATCTTCGCTTCCCATGCTTTCCTATGGGAAAAATCTCCTTCATTTAAGGAACATTTAAAAAATTTCTATTCACTTTAAGCACTCAATTTTCCTCCCAAATGCTATGAACATTTTCTTACAACTTAACGAGAGCATTTAAGAATTTAATTGTTGGTTATTTTTTTCGCGAATTTTAATTTTAACAACTTTAGTTTTTTTTCAAAAATCACTGAAATATGTCCCTACTTTGTGCTATATATTTTCTTTAAATTATTTTAATAAGAAATCCTCTCTTTATAGAATATGTAAAATTTTAGTGTTGAGAGAGACACACACACAGTTTTGAAGCATTTGAACAAGTGTTGTTTGAGAAAGTGTTCCTTATCTGACAAAAAACTCCGTTTTAAGAAAAGAGCATTGGAAAACATTGGCATTTACAATGCCTGCTAGAAAATCACATTAAAATATGTTCAAAATAACTCTAGTGCAAATAGAACAGAAACTCGTACACAGATACAGAACATTTTATAGTATTTGAAAATTGAATAATTCGAATATGTGCTTTAGAAAATTTGTGTGCACCACCTTCCTTAGTTCAAAGCTCCAAGCACGTAACGTAATTCCTTTCTAAAATGCGTTAAATCTAATATTGAAAGAGTTAGAAGAAATAAGGAATTTTTAAGGAATTAAAAATCTTAGTCAAGGCAGTGAATGTAACAGGTTGAATGGTTCCACAGAGTCCGCCCTGGAACAAATCATGAATAGAGTCAAGCTATTTTCTGTGCATATTTGTTCTTTTTAAAAGTATCAATCTCGTGTTTAAAATAAACTTGTGTTTCTTCAAGCTGTTGAAAAAAGTTTCGATTCACATTTACAAGATTCCATCCATTTTTACCTATAAGTTGATAGTCTGAGACAAAATGACAATTGGAAAATGGGAATGACCCCGAATTTTCTATGCATATTTATTAAACTGGCTATGAAAATTGGGGGTGACTATAAAACGTGGTGGGGTGACGTTGCCCACTAAAATAAACATATTTCGGTAAGATGCAAAATCAAGACTCCAATAGCTTTTTCTTCATTAAATCTACTAATAATAACAATAACTGATGGGAATCACCTGGTTATAAAGAAAGCTGCACAAATGAAAGTTCGGGGTCTTATTGGAGGTCTTAAAAACTGGCTTATTGGCGGTATCCACTATCAGGAAATGCACTCAAACCTCAAGTCGCCTCATTTGCATGTAAAGTGAATGCCATGACGACTGCTACGTTACAAACGATCAGCCAAGTAAGTTTTATATCACCAGAAAACATTTTTTTTCTCAAAACTGGGCAAAATCACCCCAGTTGACTATGTGTGGGAAAAAAGAACATCTGTAACATGATTTTTCCAAAATTAATTGTGATCAAACTGTTTTATTAATGTCGAAAGATAAATACATAATTCCATATACTTTTTATATTAAAAAAAAGGTTTTCTCCCAAATTAATACTACTAATTGCATCGCGCAGGCAGCTATGCATCATAAATGTGTCAATAGCTCATTATTTATGACTGTTTTTGGTTATGAATCTCATTAATACACACGCAATTCTAAATGTCATCAAGCAATCTCATTAATAAAGAAAGAAAACTTAATTTGTCAACCACTAACGTGAGCAAATGGGGCTGAAATTTGTTATCGAATTCGATTTCCGTTAACGACTCGTTCAAATACACTATTTGGTTGAATGCGTCGAAAGTATTTGAACAAAGAATTTGACTTTATGATAACGTGTAAGGACTTGTATGTGTTATGTGATGAGATTTTTTTAAAAATATAAACAAATCACAAGATACAGATAAAAATATAAAATATACAAATCCAAACATAAATTACCCAGACACGAATACACACATACACTATATGCATTATGTAACCTTAATGGACTGTAAGGTCCTTCCATCAGGCCTATGATTTTTATTATTAATTATTTATCTTCAAAAACAACTTTTTTATAAATTTATCAGGTTATATTTTACTATTTTTTAATATGTAGTGATGCAATAATTTATCTCAAATCACTGCATCAATGCCGGTGTTTTTGATAAGATTTCTACGATATCTGTAAAAGATATTGTAATCCGTATTTCTACTGCTAATTGTGTATAGATTTTCATTACTTTTGGGGCGATGTAACAAAAACTTTTTTGAAATAATGTTATAATGTTTTGCTGGTTTTAGCCACATGATAAGTATTTCTATTTTAGTTTTATTTCTTTATGAGTAAAATTTAATATTTGAAAATACATTAATTAATCTGCTCATTTTTATTCGTGGTGAAAGACAAAAATATTTATGCATTTCATGATTTTCATGAACAATCTCAGTTTTTCTCAGAAAGAGTCGAAGAAAATTCCATGACACATGACAGGTTTTGGAAACTAATAAAAAAAATCAACCAATTGACAATAACCATGCTGAAGTTTGCAGCACTGAAAGGCTCATAAATTCAGAAATCGATGAAAGTAAAGGAATGTACAACACATGAACAGCATAGTACAAGTTTGTCCCTAAGTTGTTCTTTTCTTCATTTACAGAACTTTTGAATACAAATATCTCAGCTAATACTGCACTTAAAAACGTGTAACTTGTTTTTTAAGGTCAGAAAAAAACGGGGAATTTCTATAGTCTAGAATTCCTTGAGTTCAGAATTTTTCAACTTTTCCGAATTTCTTATTGGATGTTAGAGAACAGGTGGACTTTATAAAAAAAATTGAATTTTGGATCTCAGTACAAGTCCAGCCCCCAAGTAAAATGAATGACAGATGTAATATGTGGGCTTGTTATTTGAATTTTGTTTTTTAATTGTAAGTATGCTTCTTTAACCGAGAGACACCCAGGCTTCATCACAGAAGGAAATTTAAGCACATTGTCCCATGGGAACACGGTTGCCTCCAGAGGTTTATTGAATATTAAAATCACACATCGCTGGCCATTACTGGCAGCAAATACAAAATTTTATGCAATGACAGGAGCAATTGTGCACATCACCAGTGAGTTCCAACTAATATAATCAAATCAAAATAAAATGCATCATATGTACAAAATCAGTAATAAATCAATAAAAATAGGCGATAAATCAGCAGTAAACCTATAAAAAATATCAATAAAT